>NW_006443124.1:7961524-7969757 GCF_000325575.1 Pteropus alecto
TTCTCCCCTCCCCATCCTCCTACAGGAAGCTCCGGCTCCGAGAGGCAGCTTCTTTGTTTCTCCCAGTCCACTGCCTGACATCCAGGGTTCTGACCTGTAGTAGCTCTTATGCACAGATCCCACGCTCCGACATGCTGGTGTGCAGTTTGGGTGTTTTTTGTTGAGTTTTAGATGTTTAGCTTATTGTTGTATCAGTGGGAGAGATCTGGGGACGTCTCTTACTCCGTCGTGTTTCCAAAGATCCTTTAAGCTCACATTTAAAAAGGTACATTTAATATGCAATGTCAATATTTCCAAAGCCCTTCAAGAAACCTGGCCTGAGACATGTTTCCCTGGCTTGCAGGGTCCCAGCCTCACAGGAAGTATCGCAGGCACACCCTGCCTCACCAGCCATCTTAACAAAATTTGGAGGATCCTGAAGAGAGAATTCACCAGTATCTATAGCTACAAAATGTGAAGTCTGGAGGAGTTTCTTCAGCTTGGTTTCTAGCGTCAAGATATAAGAGCAAAGAGTCAAGTCTTTTAAAAGCCCAATTTGAGATTCCTTAATATAATTTCAAGACAGAAGTTAAATCTCTGGTCTTAGTATTTGCTCAATACTATCTGCTCAAGGAGTTCTATATGGTTAATTGATACCTCTTGCTTCATCTTTGTAAAAAATCGGGCTAAAACATAATGGAACCAGCTTTTTTCATGATCAAGAATAATCTTTGGGTATTATTTATGATCAAAACAGGGAGACTGTTAAGAAAAATCTTTTAAAACTTGGAAATAAGGCAAAGATGGGAGTAGCATGTCTCTTCAATGTTATACTGCAGAATTGTTTCACAGGCTTAACTGAGGGTTAATTATTTAAAGGAATATATCTCTATTTGGCTCTGATGTTAAGGGATTGGATCCAGTAAAGTTACATGTAACAAGTAGACTTCTCTCGGGTAAATTTTAAAACCCTAGAGGTTATGTTTTATTGCCCTATAGGATATTCTAGTTTTGTGTCTAACTCAGCAAACATATTTCAGAATGCCTTTTCCAGTAGACTGTATAACCCCTATTCTTTAAAATGCTCATTGAACCAGCTTACAGTTCCCTTCATTATTTAGTTAATAATCTTTGACATATATTCATTCTATATACAGAAAAGTCATGCTTTTAATGGTTTTAAAATTATAATATTACACAGCTTACCTATAAGGATAACAATTGGGGAGGAAACAGCCTCTCTTTCCTTCCCAGTTCCTGTGGGTGCCATTGCCCTGGCTTTTGATTTAATGACACTTTCACATGTCCTTCTATCTCCCTCCTTCCTGTGCAGGAGCTGAGCAGTAGCTGTGGGTCAGCTGATCTCTTTCTCGGCCCCTTCGTAACTGCCACAGAATCCTAGGCCTGCATTGCAATATACGCTGCAAAATTCTGGGAGAAAATGAGTGGTTGCTCTAAGCTATTCCAGACATAACCAAGGCGCAGGTAAGAGGATGTTTTAGTCATCTGACCTATTCCTGACAGGGCTGTTTATTTATTTATCCACTGTTTATTTATCCAGTGATTTTTTTCAGTATTCATCCACTAAGACCTCAGAAACTAGTATCAGAACCACAGTAGATGGTTTATTGAACTAATTAGGTAAAACCTTAAAAGCTGCCATTTAACTGACTGTGTGCCATGAAGTAATCAATAATACGAATATCTTTTTTTTTTTTTTGGTATGTAGGCAGACATTTTTATATGTAGCTAGCTGCTGAAACAAACTCCAATTTTTTTGCAGTTGAACATGAAAGTCTAGTTCTTATTCTTACAGGGTGCAGTCTGTGGTAGAGGCATGCATTCAGGAATCTAGGCTACAGATTCTCTGCCATCTTCAATGGGTGACTTCTTCCAAAGTTGGCCTGGGTGTTGGTATTCAGCTGGCAGATGGGTGGAGAGAGAGACTGAAAGATTGGGTGAGAGTCCTTCATGGGCTGGAAAAGGTATCTTCCACTCATATTCCATAGGACAGAACTCAGTGACAAAGTCACACCTACCCGCGAGGCACAGCACTTCTTCCAGCTGTGTTCCTAGACAGAGAGGGGAGTGACCTTCTAGTAACGTCCAGAATCCCAGAGTCCTTCCAGCCCTCGCTGATGCTGACTCTGGAGGTCCCCAGAAGGGCAACCTCAGGTCATGTCTGCTGAAAACCTTGCCTCGCTTTGTTGAGCTGCTGGCTCGGCAGCAGTTGCTATGTTTGAAAGTACAATGGTGAAAGTGACTTTATTTCTCACCTAGACATTCAGAGGGCAGGGATAATCCTTTCCTTCTTCTTTTCCTTTATCCACAGACATAGCAAGCTTTCAACATTATTCTAAGAACTTCGTTGAGTAGGGCTTGGGAAACAGCTGACAGGTCTGTGTGCGGATGAAATGATCCCAGTTGAGCATCGTGAAGGTACATCAAGGTTGATGGCTCTGGCTTCCCCTGCGTACCTGGTAGATGACTCAGCACTTCTACTACTACAGGGTTTCAGAGGGTCTCTAATTTGACGCCTTAGTTTTCCAGTTCAGCATTCTGAGCCACAGAGAGATTAAGCAGTTTCTTTAAACCACTAGACTAGTTCATGGCAGAGCATAAACAAAGCCAAGTTGCGTTGTTTCTAGCCTACACTGTTATGCCAGGCAGCATTTCCATTAAATAGTGAATGATCTTTTATTTTAATGCAAAATATAATGAAATGTTGAGTAACCAGAAATACTAGTGAACAGTATTTTCTGAACCAAATTTTCTGGTTAACTCTGTTTTGGCCATAGAAGCTTTTTATTTCAACCTGTGGAGTTGCAAATTGTCCTAAGATACCAGCTCGCCTTCCTGCCTTAATAACCAATGTTCCAAAATGAGTAAACAATGTTGCCTTGATGTTGTCCATACGGACACTTACTATTCCAAAGTGGGGAAGGGGATGACAATTTTCGATAACCTAGAAGTCAATCATGGTGACCTGAATAAAAGGTGAAAACTTGTTTTCAGGTATTTTCTCCCCTCAACAGCCTTTAAATTTCAGAATTCAAATCAGAGTACAAACTGCCTACTAAACGTACTGGACAGAGTGTTCTTGCTATTAACTAAGGGGACCTGGGAACTTAATACATCTTCATCTCGGCCACTTCCTCACCCACAGGTGGGAAAAAAGCCCATCTGTATAGGTCTCTGAGTACATATCAAAAATAATAGTTCACTTTGTGCCTTGTTTTTGAATAATATTCATCGAATAAGAACCATACTAATTATTTTTCCCATAATATTTCATGATGACAATGTAAATAAGTTTTAGGTCATAAATCCATTCAGCGACTGTGTATACTGAATAATAATGATGAAAACTTTATCTTGTAGCTATCATTGCTTCTCGCTATTTTACATTGCTTTGTTCTTAAAATTATATTATTTTACTGTTATAAGAGACTTCAGGCATGCTTCCTTCCAGCACGAGAAAACTGAGATCTAGAACTACGAGACAACGTGCCCAGTGTCACAGATAGAATTTATGACAGCCCGGTTCTCCGGATTCAAGTTCAGTGTCTGTCTCTCCATCTGGAATAAGGACTATACACAATCGTCCATTTTCGACTAAAACCTTGGCCTGTGTCCACCCCTCTTTCCCCGGTACGGAGAAAATCATCATCTGTAAAGCAGATGGCCGTATAACTGAGTACTGGGATTCTGTGATGGAGTTCCCTGCCACGATGGGAAGGGTGCCAAAGAAACAAAATGTCTCGTGCCGTCTTTGGGCCAGGCAGCCCTCCTGGGCGACATCACCTCATTTTATTTTCACAGTGTTGTAAGAGAGATGTCATCATCTCCGCTTTACAGATGAGGAAATGGAGGCACTGAGTTATGAACTTGCCCCCAAACACGAAACTAGTACATGGAGAAACCAGACTGGAACTTAGCCTGCCTGGCTACATGCTGGGGTGTGACTCCTCCCTCTCCTTCAAGACATTTGAAGATCCTATTTATTCCCTAATTTCTGTTAGTCTTCCAGTGCAGACATACTGCAGAGGGTCTCCTGAACAGTGTGTCTTCCGCAGCCCAATCATTAGGCCCCACTGAGAACATTACAAGGTCCCCAAATCCCTTACTGCCTAAAGAAAGACATGAGTAATTTGCAAAGTTCCCAAGTAATGGGAAGATATGCACCCAAACCTGACATCAGGTGTATATTCTCAAGAGAAAGCACCTTGCTGAGAAAAACTTGAAACTTGGGTATGTGTGGGAATCTTCAAACTGGCAGAAGTCTCTTCTTCTATTTGTTCTCTATATGAAACATATTATGAATTTACTTTGTACATATACAAAAGTACTACCATCCAGTTTTTAATTTCTAGGTTAGCCTCTTATGTTTACTTCAGATTTTTCTTTTTTCGTTTTTAAAGGAAAATCTGAAATTCTTATTCTTTCATCCATGTTTTTATAGCCTTACTACATATACATCCATCCATAATGCTGTTTTTTTTTTTTAAAGTTCACAAATATAGTTTTGTCTTTCTGCAACTTTCTTTTTGCACTGGACACTGTTTTCTAGATATATACACATGTTTGTATTTAGCTCTGGTTCATGCATGTTCGCTACAGTATGGTAGTCCAGTGTATGAATATACCACAGAATTTATTGACCCATTCCCTTTTTGAAGAATATTTAGGTTATTTCCAATTTTTTGCTATTACAAACTGTAATAGTTAATTTTATGTGTTAACTTGACTGGACCACGAGGTGCCCAAATACGAGATCAAGCATTACTCTGGGTATTTCTCTGAGGGTATTTAGGATAAGATTAACATTTAAATAAGTAGACTGAGTAAAGCAGATGGTCTTCCCTAATGTGAGTGGGCCTCATCTAATCAGTTGAAAGCCTGAATAAAACAAAAGCTGACTTTCTTGTAAAAAAGAATACTTCCGCCTGAACTAGAACACCTGCTTTTTCCTACCTTCGTATTCAAACTAAAAACATCACCTCTTCCTCAGTCTCGAACCTGCTGATCTTTGAACTAGAACTGCATCATTGGCTCTCCTGGGTCTCCAGCCTGTCAACTCACCTTGCAGGTCTTGGGACTTGTCAGCTTCCATAATGATGTGAGCCAGTTCCTTACAATAAATTTCTTTCTATATCTACATGTATCCTACTGATTCTGTTTCTTTGGGGAATACTGACTAATAACCAAGCAAAGCTGAGCCTTATTATGCATCGCTTCTGTACACATGGGTCTGAGCTTCTCCAGAGTGTGGACCTAAGAAAGGGACTCTCAAACCATCCACCTGCATATGCCCAGGAGCTGCTCCTTCATCAAACCATCACCCATGTGAGCGAGGCAGAATCTCCATTTCCTTTGTGAAGCTTCACAAACTATTCCGAGTCCTTGGTCGTGCTGGCCTCTCCCTGCACCGCTGGCCTCCATAACACACTAGGTGGCCTTCTTCCTCCACCCCAGGTCTTCCCAGGTAACGGTTTTATCCTGTCCAGGTTCTCCTACCCTCCCTCCCTCCAGCCCTCTCTTTCTCTTCCTTCCTTTCACCATAAGTTGCTGAATTATAGCAGCCCAGATACTTTCTAGGTGAGAGATTCAAACAATTAACAGAGCCTCTGCTCTTGAGGAGCTCAAGTTCAGCAAGAGTGATGAACAGGTAAAGGAATTAAAAGCAAACCCCACAGGCAAATGCAGTGCCTGCACAGAGATCCACACCAGGAGAGAGAGAGGCTGAGGATGGAGTTCAGCCAGGCTCTCAGGAAAGGGGCCTGTTAGGGCAGGATTCCTAGGAGAGAGATTCTGCAGCCCCGTCTGAATGAGCATGTGGATTTCTCAGTTGCACCAAGGACAAGGAGAAGGAAAGAGACATTCCAGCAGAGGGGAGCTGGTACAAAGCATGGGCTAGGAAATAGCTGAGCAAGATGAATTCAAATGAGCAGGATGAGGATGGAGAGACAGGTAAGGGTGGGATATTGGAGGCCTGCTTCCCCCGAGGAGAGGCCTTGGGAGACTTTAGGCGGGGCTGTGTTAGCCTCTCTGCCAGCCCTGGGCCAATGAGTACGAGCCAAGGTCACCTGGTTTGTGTAGCTTTCATTTACTAAGCCATTGTCTAACGTTTGTGACAAAACAAATAAACTGTGCAATGTGCAATGTCCACATGGGTGAGATTTATAAACAACAAATTTAAGCTAAAAACCATCTGAGGTTTGTCTTACTTGGGGTTCCAGATTTTCCTTAAGACCACATTTCTGACAGTCAAGAACTGAGCAGTGTATCTGTCGCAGGCTTCACTGCATTTGCTTTATGGTGACGTGGGGCTGGGGCATGTGCCCTGAGAGACAGAGGCAGGTCCTCTTAAGAGGAAAGGGCCTGAGACCTCACCTCCACTGTTAGAGACACCAGCTCTTATTTTAGGAACACAATTAATTTACTCTGCTCATTCGATCAGCATTTTCTTGAACTAATAAAGAACATTCATTTTCAGAAGCTGCTATTTTATTTGGTTCTCCTGGCTCATTCTCCTAAAAAGGAGATTCCCTTGATTTAATTACATAAGTTGGGTTTCAGCAGCGCTGCCAAGGAGCGGTGGGTTTGCCAGCAGCAGCCTCTCTGACTCCAGGATGCCCTGTCACTGCGATGGAATTAATTCATGGAAGGGGCTTATTTCTACCCGCGGTACAAGTCGCCCGCACTATGCCACTGAGGAACGAATGCACTCTGTGGGCTCATTCCCGTTTTTCCCCACACACAGTCTCACCTGGTTGTTTCTCACTGTAGTAAAATGAGGAAAGTGAACATGTGGTGTTAGTGAGACCTGGCGAAGCCGCACTGCTCTTTGCATCTGTGCTCCTCTCTGTGCACTCACCGCAGCTGGCGACCTGCTCAGCTGAGTTCGCCTGGATCACTCAGCTGGATCCCTCCTGCCTCACCTGGCAGACTGTAGAAAGGCAAGCATCTTTCTTCTTTTGCACCTTTTCTGCCTCTACCCAGAGTTCAAAGTGTAAGATATGATTTTCAATATGCCACTCCTGCCACTGTGCTTTCTAAAAATCCCTCCTGGAAGTTGAGTTTTGCCAACAGCAGTCAGTTAAATAATGAACATTTATTGAACTCTTACCAGGAACACTGTTTTAATTACAGAGAAAAGAACAACAGTTCTTGCTCTTTCCTTGGCTGCAAAAGCCCAAACCACGCTAAGTGAAATGAAGAGTAAATTTACAAAAGCTAAAAAGAACACGATATGTCTTCATGACATAGAGTAATTAAATGGCCGCTAACCACCCATTGTTGAGGGCAGAGTGTTTTCTGAGATGCTTGACTCCAAGTGTAAGCTCTGTGGGGAAGGATGTGTTTTTCTGGTTCACTGCTACACCCTTAGTATTCAGTTCAGCTTCTGGCCCAGAGAAGTGCTCAGGAAGCTTGTGGAGAACGGAGGGAAGGAAAGAGGCTGCACATGATGAGGTCCTGTTCTTAACCTCGAAGCTACCCTTAGCCACATTTATGGTTTTCAAATTCAGTTCTAGGACAGGGGCTAGGAAATAGGTCAGCAAGATCTTTTTGTCACATTTCATCTTTCTAACAAAGAAAGAGACTCGGTGATAAGGGCCTTGTGTCTGAAGCCACACATGTAGCAGATGTCAGCAGCAGGATTTGATTCTGAGTGATTCCGTTGCCAAAAGCTATGCTCTTCCCAGTGTACCAGCTGCTTCCCAGCAGAGGATGGCTGGAGTGGGGTTGCAGGCGGCTGTTCCTAATATTCTTAATAGAGGAGGACCCTGCGAGAAGACCAGGGAGGAAAGCAGGGCTGGGTGGCACCTGGGCCACCTCCTCACGGTGTTCTTTGCAGGCTATGATGGCACAGGGCTAGAAATGGATATTTCAGGGAGTGGAAAGGCTTGCACAAAATGAAGAGAGAGCTACCCTTGCCAGTCCAGCATCAGAGCTGGGGGTTTCCTATGTGAGCATCTGATGTTTCCGAGCTTAGGCTGCAAATACTGACTACTAAGGACATCCCTTCCACTAATGTTCAAGGTCAGGTACAAGACACTGCAAATCAAGACCATTAAAATTAAGGATGAGTCAGATCATTCAGTGGGAAGCTAGACTGCCCACTTCTTTTTCCTGTTGGATCACATATCATTTAAAATTGTATGAAAGTTCTGCTCTAGGCAAAGAGACATCATAGAGAGAGAGAGAGGAAAAAAAAAACCATAACAGAGACACTATGCTTATCTGGCATTCC
>NW_006443124.1:7969933-8065212 GCF_000325575.1 Pteropus alecto
GGTTATCCTGCCTTTGTGCTGGCTGTTTTGACCTGAAGGCCCATTGTACTTAACTTACCAAATGAGTGCAAAAGATCAGCCAGCCCTGTGGGCCTCTGGAGAGCTGGGAGACTAGAGAAACACCCGAGAGTTGGGGAAGCTTGTCTCCGTCAGCCTGGTGCAGGGTGGTGCTCAGTAAACACAGAGGGTGGGAGGGCAAGCAGGGCTGCACGCGGCTCCCACTTCCTTTTTATCTAGCTGGATACTGGTCAAGTTTGTGGTTTTCAAATTTAGTTGTATAATGCCTTGGGATAAATGACTATTTCAAAATTCATTACAGAAAATTTTAAATATTTTTGAAATAAAAGGTGCTTGCTAATGCATACTCCTCCGACTCAAAGAGAGGCTGGAGTGCCCAGGTTACCCTGCTCAGCCTCGCACAAGGTAAGGAACACAGGTCATTTCCTCTGCTGGAATGTAGTTCCCCTCATAAAGCTGACATTTTTTGACTGCATAATGGGTGCCAGTACCTCAACCTACAGCAGATACTAGTTTTGAATGTCTATGCCTTTAAGAACAGAGGTAGAAATTCCAAGAAGCGGGAGACTGAAGATGGGCTTGGCCTCTCTGCCCTTCTATGCCCTAGAAGTGATTTTTTTCCCCAGCTGGCCAAGGATCTGTCCTGAAAGTTGGCCCTGACTTCCTCACAAGCTCTGCTTGCCCTTGAATCTGACTCCAAATTTTAATTTTCACACTCTGCTCAGATTAGATGTCTCCTGTGGAGCTGACCTAGCCTCAGACTCCAGAACCCTCTATCCTCGCGACTCTAGCTCGGTCTCATTTCACTCCCAAGTCTGACATTTGGTTCCGCTCCCCCAGCACCTGCTCTTGGGTCCCTTGCTATGGGCTTCTCCTGCCTAGGTCCTGACAGCTGCTATCATTACTTCCAGTTGAACTGCTAAGGAACAGAAGCACCTTCCTACCTGAGTACATCTAGTTGCTTCTTAATCAGGCCCAGAGTCCTGGAAGGGTAGATGGTACAGCCTATATCTGCCAAATTGTGTGTTTAGCCTCACCTGGAAACTGGAACAGACCAGCCTGCCTGCCAGGGCCCACAGCCCCACGATTCTGTCCAAAAGTAGACCTAGAATTCTCTGCTTGGAAGGAGACCACGTGCCAACTTACTAAACGATTCAGAAGACGGCATCCTACAAGTGTTGACCTATTTCGAAAAAACCCTTAGATTTTTCATTTTCTTTAAATTGTTTTCCAGTTTCTTTTCATCTTTGTGCCCCCACCCCCACCCCCACCCCTTAGAGTGGATGAAGGTCTATGTGACTCTGTATCAGAACCTAGATTCTCTAATAAGTCATGGCTTGTGAGCATGCAGGGCTCACACTTCCCTATGAAAGATCACTTCTCTGATTCTTGTCCCAGAGCTCTGGATGTGTTTCCTCTTTTAAAGAGTAGAGATATGATCAGATTCACATTTCATAAAATCACTTGGTTTCAGTATGCAGTACGGATCAGAGGAAGGCAAGGCTGGAGAATTAAGAGACTTATGAAGAGTCTTATCGAGTCCTGATAAGGGACACTGAAGACATCTATTATTCCTGAACACATGTGATGACTTGGTTGAGCCTAAGTAACTTTAGACAAAAGGGGCCATCAGAACAGTCTGCCTATTCCCTACCTTCCACTCTCCCAGCACCCAAGACTTGAATCTTATTATTATTACATAAGAAAGATATCCACCAGCTACAGTAGGGAGAGAATCTGCCTCTCCACTAGGGCTTGTTTATGCCATTAAGGTTTGTCATTTACTACAAAACAAGTCCCTGAAATCTGACCAGATTACTACCCACCTTGGAGTAAAATCAACGGAGTTAGAGGGAAACTTTGATTTGAATTACAACCTCTAAAGGAAGCCAAATTCTCAGTCACTTCCTAAGAGCCTTTGGGCTTAAGAGTAATTGAGGCCACTTATGCCCATTTACTGGCATCTTCCTTTGACTTCCTACAAAGGCAATTAAGAGAGATTTAGGCCCAATCTGAAGAGCCGAGGGGAGATATGGTCAAGCAGAGAAAGGACGTTTTCTAAAGGAGGCAAGAAGGTTTGAAGCTTCACTGAGAGGAATATTATTTAACAAGAACCTCAGAGCCCTCTTGAGACAGCAGGACATAAAATATCCCTGAGACAGTGGGTGTCAGCATTTTTAACTATAAATTAAGAAACACTGGAGTCAGAGGTACAAGCACAGTTAGCACATAAGACTCTGTGTTATTAACAATGAAAGAGAAAGTTTAAATTACTTTGTTTAAACTTTCTAAAATGTGACTGATATGAAAACCTCTGGAGAATATGAACTGGTGGGGAGAGGACAAACAAATGATAACCCAGGCAGAGGGACATGACTCAAACCGGAGTGAGGGAAAGATGCAAACAGAGGAAGAGCAAGACAACACAATGCTCTCTCATCACTTGGTGTAGGAGTTAAAAGAGGAAGGAGACGAGATATATGGCAGAGTGACCCAAATCCAAGTATGTGCCATTTTCGTTAAAAGTGTGAAATCTATGGGTAAGCAGCCAAACTCAGAACAGCAGGAGCGTCCAGTAGGAAGAAGCAAGACAAGGACAGTACGAAGCAAGTTTTGTTAGTCCTCTTGTTCAAAAATGGCAAATGGGCTTAATATTTGTACTAATTTTATGATTTAGGAGTGGCTTCTTAAAACTGTATTGAAAATGAGGCTACATCTGGGATCGACAGTAAGTCTGCAATTGATTAGCGATGCCTGCCACAAGTCTCGGGTTGGAGAATGGATCCAACTAATGTGGGAGAAAGAAACCTTACTTGTGGCCTAGTCTTGTTTACTGGCATTTTTTATATTGGGGTTTAGGGTCAAAGGCCCAGCTAACACTAAAGTGAATCTTTTATCTTGCCTGTACATTATTTCCCTTGGGATTCCCATGGAAAGTAATGCATTGAGAGTAGGTAGTATTCCTGGATCCATTGGCCCTGAAAAGCCTACTCTTTGTCCCTCAAATTTTATATGCAGGCATTTTTGGAATTGGGGACTAAAATTGTCCCTGATCGGGCTTCCAGAAGTCTTGATGGTAATCTGGGACATGGAAAGGCTAGGACCTCTGGGTGGGCATCAGTGAGCAAGAACTGTTCCTAGGCTCCTGCCCATTCTCCTATATAAGAGAAGGAATGCTTAAGTTTCTTGTTCTACGGTATAGGACATCACTGATCCTGGAAACCCTGGTCTAGGCCAGGAGGGCCTAAGGGGACATAAGGACTTGAGCTGAGATGGCATGACTCAGCGACATTTAACACATGAGTATCATGTGGGGGATGTTGACATTATCTGCATCTACTCTTTGCTTTTCCCCCTGACAACCAGAGACAGATGTTCAGGCATCCATGTGAAAAGCTTCTTGGCATAAAAGTAGATTGAGTATTGATTCTCATTTATGGATTCAAGGGTTCCCCGTCAGGAAACAGAACATGGAGTCTACATGGCATACCCAACACTTAACTGCAAAGATTGACTTTTCTCCGAATGACAGCTCGTGTTACATGGCCTAAATGTGAGTACAAATAGAACAGCTCCCAATTGCCTTTGGGTCAGAGCTCATTTTATTTGTTCAGAATAGCATATATAAATCAAACCTTGGTCAAGTGCTAAGTACCAGGTCAATAAAACTTTGGATTTGTTGTAATGTTTGCACTTTGTCATCTGGAAAATAAAACAAACAAAACTAAACCATGATTTTTTTTTCAGATAAAATTACAAAGCTAATAAAAGACCATACCCTTATTTGTGCCTGTATATAAGTTTCTGTCCTATATAACATATATATATTCTGAGGGCAGCATTGTATAAACTCATTTCTGTATTTCCCAAAATGTCTTGTGCATAACAGGTATGCTTGATAGAATTGTTAACTTGAAAAGACAAGTTGTGGAGAGAGCCCAGCCCTTGCATTTGAATTTGTTTCCTGCAGTATTCCCAGCCCCTTAAATAATACCTGGTAGAAACTCTTCCTAGCAACATGAGCAATATGAGCATGGGCAAGCTTTTAACCTGATATGAGATTAATATTCTTATAAGAGGAGGAGTAGACAGCAGAGCTCACCCACTCTACTACCTGCTCCCTTTTCTCTCTCTCCCTGCCATGTGAGCACACAGTGAGAAGGCAGCTGTCTATAAGCCAGGAAGAGAGCTCTCACCAGAACCTGACTGTGCAGCACCCTGATTTCAGACGTCCAGCCTCTAGAACTATGAGAAAATAAATTTCTGTTGCTTAAGCCACACAGTCTATGGCATTTTGTTATGGCAGCCTGAGCTGACTAATACACCATGACACCACTGTTATAAGATACAAAACAATTTCACCACTCTTCCAATTTTTTATAATAGACTGAAAAACTCTAACCTTAACACTAGGAAAGATGTGTCTGCTATAGGAAAAAGCACAGTCCTTTCCAAAATGCCCTTTGAAATGTTTTGTTGCCTATGATATCATTATGCCAAATTTTAATGAAGAAAAGGAGCCATTATGCAATTAAAGCAAAGGATTCATGGTAATTCAGCCTTGAGCATCCAATTAAGCTGGTCACAGTTGCCAGCTTTGAACTGGTTCTGGTAACCTAAATAAATTTTCCAGCTGAAGCCTGACAGCGACTCATCAGAAACAAGAGGTTCTCTGAGCACTGGGAATACTAGAATGTTTTGGAAAAGGAAAGCCTTTGATGTTTTCTGGCCTCTTCTTCCCTCACTTCCCAGGAGCCAAATTCCCTTCTCTTCCAGGAATTGCTTTCTTATCCTTATCCCTCCTCCCCATCCACCCCAGGCAGGAACAAAGCAGCCTCTAAACCCTGTCAGCCTGACACAGTGTCTTGCAAGAGTTGCTCCTCAGGAAATGTTTGTGGAGCAAATTACGGATTAAATGAAGTGAAAAGGAATTGACCAAAAAAATGGCAGCCATCTTACATCATAGAGCTTGATATTTAATGCATGTTAAGGCAGCCTAGAATGTCATCTAGCAAGCTACCTTTTGATTTTATGAGATCTCTGGGCAGGCAGGGCTGGCACAACTGAGAAATTATTCTCACCACCTAGAGGAAATGGCCTGACTGCCATATCATCACATGAAAGGCCCCTCTCTACCTGGTTTAATCCACATTTCCAGCTCCATTTCCTACCTTCTTCCCTCTATGCACCTGACAGTCCACATACCAGGACTGCTTATTAAACCTTAAATATACTGTGTGTGTTCTGTCCCTGCTTTTGCCCATGCTGCTGCCCTTTCCAGAACCGAACTAAACTGGAGCCACTTATGTGAAAGGCAAAATGAAGTTGGCCAATGCAGGCGCATTAAAGAAAAGGAAACTTAACCTTACCTAAGTTACAGGAGTATGCAGCTTTTCTCAGAAACTGGCAGAGAATACCAGCCAATCGCCAGAAGCCAAGTCCGTTCATGCCATCTTCTGGACTTCCTTGTTCCCTGGACTCAGGTACCCTGATCCAAATAAGGAAGAAGACCACCAGGCAACCAATCAGCAGAAAAAGCCAAAAACTTCCACATTTACCCCACAAAATTCCCTCATGTCTGTGAGCAACTCAAAACTCATTGCTCCCATAGCCTTGTTTCTCGACTTATAAGTTGGAAACCCTTACAATAAACTCATCTTTCTGCTTTGTTTTACTCAGTGTGTAGCTGGTTTTTGACACTTTCACATATGCACTTCTCTGCTGTGGCCTCCTACTTGGTCTCCCCGTCCAAGCTCAAAGTCTCCTCTTCCTTGGCACCTTCTCCAACCAGATCCCAACGCCCACATCGCCCACAGGTCCTCACATTGCTTACACCAGCTGCCTATTGTTTATCTTTCACACTAGATAGCGAGGCCCTTGAGTGATGCTGTGGAGTCTTAATCATCTAGTAAATCTACTGCCTATCCAGGGCTATGTATCTAAAGGCTCTCGGTAAACACTTGAGGAATTGAATTGTCCAATAAGCCCTACTCACTTTCTCTTCTCGGATGGAGTGGAGAGCAGAGGAGGCAGCTGCTGCAGTTGGGAGGAACATGGCTTAGGTCCAGATAACCTGGAGTTTAAATTCTGGTTCATCACTTTGTTTTCATGTTCTATCACTGTGTAACCAATTGACACAAAACATCTCCTGGTTTCTGTAGGCCAGAAGTCCAGGCACAACTGAGCTGGGTTCTCTGCTCAGAGTTTCACAAGGTTGCAATTAAGGTGTCAGCTGGGTTGAAGTCCTATCTGGGGCTCATGGCTTTCGAGCATATGTGAGTGCTCCCTGAGGTTGAAGAACGAAGGCCCGTTCTATTGCTGATTGTCGACTGGTAATACGTCAACTCCTAAGGCCACTTGCATTCCTTCTCACAGGGCCTTCTCCAACTTCAAAGCCAGCAAGAGAGTCTCCTTCATGTCTAACCCCTCTTATTCTTCAAATCCCTGACTTCCTCTCTGACCTCTCCACGCAGAGGTAAAGGGTTATGGGATTAGTCAGGTACACCTGGAGAGTTTCCCTTTTGACTAAGTAGTAACCTTAGTTACATCTGCACAATCTTTTTGCCATGTAACATAACCTAATTATGAGAGTGCTGTCCTATCATATTCACAGTTTCTGCCCAAACTCAAGGGGAAGAAATTATACGAGGGCGAGGGCCACTTGGAACTCTGTCCACCCCATCTCCTCAAGCTATGTTACACCATCTCGATATCAGTTGCCTTGGCTGGAAAACAGAATAAATAAATCTACCTCCCATATTTGGGGTGAAAATTAAATTAAAAAATTATATGTGAAAGAGCCACTCAGTGACTACAGGCCTCTTTGCTTCTAGTTTTGTCTGGGCTGCTATCTCATAATAGTTCCCAGGTTACCCAAAGAACACATACCACCTGGACTATCTGCCTATGAAGTGACTCTATAAGATCCTTGGTAACACATGCAGATTTAAAAAGCACTAACTGAACACACAGTGTAAATATATATATATATGCCTTCTGTTAAAGTGTACTGCTGAAACTTATTGGATTTCATTAATCAATGTCGCCATAAAAAATACATAAATACATTTAAATAAATAAATAAACACAGCATCTCTTCTAAAAAAATAAAAGATAAAGACGACTAACTGATAATGTCCAGTGATCCAATATTTGGAGAATGGTACTAGCTGAGATCACCCAGGATTCGCCTATGACCCAAGTGGTGACGATTTTATAAAGACTGAAATCCAAGATCCTCAAGTAGATTACTACTTTAAAAGGCTTAAACTATTATTTGCCCTCAAAAACAAAAACACTTGTCCACGGTACTTGAGCTTTAGTAAATTAGATGCTATGAGAAAGAAAATCCATGGCGCTGGGTTTTAATAAACTAGATGCTATGAGCCCAGAGATAAGGTCACTGTCGGTTTTCAGATGCAGCTGATACAGGGTAAGGCAAAGTGGAGCTTCTTCAGCTCTCCTTCTCAGTCGACCCTTGCTGCAGTTGTCTACTGCTTGTGCTGACTCCCCATCTGGCTGCCTAGGGACCTTCACAGTGGTGTCCCACCTGAGCAAGTTCTCCTCCAGAGATTATTTTATTCTTCCCCGCAAAACTTATCACTCATGTGTTCTAGCTTTTAATGCTCACCTGGGTCCCTGATAATTAGTACGAGAAGAGCAGAGGTGTCAGCCAATGAGAAAAGCTGAATATGACAGCCTCTTCCTGGTTATATCTGCACTTTACAGCGGCTTCCCATGTTATTCAACCAAAGCAGACTTCCTACCCTTTCAGGACTCAGTCTCCCCAAATGCCCAGAGCCCTAGCTCTCCCCTGCTGGAGCAGACACCCGCTGCTTACAGAGCTCCATCAGTGGTCTGGCACACACCAAGCCTACAGAAGGTCAAGTTCCATCACTCCACCCTCACCCTAGATGTGAACTTACCATTTTCATTTTCCAAAGGGCCTTCATCCTTCACCTCACACCTATAAGACAAAATGGTACCTCTAGGTCAGAGAAATGTAAATACGTAACAGTAAAATGCAACTTTTAAATATGAATTGGTACCACAACCATTCTGTACCAGTGAATTTTTAGGTGAAAGAAAAATTGGCCATGTCCCCTAAAGACTGTATTTTACAAACATCTATTTTGTTTAGATAACAAGGAGGTATAAAACATCAGTAGCCCTCCTTTTTGCCTTTAATAATGAATTTAGAGACACCAAAATCCAATTAACCCTCATCAAAGGTGTGTATGTTTCATTCTAGCAGTGGTTAGAGACCTGTATCCTCTAAGGCTGAGCTGATCAGTAGCAGGCTGAGCCCAGCCAAAAACACCAAGGCGCCTGTATCATCGAAGCCAGCTTGGCTGTCCCAGGGAAGCAGTGGCCCTGGTTGGGTGGCTGGAGAAGGCCGAGGCTTAGCAACTGGAGCTGTGTAGTTTCACGGTCTGCTCTGGAGCTCTCTGGGTGCAGTCTGGAAGCAGTAAATAGCCTCCCCTTAGAACTCTGCAGCCCTGCTGGGGTTGAAAAAAGAAAAGAAGGAAAGGATGATTGGTGTGGGATTTGAGGCAAAGCAGTTGGCTTGGGACATGGAGGAATCACAAGGCCATCCTGCGCTCTTGGAACATCCTGGAGGAGGAGCAGTCAAAGATACCATGTATCAGCATTTCAGTCAAACATCAAGGGCAGGCAGCCAGCCCTGGCCGACAGGCTCTGCTACACACTCACTGAGAGATCCTAGACAAGTCTTTTCCCCTGAGAAAACTCTCAGCTTACTCCTTGAAAAAATGTGTCGTTTAGCTGGATTCTCTGGCTTCTGCCATCCATGAGGAGAAATTCAATGAGAACAAGGATGCCCCCATCCACTGGACCCTAAACATCCTCCCTGGCCAAAGTCTAGCCCTGAGTTTTCTGCTCATTACTCAGTCCAAAGAGGGGCTGTGACTCGGTTGATGAATGAGCTCCCAAGGCCTGAGGTTTCACCAAATAGGACTGAAGCTCACTGCAGCCTCTAAAATGGTTAAACAAGCCATAGCAAATGGAAACTGACCAGTAATGATCAGGGGATGCTTTCTAGGTCAGATCTGCCAGTTTCTCCATTAATCTGTTCCATCAACAGCAGTGATACAAGGTCCTCAGGAGAGGAATCCATGAGGATTTCACACAGCCATGTCCGACTCGATGAACTGGTCCTCGTCCAGCACAAGTGCAAAGGTACAGCAACTGTGGGCAGAATGTGGGTTCTCAGGGCTCCCCCGAAACAGAGCAAGTGGTTCATTTTATTTAGCTAAAAATGCCCAATAAAAGAGAGTGACAAGTAAATTAGGAACCATGCTCTCAGATTACTTTTGAAAATATTAGCTAAAACAGGAGAAAATGCTTATAGGCTAATGTTAAGTAAAAGAGCAGATGCAGATTTGTATTTATAATGTGGTTACAGTTATGCAAATGAAAGCAAAATTCCCAGAAGCTTATATATAAAGACAACTGTAGAATAATTATCATTGAAAAATTCTATTTTCTCTACTCTGATTTTTCTGAAAAATGTGTATATATTTTTTTAAATATATTGAAATATTTAAAAAATAATCTTATCAGAAAGGGTCCTTAAAGGTCATTTAGTTCCGTGGCTCCCAAACATGGTTTTGCTGAGCACCCAGCTGGCTGCCTTGGCGTCTCCAGGAAAGATTATTAAATATGTAAGTGTCCAGGCCACAGCCCCAGAGACCCTGACTTAGCAAGCCCGGCACTGGGCCCCGAAATCTGCATTCATTAAGTTGAAAATAAAAAGCTTAATAGGTAATTCCAAAGTGCAGCCAGGGTTGGAGGTGGTTTTTCTCGTGCAGTCCATTCTCTCGCTATGTAGAATGAGGAAACTGAGACCCCGGAGAGAGGAGTCACCTGACAGGTGACAAAAGTAAGTACCCATTCTGGTGGAGCGCGGTAGACTTTGGGTAATCAGATAAAGAATTTTGAGTGGACTCTTTGCCCCGTTTTTTGTCACTGTGTGGTGTGCCTTTCCAAAGGCAGATTCTTCTAGAATGGCCTGACCCTCTGGACTGCTTAAGAACACTTACTAGAGCCAATGCACTCTTCTCGTAACCTTTCACGAACAAAGGCATCTGGCCATAGGGATCTGAAATGTTAATATGGAGGAACTGAATAAAAGATCTCTGATTCTGTCCCCCTTCCCTAAGGGCTGGCATTAACGTATCTGTTTGTATTGGCCTTCAGGGCAGAAAGTGAAATTGCTCATCCTCCTTTGACATGCAAGGGTGGTGTATCTAGATAGGGTGCTGGAAGGAGAGGCTGGCCCCAACTTCTGTCCAGACCTCCTCTCCATCAGGAGGCCAGCCTTCAGGCTGAGAATGGTGCAGAAAGGGCAGGAGCAGGAGCTATGGCCTGGGAGGTGCAGCAGCAGCCAGAGCAGCTCCATCAGTTCTGCGCATGCTCTTAATTACACCACACACCATTCGGCCAGGTCCTTCCCAGCAGAGACCCATCAAAGCTGCCTTCTTCCTCATGGATTTCTCAGTAAAAGAGAAGGCATCAAAGATGATGGGTGTCAAACTGCATTTTTCTGCCTTCTGTCAAAACAGCTGCACCTGTATGGTGCTTCCTTCTTATCTCTTGCAGCATCAGCAGGCCTGCCTTGCTGAGTAAAGACCAGGGGGTTTGGAGATCAGCTCATGTCCTGGCCAGAGACTCACTCAAGTTACTCACTCAAGTTACTCACTCAAGGAAAAATGGGTTTACTGTTGGGATACTCAGGGTCTGGAGCAGCGACAGAAAAGCAGTTAAGAAACATGCTAGCAACAACAATAATGATAAAAATAATAGTAGCTAGTGTGTCAACACAGGGTTTCTTTTCATCCTCATGTCTTCTTTCCTTCCACTCCTCCCCCTGGCAAACAGAGTGTCTGTGATAAGACAGTGTAAGAAACAGAGGCTTTCCTGAAAGTACCACCAGGCTCTGAGAAGTATCCACACTGCAGTATCCAAACTCACACTGTAGACAGCCAGTAGGAGGCTTGAAGTGACTGCAGAGCACTGTGGCACAACTCTTGGATGGAAAGGGGGTTCCTGAGGAGAGGACAGAGATTTGGCTCGCCAGGATAAAGAGACAGAAAAGACGTAAGGGCAGAGTGAGTAGAGAACACAGGAAGAAAAGGGTCTCCTGGGCAGCCCTCCAAGCCAAACTTTATATGGCAAATGAATCAGGGGAAAGTTAAGAAATATTTTTCACCACCATCTGAATTCAATAAGTTTAATCTATTTTCCTTACTGGTGATGGGGTACCCACCTGTCATTTCAGACCTTGCACACACAACTGAGTGGTTTGACAATACCTTTTAAGTCACTCCTTGAATGTTTATTTAAAATTGGTTCCGATTCCAAACCCAAGTGTAATAGGAAAGTATTTCACAACTTCCACCTCCACCAGCTCATCTGGAAATTCCTGGGAAGCAATGCACTGTACCTGGCCAACTCTACTTAAACACTACTACTTTAACTACCGGTTTACTTCTGGCAGCTCATAGCATCAACCATCAGTCCGCTGAACTTTTTTTTTTTTTAGCCTAAATCTGCACGCTCTATATTTTAATAGATTTTTAGAAAATTTTTAGATTCACAGAAAAATTAAGCAGACAGTAGAGTTCTCATATCCCTCTCCCCTCACACAAACATTACCCTATTAACATTTTGAGTTAGTGTGGTACATTTGTTATGATTAATGAACAAATGTTGATACTTTATTATGAACTAATTTATGTCTGATTCGCTCTTTGTGTTGTGCAGTTCTATGGGTTTTGACAAATGTATGATGTCACGCATCTACCATTACAATATTGTTTTAATCAGGGTTCAATAGAACCAATACGAGATATATAGATATAGCTGAAACACATAGTTGACTCCTGAACAATGCAGGGGTTAGGGGCACCAACTCCCATACAGTTGAAAATCCATGTATAACCTCTGACTCCTCTAAAACTTAACTACTAATAGTCTTGTCTATAACATAATATATGTGTTAATTGACTAATTACATTTATTATACCTATTGAAAAAATCTGCATAAGAGGACCCACACAGTCCAAACCTGTGTTGTTGAAGGGTCAACTGTGTGTGTGTATTCAATGAAACCAATAGGAGATAAACATTATTTATATTGTTAATGTTAAATATTATTTAATTTATCGATAATTTAATAGATATTAATATAACATTTTATTCAACATAGTGCATGTATTTTATAGATATTATATGGCTCGTGTACTTACAGAGGCTGACAAGTCCCAAGATTCTCAGCCAGCGAGCTTGAGGCCCAGGAGAGCTGACGGTGTAGTTTTAGTCCAAGTCCAAAGGCCTGAAGGTCCAAGACCCAGAAAGGGCAATGTTTCAGTTTCAGTCGAAAGGCAGGAAAAAAACTGGTGTCCCTCCCAGTTCCAGGAAGTCAAGCTGGAAGAAATTCTGTTTTACTCATGGGGGGTGGGGGGTGGCCTTTTTGTTCTAGTCAGGCTTTCAACTGACTGGACAAGGCGCACTCACTCAGGGAGGGCAGTCTGCTTACTCAGTCTACTGATTCAAATGTTAAGCCCATCAAAACACCCTCAAAGGCAAACTTGGAATGATATTTGACCAAATATCTAGGCATCACATGGCCTACTCAAGTTAACACATAAAATTAAGCATCACCAGCATCATACAGAATAGTTTCATCATCCTAAAAATTACCTGTGCATAAACTATTCATCCTTCGCCCCTCCCTCAATCCCTGTTAACCACTGTTTGCCACTTCTGTCATTTTGACTTTTTCCAGAAAGCCATTAAGTTCAAATCATACAATAATCATACAGAGAAACCAAAGACTAGGAGAAAATATTTGCAAAACACATCTAATAAAGGACTTGAATCCAAAATACATCAAGAACTCTTTAAACTCAACAAGAACCCAACTTGATTTAAAAATGGGCAAAAGATCTGAACAGACACCTTACCAAAGAAGATGCAAATAAGCATAAGAAAAGGTGCTCAAAATCAATAGCAATGGCAAATGAAAAAAAAATAATGCAGTACCACCATACACCTATCAGAATGGCTAAAACCCAAGCACCGGCCACACACATGCTAGTCAGGAGCAACAGGAATATACTCGGTGCTGGTGGGAACACAACTGGTAATTTTAAGGAAAAGACGAGGGGACTTGCTCAGGATTACCAAGGAATTCATTGGAGGTCTAGGTCAAAAACCCAAGTGTCTAATCTCCATCCAGTGGTCTTTCATCTGGACTGTGTGACTGCTAACTTCACTTAATGGGATGTCATTAATCATTAAACTGGACCTTTTAGGATGTGATGGAGGAATGGATGGAGGCATGAAAACTTCCTTGGGATAAGAAAAAGAAAGAGTGGGAGAACTGTGAAGTATGAACTTGGTGATGAAGAAAAGATAATTTGTTTGAGTCTGAGAAAGGAAAGACGAGACCCTTGAAGGAAGCAGCAGGGTTCACTGGGGTCGTCTGAGACCAGTACCCAAGGCGGGTTGCATGGAGTCACACAGGAAGCTGGGAAGGAGGCCAGCCAGGCTCACAGGCACAGGTGCTGCCACAAGCTGCTGCCAGGTCAGTCACTCGTTCATTTCCAGTAGCAGACAACTTGAGGCTTTGGAGAGGCCTTTATTACATGTCAGTTCAGGTTAGGTACTTTTCATTCCATTCTGGCCCAAACTGATTTTATATTTTTCTGATGTAAATTAGGTTGGAGTACTCTGAGAAGTAAACTCCATCTCCCAAGTTCAGGTTTTCAATACTCATAATGCATTAGTTTCTACCACTGGTAGATCTAGCATGACTTGCTTAGTATGAATCAGCATAAAATTGATAAAATAGCTTATTTTCCCTGAAAGAGGAAAGAACAAGGAGCCAAATTATAACTCAGAGTTGATATGTTTATACAGCCACATCTACTAGAGATATACACAATATATTCAGATGAATTTCAAGATGAAAAGATCACTGGAAGAAATGCTGCATGCTGCTCTTTAAAGAAAGACCTCATTTTTCAATCAGCGATTACAGCTTGTCTCAAGCACACCAGCCCACTGGGAATTTCTTCTGAGTCTTACCTTCCAAGAAAAAGAGCATACTGTCAGAAATGAGGTTAGTAGTCGCAGTGCAGATCAAAGTTTACTGGACTGAAAGCAGGAAGAACAGGTTTCAGTGCTTGTCCCTCTTCCAGTGATTTGAGAGTAGGTAGCTGGAAGTGGATGCAGATATTACTTCCAAAATAGATAACAAAAGCTGTCCTGATCTAGTGGTGTCGGCTATGGTTAGGAGAGGAAGACACATTTGACTTTCTTGGACTGTATAATTTTTACAGGGTCAGCCTTGCGATCTCAGTATAGAAGATGAATCTGTTATTTGTGAGCTGGGTGAGTTCTGCAGACTCATACTGGAATCCTGGCTCTGCTTCCTACCAGCTGTGAGACCACATCAGCTTTTTGAGCTCTATAAAGTAGAGGTGATAACGCACCTACTACGCAGAGCTGTTGTGAGTAATGAACAAGACAACTATTTAGTGGCTTACAACACTGTGAATGCTCAAATTCCTATCTGTTGTTATTAATAATGATATTATTAGTTATATTTAATCAGTGCATACTCTCTCCAAACTTTCAAAACATATCTCCAGGGCCCCCTCCTCCATGCTGGGTACCAGGCTAACCACTGGGATGCAGTGATGTCATTGCATGCCTCGTGAAAGTGAAGGAAACCAAAGTCCACCTGAGTGCTTCCAGAGGTGCTTTAGGACAGTTGGGAGGGGTATACCGACAAATCAAAGGAAGGGAAAAGAAGTTGGCTTTGCTCTGCAGAACAGGAAGCACTTCACAAAGATGGAATTGCACAGCCTTGACAGGTGAGTTCATCACATGTGTAAGGAAGAAACACATTTCAGGCTGAGGTGACAGCAGAAGTTAACAGCCTGGTGTCCTGTCCTGGTCACAGAGGGGCACCTGAAGCAGGAATCTAGTGGCAAGACTAGGCCATGAAATAAACATGAAGAATTTGAAATCCTATACTAATGATCCCCAACATCTAATCCATACTCTCTGCCCCATCCCAAAGCAAAGGAAGCTTATTATTTAGGTCCCAGGAAGGGCCTAGTACTCTCTTCTCGTTGTCACATATTTTTGTGAAATTTGAAAAAAATGACATATTTGAACCTCGACTGGTTGAGAATGCTGTCTCTTCCCATGCCAACGTCCCTTCTGTCACTTTTCCTCTTGTTTTGAGTGGTGCTAGAGTAGCTATGAAATGTTTTTTTTGGGATTTGGCTAAGGAGAAGTTGTGTTCTGAATACCTTCGGTTTAGGTCTAGCGGGGTATGTTTGTGGGGTGTGCGATCATCTCTGTATATACTCAATGCTAGCCATCTGGTTTCATAATGGTGTCCAAGCACACTGCTGCTGCCGCTCTGCCAACTTACCTGGTCGCATGATGGCAAAGGTGCAGGGTTACCAGTGCAGGCACATGCTTCAGAGGGCTGGCACTGGAAGGATGTGAACAGTAGAGGAGAAACAAGGTATAAAATATAGAGACAGAAGCCAATCCAGGAAAACTTCACATGACAGGGAACATTCTAAGTGGAGGAGTTGGTTCTCCACACCTTGTCAAAATGGAAGTTCTCCCCTCTCAGTAATATATCCAAAGGGCAATTATAATTATACCATAATGCTTTTCTCTTTTCTGAATGAAATTGCATGAAAGAAACTTCAACTGAATACGTATGTCTGTAGGGCACAAGCCTGAAGCAGTGGAACAAGCAGTGAGAACATCCATGTCTGAAGCCATATGTTTTATGTACTCCAACTATAAATAAAGTATCTTTTTTTACTAATTATATTAGAAGACTGAATCATCCTTCTTGCTTTCTATAAAAAATACTACAAAACTGTCATCAAAATGAAGAGGTATTAAAGACTATACAGGTAAAAACTGAAGGAAAAATTATTAAACAGGTGTGTCAGCCAGTTGATTAATAAAAAATTATTTATATTGGATTTTTATTTGTCATAAAAATTTGTGATTTGAATCTTTCCTCATTATAAACAAATATTCACTTTCATATCTGATTTTACATTAATATTTTTTCTTTTTCTTAAAGAAGGCCCTTCAAATTGTATGAAGCTCAGATCCCCTAAGACCTGGACTGACACCTGCTCCCAGGCTGAGACCTTCTCTATGTACCCCTTGCCCCTGTCAACTCTCTTTTTCCCCAAATTGCTGAGAAACTTCATCATCTTTTTATTTTATCGCCACATTCATGCTTCGGTCCTCTTCCTCTCTTCTTCTGCCTCTCTTAAGTTCTCCAATTCCCCCTTTCCTTTTCCCATTTTCATTCCTTAATTTTCCATTCCTTGTCTTTACCCTTTCCCTGTCTTGCTGGGCTGTTTTTTTCTTTGTTGTCTAAATCTCACACTCAAGCATCTCAACCAGTGGATCAGACACCACACGCAAGTCTTAAAGCCTTACTTAGCACGTCTCTAAAAGGGTTCCACAAATATCTGACATTCGCCAGGCACCACCTTCTCCACTCCTCAGGTTTTCCTCTCAGAGCTCAGTAGCAGACGCCCTTCCCTCAGCCATGCCTGCATCTTCTTTGCAAACAGAACTGTATTTTGTAGCAGGTGGGCAGCAAGTGGGCAGCAGTGGGCTCTGGGAAGACCGGTATTGTTGCTCCCCGGCAGGAGTGGTTTAGGCTGGCCTAGCTAATCCCAGTCGTCTTCACTGGTGACTGTGCTGGACGTGGGTGTGTGATCCAGTCTGGCCAGGGAGACTAAGGGAGGATCTTCTCTTTCATAATAAAGAACAAATATTGCAGGAGGAATATTGCCCCCGCCCCACCCTCATTGCCTTCATGGGATGTTATTATTCAAGGATATGTTGCTTGAAGCTTCAGTAAACATCTTGTCACTCTCAGTGAAAGGCTAAGAGCAATGGCAGTGTGTGGACACAGAGCCTTGACATTGCTAGTCCTCAATCAGCCCTGGAATCACTTGCTTCCAGATTTTTTGTATGTGTTGTCAACAACAAATATCTTTAGATTTAAGATACCTTTAGTCTATTTTTTATTGTCGTTGTTGTTGTTGTCACTTGCAGCCCAAAGTAATCCTAATATATAAGTGCCCAGCACAGATTCCTGCACTAGATCGAAGTCACTCCCAGCATGGCTTTGTCCTCTATGTCCATCAGTTTGGAGGACCTACTGTTCCCGTTTAGCAAACTAGTTACCCTGCTGGATATGCTGGAAAACACTTTGCCAATGTGTCGCCTACTGTACCTTAAGGCAGAGACCATGTGCCAAAAGAGGCTGTCTCATTAAGGGAAATGGTGGGAAAAATGCAGGCTGATACACTTGGAGCTGCTTTTTTAGCTTTTAGCACAGTCTTACAAGAGATAAGTTCAGGTTTAACTAAACTCTAAGAGCAAAGAGAAGACAAGGCAGCTTCACTAAAAGGAGGCCTTTTTTGCTTGTGTCCTAAAACCCAAGTTGAATAAATGTCCACTTATTTGAACATATTCAAGGTCAGAAAGGCTGAATTCTCCACCCCAAGCTAAAGTTAGACATAGAAGAGGAAGAAGATTTAGAGAGATGATATTTGTGGAAAGATAAGCTTGCTGCCATAGGCCTCTTCCCACCACCTTCTCGTGAGTGTTCCTTGTCTGACAGAGGAGATTACTGTGTCCATTGGGAAGGTGGGTGCAGGATGAGGCCTGGGTAAAGGAGAGGATGACTGTTGCTGCTTTTGCAAACAAGGCCATTAGTATGAAGTAATTCAAGGTAAGGAAGTTAAACTTTAGGCCAGGGAGATAAATATAGTACAGTGGAAGAGAAGATACCTAACTCTGGGTACCTGAGTGCCTACTAAATTTCCTAGAAGCAAACAGATGAGAAACTACTAAGTTTGCAAGGGACCTCTATTGCCAAAGAAAGCCCTGGGTTGGCTGACAATAGTCTACGTGCCTAATTCCTAAGCAATCCCTTGAACTTGGAACCTGTTATATCAGGAAGTGGACTGTGAAAGCTGTGCATCCTCATAGGGGCACGTATAATTCCACCCACCCCAGAACACACACCAGGCATGGCCACAGAGGACATCACAATGGGAGCATTGTCCCAGCCAGGACGATCAGGTTGGCTGGCCAAAGATTCATTCCGTTGTGCAGGCAGAAGGTCATTACCAGTTTTGTCCAGCAGCAGTAGTAGTACTAGTAACCGTTATGCATTGTTTCTTTTCTCTACTTTCTAAATAGAAAGTACTATGATTGTTAACCCCTTCCTTCTTCACTACTGAATAATGGTTGGTTTGAGAATTTTTTAAATAATTGTTTTTTAGTCATAGGCAGAGAAACACTTACTGTGAAGTTCTGGTATCAGGGACCCTGACTTGCATGGGCCCTTTCCAAGATTCAGTGTGTTCTTTTTGGTGTCATGGGAGAGATAGGACACAGCAGCTGGAGGCAGGGACTGCCGTCCAGTCTGGGAGTTTACTCCCTACACCCAGGTGTGGTCCTGATGCTTTCGGTAGGGTCCATGGGTATCAGGTCTCCCTCTCCATTTGCCTAGCCCCCAGGAACACCCCACCCCTGCTGCACCACATTTCAGCATCTGAAGTTGTTGATGGTTAATTTTATGTGTCAACTTGGCTAGGCCACAGTACCCGGATATTGGTCAAACATCAGTCTAAATGTTGCTGTAAAGGAATTTTTAGATGAGATTAATATTTAAATCAGTAGACTTTACGTAAAGAAGATTACCCTCCATAATGTGGGTAGGTCTCATTCAACTCATTGAAAGGTAAAGAAAAAAAAGATGGAGGTCCTCCAAGGAAGACGGAATTCAACCAGCCTCCAGTCTGCTTCTGGACTCCAAGCTCCAACATCAGCTCTTCCTAGGTCTTTAGCCTGCCAGCGTATCCTGCAGATTTTAGACTTGCCAGCCTCCACAATCACGTGAGACAATTCATTAAAAATATATATATACACACCCTATCGGTTCTGTTTCCCTGGAGATCCCTGATAATACAAAAGCCTATCTTTAATCCAAAGTAGAACTATGTGATTGAGAGACTGCTCTGTTCCTTGCCTGGAGGCCAAGACGACCCAGCACTCATCACCACCTGGCTATCTCACTTACCCCAGGTCAAGAGTGGTGGGGCCAGAAGGAACTGGGGGTCCCCAGAAGCAGGCTGAATCAGCTGCTGTGGAAGCTGCAATCTGAACTTGTGTCCTGTGAGATTAAACGGCTGGAATTCTCCTCAAGTTCATCTCGCAGCAAAAAGACCTGCCTGAGTACAAAAATGCAGTGTTACAACTGTGGTATTACAAATAAGAAAACAAGTCGTAAAGTTGAAAGAAATTTCCTAAACTTTCAATAACAAAAAAATAAAGACTGCATTACCTTTCTATTCTCTTTATAGACATTTGAATTATGAAATCAGCCATTAACATCTGATAGTTTCTTATGATTTGTTCTCTCATTCTAAGTAACTTTTCCCTGTCTGTGCCTAATTTTGCATTTATGATATAGTATTATTTTTCCTTCAACAGAGCCCCCCACATTGTATAAGCTTCAGGCCCCACAGAGCCCAAACGTCTCCTGGTCCTATGTCACCAGACCGTTTAGATCTGAAGGGAAGGACTGCCCATTATCTGGAGATTTTGCAGCTGGAACTGGACATATCAGCTGAACAAGACTCAGGAGTATGAGTTTGTTTTCCATGATTGTGTCAGGATTACTGAAGTGTGTGTGTACCAAAATGGGTGTGAGTATGTTAGGGAACCATAAAGATGATTGTGTGAAAACCATTGCTTGTGTAGTCAGTGCCATTTCCCTTCTTTTCCTTCCTAACAGAAGTCTAAACCCCTTCATGTAACGCAGTAGATAAATAACCGTTTTTCTCTCTAGATGAAACAGAACCAGAAGGCCCAGACAAGGCTGTTTTCTTTCCGCTTTCTCATTTACATCATATACGGTTACAAAGTTTGGCTTCTCCTCTATATGCACTTTTATATTCTGCTTTTTTATGCTTGATATTTTGGTAAATATTCGTCCTGCATGATATTAAAAAGTTTCCAAAGGTGCATAAGCATCTATCATAAGCATGTAATATTACTTATTTAACCGTCTTCCCAACCTTTACCTTTATAAATAATGTTGCAATGCACATACGTGTGCACGAACCTTTATTTAGATTTCTATCTTCTTAATATAGACTCCAGAAAGTATAATTTCTATTTCACAGGAAGCAAAAGCTCGATAGCATATTGGTTGCAGCTGCAGGTTTTGGAGTGACAGATAGGGACCTGAACCTCAGCTTTGCCATTTTTTAATGAATAACTCTGGACAAGTAGATAATTTCTCTAAGCCTTGGTTTCTTTACCTGGAAACAGATGAAAGCAGTCTGCAGCTCACAGCATCGTTTGAAACTTAAAAAGACTGATGTGTGTGTTAGTAGAGCCTGAGCCTCTGACACACAAGCAGCACTTGATATATGATGTAAGAATTATCACAGCAGAATAAGAAAATAGTAACAGAATATTTATCTTGAGAATTTAAAAAATGTGGAAAAGTAAAAAGAAAAAATGTCATTTACCCATATTATATTAACTTTTCACATGCTGACATTTGCTTTAAATTTTTGTTGATTACTCAAATGAGATACGAATATATTCTCCCTTTAAAAAAATTTTACAGATAAATATAAGCCAAAGTAGAACTTTCCTGATCTTAGCAGATTCACAAGTTCAGTTACGTATGTTTTTCTAAAATCATCTTTGTTCCAACAGTTTGCCTTAGGACTTCTGAGTCACTCCTGTTGTTGTCACCTATACACAATGTTATTCATCCTAGGCTTCGAAACCTCGAATTACATCAAAATGAACATAAACTACTGCTGCTCTTTATTTTTGCTCATACTTGTTTTGCTCTCTTGGACCGTTTCTTTCCATTCTAACACTAAAACACATCAATCTCTCAGTTTCTTCTCAGAGTAAATTATCTTTACGTTCTCTGTTGCAGTTTGAATGAACAGGGAGCAGTTTGTTGATCAAGGTGTTGCAAAGGACTGTCGACTGCACGGCTGTCAAGAGGCCTCCTCAGGAAACACTCAGATTTGTTCGATGAACCACAGTCCCTGGGCTGGCCGTCAGGCTCAGGTTCAGGTGCCTGATTTTGCAGGAATCTCCAAAGGAGAACTGCTTTAATACACCCTTGCCAACACTGGTTATCACTGAAATAGTTTTAGTTAGTTTGCAGGCCGGCATCCATTCTTGTTGTCTCAACTGGCATCCAATGACATTTGGAATGCTCTTTCCATCTTTGGGGTGTATTAACGGTACCATGTCAATTAATGTCACATACAGTTCTAATGAAGAGGTTTTTTTAGTCTCTGTGAGGTTCTACAGTAAGACAGCTGATGAACGACCCTCAGCTTTATCTGAGAGAGACCTCACTGGACTTCCCTAAAGCTGAATTTGGAAAGACTTTTTGCCCCATAAGAGTATGAAAACACTTTTGATTCTGAGCTAAAGCACTAGGTTATAATCTTTCTCAAACCGCATGCACATCCTGTGTTTAAAATACTTGAACACAGAGCTTCATTTGTGTCAACTTTTACACACCAGCGAGAACTTCAATTATAGCACATAACTTTTAGTAGCTATTATCATAAGAAGAAGAAAATAAGGCTTGGGGATATAAAAGAGTGAAATAGAATGGAGGTTTTTATGATAAAGACTTGGGAGAGAGAGAAAAAAGGCTGAAGGAGGTCAAGCAAGGCTCAGAGCTCACCCTGATTTCTGCTCGGAAGAGAGAGCTACATGTACAAATCTAAGAGGATACCGATGGATTGCTTGTGCTTAGGTCTCAGTCACTCGGACCGTAACAGGGCTAGGCAAATGGGAGTCAAAAAGTCTGAGTCATCTACTCAAAAAAGAATTAAACACTTGTAATGAAAAGCAAATAGGAAAAAATGATATTGATACTCATGACAAAGCAAAATGAATTTCCAGGCATTCTCCTGAAGCTTCAAGGAAGGGTAATATTACATTTTTCCATGATACATAAATTAATTGCATAATACTAGTTACTGGTAATTTAAAATATATTAAATGCAGTTGATATTCTTTTAATTGGACCGAGTTGGATTTATTTATATTGCTGAATATGAAAGTTTTAGAAGGGCATTCATAGAGTTTCCTGTGACCTTGGTCTTGGCAACTCTATTTTTCTTATGGTTTTAATATTCTCAACCATGCATTTTTCTTCTACCATGGAATTTAGAGAAGGATCTCCACATAGTGAGTGAAGCTGCGATTACCATGGCTTTCTTCCTCCTGCTGTGGATTCATTTCTACAAGTATCACACAGTCAGCACAACACAAGTGTGTTTCCATTTTTCACTTAGGAGCTGTTAGAAGCCATTGTGGGTTGTGCAGAAGAGACTTCTTGTGTGGACTGTTGGGGACCTCGTCTTGCCTTCTAATCATCTGACTTGCTCAGTTTCCTCAGTTCATTACTCTTCAGCTTCATGGCGGTTTCCTTAACATCCCTTTCTCTGGCCCCTTCTTTCCTCCCACATACATACACACACCCTCTTGTCTGGAGTCATTTCGCATACAGCCATTTCAACAGAGCGCTCCTTGGCTACCAACTTTTCTCTCTCCCATTTTCCTGCTTCATCCATCCCTGCCCTCAATTAGTATTCCCATCTGGATCCTCTAATCCCAAGCCACTGAGCATCACTGGAGAAAGTCCCACAACAAAGAGGTCAAATTGACAAGTCAATTTCATGAGCTTGAACATAAAACTGATATGGCTTCAATTCAAAAATTAGTATTTATTAGTTATGTGACCTTGGGCAAGTCACTTAATCTATCAGAATTTCAGTTTCCTCATCTATCAAATAGATATAATAAGACCACCTACTTAGAATGTTAAGCACTGGATATACAGCTGGTGATCAATAAATATTAAATGTTATTACCACATCATGACGATGATGATGAACTAAGCACTCTGTTAAGAACTATATTATCTCATTTAATCTTCACAACAATTCTTTGAAGGTGAAGTTATCTCCATTTTATAGATGAGAAAGATGAGGTTCCCAAGGTAAATCAAGAGGGGTTACTTTTTTAAGTAGTGTTGCTGGATCACAATTGTAGGACTCTAGGGCCAATTTTCTTTCTCCCATACAACACTGTACCCTAAATGTACACTTTATTTATTTGTCTGTTTGTTTGTTTTATATTTTTTATTATGGTGACATTGCTTAATGAAATCCAGTAGGTTTCAAGTATATAATTCAACAGTAAGTCATATAAATTTTGCATTGTGTGTTCACCACCCATAGTTAGATTTCTTTCTGTCACCACATATTTGACCCTCTTCTCTCTAGTAACCACTAGTCTGTTGTCCATGTCCATGTCCATGAGTCTCTGTTTGCCATGTTTGTTGCTTTTAGGTTTATATCCCACATATAAGTGATAGCATGTAGTTTTCAACTTTTTCTGTGTGGCTTACTTCGCTTAGCATGATTATCTCAAGGTCCATCCATGTTGTCGCAAATGGCAGTACTTCATCTCTTCTTACGGCTGAGTAATATTCCATTGTATATATGTACCACGACTTCTTTAGCCAATCATCTACCGTAGGACACTTCGGTTACTTCCATGTCCTGACCACCATGAATGCTGCTGCTATGAGCATCGATGAGCAAATATCTTTTTAGATATGAGTTTTCAAGCCTTTGGGGTAAATACTCGTTAGAGGGATTGCTGGATCATATGGTAGATCAATTCTTAGTTTTTTGAGGAATCTCCATACTGTTTTCCACAGTGGCTGTACCAATTTGCAGTCCCACCAACAGTGTATGAGGGTTCCTTTTTCTCCACATCCTCTCTAGCATTTGTTATTACTTGTCCTGTTGACAAGTACTAACAGTTGTGAGATGGTATCTCATTGTGGTTTTGATCTGCATTTACCTAATAGCTAGCAATGTTGAGCATCCTTTCACATGTTTGTTGGCCATTTGTATGTCTTCTTGGAAAAAGTGTCTGTTCAGGTCTTCTGCCCAGTTTTTAACTGGATTGTCCGTTTTTTTGTTGTTATTGAGTTGTATGACTTCTTTGTATATTTTAGATATTAGGCCCTTATCGGAGGCATTGCTTGCAAATATATTTTCCCATTTGAATGGTTGTCTTTTTACCTTGTTGGTGGTGGTTTCTTTTGCTGTGCAGAAGCTTTTTATTTTGATATAGTCCCGTTCATTTATTTTTTCTTTTATTTCCCTTGCCTTTGAGTGCTTTGAGGAATAGAAAGTTATTTCTTAAAGTAGTATTTACTGAGCTAAATACCAGGAACAGTGCTGCCTGCCTTCCTCGTATCATCTTGTTAAACCCTCACAACGCCTCTCTATTAATACAATTGTTAATTATACACATAACTTTAGAGAGCCCATTCACCAGTCCAATGAGAGATTTAGGCACAGAGGACAATCAGTTTTCCTCTTCAACCAGGGGAAAGTTCCAGGGGTTGCGTGTGCCATCTGACCCATCTACAAGCCTAACAGGTGTTGGCAACCTGATGCTGCAGTTCTAGTTCTGTTTTTTTGCCGGCTTCACTGCCAGCTTATTTTGTGCTGTTTTCCCATCCCCCTCAAGTTGGAGCAATTTGAATTATTGTCACACAGATGCCAATGTTTCAGTGGTAAGAAAATGCAATTAGAATGAAGTTAAAAGTATGTCAACAATAATGCACAATGGGAGAATTACTAGTGTTTTCTGGTTAGATATTGTACTTCGTTTCATTGTGGGATTCAAATAAACTCATAAATATTGGATGGTATATGATAAATATCCCTTCTTAATACAGAATAGAGATTCTTCATAAGTGCCAAATAGATGAGATTTATGTACCTGCTGGGGAACATCCTACACTGGAGCTTTATTCAGTGCCAAGACTAACTCACAGCAAATCCTCAGCATGGCAGTGAGGTGGCTCTCCTGAGCTCACAGGTGTTATATAATTCAGGAAGAGTCTTAGTGGAACACTAAGCTGGAGTACTGAAAGTCAGACAAACGAAAGGGAGGTAAACAAATGTCCAGCTGCATGAGGAATTGAAGATCCTTACGGGAAAAGGCTCCACCCAAGGGAAGGAGGAGCCAGGCTCCATCGGTTTCATCAAAAGACACAATTAACAGAGTAAAAAGGCAACCTGTGAAATGGGAGAAAATATTTGCAAATCATACAGCTAATAAACAGTTAAATCTAGAATATATAAAGAACTCATACAGCTCAACAACAAAAAGACAAATAATTCAATTAAAAAATGGGCAAAGAATATGACTAGACATTTCTCCAAAGGCATACAGGTCAACCAGCATATGCAAAGATTTTCAACATCACTAATCATTAATGAAACGCAAATCAAAACCAAATGAAATATGACCTCACACTCATTAGGATGGCTACTAAAAAAACAAACAAAAAAGAAAATAACAAATGTTGGCTAGGATGTAGAGAAACTAAAATTCTTGCGTACTGCTGCTGTGAATGTAAAATGGTAGAGCCACTGTGAAAAACAGTATGGCAGTTCATCAGAAAATTAAAAATAGAATTAACTTATGCTCTACCAATTCCACTTCTGGGTAAATACTCCCAAAGAATTGAAAGCAGGGTGTTGAAGAGATGCCTGTGCGTTCTTGATCATAGTAGCATTATTCCCAATAGCCAAAAGGGGGAAGACACCCAAGGGTCCATCAGTGGATGAACAGATAAACAAAATGTGCCATATACACACATACAGTGGAATATTTTCAGCATTAAAATGGAAAATTCTGACACATGCTACAACATGGATGAAGCTTGAGGACATTATGCTCAGTGATATAAGCCAGTCACAAGAAGACAAATACTGTGTGATTTCAATTATGTGAGGTGCCTAGAGTGGTCAAATTCATAGAGACAAAAGATAGAACGGTGACTGCCCGGGGCTTGACACAGACAGAAATGGGAACTGTTCAATGCACAGAGTCTCATTTTGGAAAGATGAAAAAGTTCTGGTGAATGGCTGTACAAAGATGTGAACAGACTTAACACCACTGAACCACACTTAAAAATGGTTAAGATGGTGACTTATACATTATTGTATATATTTTACCACGATTTAAAAAAATTGTGTCAACTTGAGAACATTCTTTAGAAACTAAACTTTCTTCACTGCCACCAGGGACCAGGGTGGTGGGGCAGCTGCTCCCTCGTTCCACCCAACCTTCTTGTGACTACAGAGCTTGAGGAACTGAGGGTGGTTCAGAGCAGTAATTCCAAACTTGGGGAGACTGATAATGTCTAGAGATATTTTGGTTGTCACAACTATAGAGGTACTACCAGCATCTGCTGGTAAGAGGCCAGAGATGTTGCTACACATCCCACAATGCACAAAACAGTCTCCCAGAATAAAGAATGATCTGCTCCAAAATATCAACAGTGCTGAGGTGGAGAAATCCTGGTTTAGAGCAAGCCCATTCCTCATTCAGGAGAAAGTTCCCACTGGCGAAGGGTAACCAACTGCATTTTCACAGGCAGAGGAACACAGTTATCCGCAGATCATTCATACCATCTTTCCTTTCTCCCACAAGCTTTCAGCCAGATTTTTAACGTACCCCCAGAAAGACGTCTCCAAAGCATAATCTGTCTCGTTTTGTCCTCAGTGAATATGTCCCAGATCAGCCATTATCTTTCCCCATCTTCAGAGAGCTGAAGCCTGAGAAGAATGAAAGAAAAACCTGTTATCTCTGCAGGCATGCAGTGAATCTGTCCTGGCCATGTGTGACAATTTTATCCACACATCCAGACTGGTTAGTCACATGGTCAGCTCCACTGCACAGATGTGGCCTGCCCTCATTTGAAATCCTCCCATTAACCTTTCTTTGAGTTAGAAAAAACCACTGCTCTCCTCCAAATGGTTGTCCAGAAAGAAGCTGGGTTGAATTGTTCGATTATTTGGTTCACAATGGAATGTATTTGTGTAACGCTCCACCCACCAAAAAAAAAAAAAAAAAAAAAAAAAAAGCTCTGTTCCCTGGCTAATATGCAAATTCTCAAAACCAGACAATTAAATTAGGAAGGCAATAAAATTCCTGCTTTTTGGGGATGATGTTTAGGTAGAATTCAGGGAACATGTTTACCTTAGAATACACTATTTCCAAATAAGTGACAACACAGGGATCAGAGACCCAGTAATAAAATGCCCCTTTCCTTTTTCCTGTCACAGGACAATTATAAGTGCAGAAACTTATGCAAACTTAAAATTATAATTCTTAGACTGTTAGAGCTGCAAGGGTGAATTGCGGAAACCCTTTGTTTTTATAGACAAAGCATGAGGCCCAGAGGGGGAAATGATCTGCCTAAAGGTCACTGAGCTAGTGAGCAGGAAGGACTCTTTACCCCGAAGTGTGCCAGGCACTGCATTCTGATACACGGGTTCTCGTGCTGCTCTTCTCACCACCAGAGCCTAGGCAAATCAGGACAAACGATGGAGGGCAGTAGTGTGCACCATCTGAAGTGCCGGCGTATGGATTAGTACTATTTAGAATTTCCCTAAGGGAACTCTAAGTTCAATAAAGTGAAAAGTAATGCTTTCTTCTTTGTAACATCACTCACTGCAGGGCACTTAAGTTTTTTTTCCCCAACATTTTATTATGAAAATTCCAAACACACAGTATATTTTAATTGCCTCCTATTCATTCTGTCAGTGAAGGAGGTATTTTCATCCTCGGGCTATGGGGATGGCCAAACACAGGACACCTGACACTGGACAGATGAGAATAATTAGTCACATATACTCACCACCTGGGAGAGGAAGACACCACATGTCATGCAGGGCCACACGGAGATTGCATTCAGAAACAGAGTGAACAAGCAGAAGCTGGGACGTAAGCTTTGTAGTATCAAGAGGATGAAGTGGCCCCCTGCCCCCATGAGAAGATGTGATTGACTTGGTCTAATAATTCCTCGGACTAGCAGGAAACCGAAACCCCCTACTCAGGGATAAGCAGGTACTGCATCTGGTCCTCTGGATAAGGAGGGTTATTGGGTTAGAGGACCTCATCCACAAGAGCAGAGTGGGGAGGGGAATTTAAGGCCATTTGAGGCTCTCCCAATTTTACCAGATGTCAAGGTAGCACAAAATATTAAAGACTTAGTTTTGGGCCTTATACCATACATGATAGTTGAAAAAACTTGACAGTGAATACCAAATATCCACCACCTAAATTCTAGCACTGACACTCCATCTGTCCATCCATTGCTCCATTCTGTATTTTGTGTTTCAAAGTAAATTGTAAACAATAGTATACTTCCTCCTAAATATTTCGCCATGAAAATCATTAAGTAAAGCTTAATATTTGTGTATTATTTTATCTTTTAATGAAAATTTACTTACAATGAAATGCACTCGATTTACGTGTGTATTCTGAGTTTTGGCAAATGCATATACCTGAGTAACCAAAACTCCTATCAAGACAGAGAACATTACCACCATCCCAGAAAGTTCCATCATGACCCCTCCCAGTCAACTCCTGCCCTCAGTTCTCTCAGAGGCCACCACTGTTCTAATTTCTTCGGTTATAAGTCAGTTTTGCCTGTTCTAGAACTTCATATAAAGGGAATCATACAACACACGTCTTCTTTTGTGCAAGGTTCCTGTCACTCAGCATGTTTTCCAGGTTCATCCATGGCGTGGTATACATCGGCTGTGTGTTCCCTTTTACTGCTGTGTAGCGTTTCGCTGTATGTATGCACACTGTATGAACATTCAGTTTGTTATGGATTCTTCTATTGAAAGACACTTAGGCTGCTATGTACACTTGAATAGAAGTCTTTCTATGGACATATTTTCATTTCTCTTGGGTAAAGGCCTAAGAGTGGTTCATAGCATAGATGTGTATTTAGTCTCATAAGAAACTGAAAGGCTCTTTTCAAAATGGTGGTTGTACAATTTTATATCTTCCATCGACAATATGTGAGAATTCCTGTTGCTCCAAATTCTCACCAGTGTTTGGTGGTGTCATTCTTCTTATAATTTATTTTTGAATTGAATTTAAAAGTTAAGAAGTACATGTGGAAGAAGGCCTGATATCGGGAATCATGCAGAATTTTTGAAGAACATTACCCTAAGCCTGTTAACTTGTCATGAAACATGTTCCTGGTTAAGGGCAGGGTGGCACTGATCCCATTTTCTGTGACATTTAAGAGTTGTGATGTCTCTGAAATCTAGTGAAGGTATTTAAGAAATTAGCAATCAGAAGCTATAGCGATTGAAGCCATGCCATGCAGGGCCACAGTTACGCTTTCTGACACTTCAGTAAGGGTACTTTCTGCTCAGCTAACCATCTGCTGATGCCTTGTGACATGCCCATTTAACACTGGTCTGCAGACTTGGTAGCCTGCAAACCCTTCAGGGGTCCGAAGAAGGTGGCACACACACACAGGCTCTTCACTCCCTTAAACAGGACTGAGTCAACCAAAAGCTGGCTCGCACTATCCATTTGTGACCATTTACAAGCAGAAAAGGTGAAAATGGAATGGGTCTTCTGCCTTCTATCACTGAGGAAGGGACCTTTGGAACTGAGCAACTGACAGTGTAGAGGTAAAACTGCTAATACTGCTACACTGGCTGAAAAAAAAGTCTGGAGCCCTCTATTCCATTAAAAGAAAACACTAGCTGGCATGATCGATGCCCAAAGAGACAAAGCAGGATAAGAGAGAACTAAGCATCCAGACGTAAAGAATGGAGTGAGTGACTCATTGCTAAACTAACAGGGTTCCCTGAGGATGGGGTGAAAAGGGAAGAAAATTTCAGGCCCATGTGTCCAAGTATGCTCAGGGTCTCCTCAGCCCAGGACTATGATGAGCAATGGCAGTGAGGACAAGCTACAGCATGTGCCCTCACAGAACACGTAGAAGAGGTGAACGGCAAAGACAGAGACTGAGGCTAGGGAGTAAACAGCATGAGCAATGAGCTCTTGTCCCTCACAGAAGAGATCTGAGAGGCAAGGCCAATTTCAAAGACAGAAGATAGGAGACCAAAGGCCACGGTGGCAGAATAAAGAATGGTCCTGTTTGACGTTAGCTAATCCAGGGAGCAGGATATGAAAAGGCAGAGGTACTCTGGACACTTGAATGCAAATGAAAGAACTTCAGTTTAGTTCATTGATCATCATCAGTTTAGTGCAATGATGAGCCAAAGAAAAGGCGGGGGAGTGGTGTCCTGAAAACTGAGGTCTGGAAAGATGAGTCAGAGTTCAAGGTGGGCTTGATCAGCAGAAGATACTGATGCTTCTAAACCAATTGGCAGAGAAGTCAGAAATCTACTGCAGCACGCCAGGCGAAAGGAGGTCAGATTCGAACTGAGACAGCAGCAGAGAGGCTGGAACATAGGAGACAGAAGGGAGAGATACTGAGAGTAAAAATACCCAGGTGTTTGTTCGTAACCAAAGGGCAGAGACACACAGTGCTTCCCAAGGGCAAGAATCCTGCAGGTCAGCCTAGAAGCAAAGAGCTGCAACTGTGCTGATCCCAGAGGCCAGTGTGGATGAGAGTGAGTGACAATGTCAAGGCCAACCTCCACCCCGGCTACCTCACTCCTCCAGACACAGAAAACACAAGTGCTGATGTGCAGCAGACATACTTGCTGTTCCTTCACTCTGAGGATACAGGCAAGAGAAAGGTGAGATTAGTCAGACGGGCAAGGATGCTTTGAGCTATCGCCTCTCACCTTCTCTCCGTTATCTTCTCAACCATTTGTGCTTCAATCTTTTCTCCTCCTGGAAGGCAAATGATGGTCATGTAATCCCTAGCCCCGGCAGGCCCCCACTTAAACTACCCCCAAAGCTTTCCATGAGGCTCGGGACAAAATTCCAAGACCCCTTTCTGGTCTCCAAGGCCCTGAGTGATCTGACCTTGACCTCCCTCTCCCAGATCTCCTAACAGCCTTCTTGTCCTTACTTACTGCTGCTTCTGGTCATGCTAATTACTTGAGGAAGGTGTTAAGCATTCCCCCATAAAGTTCCCTTCCTAGAATGCTCTTCTCCCCACCCCAGCCACATCTGCCTCATCCCTTAGGTCCAGGTGGCTGCCCCACCCTTCCCTCACCATCCAGTATCAATGAGATTCCCTCTATTTCCTTGCATAGCACCTTGTTTTCCTTTCCCAGCATTTATCACAATTTGTAGTTATGTACTTATTTGACTTTAATCATTTAATGTCCATCTTCCTCATTAGCTTGTGAGCTCCATAAGGCAGGGGCCATGCTTGCCTTGTTTACTGCTGGTCCCAGGGCCTGGCAAAGGCTGGAGCAGGTGCTCATGGTATGAACATGTCAGTGGAATGGATGGATGGCTGAATCCTGAGCTCTGGCTTTCCATGGCCACCTCACCTCCCTTGGCAGCACACCTAATGGCTCACTGGGACTAGTCTGTATTTCAGATTCTTTTCTCAAAAGGGGGCTAGTCTTCCAGAAGGAGGAGCTGATCACTTTCCTGGGATTGGCTGAGTCTTCCCTCACAAGCCTTGGGTATGCTACTCTATTGTGATTTTTCTTGGGAATGTAAAAACTCCCTGTGCTAAATATTTTCCTGGCCCTGCTAGGTAAGAAAGGCTTCCCAGAAGCACAGGCAGGTGCAAAACAGAGATAAGTGGGTTTTATCTTTACTGTAGTTGCACAGGAGTTGTGTATATTCCAAAGTTCTAGTTAATACAGACTTTGGAAGATCAAAACACTATTTTTAGAAGAGCCCTTCATATTACAATGGCATTTCTGAAGTGACAGCTTCAACAGCTGTAGGGATTAGTATAGATAGTGTGCGACACGGCACCATGCTATTACACCTAAACACACGCCCTTCAAGGGCCTAGCAGTGGAGGACACCAAAACAGGGACTTGGCAGCCACAGGCCTGTGAGTGATGATGCATTATGCAACCTTTGGGTGTGTCTAAACGGATACATTTAGTGTGTGTTTCTGTGTGTCAGCAACGCCTGGAAATCAAATCAGTTTAGACCGAATGAGACCGTACTTGCCAGGTGAATCAACTGATGCTCAGATTTGTTAGAGCAGAGGTTCTCAGCCGTGCTGCATGTTAGAATCACCTAAGAAACTTTCAAAAACCCTATTGTCTAGGATAAAGCCTGGATTGATTCCCTCAGAATCTTCAGGATGAGACTCAGATATTACTGCTTTTTAAAGCTCAGGTGATTGCAATGGAAAGCCAAGTTTGAGAATCCCTGTCTAAGGGTTTCTGTGATTCAAAGGAGTAGACTGAATTAATAAGTCAAGTATTTCATGACTCCAAACATAAACCATGGCCTACTGCCGTGCAGACAGAGTTCGTTGCATGAAAGTAGAGAAGCAAGAGCAGAGCTGCAGCTAAGTGTACCTCCTCTGAGACCAGACTTCTAACATCAAATCCTGGTTTTACTACCAACCAGCTGTGTGACCTTTGGCAGGTTGCTAAAACCTTCTTTGCTATTTTTCTGCCTTATTTCAAAACATAAGTTTAGTACCTAAATATACCTGTAACTGTTCCACATCATTCATGGAGGAAGGTCAGGAGCTGGGAGAAAACTGCCCAGGAGTTTAATGAGCCCTAACAGGCCCAAAGGCATGAGACCAAAAGTCAGGACCCATAGAGGAGAAATTCAAGTATCTTCATGGGAACTATCTGGGAAACAGAGACATGAGGTTTTGTACCTGAATTAAAGTGCTGAAAGGAACAGAATTATTGCCTCCACAGAATGCCTGAAATGCATGGAGGCCCAGAGACAAAGTATATAAACCTAGAAAATAGGATTTCATTTTGAGATGCATCCAATTGTACAATCTATACATATGAGCTGGGCACGCAGAAATTTCTCTGCCTTCCCTTCCTATCTTTCTGAATTGTTCTTTATACTATAAATATGGTGAGTCCAAATGCTATGGTTCATGTCATTGAAAATCTCTCATTATGGCCACTGAGGTTCTATTAAGTTGGTCCTCTGGCAACCAGGACACACAGGCCAACACAGAGCAGCTCTTCAAGAGCAGGCATACAACTCTGAACCTGTCGGCAAGGTCCACAGAATGGTAGGTGAGGTGCTCCCCTGTATCTCTGTTCCTGGGAGGCTACTGAGATCCTGGCTGCTATGGACAGGAAGTCTGTGTAGACTCTGATTCCAGGGCCTGTCTCAAACTTTTGACTAGTGATCATGAGGTAGAGGAGAAAGTAACTCCAGTACAAACAGGGGAGAAGGAAGGGGCATATGCTACCGTGACTGAGCATGTGTGTGTGCACGTGTGTGCGCACATGTGCATGCAGACTGAAGGTGGCTGGGTATGGGAGATAGAAGCAGCCACCCACGACTGTCCCAGCACATTCACAGGTGCATCAGACTAAAAAGAATAGGCTGGCTATAAGACTGAATGAAAAGAAGTGGTCAGAAACCCAAGCTGAACCTTGGCTTATAATTGGGGTGCTTTTGAGCCAGCTATGCAATCTCTCTGAGCCTCAGATTCCTCACCTGTAAAGTGAAAATGCAATAATGGTGCCTACTTAGGATGGCTGAAAGGATTAATGAGATATTTGTTAAAGAACTCAGCACGGCACCTGGCACTGAGGCTTAGAGAGGTGAAGGGACTGTATTTTAGAATAAGCATTCAATCCTAGCTCTCCTCATGAGTCAGCAGTGAGGCTGTTTCCCTTCCCGCTTCGTTTTCTCACTTTTCCTATGTTTTCCCTTGGCCTACCTCAACAGGAATTCAACTTTGGAAGGAGTCAAGATTCTACGACCTTTGTTCCTATTTAGGTTTTAGGGGAAAAGATTGATTTCAGATCCTTTTACTCCTTTAGGAGATGATGTTTCTAGGAAAAAACAGCTTATGAAAAAGAGAGATTGAAGTTTATTTTAAGAAATGATTTGCTTTCTGAATAATTCCCATTTATTGCGTGTTACTATGTGCCAAGCCATGTGCTCAGTAATTTACCAGGATTACCTCATTTCAAACCTATGAAAATGGTCTTCATGTGGTAAACAGCTGTAGATTTTCGGCCTTGTATTATCTCTTGCTCTTCTTTTTGGTTACAGCACTCCAGTGTTCCTCTGGAGACTACTCTCTTCCCTATTCCTAGCCATATGATACATGAAGAGTTGACATAGCCTTAGCTGCAAGGGGTCATGTGAACCAGGGCTGGCCAATCAGAACTTCCTATTTCCTTGGTCATGGTGATTAGCTGAGGAATGGGCATTTGACCCAGTCAAAGAGAGTAACATATAGTGAGATGTTTGCTGAGATTGCTCAGAGAGAAGCACAAGCATTTATCCTCTCTTACTGGTTATTAACCTGGAAGGACAGAGATATAAATGTAGCTGCTGACAGCAGCCACAGGGAGTTGAGAATGGAGTCTACAGGGAGGAGAACAGAACCAGGAGATGAAAAGCCAATGCATTTGGCTGGCCTCATTTGAATTTCTAGATTCAATTCTGCCTGAGGCTAGCCCTACTTCAAAGCTTTTCATGAGTCAATATATTCCTATGCATGTATGTGTATATTTATGCATGCACGTGTATGCATGTATGTATGTGTATTCTGGCAGATTAAGGTAAGTTTTCTGACACCTGAAACTAGAGATTCTTACCTGTTGAATTTATTATCTTCACTTTGCAGATGAAGAAATTGAGGATGAGGAAACTGAGGTTCGAAGAGAATAAGCAACTGAATTTCTTCAGGCTGAAAGGAAGTGACCCCAGATAGTAATTCGAATCTAAAAGGTAAAACAAAGAGCGCTGGTAAAGGTAATTATAAAAAACAGTATAAATGCATATTTTCTTCTTCTGATAGCTGATTTAAAAAGCAACTGCATAAAATAATATGCACATAATGTAATGTTGGGCCTATAACATATAGAACTTTAATATATGTGTAATACACTTGCCAATGACAGCACAAAGGAGGTGGGTGGAGCAAAGCTGTACTGGGCTAAAGAAATTACTAGAAATGGTAAAGCAATAATTATAATACTGCATTGCTGGATTTATAATATTAATAGATGTAATATGTATAAAAATAATACCATAGAAAGGGTAAATGGAATAGAGCTTTACAGGAATAACGTTTATTTACATCATTATATTAAGCTAATATAAGTTTAAGTTAGACTCATGGACATGGACAATAGACTAGTGGTTACCAGAGGGTAGGAGGAAGGGGGCGGGGGAAGGTAGACAGAGTAAAAGGGGTCAAATATGTGATGACAGAAAGAAATCTAACTATGAGAGGTGAACACACAATATAAATATATATATGTCTTACTGTTAAAATGTTCAGCTGAAACTTACTGGATTTCGTTAACCAATGTCACCATAAAAATAATTAATTAATTAAAAAATAAAAATAAATTAATTAATTTAAGTTAATACATAAACCCTAGAGCAATGACTAAAAACGTAACTAAAAAATGTAGTGAAAATAACATTAAAAAAATAAAGATCCTAGTTTTAATTTATAATGTAGGAAAGAGAAGACCTTAAAACTTGAAAATATCAAGTTGTAAAGAGTACCATCCATTTTAAGTTTTAGGGAATTTGATTTAGACAGGAGAACAGGCTGGGACTCTTCTTCACATGGCTGAGTTTCTTCCCAGAGGGCAGAATTCTAAAGGCTTCTGTACTTTCATAGGTCCTCCAGGCAGTACCATTTCATCTTGGGCTATGAAACTGTTATTTTTATGTAAATAATGTCAAGTGGGAGATTGACTTACAAGTATTTTAAGTAATTCAGTAAACATAGCTTTATTTATGTTATACAGTATTTATTTGAGGTTAAGTATGTAAAAGAGAGATGCTTTTCATTTATCTAATAATTGGTATAATCATCTTAACCTATCTGACCTTTGAGAGATTTTAGGTTTATTGAATAACAGTTATCTTTCCCTCCTTCTAAAATTACACTATTTACCCCTTGGCATTAGCAGAAAGTTCGTAACACTGACGACACTATTGAAAGCTAAGTGTCTACTTTGATACTGCTCTTGTCCAATACTTTTAATATTTTTTGAAAGATTGAGAACTGCATAATTATCTGACTATCTTTATTATTGAAGAGTTGCTTTTGACATCAGTACCATATAATTTTTAAAAAGTAATGATTGTTTTTCTTATAGAAGCAAATGAATCACTTTTCTAAAAATCTAATTATTTAGGGGAAAAGTTAAATGTATAGGAATTATATGCCAAAAATTAAAACAAAAATCAAATACGATTTAAAAGATTTGGCAGATGAAATGTGGTCCTGAATAAAAAGTCGCTATGTTATAAAGATGTTAATTCTCTTTACATTACTTTATAATTGTAATGTAATTCAAAAAAAAAAAAACAAACCTAATAGGATTTTGAGGAACATTTAAATATGATTTTATAAAATCATATGTAAAAAAAGAAATCAGTGGAAGTAACCAAATAAAGCTTGCAAAATAATAATAAAGTTGGGCTTATACTGCAAGACAATAAAATATATTAAAGAGTTACAATTACTAAAGTAATATGATTCTAGTATAAACAGAGAACAGATATTCATGAAAAAGAATAGAAAACTCCAAACTGGCCCAAGTAGAGTATTAATATAGCTAAGGATACTATAAATCAATGGGGGAAGTTTTGTCCTTTACAATAAATAGTGTTAGGATTTGCCTACATTTTTTTTTTAAAAAATGGATCTTTATTTCATATTATTCACCAAAAAATATATTAAAGAATTAATTTTAAAAATAAAACCATGAAAGAACTAGAGCAAAATATAGATGAATATCTGTTCTGTGTGTTACAAAATACTAAGCATAAAAGCAAATGAAAAAAATCAGAAAAAAAGACTCATGTTAAATACAGAAAGTTTTCAACATGTTGAAAAGTTTGGAAGTAGGAAAAAATAATTGTGGCACTTACAACCGAGGGTTAATAATTTAAACACAAGATACTTTTGCAACTCAATATAAAGGCAATAGCCTGTAGGAAAAACAGCAACAGATATAAAAGTCAGTTTACAAAAGAAGCAACATTGTGGCCAAGTTAAAAAAAAAAAAAAAAACAGCAACAAATATAAAAGTCAGTTCACAAAAGAAGCAACATTGTGGCCAAGTTTAAAAAAAAAAAAAAAAAAAAAGCTCAGGCTCCCTGTAATCAAGACAATGAACATTAAAGCCATTCTTTATCACTTTTGCTTATTAACCAGGTAGGACTTTTTCATTACAAATTACAGAACACCTGACTACATGTAGCTCAGAAAATCAGAATGTTTAATATCTCATACAAAAGAGTCTGGTCTGGAGTTGGTCCCTGGTGGTTACTTTGGTGGCTCATTGTGCTGTCAAGGACCCATTTTTTCCATCTTTCCCTCTGTCATCCTCTCTACATTGTCCTTCATGCATGCCCTCTCATTGTCACTTTGTGGGCGCAGCAGCCCAAATTTCTAGACATCCCCTTCCACTTCAAGAAATTAAAAAATTGGCAGTTTTCCCTTCTGTGTCTTTTCATCAAAGAGGAACCCATTTCCTAGAAGCCCTCAAGAAGATGCCCTTCAGGCTCTACTATCCGGAACTATGTCACGTACCCATGACTAACCCAGTCACTGGAAAGGGATATAGAGTCACCACCACTGGGTTAGACTAGCTAAGATTTACCTCCCGAGACTGAATCAACTCATTTGCTGCTGGTGGAGTAAAAATTGATGCAAATCTCCCAGTAAAACACTTCAAAGTATCAGAACTGTATGTACCCATTAATCAACAATTCTAATTCTTATGGAAGAAATACTCTTGGATGGGCTCACAGATGTAGCTAGAAGGCCGTTTATCACTTAGTCATTCGTAAGAGTAAAAAATTCAGAAATGGGCCACATGGACAAAATTAGAGGTGGGTTAGGTAATTAAGGATATCGTTACAAGGTGGAATACTATAGAACCAGCAAAATTACATTTTATATGCAACTATTTATATGCAGATATATTCATGTTCTATTAAGTGGGGAAATAATGATAAAATATTATCCCATGTTTTAAAAATATATATCTCATTGTATAAAAATTCTGGAAGGATATGTAACAATATCTCAATAGTAAACTGTGAGTGATGTGATTAAAGTACATTTAATTTTTCCACTGTATTTTTGGAGTATTTTCCAACATTTTCTATATAAATGTTATTTTATAACTAAAATGAAGGTAACATTAAAAAGAAGAAATACTCACTTTTGTTATATTCTTTCTTTCCTTTACAACTGAAGGAACTACATTAGTCTGGGATATTTACCTCAATGAAGTAGAGACTGGTCCAGCTCTGAGCTGCCTAGTTCCTGGTGTCAGGAGCCTGCACGCAGTGGGACAGAATCCCAGTAGAGCCAGCTGCACAAGTGCGCCCTGCAGGGAGGACACAGGCTCCTGCTGAGCCTGGGACACACCGTCACTTCCTCAGCCAGCTGTCTCTCCCTCGTTCAGTTCTGAAAACTAAACAGGAAAGTGGCTTTGCATTATTTTTTTTCCCACCTATGTGGATGATCCAGTGATCCATACCAGCTCATCCAGACTTCCTAAACAAACTGTGCCTTCTCACACCTGTTTTGTTCATGAGTCTGTCTTTGCCTGCTGCTTAGAATTCCCCATTGTGCTCCATTTCAGTTGTTTATCTTTCATGCCAGATTAAGCTTCATTCATTCATTAAATTTATTTATTCATTCATTTGTTCACTTCTTTGTGAAATTTGCCTCTTAACTAACTACTAACAGTCTATGTCCACACATTTTGAACCCAAAGAATTACAGGTCTTATTTTTGAACCAAATCCTAGTAATTACAAATTACAAAGTTTAAGATTTTGTTCATTTGATCCTTCCTCTCATGTCATTTAGTTTGTGTTTTCTTTATTCTTTATCTTTTTTCTTTATGTGTATGTTTATTATCTGTTCTTTTTAATTAATTAATTTTATTTTTTATTACGTTTATTGGAGTAACATTGGTTAATACAATTATATAATTTTCAGGTGTACATTATCATTTGACATCTGTTTATTCTATTGTGTGTTTACAACCCAAAGTCCAGTTTCCTTCAGCTACCATATATTTGATCCCCTTTACCCACTTCACCCTCCCCCTACTCCCCTATTTTTGACCTCCTTTTCCCTGTCTACCTCCCTCCTCATATCACCCCCTACCCTCTAGTTACCACTAGTCTATAATCCAGTCCATGAGTCTCTGTTTGTCCTGTTCCTTTGTTGCTTTTAGGTTTATATTCAACATATACGTGATATCGTGTGATTTTCAACTTTTTCTGTCTGGCTTATTTCACTTAGCATGATTATCTCAAGGTCCATCCATGTTGTTGCAAATAGCAGTATTTCATCTCTTCTTATGGCTGTTAAGTAGAGATTTAAATAGGTACACATGCTTGTTCTGAGAACCAGTTGAGAACCAGTTCTGAGAACAACAGAGGCTGAAGGAAAGAATCTATACAGGTGTCAAGAATTTTTTCTTTATCATTAAAGAGTACTCATCTCCACCCTTCTTTCACCCGCCTTCTAGTATGAAGTTCTAAATCAGTACGCCACGTAACTGCACAATCTCTCTATTTGGAAGAGTTTCAGTGACAACCATAATGAGAGCTTATAGCTATTATTGCATACTTACTGTGCCGCCTTGCTAAATTCTTTGCACATTTCACCACATTTAATCCACAAGACTACCTTGGGAAGGTGATGTTATTTTTATGCTCTTTTCACTAAAAATGAAGCTGGTCATTTTTTAAGGTCGCAGTGCTAGGAGTAGCAGAGGCCAGAGTGTTCCCTTATCTGCGAGGCTCTGAGGCAAAAACTGCCCACCTCTTTACTGTGTTGGTCTTTAAACTCAGGGAGAAGGGTTTTAGGGTCATGATATGTAGCTGAACTGCAGGGTCAGAGAAAGTACAGGATCTGTGTCCTATAGACCTGCCAGGAAAGTGTGTATTAGATGAGAGTTGGCTGTGAAAGATGGAGGCTTTACGTTAGAGAGGGAGTGTGTGTTCATGTGAGTGAGTGTTTGTGCATGTATGTGTTTGTAAGAGCACTGGCTGTTTACCTGACTGACACATAGAAGCATTTTACTCAGCCTTGGATCTTAATAGAAGCAACTTAAATTGCAGCTACATTTCTGAAATGTTATGGACAGTCTTCTCATTTTAAGCACCGAGATTTGCAACCCTTGGCCCTTGGTATTCAAAGTTGTAAGACTATTGCCCTATAATAAGGGCTTTTTCCATGTTCCCCTGTTAACGCACAGATACTCTCTCACACACTCACTCACATACCAGGACTTATCACTTAAAATTGTTTTGGTCCAAGAGTGGTTAATATCTAAGCTTTAATGAGATCTGGACAATGGGTGGGCTCTGTCTGAGCTCCTGGGCACATTACTTTATGGTAGAGGTTTCTTTCTGAGGTTTTCATTTTGAATGCTAAGCCTAGGGGCACCTTAAGCATGGCAGTCACCGTAGCCACCATTCATGGAATAGCTTTTGTGGAACACCTAGTATAAAACAGAAATAGAAATAATGTAAGAATGACCTTCTTATATATCCCCTCTCTCTCTCTCTCTCCTCTCTCTGTCTCTGTATCTCTCTCTCTCTCTCTCTCTCTCTATATATATATATAAGTATATAAAATACATACATATGTATGTATCCTTATATCCTTATATGTTATATATAACCTCATATATTATATATAATATAATGTCCTTCTTATATATTACGTAGCTCTGAACTTCTGAGTTTCTCTGTACAACTATTAACTTAGTGTTCTATAAGTATGACATATAGAAATGTCTTTCCAGATTCCCTGAAAAATTATGGAAACTGGTCCAGGTAGCATTCATAAGTGGGTTCTAATAAACCTTTATATTTAGGATGGAAAGATTTTCATTGATTGTCTCCTTACAGCTATTTAGGGCCTAATCCCTTAGTTATCATCGCATTTACTGTTGGAAGACCTTGTTTCAACCGTCATCAGATGGGCACAGCACACTTGGCATCTCCAGAGCTCCCTGTGTTCTTCTGGGTGCAGTTTCTGCTGTGAAGAAGCAACTGTCTATCATTGCTATTATATTCAGTCTATTTTTAGTCCTCAAACCCAACAAAATATGTTAAGAAAAATTGTATTCCCATCTTCATACCACAACTTATCGATTTTTTAATAAGAAAAGTTTAGAAAAGGCAGCTCACTAAAGAGTAAAAGCCAATAGATGTGTGAAAATGTTCAAAGATATAAGTCAAAAGGAGATTGAGGTAACATACTCATCTTTCGAATCGGCAAGTATTTTTAAATAACTATACCTCAGTTAGCAATGGTGAGGGAAAACCAGAAATCACCCAACAAGAGTATAAATTGGTCTAGAGTTTCTGATGGAAAATTTGACAAGATGCTACAAAAGCCCTGAAAAAAGTGCATGTATTATGACCCCAGACTTCTGCATCTAAAAGGGTTTAGAAGAACTCTATAGCAATACATACACATTTCTAGTTCTTTATCAAAATATCATTTAGAATATTTAAAAAGTAGAAATAAATTTCAAACAATTGATGAAGTCTTTGACACCGTACAGCTATTAACTAAGCCGAATGATCTCTACTGGTATGGAAATACAATACTTCACTCCGTGGGAAAATAAAAGGGCTACAAAATATTCTGCATGATATGACCCCATTTGATTTTATGTAATACAGGTGTGTGTGTGTGTGTGTGTGTGTGTGTATAAACAGTGGGCAAGGTGGATGGAGTAACAGAACCAAAGAACAGATAGCAGAACATTACACTCTACAACTAGTGGTATTGCAAGTGATTTAAGAATTGGCTGAGGAAAATTATAAGACCAAAAATGTTATTCTGTGGCACAGCTTTCTGTGTTAAAATAACCAATTGTGCTCTGACTTCAGTGATCCAATCAATGCCTTGTGGAAAGCTGACATTTACTTTCCTGCAGTTGTGCATCCAAATACAGGTTCACACAAGTCCTGATGTCAGGGTCTCAGTAAATAGTGCTCTATAAAACTGGAGAGCACCCTCACTGAAGTCCTTCCTATTAATTAAAGCTACTTTGTAATGAATGAATGCTTAATACGTCCTGAGCTCAGTGCTAAGTCCCTTTTGGTATATACATTCATACCACCCTTTCACTAACCTCGGTACAATCAATCTCCTTATTGTTCAAAACCTCAAGCTTGAGAGAGGTTAAGAGGCCTGCTAGGTCACACAGCCGGGCATTACCAGAGCAGGAACTGCTTTGGACACAATCACTCTGTGATGCACCCTTCTACCCACAGGTCCACGGTCAGAGTGCAAAGATCCTTCAGGGCAATCATCTCATTAGCCTTTAAACTCCATTACTCTACCAAAGCACACTCAATTCCTCTGTTCTTTCGACCAATTAAAAATCAATTGAATGCTTTATTACAGATAATCTAATGAAGATCTGGTGAACAAAGATGAAAAGAGATACATTAGTCAAAAATTCTTTAGGTATGTGTTTATAAGAACATGTTTGGAAATAGGAAAGAGGCCCAATGAAGCTAATGTGTTTTGTATAAACCTCATTATCCTTATACCTTGGAGCAAAACCAATATTGGTTTATAGGTTGCCTAAAGAGTCTTAGGAGAGAAAATAGTATTAAAATCATTTGCTTCCCAAATACAAAGATTAACGCACAAAATCTGGCTGAAATAAAGAAGGAAATAAATCTGATAGTAAAATCTCTAAGATGACTTAAGAGAAACAAAGGAAACCTAGAAGAGTTGGTCAAATTGTTTGGCCACCTGGTGGGTGGTCTCCTGAGGCCTGATGCTCTTCTCTTCACTTTGCTGGCTTGGCCTGAGGTTAGGTGTTATTAATCCAGGCGGGGCAAACAGGGTAGGCTGCCTCCAGAGCCAATGCATGCCACCGGGAGGAAGAAGGAAAGCACACCAGACCTAGCAGTAGCTTGGCAAGGCCAGGAAAGACCAGGATGCTGACCATTCTCAGGGCTGGCAGCCCCAACACACGATCCTGCCCTGGTTTGAAACGATACAGGAAGTGAACTTTGTTGTCACCTGGCATGTGACCCTGGTAGATCTACAATTGTTCACTTTCCTGAGGTTTAGTTGTATTATGCTTGTACCAGAACAACCACGCCAAAGCTATAAAGGCCCTGGGTCCTAGTACTTGCCTGAATAGCCCACAGGTCTGGATCAGGTAAGGACGTAAAGGTAGAAGCTTGGTTGGAGATTTTTCTGGCCAAAATCTGTGAGGATCCCCAGCCTCAAAAAACCCCCTTGGCCTTCCATTGCCTTGCTGTGTACCCTTTGCTTTGTCTTTTTATACCAGCACCTCATAGCACTAGGGACTGACACTATTGTCTCTATCCTATGATCAGCCACAGAGGAAAAATATATGAGAGGATGACAGAATTTTCCAGCTCCTGCTCAAATCCATCGTCTACTGGGGAGCAAATATAGCAGATTGATCACAGGGTTGGCAAAGAGATGCGGACTAAGAACTGATGCTCTGCATCCATCTCTAACAACCCTGGGAAGAATGCCCAAACAGCATCATTTTTAAAAGAACCAACGAATGACCCTTCCCTGACAGAGCCCACAGCCTGTCAAAACAGTCCATGTGTCATTCCAAAAATCACTTTTATATGTTTTGTTTTCCTCCTTAATGATGCTGCTTAGATAATTTAGTTTTCAGAAATATGATGAGTGCCTTAAACACTCTAAGGTAGCTTTATATGTATGTTTCTGTGGTTGTTATTACAAATAATGCTGTATTAATCTTTCTGGCTTTAAAAACATCTTTACTCCAATATGCTATTGATCAACATAGCCCAAAAAAGCAATTTCTATTACACTGAGAAAAACCAGAATGGGATTTAACAAACTTAAACTCATTTTTTTATGGATTGTGAAGGAGATATAAAATGGTATTCTGTAAGACTTTTATAGAAATAATTGATTTTCAATTACTCTAAACAACAGAAAAAAAAAAATATGGTGCTCTCCCCAGAATGCAAAGAATCAACCAAGTAAACAAATTAAACTCTAATTAACCTTAGCAAGGTGTTTAATCCAAGACCTAGTTTTTTCATCTGTAAAATGAGAACAGTTGTCACTGCATGAAGATTAAGTTTAAAAGGCACATATTAAGCACTTCTTAGACGCTCACACCACCACCACCATCACTGTTATTACTGCCACTTCTCATTTCAACCGTATGTAATTAGAAACAACACTGAATCAAGGAAGCCAGGAATGGTGTGCTCGGGGAACTCAGCTGGTTAGAGGGCTGGGACAATGAGGCAAACCCATATTCTGCAGGTGCACTGATGGATCTTGTGACCACATATTACACATCTAGGCTCAGAGCAGTGTTTTGTAAACATGTGCCTCCAGTCATACGAGGGTCTGGGTAAAGTCAAGGTCTTCCCATCAAACTCACATTTTCTCTACCAGAAATCATGCCTACCTCTTAGGTAACACATTGACTGGTATACGGGAGGTCATGTGAGTGCCAGAGTTGGGCCTTCTAGCCACCATCTGTTCATATCTTGAATGTCTTATTTTCATTGAGTAAAAACGGATAGAAGAGCTTACTCTGGAAGACATAATGTATAAACAAGCACCCAAGTCCCTTGAAACTCTGCCTATTGCTATGTTGTGATTCGAGTTATTTCCCCTTTAAGAAAAACCTTGGTGCTCTCACATGTGGATTCTCATGAACTTTTTTTATTTGCCATCCATTCATCTACCATTTTATTGAGTTTTTTTTTTCATGTGAGTAGAGAGCTAACTGTTGGTCATATGGACTTACAGTGATCAAGGAACAGTGTTAAGGATTCATTGGGGGAGCAGAGGACACTTCATTACACTATTCTCTCAAGAGGGGTTGTAGGATGCCCACTTTCAGAATCACTGGTCCCTCTTATTCCTATAATCACATGCGGCTCCTTATGGATGTCATGGCCTGGATCTTGCACGCCTCCCTTGAAGTCAAATAAGGGTTAGGTGTTCTTATAACATAGGCTTTTAAACTTCTCTGGTGGAATGTATGGGTGGGTAAGGCATCCACTTACTGGGAACTGACAGATTTTTGCAGGCTAAGCTTTGAAGGCTCATTGATTCACACACTGTGACTAAATGCGGTGGATGAAGAAGAGTTGTGTATAGCTTCCTGCCTCCAGATGTGTGGTGATGTACGACCAGACACATGGAGATGGGAAGCTTCTTCAGGAATGAGAACGGGGTGTTGGTATGAAAAGAATACTGCCTGGTATGGTCATTAAGCTAATCACAGCTAAGTGATAATAACGGCACCAACAGTTTCATTATTCTTGAATGAAATGTTTGTGGACATCTTCGGGAAATGATGACAAAGTTTGCCCTTTTGCAAGGGTAATGATTTGCATAAAAATATTTACCACATAGCTTGTGAAACTAGAGAGTGATTTTTAAAAGGGAAAAGAGACTTTTAAAGATGTGAAGTAAAGTTTGAAGATAACATTTATTTTGACACGAGGGCTGTCTAAAACACCAAATTCTGTTTGACAAGAACACACCTGGTGAGTCATCTTATAAGGGTGCTGTTAACGCCTTTCCGTTGCAGCAGATGAAAGACACATGTCACCATGTGAGTTCAGTCACTAATGGCTCATGTAAACAATCCTTTAGAGAAACTAGAGCACTAAGGAATATGCAGGTCCATTGGCACCAAATTTCTATGTGTTTGATAAAGTCACTTTGCTGTTGTTTTTAGTCATAAACTATATTTTACAAAACTAGCCATTTTCTTTGCTAAAAGAATGGCCACACTAACTCAGAAATGGTCTCATGTGAGAGTGAATCTGGATAATTCCAGGTAATGCATGAGGCAAGAGTCCTTATCATGAGTCCTTAGCATGAGGCGAGAACACAATAAGCATTTGATACATTGTAGGGAGTGGTGGTCTTGCCATTATCATTCATTTTCATTATCATTTCCATTTCACTTGTGTGTCAGTCATGAAAACTGAGCCTCTACAAGTATTATGAGTATAAAGGATTTGATAGAAGAATTACTGTTTATACAAATGGTGGATGTAGGAAAGTAAAAATCTAGAAGTGGGCACTGGAGAATAGAGGGTCTCAAACCACCTCCACCTGGTGAGGGTGGACAAGTCAGAGCTTGCAGGAAAATATGGGGAGCTGTGTGCACCTGGATACCAACACGAGATGACAAGGTGGAGTTCCTGGAGAGGCCTGGGAAACACCTGTCCCTGGAATCAGCTGCTCCTTTGGAATTCACCTTGGCCTGTGGCCAAGCACCTGGCAGTGGGCCTGAGACTGCTGCTGGTTGGCAGAAACAGATGAACTGCATGAACAACAGGAAGAGAGCGAAGGCTGGCTGAGGCTCACCAGGCACCTCTGCACTGGTTCGTCACCATGCCCGACGGCTCCACTTATGAGAGATGGCCTCTGCTTCCCTTCAACTTCCCAAATCTCACAGAAGTTCCTCTCGTGGCCCTAACTCAGAACCTCATGGGGAAGGAAGTCCTAAGAAACGTTCCTAGCCTTAGATAGCAGAAGCAGTGTCACATTAACATAGCAATGTCTGTCACGTCATGATGTCATACATGAGCTGGGGAATCAGACTGCACACTCCAAACACGGCTCTACCACTTACCAGCTCTGTAACCCTGACTTCATGAAGCCTGTTCTTCATATGGAAAATGGAGGTAATAATAGATCTCGTCGGGCTTCTAGGAAGATTAAATGAAATAAGACATATCGAGGGCTTTGGTCAGGCACACCATCATCATCATCATCACCCACCTGCCTTGTAATGGTGAGGGCTTTGGTCAGGCACATCATCATCATCATCACCCACCTGCCTTGTAATGGTGAGAGTATTAAGCTCAGTATGGTCTTCTACATTCAGTACTCCAGAAACTGACCAGAACTGTACCAATTAATAGCTACAGCAGTCCAGCCTGCTCCACATACAGTCTTAGATGAGATATCATTGTTTATAGGAAAATGTTTTTTATCTTATTCTTCTAAGCATGAGCCCTAGCCAATAAATCACATGAAGAAATGTGCTTGGATGCCAAGGAAACCCTCTGGGTTAGCTGTGTGCTCAGAGTGACATATGGAAGAAGTGGAGATGATTCTCAATATGCTGTCTGACTTGAAAGACTGACTCATTGTCAAGCGAGACATGAGGAAACTGTTTTTGACATTATGCATTACTTCTGATGATGTCTATTTAATTCAGTTCTCTTCAATCCAACAGCCAGGTTTGCACATTTATTCTGTGTGTGTGAGTGTCTGCATTCAGGAAGCTAAGAGTTGCCATTTATTGAGCAACTACTGTCAGTAACCAAGTTAGGCATTAACCATTAAATTGTCATATTTAAAAATTAGCTATTTCAGTATAAGGGATTAAATAACACATAGTTCTTGCCCTTAAAAAACTCATAATCTAACAGATTGGGCTAGGAGGTAGAGGCGAAATAAATATCATATATATTAAGAGAAGTATTCTATAAGTAGGACAAACACATTGCTGTGAACCCCAGGTAAAGGAAAGAACACACATTCAAGTGTTCAAGTGTCAGTTTACATGATATCTTCTCAAAAAGGCCTTTGCCTAAAGTATCCTACCTCCCTTTGTCACAATACTCTATTTTCCTCATAGCCATTATCACAATTGGTGAATTTTAAAATCTTTTTCTTTACTATTGTCTCTTTTAGGTGGAAAGCAAACTCCAAGAGATAAGAGAATGTATCTATTTTGTTTACTGCTATTTCTTCAGGGACTAAGACAGCGCTTGTCACTTAACAAATGCTCAATAACTACCTGTTAAACGAATGAACATTTAGTTGACAGGATTGGAGAAGGCTTCATAAAAGAAGTGACATCATTTGAAATGTGTCTTAAGAAAGGAAGGATTTCATCAAGTAAGGTTTAGAGTTAGTGTAGAGGGGTCATTATGGCAGAAAGGGACAGGGTGAATAAAAGTCCGGAGGTGAACACCTCAATTCTCAAGGAAACTAGATCATCAGAATATGCACATGTCTTGGGGTATGAATGTGTATGCACATGTGTTAAAGAAAATGTGACTGAAGTGGACTACGGATGAAAGGATAGCTGAGTTTAATGTCAGGAATTCACTGGTCCTGTAGACAGATTCGTTCTTCTCGGGGGACTCACATGGGAGCAAAGAGGCACCAAGTTGCCACACGAGGTACACAAGCTCTCTGATGGGAACAAACTCTTCTAGCTAGAATGCAAAAACTCACTTATTGCCTGTGGCAGAGGCTGTTAATTCTCACTAAATATCTAGTACCTAAGCACCTTTGGGGGATGGTGGGGAGTGGAGTAGGGTGACATATGACTAATTCTTGAATCTAAAGGACTTGTTGCTTCTAGTCACAGGCAATTAGGAATGGGAGCACTTTTTCTTTGATCCCTCTTTCTCTTTTATCTGCTCAGTCAGAAGTAAAAGACTCCAAGCTGATGGAACAGTGAGATGGGTGAGGCCTGGGTCCTTGAGTCACTGCCTGGAGAAGACTCACTTAGCAAAGTCCCTGATGCACATCACACTTATATAAGTGAGGGATAAAGCTTTGTTGCTGTAAGCGTAAGACTTGGGGTATTTATTTTACTACAGCATGAGCAGACTAGCCATCCTGACTAATAAACTCTTTAAAAAACAAATAAACAAACTACTTTTATCCTTTCTCTTTTTCTTTCTTTTTCTGGGTGGGGGAAGCGAGTAAGGGGATAGCTCAGTTTGATTAAATTTTCACATATGCTATAATCATAATCGGCAACCACTTAATTTAGCCAATCAGACTAATGACCCTATTTTAAATATATTGTTCCCATTCAAACTTGGCACATCACAAAAAATATATATATAACATTAGTATATACAGTGCTGATTTGATCACCATTTCTCATAATAAAGGAGTCAGTAGACTTCTATTTAGGAAGTAAAGTTTAAAACACTATTTTAAGGGTTACAGAATATGATTTGGGTAAGGTCAGTCAAATTTCCCTACCTTTTTACAATCTCCACTTCCTCCTATGATGTCTATATTGACCCTTATTTCAATTTCTGGTTGATATAAACAATTCAACCCAACTGAATTATGAAGTTTTATGGGAGGAGAGAGGTGAAGAGTCAAGTACAGCCGGTATTTTTGTAAAAATCAGGGATCCTGCTACTCCAGGGGGCACTGCTCACCAGAATGCTATGTGAAAAATGCTTTCTGGAGAACGATGCCCTGAGCTGCCTTGCACAGAGTGCTCCAGTGTGTCTGGGGACTGGAGACACAGAACAGAGCCCCTCACAGTTGTATAGTTTGGTGGCAATGTGAGAAATAGAGCAATAATTCAAAACCCCTTCAAATATAAATGCATCAGATTAGAACAGGGTCTCTGAGCAGAATAAACATTTCTTTAGAAAAAGACAGAGGCTAATTAATGCGCATACTGACATCTCATCTTCTGAAAATGGAATAACATCCATTTGACCTCAGACCCTCTGGGTCATTTCAGTTGTGTGCCTCTGCATTCACATTTCACATGATTTCCAAATAATTGGTAAAATTATTCTAGATATTGGTTCAATAATTGTATAAGCTTTTAAGCTTGAATTTAGAGAGAGAATTAGATAAATGTGAAAATTTATATTCACTTAAGCCTCAATAAGTCTCAATTAGACTCCTCAGAGTTTAAGTAAGCAACACTCTAACTCCCAGGGTCTAAAGTTCTTTCTAATATGAATTTTTCAATGATTATGTGTGTGATCTTTGTTCACTAATGAAAATTTAAACAACACAGAAAAAATATGAGACAGAAAAGTCACTTGGGATCCTGACATCCAAAGCCACCTACTAAACAATTTTTGTACATTTTACAGAATTATGATTATATAAAAAAGTATTATATTATAAGTAAAATGGAAAAATTAACATTTTTCTTTTCACAAACTGTACTGTGCTTTCCTCCAAATCATTAAAAACCTTTTAAAAAATGTTTTTAAAGACCAGGTAATAATCCACACTATAACTACCAATATTTATTTAATCCTACATATCCTTATTACTTCATATTTAGATTATTTTTAAAAGTACAGCTCATTCACTGTTACAAACAGTTTGTTATATACTTTCTGTGTTTTAAATTACTAATCTAGGATATATTCCTAGAAGCGGTACACTGGATCAGAGGATACAGTCCTTTTTGAAATATTTTTTGGCCATACCAATATTTTGAAAGTAAAAATAATTGTGGATAATAATAATTATGCTCTACTTACCAGAAAATAATTACTAGTAATACGTTTGCCTTTTTAATTTATATATATATATATATATTTTCTTTTCATGTGCAAATGTAAACTAGTATTAGGACTAAGTGATTACCTTTTACATTAAAATGTTCTGGTGCCTCTCTTATCTAGTCTCTAGTATCCGAGGTTTGGGGCAGATGAGAGGGAAACTGAATGTCTAGGGCTGGATTTGCACATAAAGAAAAGGGAAGAGCATAAGTGGACTATACCAGTTGTGTTTAAAGCAATGTGCTTTGAGCCAGCCCCTTGCTCACTCCTCCATATTCAACATTTGCCTCTCAGAACCTCATTAAAAAGCCTCTTCACTTCCAAATGTATTCTGCCCAGCAGAACTGGCTCCTCTCCAGATACTATCAACTTCACAGAAATCAATGTGGTTGTGGTTGCCCATTCTAAGAATAATCACTTTAAAGATCCCTTGAATATATGAAATCAATAACAGAGCAAGTCACTGCAACCCATACAATTAAATCACTCCTAAGTACCCTCATATTTCTCCAAACAACCCTGATAGGAGTCTGGGCTGACAGAACCATCTCGGCATGCCTCATCTGAGCTCCAGGAGGGCCAGGGCTTGATCAGACTTGTCCCTGTGGTTGTTGGGGCTTCTGACCTCAGATAAATCCTGAGTTCCAGGAACACAGGGAGAGGGGCCAGGTGGGAGAACAAACACTCCTAGTCTTGTGAGAGTGGCAGCTATGTGTTTGGCGGGGTAACTAGTCACATCAAAGTCAATCACTGACCATCATCTCTACCAGCAGATAGTGTGGTTGGTACTCACTCAAAGGGTGTGACTGGCGGCAGGCTAACCTGTCAGCCAAGCATTGAAACACATCCTTGGCATTTCCTCCTATGTGTGAGGTGCTGAAGTGAGGCATGGCTGAATTAAAATATAATGTCCTTGGTGTAAGCAGTGGTGGGAAAGAGCACAAATGCAACCAGGAAGGAGGAGCATAACTCCCACTGTCAGAAATACAGGAGCCAATTGAGTAGTATAGAACCAGATAGGATATGCTGAGGGAAGAGAATGGAATAGAATGGTGATAGTTAGGGAAAGCTTCATGGAGAAGTAAATCTTTATGAAGTATTCAAAAATAAAGAGGAAGGGGAGATTAAGTATTTCAGGCCAACCTCCCCACTGAGAACCAGAAAGTGTGTGTGTGTGTGTGTGTTTGTGTGTGTGTGTGTGTGTGTGTGTACACTCCTGAGTCTCAATAGAAGAAAAGATGGCATTCATCAAGGCAAACCTCCACCTAAAGTTTGATTCCCTCAACAATATCACTAAGAGGTTACACGACCTCCATTTACCTTCTTAAAATGATGAGAAGGCCACTGACTATAAGTGGCTGGTTACAGGAAGTTCCTCCCTATATTTTCCCAAATACTTTGGATCATGGGCTTTTGTTTTGCCCTCTGGGTACAGAGAAGGTAACGGTAACTCCCTGCGATCTCTTGGTTGGATACCTTCCCCAAGACTGTCTCTGACTCTCCCTCTTAATTACTCCCACTGCTGACAGCCTGGGAGCCTTGGCATCTGGGAATGTGTAACGGGCTAGAGGGGGTGCAGGATGCAGCCTTCATTAGCAAGGCTGCCAAGGTCACTCAAGCAGTTTCACAGTGTGGCTAAGAAAGCACAGTAATCTGGGGTGATTTCTCTTTATCCTGAAAGCTTGTAAGCACCTTTTATTGCTGTCAGACTGATTTTTAATAGCAGTCTGAACAGAATCTGGAAAGGAAGTCAGATTCCAGGATTATTGATACTTTGATTTTATCTGTAAAGTTTTCTTCTAATATCTTAAAAAGAATTTTTAGAAGTAACTGCAGTGTGTGTCTTAAGGAAAAAATGATTTGGTAATAAAAGCTAAAATTAACATATCATGAGTAGTGGCCTTGAAATTAGCATATGTCTTAAATATGTAACATGTAACTTATGAAATAAACATGTCTTGAATATGAATATGTAATATCTTGATACGACTCAATGAAGACTTCATTGAATAAGTATTCCACTGGGGGTACGCCCATTCTGTGTGAGCCTGACATCATCAGAGAAGCAACAGGAAGGGGTCCTTAGAGATAATCGAATGTAACTATCTCTTTTTACAGAGGTGAGACCTAGGGTCCAGAAAATGAAAGGAATTTGCCTAGAGTCACACAGCCAGTAACTAATATATCTGAACTGGAACACATTTCCTGCTATTCCCAGTCCAGGGTCCATTATGAGTGGCTAGAAACAGTAGAAAGTACTAGCTTCTAATTATAAAAAATTGGCCACTGCCAAAATTAACCAAGGAAAAATTTTCTCCCATCCTAATCCTTTTCCTTTTACCTGTGATTGCTCCCTTTTTGCCCACAGATTTTTTTTTTTTAGGTCTTATAAATCAAACAAGCAAAACCAAACAATAAAATAAAAAATAAAAATAAGAAACAGAACTTTACCTAAGAATTATTGCAGTAGCTACTATTAAATGAATGCCTCCCATTTACATAATCCTCCCAACAAATCTTGAAGTAAATATTATTTCACCCATTATTTGGACACCTGTGTTTTAAGAACATAGATATCAGAGTCAGGTAACTCTAAGTCTTGAATTCCTGCCTATGCAAGTTACTTGACAATCTCAGCCTCAGTTTTGTCATCTGTACAACAGAAGTGACACCTGCTCTAGATGTGTGTCTGGCATAGAGTATCTAATTAACAGCAATTATTATTTATGTCATTATAAAGAAATGGATATTCTAGAGAAAAAATTAACTAGCTTGTTTTAAATCATTTAGAGCTGGGATTTGAAGCCGAGCTTTTCTAACATCATTCTCTATGCATGTACACGCACACGCACACTCACATACACAGTATAAAATGGAGAACTTTTTCTCTATAAAGAAGTTCATAGTTGACAGTCCAGACTGCAATGGTGGCTCTATGATGCCTTTGATGACCCGAGCTCCTCCTACTTTTCTATCTCGCCTCAAGGTATTCTCATAATCACAAAATGGTCACTGTACCATCACCATGAACAAAAAGGCAAAAAGACGAAAGAACAAAGGGAAGACTAAAAGATGTCTTTTAGATGGCTTCTTAATATATAGGTTCAAATATGCTGCCTGTCATTGTACATTATCCCTGCACTGAGATATTCCTAGTCTCCAAAACAAAAGCTCAGTAGGGAAGCTTTCCCCATACAGGGCTGTTTTTCCTGATGTGCAGTATTAGGTCCAGAAGGAAGAGGAAACTCGGAGTGAAGAACCAGGTTTTTGAGATCATACTGTGCCACTGAGTAAGACAGTCTTCCTCCCATGTTCATTTCTCTGCCCGTGGAATGAGGAAGTGAATGAGATGGTCTCTTTAATCTCTGTCTTGTACACTTCTCTATACCATATTCCTCACATCGTCAGGAGAAAGAGAGAGAATTCCTGTTGACCAGGCAGCTACCTGAAGCACAAAGCAGAACGTCACTGCCAGCCACATAACTGGTCCTTGGCTCTCACTGTGCATTGTAGGCCCACATCCTGCCCTGAGCAATGATGTCAGGGAGCCACAGTGTTCCCTGGAGCCCTTCCACAGTCTTCTCTGCATTTCTTTACTTCACTGCCTCGAAGGGCCCCATGCTTCATTGGTTGCAGTCAGTGGTATTCAGGCATTGGGTCCCCCATGTTCTTGATATTTCTGAGTGCTCCTACAACTTTCCCCATCCTTTTTTTCTGTTCCCCACCATTGACCCCACCATGTCCCCAGCACTCTGATAGGATGTATCTAGTGAATTGCTCATCATATGGCAGTGAGAGTTGACTTTAACTCATAAGGTGCCGAGGAGGCAAAATAACCTTTTAAAATATCCTACCAAGCACCTACCAGTACACTACTGCCACTTTCTCTCAAATGAATCCTCATATGAGGCTTGTAGAAATATCTGCACTTTATGAATGAGGAAACCGAGGCTAAGAAAGGACAAGTAAGGTCATAGAGCTAGTGTGAAGCCAGAGTCAGGATACAAATGCAGGTCCATCTGATTCCCAAGGTCATGAAATATTTACAATTTTAATAAAATACCTGTATTTTATTAAGCCCTGGTAGACACAGTGGTAGAATTTCTGGCTCCCTCTCAAGTTTGAAGTATGAAACATTTTGTGCATACAGCTATTTTCTTGTGCCCCAAGGTCACCCTTTGCCTGTTCCACACTCTACCCTGCTATTTAGTGGCAATGGATTTGCCTCATTTATTTTGGAGAGTGACACAGGTTTGCGGCTCTGTGTCTCTTCTCTCCCTCTTACCTGCTGGTGCCGATCAGGGAATGCCCAGGACCTCTTTGCCAGCTGGCATGGCGGCCTCACTGTTTCTTATGAATTCTAAACAGGACATTTGCTCTCACCATACAGGTGCAGATGCCTTGAACTGGCTCCAGGAAAATGTTGTCAATTCTCCATGCTGTGATGCCCGCTGCATAACTCACTTGAATTCAAAGGTCCCCTTGAAAGGGACCTTTTTTTACCCCTCTGCAAAACAAACAGAGTGAAAACTAGTTTGCTAACAAAGAGACATGAAAAATGTACCAAGAAAGTTCAGAGAAAGAGAAGAAATTAATAGCACTGAAGCAAAACAGGATGAATGTGACACCTGCAAACACATTCTCACCAGTAGTATTGTCATTATAGTCTAAAGAATAATGAATGAAAGAGTCCTGCGTGGGGCTGCCAAAAACAGCTAATTACAGAGAAATATTAGCTTAGTTCAGTCTCTGAAATGTGTTTAGCAGAACACTAATTTTAAAAAGATGATTACAAGGTCTGCAGGGAAAAATAGTCTGCAGTCAGAACAATTTGGAAAAACCTAGGTTAAACAAAATTAAATGGATTTCTTTACTTCTTTATGAAGATTTCACAGTCTTTAATATGGTAATGAACATTATGAATTTCCAGGAGAAATGCATGCAGAATTTTCCAGACTCCACAACCTTACTTGATCTCCACAAAGTAGGTCTCACTTGTGATTCTCTATCACCAAACCATGTTCGTTTCTTCCGCATACTGCATCACAATTTGTAACATTCATTTCTTGGTTTTCTGGTTTGCAGGTCTTCCTCGCTAGACTCTGTGACCTCCAGTGGGGCTGGGACCAGGTTAGGTTCATTTACCACAGTATCTCTGGCATCCAGTACTGAGTCTGACACACAGACAATGCTACATAAATATTAGTTTATAGTTTTTTTCTCATGTTTAATGTTTATTGAGTGTTTACTATGTGTTGGATGCATTGCCAATTGTTTCGTATAGGTTATCTCATTTAATTTTCATATCAACCCTAGAATGTATCCTTACTATTCCCTTTTCACAGATAAAGAGACTAAGGCTCAGAAAATTCAAGTAACTGGTTCAAGATCACACAGTCAGTAAGTGGTGAAGACAGGATTTGAACCTAGGCATTCTGATACCAGAGCCTGCACTATTATATTAAATGAATGTAACAGGTCTCTGTCCAACCCCAGGAGGGAGGTCAAAGTGAATGATCACAGTAGGCCTGGTTCAGAGGCCAGCCAGGGTCCTCTGAATAAAGAGGGAATGGTCTGGTGAGTTCTCAGTGAGCCCTTACTATGTGGCAGACCCTGTTTTACATGTTTCCTCATTTAATCCTCTCTGATGCACCTCAGGCAGCTGGTAATATCACTTCTTTCTATAGAGAAACAAACAGAGGCTCAGAGAAGTTAAGGGACCTGTCCAATGTCACTGGGCCAGGGATTAGTCTGATTCCAAAGCTCCTGATCTGGGTGGCCCAGCTGGAGTTTGGAGGAGCACAGGGGCCTGTAGGGAGTTCTTGGAGCAAAAGCTGTAGTCCCAGATTCTTTCTCCTTCTGTTGCCTGCCATGGCCTCACTCCAAAAAGCCATGTGGCACAGACACCCTGATGTTGCCCAGATTCCGACCAAGGAATAACCAGGCCCCACTCCTCACCCTCAGTTTGTTCCCTGGCTCACCTAACCTTTCTGATCTGGCTAATTGTGTGGACTCTGGAGCCTGAGCTCACACCCATTTCCACCACCTATTAACTCTATGGCCTTAAACCATTTCGCCTCTTTGAGCCTCACATGTGAAAATAGGTCCGAGTTCACTAGACCATTGAGACAATTAATTTAAATAACTTTAGCTCAATGCCTGGCACATTTTATATATTTATGTAAATTAAGTAATTGTTATTAATCAAATAATTAATAATCCCTCATAATCCTGACTAGTGACCCTAAAGAAGCTATGGAACCTCAATACCTCATGCCCTCAGCTAGGGATGCAAGGATATATGGGGTAAGCACAGCACTTGGCACACAGAAGGTGCTCAATAAATGTTTGTTGAGTGACTTGGTGTCTTCCCCAGAATCAGCAAAAATGTAAAGGTAGGAGGGGATGGATATGACCTTGGCAGTCTCAGAGAAGTGTGGAGCAGTGACAATGGGACAGTGACCTCTCTTCCTTCACTGTGTAAATCTCAAGGACTCGGCTGACACACAGGCTCTGGTGGGTCTGAGTCCTTTTCCAGGAAAGCCTGCTGTCTCCAGGAGACAGTTGTTTACTTAGCTCTTCCAAGGGGATACGCTAGGTCAAAGGCTTCTCAGCCAGTGGATCAGATTGTTTAGTTTTGCCACCTTTTGGGGCTCTGTCTCCAATCCTGTGGTGAGGCAACCTTCTGTCGAATAGTAAATTTGAGACACATTTTTCACACCAGTGTTGCACCTGGAGCCAGAGTGATCCTGTCTGCTTATCCAAAGATGGACTAATGAGTAGTTCACATACCCAGAACTTACCGTGAGCCCAGCTGCCTGCTAAGTCCTCCCACCTGTTACCTTATTTGGTCCTCACAGTTTCTGATGAGGCAGGTGACAGCATAACTACAGTGAGGAAGACGAAGCCCAACGAGATTAGGTTATGTGCCCAGTTTTATCATTCCTGTGGCTTGGAGCCCTCTGACATCAAAGCCTCCTCTTAAACATTATGCAACTCCACTTTCCCACCTTCCTGCCACAAATTCTTCCACTCCCCAGAGATGGCTCTCAGGAGTCCTGGGCTCTAACTTTGACACAGACTAATTTGTGTATCTTTGCCAAACTATTTAACTTCTCTCAGCCTCAGTTGCCCAACAGTAAATTAATGGTGACAACAGTAATAATCATTTATTGGGCCATTACTAGGCACACCATGTAATAATACTTCACATGTTTCACCTCATTTAATCCTCATAACTGTGCTTTGAGGCAGAATCAATAACGTCCCTCATTTTATGGAACCAAAAGGAGGCCCGTAGAGAGGAAGTGAATACAGTTGCACAGCCTCTAGATGGCTGGGTCAGAAACCAATATGGAGTCTCCCTGATCCCGGAGCCTTGGTTCTCAATCACTGCATATCCAGCCTCCCATCCCCACTGCAGGAAGGATGGCACTATTATGGCTGAAGCTCCTTCCAGGTCAATTTCCGGGATTCTAAAATAAGCTATCAAGATGGTACACAGGTAGCCAAGACCCAGGTCTACTGGACAGTCAGGTCACTCCAGGGCCATCCCTGTCTTAGCCTGTCCTACTGGTACCCAGCCCCTGCTCCTGTGCTCAAACTCCACTCTTGCCTGCTTCACCCTATACTTCTTTATCTGAACTCCCTTCCTTCGAGCCTCGAATCACTGCTTTCCCTGGCCACACCAGAGACTCTCTCTACTTATTGGCCCCACTATTAGTTGACTGTGCATCACTGCCTCGCTCTAAGCCCCTGGCATTGGACATGGCAGGTGCATAGTGAGTCATGGGATGATGACTTCACATGCATATTCCACACACGTGCCAGCAGCCTGCATGTGCCTACACATCCTCAGCACACGTGTGGTGTGGTAGTACATGTCTTACCGTCACATTTTCAAACAAACCTTAATTCAGTATTTCTAAACTCAGTTTCTCTTTGTAAGCTTGCTATCTTCCACTCCTAGTCTGCCACCTTTGAGGTCACTGAGGTCCATGTGGTCCCACCAAAGCAAGGTGGTAACTGGCACTGCCAGAACTGAACAGCCAAGCAACGCAAACTGAGCCTCTCCATTCCAGGTTCTCAAATTCAGTGCAAGAGTAATCAGAAAAGCTTCAGGATGGCATAGCTAGTAATGATCCCCTCCCACTCCCTCTTCACCAGAAGTCCTTTCAGACCACTTCCAAAGAAGCCACACAGGGTAAGAGATGTGAAGGGGACTGTCAAGGACTGAATGGAGGCGTCTGGGGTCTGCTGCCATATCAGCACCTCTGTCCTCCAGCAACGAGTGGTCATCTGGACAACTGTTATTGAGAAATATCATGTAGCTTCAGCTTTGCAATGAGGCCACTGAGAAAGTAAGTCATGTACTTAAGCTAGAATCTCACGTTTACTGGTATGTTAAAGAAATTCCTACTCCTCACCCAGCCCGGCCTGCCATGATGGGGCATCCGCGGAGCACCGCGAACACCTGACAGAGGGTGGAATCCACATGCAGAGGAGCCTTGTCCAAGGAACTTCAGAAAAGGCATCACGTTCTGAGTGGGTAATGGTCAGGAGCTCGAGGCTTGGTGGGCAGGGTACAGAGGGGTCCCCTCTCCTCCAGATAAACGCTCTAAGAAATCAATAATGGACACAGCGGGGGTACTGCAGCAGTCTTCCCAGTGTTAATGTGTTATCGGGTCTGAGAATCTGGGCTAGGTGGGGCACCCTATAACAAGAAGGGGACTAAAGGACTTAATCCATTCAATTCAACTCAACAACCAATATACCCTGAGTCCCTGTGCCAGGTAGTGAGGATGCTGTCATACTGAGGGTCTCCTCATCTCCTGATGGAGCATGGAAGGTGAAGGTGCAGACTTTATAAAAGAGACAAGGGAATTCGAGCCTGCTCTGCCCACACCATTAGACTGGGTAGAGCTTCCTTTGAAGGTATGACTGAATCTCATAATTACCTGTGGTGGCCTTTTGAACACTGTAAAATACTTCTTAAACGTCACAGAATAACATCCATTTGTTTCAATTTTTTACTCAACATTCAGTGATATCTTCCAGGTGCTTCCCTGGTCCATGCTCTGCCGCCCAAGGCTGCTTTAGCAGGTGTAAGTAATTTTGGGAAGATCTGACCAACCTGCTCAAGAGATGCCACAGCCTCCTGAGGAGTCCTGAGGCTCACACACAGCGGCGGCAGACTCCTCTTCCCTTGCTGCTGCTTTCCCATCTCGACACCCCATGCTCTCAGACGTGCTGCTCTTTCTTTTCTGTTTCCTAGATGGAAAGTTTATGTCAAGGTGGTTCTGTAATGACTGGAAATAAGGGAGATTTCCTCAAAAGTAATCCCTGGCTGATGGTGGCCCCTCGTCACTCTAAATTTGCTTTTGTTCCCTTTCTCATAGTCTCAGGGAGGAAGCCCCACCACTCTATTTTCTCCTTCATGCAAACATTCAACCTTATGATACTATAGCCTGAACACATCGACATTTCCCTCTCTCACAGTGGGAGCCACGCTTCCGCGTGCTCCACACAACACCCAACCGAGAGGTTATGTAATGCTTCACGTCAGTCCACACGATGCTCACTATACTCAAGAATGAGGGAGGCACAGTGCAATCTTGCCTGTTGTTCAAGTGCCCAAACAGTGCCTTGCATGAAAGCTTCCCTCTGAAATGCCAAGCCAGGAAGGACTTTATGAAGAAACCACGAGCCATTTGCAGGTGGCACTATTATGTGTCCACACCTCTGCTTTCCTCTTTAGAACTCAGTGTTTATCTCCTTTCAGAAAAAAGAAAGCAAGCACAGGCCTAGGGGTAAACCCCAGCTGTACCAACGGTAGGCTGTTATGTCCTCGGAAAGTAACCCAACACCTCAAGCCTCTTTATTCACGTGTAAAATGAAGATAATGATAATAATAAATATCTTGTTGGGCTGTTATCGAGGTCAAATTTGATGATACAAAAAGTGCTGGAAGCACCATCTGCTAATGCCCAATACATGGCAGCTGTTAAACGTGATGATCCAAAGATGACTGATGACTCACAGTGAGGGCTGTTCATTACTGTCACCTCTTCCCTAACTCCCCAAAGAAAGTCTTATTACTGCAAGCTCAAAATCTCGCTTTGGCCTCCTACTAAAAAACAGAAAACGCCTTGCTGGAACAAAACTCCACAGAGGAGAGTGAAGTCACTTGGACAATGGTGAAAAGGCTATTTGAGAAGTCCTGAACACAGGTCAGGTCTTTCAACACGCCTCACTGGACCTCAAAGCCCCTTCTAAGCAGAGTTGAGCTGCTCCACGTTTCTGTGATCTGGCAGGTGCTGCTGGGCAGTGGAGCCAGGGAGTGCGAGGAGAGCTTCCCAGAACATGAAAACCTTAAAGTCTAGCTCACCTGTCAACATTGCTCCCCCAGTGACCTTAATGATGTCCTTGTGGCATACACTGGTTCTGTACCTGAATGAGTGGGGTACGGGGGTTTCTCCCACATTCTTAATGAAAAGGGTGCTTTTATTCTTTTTTGAAAGAATCTTCAAGATTTTAGGGATTCTCAGGTGAGCGAGATTCCTTCTTTCTGTTTTTGATTGATGTATACTGCCTTCCCCAGTGTTGTGCTTTGTTGTTTTGTTTTTCTTGTTTTGTTTTGGTTTTATTTTTGGCTATGGTCTCCTTAGTCTAGCTTGCTGACTGAAATACTGGAAGAGAAAATATTTGGAGAGTCTCTACTTAAAATAAAAAATGGCACAAAGGATTTAGATAACAGCATTTTTATATGCCACAAAACTAAAGAAAAAATTTATTTACACACACACACCCATATATGTACATATAGTGGCGCACTATTTGAACTTTGTCTATAAGCAGTGTATTTGCCTGCCACGTTTATCAAACAGGAGATAAGAAATAGACAAACAAGAACAGAAGAAAAACCAAAAGGGAAAATAAAATTCACTGAATGCCTACACATCTAGAAATAGGCCAATGTCTTCCACATATTATTACCGCTCCTCACCCCCCACAACAACTCTTTATAGCAGATACTATTACCATTCCTACTTTACTGATGTGGAGATTGAGCCTGTCCCTAAATTACATAGTTTTCAAGTGGGGAGTCTGGATTTGTCTTATCTCAGTGTCCATGGTCTTGACTACTATGCTGTCTCTAGACTTTAAGAGAATTAGGTAGAAGAAATTTTGCATTTCTCTAGCAAAAATAATTAAATACCAGCACTTGACTATTCAAGGTCTTACTGTGTTGATTTTGACTATGTCGAAGTTAACATTTTAGAAGTAGTTTACAATGATTATACTCTGTCATGAGAAATAACTGGGAAAATAAAAGTTAATAAAAACGTGCATTTTAAAATTATGTTTGTTATTCATTATTATTAATAGCTACTCAGTCATCTACTCAGTTGTACAGAAATTGAACAGAGGAAGAAATGTGTAGTAGACAAGACTTTAAAAGTAAATGAGTCTAAGTTCAAATCTCTGCTAGCTTACTAATCAACTGTGTTACCTTAAGGCAAGTTACTTATTTCTCTTAAATTTGCTAATTTATTAATTAAGGGAAGTGCTATCTCCCTCAAATGGTTCTTATCAGGAATAAATCATTGCAGATATGTAAGGTACTTAGAACCAAATATATATGACACACAGTAGACTCTAAGAATGAAACTGTGGTCAACATTTTAATGTTCACAAATATTTATTGCATCCTACGTACTGGGCCTTTACCAGGTGCTAGGTATATTTTTAAGCAGGTCAGCTGCTCAAAGACAGCTGCACTAAACCTGGCCAATCAACTGGTAGATATTAAGTGGAAATATCTCCACTACAGGAAAATTTCTCAGAAACATCCTACTGGAAGAGTCACACCTTCATATGCAAAAATGAGCTATATTTATTTTTCTATATTTATATACATTCATATTTCAAATTTTCCATTTTTCTCATAATCAATGAGTTTTCAAGAGAATATGAATCCATATGACATGTTTCAAATGTGCGTTGGGAAGAGATTTATAGTTGTTTGAAAGAATTCTTCATTCCTCCTCTATGAATCTGAAAATCATGAAGCACTTTATGATTCCTGATAGGATATGCCAAACTGATTTCTAATCTCACATCCTAACCACCTACCAGAGAGCTACTGATCAGAGTTGCTTAATTAACTTGGGCCTGAGTTACTATTTTTTAGTTGCCTATTCAAACTCACAGTGTTCAAAGTAAAATTTAAGAAGGCAGATGGGGAAGATGCTGCTTTCCCCACTGTTTAGGGTTTTTATTGCCTTTTCTTCTTCTTTTGGGACAGACCCAAAAACTTCTTCCTGAACCCCATTAGCCATCTCCTACTATAAAAGGACTTTTCGTTTTGCCAACTAATTAATAAAACTACTTTGAGGGGGAGAAAAGACTGAAAGCCTAAGCCCAAAGCCCTTTGATCACTTGTTCTTAATGAAATAAAACAAGTCAATAACTATAAGGCAGAAATAAACTGAGGCTGTCTCATGAGAGAACACGCATTTAATGAATTTTCATGTTTTCCTTTCTATGCTTATAACATTTTGACAAATTAATCAGGGTGGAAAACATTTGGAAGGTTGGGAGGAGGAATCAGCCAAAAAGAAATATGGCTGGCTGATTTAATTATTTCTCTTTGTGTAGAATAATATCCTTCGTAGTAAAGAACTGTAATGTAAGACCCTGTATGGATTATTTGATGTTAGTTTTCCTACCCAGTAGAAGAAGAAGAGCAGTGAGCAACAGTCTGAACGACTCTGCCTAGGGAGACACCATCATGGGAGTGTGGTTAATGGGATTTATTAAATGCACTTTAGTTTCTGGGCAAAGAAAAGGGATCTTTGAATACAGGATGTCATTGTTTTTATACTCGTAATGTGAACCTAATTCCATCTTTATGCATATCTTCATAATGTGGTAACTCAGGACATGAAAGATCTGTCACTTTGGGGAGAATGACTCTTTTTTTTCCTTCATGCTTTGAACTCTTAAACCATGAGTGGTTTTCTGGATCTAATATTCATTGATCACTCATTGTAATGTTCTCAACTGGGCTGGGACAAGAACAACCTGTGGAGATATAAAGACATACATGGTCAACTGTCTCATTCTCCCTCTGCACTTCTCCACTGAATTTCTAATTCAGAGGGTCTGGTGGGGCTCAGTGTCTGTATTTTAAAATGCTCCAGTGACTCTAGTGATCATCCATGTATGAGAACTAAGAATCTGGAACAGTGATTCTCTAACTTTGGCATGCATCAGTATCTCCTGGGGCTCGAATGGCTGAGCCCTATTCCTAGAGCTTCTGGTTCAGGAGGTCTGGGGTAGAGAATATGCTTTTCTACCAAGTTCCCAGGGGACAACTTGTGCTGCTGATCCTGGAACCATACTTTGAGAGTCAGTGATCTAAGGCAGGAGTCAGCCTATGGGCCAAATCCAGGTTGCTTCCTGTTTTTGTAAATAAAATTTTATTAGAATACAGCCATGCTCATTTATTTACATATTACACAGTCATATGGCTGCCATAGCAATATAATGGCATAGTTAATTAATTGAAACTGTACGACCCATAAAGCCTAAAATATTTACTATCTGAGCCTTTACAAAAAAGTTTGCCAAACTCTGATCTAGGAGGGAATGGCCCGCTCTTGGTCTTTTATTTAGGGATAGAGTTGCCAGATAAAATATAGGACACCCAGTTCAATTTAAACATCAGATAAACAAAGAATTTTTTTTACTCTAAATATAACACAAATATTGCATGCATAAAAGCACTCTGAAAAAGTCTGGCAGTTTCTTACAAAGTTAAATATATGTGTGCCATATGATGCAGTCATTTATACATCTAAGTATTTACCAATACAAATGAAAGGCATGTCCATACAAAGACTCGTATATGAATGTTTGTAGCAGCTTTAATTTTAATAGCCCAAACTGAAAACAGTTCAAATGTTCGTCATTACATGAATAAACAAATTGTGATACACAATGGGATACTACTCAGCCACAAAATGGAATGAACTACTGATTCACGCAACTACATAAAAAAAAATCTCAAAATAACTATGCTGAGTGAAAGAAGTCTGACAAAACAGAGTACATACTATATGGTTCTGTTTACGTAAAATTCTAGAAAATGTAAACTATTCTACAGTGACAGAAGGCTAATCAGAGGTTGTCTAGGGGTTGGGGGCACAGAAAGGGATGGATAGAAGGAAGGATTTACAAAGGAGCATAAATAAACTTTGGGAAGATAGATATGCTCATTATTTTGTTTGTGGTGTTGATTTCACAGGTGTATACAGATGACAAAACAAATCAAATTGTACATTTTAGGTATGCGCAATTTACTGTATGTCAATTATCCCTCCATAAGGCCATGTAAAAGTGAGTTCACCACTTCACTTTCTGGTTTCATTCACTCCACTACATCCAAGCTCTGATCTGAGAATTAAGGCTGAAGCAGATGCTGACTCACTCTGGCAAAAACTACATTTATCTGAACTCTTTGTAGCTGGGAGTCCAATCTCTTCTATTAGATTATAAGGTCCTGGAAGGCAAATCTGCATATTTAGATGCCTGCTGGCTTCCTGCTCCCTGGTCTGCCACCTTACTGGCAACTCCAATATGTATTAAGGGTCCTGAGCCTATACTATATAATTAGAATCCAGCCTGGCTCCACCCAGGCAACTGGCTCCTAGTCCTGCTAGAATGCCTGCTAGCTGCCCAGAATCCGCAATTCTCAGTCCTAGCCCAAGCCAACCACAGGCTGTGTCACTGAAGGACTCACATGCCTTTTGCTAGCATGTATCTGCACCTCCTCAGGGGTTTCTGTTAGCTTTCTGGGTAAAACCTTTCTATCATGTCTCAGAGAGTGGACTGGGAAACAATCTTGATCTAATCTACACGGGAGCAAGATCTCAAAGTTAAAAATTGAAGCTAGTGTCATTGAATTAATATCATTCCCCTTAATTATCTGCCATGATAGGCTGGCAGGATCTGAATGGAGCAGAGTGTGCATAATCAGAGAGATATCTAACCTGTCCCTGCTCCAGGGAGAGGTGGCCTGCGGGGAGGCAGACACATGGCTCTCTCCCCAGCAGCAACCAAGACAGGGAATCCAAGAGGAAAAGATACCACTACATGGGAGCAATATTCCCCAGCTAGCTTTCAAAACACTAATAATGTTCCCCAGGTTGATTTCTGTGCAGAGTTTCATGATGATTCTCAAATGTTAAATAAATCAATACAATGAAATGGTAGGTACAAAAAAAGTCTTCATAAATGTGAATGATGTGGCACATTTCTTATACAACTCTTATGGAATTATTAATCAGTACTAATGTCTAATTAATAAAAAGATGCCCAGTCCAAACAGCCATACCCTCCTGTGCACAGCTCGATCATATATGAATTGCCTGCAGCTCTCTGCGATCCTAAAGGAGATTTCACACAATTCAGATAATGGACTTCACAAAGTCGGGGAGACCCAAGTGGGTTTCATGTGGGGGAGAGCTGGCTCAGCATGGCAGAGCACTGCAGGTCAGTACACACTTGTTCTTCACAGGGATCAAGGCTCCTTATAGAGCAGAGACCACAGGCCCTACTCAAACCCGGCCTCGGTGGGACTGTCCCCACCCACCCCGCCTTCTACAACTGAAGGGCTGCTAAGCCTGCTCCACTACAGTATCCGGCACTCACTGGGGAAGACCCAAGACCCCTCAATGTGGGACACCGCAGATTCCTGTCCCCTCCCAGGGCAACATTCACTGAGCAGAAGCAATAAAAATGTCTCCTATGTCTCCGCCCTACAGTACACACTTGGAGTATGTTGTTTTAGTCAAGCCTCACGACAACCCTGTACATTAGCAGTCGAGGATTAAGAAGTCCACTGATGCTTCTCAAACTTGTAGTGTGCATGTGAATCCACTGGAGGTTTTGCTAAATGCAGATTCTGGGGGTGAGATCTGAGATTCTGCATTTCTGATCTGCGTAGCTGGTAGCCAAAGGCTGGGTGGTTTCTCGTGCAATTGGCCCTATTCAGTCAGAGCTGGTATTGGACACGGTTCTGTTTGACTCCAAGTCCTGGGCCCTTCTACTTGACAGTCAGTCGCGTGAGGCATGGGGATACTGTAATGAATGAGGACAAGACTGTCTTTGAGGACTCCCCACTAGGTCAGCAGGTAGACACCTCCCCAGGTGGCATAAGGCATGAAGAGCTGCCTTAACCCTGGGAACAAATTCCTGCTTTTGATGAGGAGGGAGGGAGTCTTCCTCTCTGAGGAGCAGAAGGTCAGGGAGGAACTCACAGAGCTTAGCCTTCAAAAAGGAGCAGAACTCGACTCCAGGGAAGAAGAGAGTTGGCCTCAAGGGACATTTCAGTCTGAGAGGGTAGCGCAGGAAAGGCCTAAAACTGTGACAGTGAGTGCTCTGTTCCAGAACCATGAAAATGCTAGTGTGGCTGGGTGTGTCCTGTGCTCCCCATCTGCACAGTGTTTGGCTTTTATTAACAATTTCTGGTGTCCTCCCGTCCTGAGGCCCTCCCACTGCAGGCCCTGAGTAAGTAGGTCAGGAGAGAAGTGGCAGAGGCTGCAACCAGGAGGAGAGGGCTCAACTTCTGCCTCATTCTGGCCACCTGCTTAGGCCCATTTCCTCCCGCTCCCTGGCCACAGTAGACCCAGTAAGAGAGAGAAGCAAGCAGGGGTTGAAGATGTGCTTAGCCCCTCTCTATCCTGGATGCTCCCTATGATATGAGTTTGGGAGCTCTGAGGAGCAGGGATAAGGAGCCTGCTGTCCAAGGATTCTCAGCCCTCGCTGCACAATAAAGTCACCTGGGGTATTTTACACACATACCCACGCGCATGTGCACACACACACATACACATTTTTATCCTGCTTTACTGAGGCCCTGGCATTAGTACTTGAAAAACTCCCCAGAAGATTCAAAGGTGGAGCTGGGGTTTAGAAGCCTTGATGTGCACAAACTCAGAAAAGCTCGGGCAAAGGAAGCCAGCACTATTCTTTGGAGAGGAATAAGTATTTCAGACATTGGAATAGCCTGAAAACAAACCAAACCAAACCAAAACTATGTTTCTTTTATAATATAAAGAACTAAAATGAAAGAGGGTAAGAAAAGTGCACCTAAATCACATGCGGTTTGTCAGGATTTTCTAAGGTTAAATTCTGTTTTTAATAATATTTATGGGTTACATCTGATTATATCAGAAATATATAGCTGCTGCAGATTATTTGAAAATTTTTGAAAAAGTGTAACGAATAAAAATCTGACCACTTAGAGATAATCACCCTTACAGTATATGCCTGTCTAGTCTTTTTATTTGTAATAAATACATATCCACATGTAGCTATCACTCTCACTCCCAAATACTATATTTCATGTTTATTTGATTAATTGTCTCCCCCACATACCTAAAGAAATCACTAAAGACAGGCATGTTGTCTATGTTTCTCTTCTCTAATCCCAGTGTCTAGAGGATCTAGCACACAGCAGGCATTCCGTAAGTACTTGAGGGGTGAGTATGTTAATTGTTTAAGGTCTAGGGAATTGATCAGATCTGGATCTGACCTCAGCTCTGCCACTTACTTGGACAAATTATCTAAATATGCTAACTCTTCATTTCCTTATCTATACAATGGGCATAAGAAGAAAACTGGCCAATGTAGCTCCTATAAAGATGCTCAGTACAGGGCCTGGCATACAGTAAGTTCTAAGTAAAACGTTAACTATCACATCATGTATTTTATATAGGCAAATCCTCTTAGAAATTTCAAAGAAAAGATGAGCCTCAAAGTCTACTGGTATGGAGGGAGGATTTGTATATCTTAAAGACATAGAGACCTGAGACAAAGGACTGAACTTCGATTGACCTTATCTACAAAGTTCTGTTTTAGGAAAAAAAAAAAAAATCCAATTCAGAGCGTATTCTATTTCCATCCTATTGCCTTAGATCCTAAGATCTTAGGTGCTTTCTTCAAGACTAAGGAAAAGCACCTCGGGATAATCCTCAATAAAAAGCTAAATGTTAAAAAAAGAAAAGGCTGAATGTTATTCAGCAACCATTTTTTTTCCTTCTCCCACATCGTTATTCAGAGGGCAGAATTGTGCACTGGCAACACCCCCTTAGCCGATGCAGAAGGGGCTCCTCGGCAGGTCCACACTCTGGGAGAGATAGTGTTGCTGGTCCACATCATGACTTGTTCCCCTACAAAAGGCTTTGTATCTGGCTCTGGGGAAACTGCCTTGGGCTCCATGCCACCTTTTGGTCATCACCAGTTGTCTTATTTACATTATGATCTGAGAACCTTAACAGAAGTTTAAGTAGAGCAAGTAATTCCCAGCATCTAGGACAGAGCTTCCCACAAAGCGAATGTTCAATAAATATTTGTTGAATGAAAGACTGAAATAATGCATACTGATTTTATGTGTTTGGATTTTTTTTTTTTAATTAAATGCTACCTGTTTTATCTCTACTGAACACAAATGACTGGCCTTATTGAGTGTTAACTACTCTATTTCACTCTGAACATGACTTGCTCTCTCATATGTATCTCTTCTTCCCTTTGAAGTGCTCAAAACCCTTAGCCTGGAAAGCAGAGAAGACAATACACTTTTCCCTGGCTTAATTTGTAATGGTTCTTGTTTCTCGCATTACCTGGAAAGCATTCCTGATAGGTAACTCTTACTATTGGCCAACGCTCTCCTATAGTAATGATTGATATGATGTATTATACCCGGCAAGTTTGGGTTATGACCTCAAAAAGCTACAGAAATCACAAAAGACTAAAGCCTGGAACAGGCTGCTGGCAGTGGTCACCTAAGTTAGAAATGACAGTGCTTGACAGTGTTTATCGAGTGATATTTAACTTGCTTTTGGGGAAGCCATCACAAAGGTAAAGAAGAACTTCTGAATCAGAGAGACACAGGTATAAGTCATGGCACTGTCAATTCCTTTGCTGTGAGTTTGAACGAGTCATTTAATGTCTCTAAGCCTTATGAAGTGATGGCATGAGTACCAAACTTATAGGGTCATTGTAAGCATTAAATGGAATGCATAACAAGGGTTTAGCACAGGGTCTGGAATATTGAAAATGTGCAATAATGGTAGTAATCTTTCAAATCATAATTACAAGTTAAAACAAATACAGTCAAGGTCTATTCTTGAAATAAAGATCGTCTGAAGTTTTTCAAATGGCCTCTAAAGACCTGCTACTTTTTGTTCTTTCCTTTTTGTCAGTTGATCAATATGGAAGCTAAGCTCAGAACAAAGCAACAAAGAGACAAGAGCTTGGCCTGGAGCGGAAAACACTGCCCCCCTCGGACTCCGCCCTCCCCGGACCCCAGTGAGGGCTCCTTCCATATATTAAGCTTAAGGCTCCACTTGTGCTTTAAGTTTCATTTTTACTAAACCCAAGGCTTCTGGGAAAAGGGGGAAATAAAGCCCTGTATGATATTTCATCTCAGGTGAAAGTAGGTTTCCTGGGATGAAACCAGTAAGGCAAGCTGTTTTTTCATTATAGGCTAAATTCTTTGCAGATTCAATGTAGAATACATTTAGGTCATACCTTTCAATAGCTAAACAACTACACAGATTCTAAATTGAATAAAAACCTAACATCGGGGCCCTGCTGCTGAATGAAGTTTCTGTGTAAGCCGCTGTTTATCATTTGCTTGCTCATTTCTTTCATTTCTTTCAGCACAGAACTGCCTTCAGGTTCAGTCTGGAATCATTTTCCCTCCTGTGTGTGAATGTTTCAAAAGCAAAGCTTGGGGTAAGAAAGAGACGCAGATGGAGAAAGTGTTTGTTTGAGGGGTGCTGCTTACGAAACTGGAAAGAACCTGGCCAAACCTGGCTTCTCTCTCAGGAATGGATTCACATTTACTAAGTGCCCTGAGACTGACATACATGCCAGAACTCCAATTACTCACTTTCCAGTGAAATGAGAAATGACAAGGGGATCACACATGCTCTTCTTTTGACCTGCACCTGTCTCCCAGTGCACCTCTCTTCATGTGAAGGCCCATAATAATCAAAAGTGTCTACCTAAACAGAGGATCAGAACAATTTATTCATTCAATAACCGTCTATTGAACAGTTGCTATGAGTTTGGCTCTTTGCAAGGCACCGCGAACGATGAACAAACCATACCTCACTATTGCCATGATGTAATCCTCCATCTCCTGAAGGATATAAACAGGTAGATAAGTAAGTATGAAATGATATGGAACTTGTACAATGTGATGTGGAAAGTGTGCAATGCTATGAGAGCCCAGGGCAGAGGAATCTATCCCAGTATGGGGGCTGCAGTGGAGGGGAGTTAGGAAAGGCTTGAAGGCAGTGATCCTGTAGCTAAGACCTAAAGGATAGCTAAAAGGTAGGAGATGAAGAAGAGGGCTGGTGGGGAGTATTAGGGAGAGGGAGGCAGGGAAGAGTGTCCGACAATCCCTAAATCACTGGGCTCATAAACTGTATGCCTAGAAGCGGGATGTTATTTCCACAGCAGAAATACAATTTCCTCAAAGTCAAGACCAGGTATCCTTGCGTACCTTTGCCTCTGGACATCACTAGGAAGGTTACTGTCAGTGTCTCCCTGGTATCACTTTTAGTAGCATCTTCTTGTTGAAAATCAAACCAATCTCACTGGTCTGGAATATTTTCTATCTTTGACTTTGTAGATATCTATCCTGATGTATTATGTGTCGGTGTTTTGCTCATTTCTCAGAGGGCAATTAGATATTTGTTATAGCCAAGTTTTTGTCCAGGAAACATATCCCTTGATATATTTCTATGTATTACTTATATGATGAATTTTGAGAACTGTAAGGAAGATTGCCCCAGATTTCAGGGCTAATGAGATCTAACAGGCTAAGAACTCACTTCATGCAGATCTCTTATAATTTGGTGGACACCACACCTTCTTTGGACAATTGCTCATTCATTATTCATTTGCTCACTGGTATATTTCTCTTATAGCTATCCTGTCCCACAGAGGAAAGATAAGATGTTGAGTAAAAGTTAGACAAAGTCACAGCCTTAATGGAATTCACAATCCAGTGAAGAAGACAGATAATAATCAAGTGATCAGGACTTAGATGTACAATTTAAATTGTGATAATTCTATACATAAATAAGAGACTATAGAATAGTGGTGGCAAGAGAGAGGGAGAGAAGCTAAAAATACACAGGGATTTGATGATAAAAATGTACAAAATATTCAATACTTCTATATGAATTATAAATTCTGTTTAAGTCTGTGTGGTGACATAATGGTACCAAAGCAAATTTTATTTCACTTTTCATGTGATAGGAAAGGAATTAATTTCAGTCCAGGTAAGGTAAGTAGGACCAGCTCAAATCAGGCAGTACAATTGTGAAAGAGGTTAGTTTTCTAAGAACTAGGAAAAGAGGCAGAGCCTGACTAGAAATTAGGGCTCAGCTTTTAAATCTGAGGCTCAAGTAGAATTATTCTGGACACGTAGCCAAATCCATCAGGATCCTGCGTCTTAGGCCAGTGATCTTGGCTGGCCAGAAATGGCAAATCTGCTCTCCTTATTTGAAGAAGTGTCTTTGCATCCTGGGAACTTTGGAGATAAGCCTAGAGGTGGTAAAATATGTAAAACTCACCCAAAGTATTAACACTTCTGCATTTGGCTTTGAAAGATATTGCAATCATAATAATTTGTATGTGTTATTTGTTATTTATGGCAGTGCTTCCCAAACTTTACCAGGAATACTGGGATTTCTAAGTGGAGGGATCTGGAACCCCATATGAGGCAATAATCTCATAAAAAACATAGATTTTTTTGGCATATATTTGACATTCTTGAATCTCTGTGACAAGTATAACTTTTCTTCTAAAAAAATATGTTTGGAGAAACAGTGAAATGTATAACTCATAAATGAAAATATGATTTCTTAACAACATGAAAACAATATAAACCCCGGTCAGGTTTTCTTTCAAACAGAAACATAAGATGCAATAGTTCTCTTCTTTATCAAGCAAACCTGTTGACGTAAGGAGAAAATTCCCAAGGACCAAGGCATCAAGATTCTACCTATCAGTTCTGTTTCAACAAGAGTAGGCACACTCACAAATACCTGCAATACCAATATCATAACAACTTTTGATTCTAACTAAAAAAATGTCTATTTAAGTACAAATCCTCTTTTCCTGTTGTTCCCGTATTTCCTCCTCTTTGAAGAGACAGAGTCCTGAGCTCTACATTTAATGTTCATTTTTCAGAGACATAGCAGCACTGAGGAGAGGAGCTTTCACAAGTGTGATATAAACTTTGAAATAAAATTTGCTTTGGTACCATGATGCCACCACACAGATGTAAACAGAATTTATAATCCATATAGAGGTATTGAATATTTTGTACATTTTTTGTCATCAAATCCCTGTGTATCAGGAATTCAAAGGAAACATAGTATATATAGTAAACATGTTACATCAAAAGCTGTCTTCTGAGATAGCAAAAAAATGGCGTAGATGATAGAGGCTCTGTTCATTCCTCTGGCAACCAAATCAAAGTTATGACAGAAACAAGAAGCAGCAGCAAGGAAAAATTGCCTGAGATCTAGATGAACAAGCCATACAATGGTGGAGAAGTCCAAAAAAGCACCCTGCAACAGCAGAAGGTAAGACGAGGCGAGGACACGGGGCTGCGGGGTCCCCAGTGGCTGAATGAGATGGAGGCTGCGGCAGCGGCAGATGCCTCTTAAAGGGGCCGCATCCGCGAGCGGATTTTCGTAGTGATGGACCTGCTCGCTCTGAGCACCAATCCTGAATCTGGCTGTGCACAGTGGGCACCAGGGACTTACGGGGAAACATTTTTGGAGTGAGGGCCGAGGCGAGATTCACTTGGTACAGAAGTACTGGTGGTATCCATTATTCCCTATTGAGCCCTCCCCGCTCCCAGTGTGCCAGACACAAGGCCACCATAGCTGTGACATCATCAAAATGGATGACAGAGGTCACTCCACCCAGAGGATTCCTTGAAACTCTTCCTACCCCAACTTGCAGCTCCACCCAAGCCCCATCCAGGTGTATCCTCAGCGAGTCAGGTGCTCCTTGCTGAGACTCACACTAGTGGAGGCAGCTGGTCTCGGTTTCTGGCGTGGCCTTTCGAGGCAACTATAAGCACAGCACCTGTGGATTGCTTGCTGAATCTTAACAGGTGGACCCAAAGAGGTAGAGGCTTGGGTTAAATTTGGCCTGCAGCTGAACCCCTTTCAGGACTGTGCCACTGGACACCTACCTCACAAATCCACACTAATAAGACCAGGAGACTTAGGAACTTTGCTTAGTAAATAGAAACAGACATGGAAAAGCAGCCAAAATGGGAAGACAAAGAAGCAGAAATCAGATGAGAGAATAGAACAAAGATTCAAATATAATGGAGTCAAATAATCTAACAGATGCAGAGTTCAAAACACTAGTTATAAAGATGTTTAATGAACTTTAAGGAAGTGTAGAACGCTCCAATAAAGAGATAAAAATAGAAATGGAAATTATAAAAAGGAACCAATCTGAAAGGGAGAACACATCTGAGATGAGAAATATATTAAATGGAATAAACAAAAGAATAAACAAAGTGAATAAAGAAGAGGATCACATGCCCTATTTAGAAGACAGGAAAGTTAATCAGGACACTCAATCAGAATGGCAAGAAAAAAGATTATAAAAATAATTTAAGGAGGATATGGGACACTATTAAGGCTCCAAATATTCGTCTGATCGGCATAAGTGAAGAAAATCAAGATGTTGAACAGCTGTTTGAATAATGATGGAAAACTTCCCTAACCTGGTGAAGGAAATGGACATAAATCCTCAGGAAGCTCAGAAAATTCCAAAAATCAGGGATCCAAAGAGGCCCACACCAAGACACATCATAATTAAAATGTCAAAGTTTAAATACAAAGAAAATATATTAAAAGCAGCAAGAGAAAAACAAATAATTACATTTAAGGGAACACCCATACGACAGGCAGCTGATTTCTCAAAAGAAACTATGCAGGACAGAAGGGCTTGGCACAAAATATCTGACAGGATAAACACCTAGGAATTACAACCAAAAATAATTTATCCAGCAAAGCTTTCATTTAGAGTTGAAGGACAGATAAAGAACTTCCCAGACAAAAATAAGCTAAAGGAATTTATCACCACCAAGCCAGAGACTCTGTTAAGAAGAAAAAACATGTATCAAAAACAGGAATAGAGAATGGTAACAACTACATTCCTATCAATAAGTACCTTAAATGAAAAAGAATTAAGTGCTCCAACCAAAAGATAGAGTGGCTGAACGAATAAGAAAACAAGACCTTTACATGTGAAAAGGAAGGGGATGACAAAAGATACTGCTTTGATGGACCTAGAAGGTGTTTAAGTCAGAGAAAGATAAACACTATATGATTTCACTTATATGTAGAATCTAAGGAATAAAAAGAACAAACTAATCAAAAACAGACTCACAAATATAGTGGACAATTTGGTGACGGACAGAGGGGAGGAGAGTTTGGGGGGCTAGGAGAATGGGGTGAAGGGTTAAAGAAGCACAAATTAGTAGCTGATGGATGGTCACGGGGATGGGGAGCACGGCATAGGGAATGCAATTAGCATTAATACATTTGGCTAGGTGGAGGGTCAGGGAAAGGAGGGAGCAATTGGGGGAGATCATTTTACTAACTATACAGATGTCTAACCAATGTACTATACACTTGAAACTAATTAAAATTAAATAAATAGGTAAATAAATAAATAAATAAGTGAGTGAGTGAGTGAGTAAGCTGTCTTGTGTGTGAAGAGCATTTCTTAATCTATCTTTCATATCACTCAAAGTATTCTCTAAACCTCATTCTGTCACTCTGCATTAGGTTTAGATAATGTAATCACCATCATGGTGAGGCTCACAGACACTGGCATCTGGCATCAGGGCTGGTTGGAATCCAGACACCCGCTCTGACCTTGAAGTAACCTTTATCAAGTCCTTGAACTGTGAAGGCTCTTTATCTCACCTGAAAAAGAATGTAACAGTGAAGCCTATTTCAAGGGGTTACTGAGGAGTAGATAAGGTGTGTGTAAAGTGTTTGGCTAAGTATAATACAGAAAAGGTCCCCCAAAATCGATTAATGATAACTAATAATATTAATTATAAATAATTATAAATAATTATTGGCCCCACTTTTTTCAAGATCTCACTCATGTTCCACTATCTTAATGAAAACCCACACCCCATCAAGTGCCCATGACTTTTCCTTCCAGTTCCTGAATTCGTACAGGATGTACTATCTAAACTATATGATATAGTTCTTGATCATATATTACAATGAATTATTCTCCAGGTAATCTAATACATGTAATTCCTGTACTGTCATGAATTATCCTCCAGTAACATTATATTTACAATTCCTGTCACTTTCTCCAGGAAATTCTCCATGATGTCTCTTAGGTCTCCTCCAGGCTTAACCAGGTGAGCTCTGTACTTCCCTGGCATCCTGAACCTGTCTCTCTACTGTAGCAAGCAATACTGAATTATAAATTTTAATATTCATGTAAATACCTTCCCTATTATATTGTATCTTCTTGAGGGCAAAGACTGTACTTTCCTCATCCCTGAATCCTCAGGACTGGCACAGAATGAGTACCAGTCAATTAAAATAACCCATACTCATATGTAAATTCCTAGGGCATGGATACTCCTTTTTTATTGTCTTTTGGCCACTCTCTATTAATGCTGAGCTTTCTGTTTAATGATGCCTCTTCCAGTAACCAACCTACCATGTGAAAACCATCAGAACACAAATCAGATGGGAAGTTAATAACGTGGGAGAGGAAACAAGTTTCCATATCAAAATAGGTTTAGGAAATTATTAATAGAATTGGTATTTCAGGACTTTCCAGAATCTTTCATATGGTAATATAAATTATGACTCTTCAAGAAGGGGGTTATAATTAAAACTCAGCGTCTTTTCTATTGCGGGAGTGTGGAGTGGGGTCTTGTTTCCATGTTACATTCTCTTAGCAACACTGCAGAGACCAACATGGTCATGGCCCAGCAATAAAATAACTCAGACCTGCTAGGTTTTCAAAGGTCTTTGATCCTTAAAATTGTAAGGCTCTAATTTGTATGTTCCTCTGAACTTGGGTTGTGATATATGCAAATGCCACAGTTTACATACATATATTCTATCTCTTGTTTGTTTCCTTCAGAGTTTTGTTGCTCCTTTCTTCTTTCCTCCCTTCCCTCCCTCCCCACTCCTTTCTTTTTTCCTTCCCTCCTCTCTTCCTTCTTGGCCTTCACCTTCTCCTCCTTCTGCCTCCCTGCCTCCCTCCATTTTTCTTTTTGTTCATTTATTGTCGTTATCCCTCAATATAGATAACATGAGAGAAAGAATTTTATCTGTCTTTTTTATCACCAAAATTCCAGGGTCTAGAACATCACCTAGTGTAAACTGAGCCCTTGATAAATATTTAGAAATGAAAAAAAATTCCCTCTTTGTGCAAAATTTAAATAAATGCAGATCAGACATCAGTCTCAAGTGATGTTTACTGAACCAACACATTATTTGACTTTTTAAAGAAAATCACTGTTGTTTAGGCACACAGCATGTCAGCAGAACAAATCTCCTATTGAAACACCAAATAATTCCTAGGTAAATTTATTTGCCAAAAAAAAAAAAGGAAATCTCTGAGGCCATGCATGGGGATGAAGCACAAGCTGAGTGAAGTCAGTGCCTTGGCAGATGAGCCAGCTGCTCAATAGTACAGAGAAAGAGGTACCTTTTAATGGAGACATAAAGCTGTGACTGATGGGCTCATGAGCACTATGGGGAATTTCTATTTTGCTTGAATTCCTTTTCATAGGTCCAAATTCCATTTTGGGTTTTTTTATTGGATGATTGATGGTAAATCCCTATTTCTCTTGTTGCTAAGTCATTGAGTGTTTGTATTTGTCATTATCACTTAGGATCAAAGACCTAGTCAATCAGTAGATGAAAACCCAGTATGTGATGGTGTTCAAATTCTATCATGTTGCTATAAAACAGATAAGGTTTCAGGGATAGATCCCCCTGCTTTTTCAAGAGATTTCTCCTAACCTGTCTGTGGCTGTAAATGACAGCATCTATTCTAACATTTCAGGAAACTGGCCAAAGTAATTTCTTCCTGTGTCTCTTGTTACAATAGCTTGAATGGTGAGATACTGAAACATATATGACTTAGATTAAAGGAAATGGCAGCATTATATTGCAATGCTAGGGAAGCAATTATTGCGAACAAAGACGTTTACTAAAAAATTCCTATTTTAGAATTCACCTTGGCAGGAAAAATGATGTAAGACCTTCTGCTAGAATCCATTTCTATTTTAATATTACAAAGGAAGAGAAAACTTCTGGAGCTCACCAAGAAAGCATATTTCTAAATAATGCCTCCAGAAAATTTGTTTCTTCACCTAATAATACATGTATTTTTACCTTTGGGCCTCTTAAGGTGTCTTAACTTTCCTGAATTCTATAATTGGTACTATTTGGTGAAATTGCTATTGTCAAGACTTAACTCATGACAATGCAGGGGCATTACCTGGAGAAGGCCAGCTGTAGTCATCAAGGCCAGTCCTCATCAGTTAGAAAGTGGTGGTCTTCATTACCTTGATTTAAAGTTTAATATACAGTAGGAAATCTTATTTCCTTATTTCTTAGTTATTTGGAGATGAGAAAGAGTCCTATACACTAAAATTTGGTATGTGAAAAGTCCATGTGTTCTAAATTATGTTCCAGTTTATATTTAACAGATTGCAAAAGAAAAAGTAATTTAGCCATTTTAAGTTGAGGACTTACAGGACTGGAAAAACTATGAAATCCAGGTAATAATCACTGACCAAAAATATGATGTCTCTTGGGTGATGATTTTCGTTAGAGAGATGTCAAACCAAATATTCTACCTCTTATTTACTTCCCCGATGCTTCTAACAGTGTTATATTGAAGGTGCCTGCAGATGTTTTTAAATTTTGTTTGTATAAATAAGTGAATGAGTGAATAAATGAATGAATGAATGAATGAATAATGCAGCAAAATAGAAAATGAGGTGTTTTTAAGGTTGAAGGTGGCTATTTCTGTAGCTAATACTTATCGACAATGAGACATCATAGGATTAGGGGAAATGTCCTTAAATCACATATTTGTTGAGAGGATTTTTTTCTCCACATTAAAGGGGTGAGTTCCATGAAATGAAGACCTTATCTGTTTTGCTCATGATAGTTTTCTAATATGATATTTTTTTGAACCAATGGTTTTGTTCTATAGTACGCTATGACAAAAAAAATCACTCATTCCTCAATATTTCCTCCCAGTCCTCTACTTCAGAAAATGAACTGGCACCTGTTCTAAAGGCAATCTGCTCCCAAGTACTTGGTTTGAATAACCAGTCTTAACTGAAGGAAAGTGAGGTGCCATGTCCAGAGCTAGCAGGGGACTCTTAGGAACGGATGGCCTTAACTCTTACAGGCTTTACTGAGAAAGAGGGTTAGAGAATGTTGTGTAGACTTCTAAGATAAAATTAGGCCATCAATATTGTCACTGACAATAATTAATCCCAACTTTTGGTCTCTTGGATTCTTTTTTTTCTTTTTCAATTGCTCAGAGAATGCAGACTGGGCAGCAAATGTGTCCACTAGAAACTGAAGGACACTGAGAACCTAACATAAAGGCAACCATGCACATAAAATAGGAGGCATTGTGTCTATACTCCAGGAGCTGAAATCCACTTGGGGAGATAAGATTATCATTCGGACACACAGGAAATAAAGTGAAAATAATCATGGGGCAATCTATATACAAGGATGCAGTGCTGTCTTTAAATATTCTTATTATGATCAAACTAATACATAAGCAATGTAAAGATTTTGAAGAGAATAAGAAAATGAAAAATAAATGACAGTGCCATGATTCAGAAATTTTTAAATGATTATGTTTCCCCACTACTTTTTTTTTGTCCACCTGCCTTTGTGTGGGGATGAGAATTAGGATTATATTAATCTTAATTTATTCTTCCCACTGAGCATAACATGAATGTTTGTCTACATCATTCATTCTGACCTCTTATAACATCCCATCACTGGGAAGTGATATGTGGCTCACAGTGATTTCAATACAGTAGTCCCACAGGCTTTCTCAAAGCATTTGCGCCCACTTTCAAGGGCACTGGTGATACGAAAATCTAGTGGAATCTCAAGAGTTCATTCTAGGATGCAGATCCAAAATAGCATTGTAGAATGTGAAGATCACAGCTTTTTACTCTGGCATATCTGAGTCTTCGGTATACATGTTCATCATATCTGTAACTCTACGAGTGCTGCACTTGCTTCCACTGTCATTCCTCCTCCTCACTTTCTCCTAGGCAGGTCACCCAGCCTTCTCGCTGTTCTTCTTGTTATGGAAACATTATTTATGAAGAGTGGCTAAACTGTCTTTATTCAGAAATTTGTCCTATAATTCGTTAATGAAATCCAAACATAAATTACAACAGATCCCTTTTCATATTGAGTTATGCTACAATTACCTACCCATGACATATTTTGGGTCTTTTTAAATGGCTGGAATCTTGATAGAGTTTTTAAGAGCAGGGGAAAAAAAGAAGGAGGGACAATAATCATAAAACAGAATAATCATAAAACTTACTCTTTAAATTCAATGCTTTAATTAGTTCTATGTTCACTTTTTCTGATCATAAAGTGTGTTTTCATTATCTCATAAACTTCCTTTAGTATAATAAAGAATCTGTCTGGTCTTTATCCCTGGTTCCGAGTACAGAGCTTCTAAAACTCTTGAAATTTCATGAGCAATAGGAGTGTCTCTTATGCTGCAAATGAGGTGACTCTTGGTGGAGCCCCTAGATAGCTTCACAGTTATGCTAGTTGGGCTGGTCACCAGAAAGACCTACCATGTGTTTGGAGGGTTGGGACTTGGACCAACCCGACCTCTGGGGAGAAGTGGGAAATGGAGACTGAGTTCGACCCCATCATCACTGATCTAATAAATCATGCCTATGTAATGGAACTCCAGTAAAATTTCTGGACACCAATCCTCTGTTGAGTCTGCTGATAGGTGAACATACTGATGTGCTGGTTGAGTGACACGCACTGACTCCATAGAGAGAGGGCACAGAAGCTTTGTGTTTCCTACCACACCTCACCCTATGGACATCCTTTATAATAAAACTATAACCATAAGCATTGTTTTCCTGAGTTCTGTGAATGGTTCTAGCAAATTATCAAACCTGAGGGTAGGAACCTCACAGATTGGTAGCCTATTGGCCTGAAGCGTAGGTGGCCTATTAACTCCCAGTGGCTAGTGTCTGAAGGGCAATCTCGTTGTGGACTATACCCTTAAACCTGGGAATCTGATGCTAACTCTGGATGGTTAGTGTAAGAATTCAACTGTACTACAGTGTATTCAGTTAGAATAGAGATGAGACTAGTTCCCAACTTTCTGATGGAGAAACTATATTTATAATTTTACAGGGGAAAATGCTAATGTTTAGGAACATTAAGTAATTCTCATCAGGTAATGCAGGTTAGTGGAATTTAAACCCAGATCTATGCAATTCCAAGGTCTTTGATCTTTCTACTTTATGACAACTTGCTCTAACTCTCATAAAGTTCAGCTATTACAAATGCTTATCCCAAGTGTCATTACCAGGAATGGTGCTGAAAATAGAACTGCTAAGGGAACCGTTTTTGGTCCTAGGTCTTCAGTCTCCTTGGTGTGAGAAGTATTCAAAGCAATGTAATTTTGCAGAATAAACCTGCAAGTGCTTAGACAAAGGAGACTCTCCTGGGATGTAGCCTACGTCAACAGCTTTGTCACGTGGCATGAAGGTTTCCTGATTTCATGGAAGGAATGAGAGTTCCACAGGCTTAAGTGATAATCGATAATTACTGAGCCCTTGATGTTAAAGGCCACTGTGTTAGGCTCTGAGGATACAGAAAGTAGAAGCTAAGGACCCTGCCTTTGAGCAGCTAACAACCCAGTTAGGAAGATAGATGAAAGCAGAGCAGGATAAATAATTTAGGCGAAAAAAAAAAGATCGTCCAAAGAAGATATTCCTGAGGGTCAGAATGATTATAGATGCTTCCTGAAGGAAGAAGACCTGAAGCTGGGTCTTGAAATGTGGGTAGGATTTTTAAAAGATTGACTTCCGAGACTGGAGTAGAGCAGAGTATTTAATGTGCCTAGGACAGTGTCTGCTGTACAAATGATAATGAAAAGGATGACGATGATGATGATGGTAACTGGGGCAATTCTGTAGCTTGTAGATAGATATGCTCATTGTTAGAGTGCCCAGGAATAAAATACCTAAGTACGTGTTTTGAAATAAAACATGCACTATTTCATTTTGTTCCTAAAGGCCTTCAAATTAGAAGCACTTTTATACCTAGAAGGAAAACTTGCCCTGACAAGAGGGAAAAACCCCTGGTAAGGGTGAGATATATCTGGAATGCCCTGTGTGGAGAAGGCATCGATAATGTGATAAGGAAAATCCCAAAGCCTACTGTTTACAAAACAAGGAAAGGACTGAATGTGATGCAACTTAAGTTCCTTAGGTTACCATCCCCAGAGAGCATTAGTAAGATACTAAAAGGTGCCAGGCCAGTGTCCTAGACCATAGTGAAGAACTACCCCTCTCCCCTTCCCTCTGACACTATGGGTCAAGTAGGGTTGATCCATCCTGTGTACCATGGCCAACCCCTGATGCATTTAAGCAAATCATAGTCTCCTCTTCCCCTGACCACAATGATTGATTCAAGATGAACATGTGAACAAATGTGGGCCAATAAGAGAAAGGGCATCTAAGGATTTGTGCAGAAACAACCAGAGGGGACCCTTCTTCTTCCCTTGGACAATGTAGTTCAAGGACATCCATGAGCTTGCAGCTAGCAGTAGCCATCCGTGAAAAAGAAAAGAGATCTGGGGATGAAGAAAGGGGCAATGTGTGGGGCCTGACCATTAATCCAACACTACAAAAGGCAGAGCAAAAGAGAAAAACTGGGTTCTGGTTACAACATATGTGTTATTGGATCAAGCACTGCCTGAACACAGAAATATTTCTGAATCCTTCAGTTTGTGAGCCAAGAATTGCCTTCCTCACTCTTTTTTTTTTTTCTTAATTTGATTGAGTTATTTTTTTCTCTCTTTTACAACCAAAATGTTCCTAAATGGTGATGAGAGACAAGCAGGCTCTGAGATTATTTAATTTGCTTCAATTTACTGCCTGAGAATGTTCACAAGTATTAGCCATTTGTGTAAAACAAATACTTGTCAATATTTTCTAAGCAAAACTCACTACAGATATATGCAATTTCAGCCTATATTTAGAAATACGACATGTAAATATCTGTCAAATTTATCAGATCATAATGATTACTGCATAATGGCCTATTCTACTGAGGTTTTATGTTCAAAATTGAAGTTTTTCAGCTAAGATAATTGTATTGAGAATACCATGGGTTGATAATGCATTAGAGCCCACAGAGTATTCTCAAATGAGAATCTTGGTTCAGAATGTGAGCAGCCACCACCAGGGTGAGAGAGCCAGGAGTACATGAAGCAGAGAGAGATGACACACTTGTAAAGCACAGCCCTTGCTAACGGCCAGATGACCATGCTTTGTACACCGCATCTTCATTCTCATTTCTACTGTCCAGGCCCTTGGGCTGTGTGATGGAAAGAATGGAGGGCTGCTTGGAAAGACAGAAAAGACAATCAACACCATCCCAACCTCAGTAGTACCTCCACAACTACACACCAAAACAAACAAACAAAAAAAACAACAAAAAAAAAAAACAACAAACTCTCAACATCTCTAAGTCACAGTATTTTGACTGTAAACTAGATCCTCTTCAGAGGACCTCATTCTCTTTGCCTCTTTTTCCATTTTCCTTGCAAAGTGTAAATAACAAGGGATTTAAGAGCCAGACTCACTTCACACCAAAATTCTGGAGGTCTATCTCCTTCAGATATGCAAAAGCCCCACTGGGCATTGGCAAAGAGCTTCCCTGGGATATGGCAGAGGAGAGATGTGGTATTCCTATGTCTGGGCTGGGAATGGCATTTTTAAGCTCAGTGCTACATGGAAGACTGAGTTCTTGCCTTCATGAGGACTTTTCCTTTGCCTCTAGCATTCATCTGTCTGGCTTTAACAGCTAAAGTTAGAAATTGCTGTTCCAATGAAGGCCAGGGCCAACAAAACAGTGTTTTAACCTGCTGAATGAAAATAAAATGTCATATATATTATTATTAATGAATAATAATTAATAATGTATGAGAAATAATGTTTATATTTTTATATTTCTTTAAAATACTATATACCATATATATATATATTACTGCTTAAATACTATTAGCTTTTTCTCATTTTCACACTTTTAAAAAATAGTTAACTAAGGTAAAACTAGAAACAATATATTGTGGGATTTACAACAGCTATAAAAGTATATATAACAAAAGAGCACAAAGGTTAGAGTGGGGTAAATAGATGGCAATATGGTAACATTCTTAGAATGTTCACAAGTGGTATAGTATTAGTTGGAGATGGCTGTGAAAAGTTAAAGTTGCAAATAGTAATCTATAGAGCAACCAACTAAAAAAATAACATAGTTATAGCTAAAAAGTCAATAAACGGTATAAGATGAAATAGTAAAAATATACCCGATTTATCCAAAATAAGGCAGGAAAGAAGAATCAAAATAAGAACCTATGAGACATTGCTATGGAATGGATTGTATCCCCCCGAAAAATTCATTTGTTGAAGTCCTAAGCCCTAGTATCTGACTGTATTTGGAGACTATAATCAAAGACATAACTAAGGTAAAATAAGGTCATTAGTGTGGGCCCTACTCCAATATGACTGATGTCATTATAAGAAAAGAAAATTTGGACACAGGCACAGAGGGAAGATAATGTGTAAACATAGAGAGATGACGCCTACAAGCCAAGGAGAGAGGCCTAAAGCAGATCCCTCCTTCACCACCCTCAGAAGGAACCAATTCTGTTAACACCTTGATCTGAAACTTATAGCTTCTAGAACTGTGAGAAAAAAAATTTTCTATTATTTACCAGCCTGGGGTTCTTTGTTTAAGGCAGCCCTAATAAACTAATACAGACATAAGAAAATAAATAACAAAAAGCTAAACTTAAAATCCAATTATATCAATACTTACTTTAGATGTAACTATATTAGCACTACATGTAAAATGTATTGTCGGACTATATAAAAAAACAAGATCCAACTATGTGCTATTACAAGAAACATACTTTAAACATAAAGACATAGGTTGAAAGTAAAAGGGTTGAAAAAAATATACCATACATACACAAGACATAAAGCTGGCAGAGCCATATTATATCAGACAAAGTAGACTTCAGAACAAAGAAAATTACCAGAAGAAAAATAAGGACGCTTTATAATGATTAAAAGGGCAATTCAATGACAAAACCTAACTATTATATGTATACAACACAGATGGAACAATTGTATTGCATTATTCTGGTAGTAAAAATTGGAAAATTAAATTAAGATTTATAACAGCAACCAAAATATTAAACATCTTAGACTAAAACTAATAGAAAATATGGACAGCATCTACATTGGAAATTATAAAACATCTTCAGGGAAATTAAATAAGATCCAAATCAATGGAGAATTATACAATTTTCATGGATCAGAAGCCTCAAAATTATTAAGGTGTCTATTCTCTCCAAATGGAAATGTAGATTTAATATAGTCTTAAGCAAAATCCCAGCAGGTTTTGTTAAAGAAAATAGCAAACTAATCTTTAAATTTACATGGAAATTGAAAAGGTCTAGAATAAGAAAATCAATCTTGAAAAAGAATAAAGCTGAAGAGCTTATATTCTATAATTTCAAAATAATCAGGACAATATGGTATTGGTATAAGATAGATCAACAGATCAATGGAAGAGAATGAAGAATCCAGAGATAGGCCCATACTTATATGGACAACTGAATATCAAGGCACAAAGTCAATGGGGGTGGGGTGGAGAGGCTATTTAACAAATGATGCTGGAGTAACTGGAAATAACTTAAAAATGTAAAACTTCTAGAAGAAAACATAAGAAAAAATATTTTTGTGAATTAGAATAGGCAAAAGAGTTCTTAGCCAGAACACAGAAAGCACTCCTAATAAAAAGGGAGGAAAAGGTAAATTTGACTTAATCAAATTTAATTTTTTCTGCTTATCAAAAGACCTCATTCAGTAAATAAATGAGCAACCCACAGACTATGAGAAAATATTTCCAAAACATATTTGATAAATGACTCATATCCAGAATAAGAAAGCAACCCAATTTAAAAAACGAAGACTACAACTGATATTTAAGAAGATAAACACATTGCCAACAAGGTTCTAAACATCACCAGCCATCATAAAATGCAAATGAAAACCACTATGAGGTTCATTTCACACACACTAGAATTGCTACAATAAAAAAGACTAACAATACCAAACATTGGCAAAGGTGAATAACTTGACTTTTACACATTGCTGGTGCAGTTAAACATAATATGACAATTTTAGACAAGCATTTGGAAGTTTCTTATGAAAGTTAAATATTTATTTACCCCATGACCCAGAAATTCCACTCCTAGGCATAAATCCAAGAGAAATGAAAACATAGGTCTGTAAAAAGATTATTATGAGGAAGATCATAGCAACCTTATGCACAATAGATAAAATTCATGGGGGGAAAAAAAACGAAAATCCATTAATGAGAAAACAAACAAATTTTGTGAAATAAAATACTACAGTGAAAAGGGAAAAAATACATAAAAATATATACTGTGTTATTCCATTTAAATTAAGAACATGGAAATGATACATAATGACAGAAATCAGAAAAATCAATGCCTCTGGTGTAGGGGTGGTTAAAAATTGACTGGAAGGATCCAGGAAGCATTTTTCCAGAGTGATGGAAATATTCCACATTTTGTTTTGACTGGTAGTTACAACTGTCAAAACATATCAAACTGAACACTTAAGATTTGAACATTTTATTGTTTATAAATTATACCTCAATTTTTTAAAATCTGCCGTTCTATGGCAAAATGGTACCTTGAAGGAGCTTTATAATTCAGTTATTTCATACTTCTACCTTAAGATTATAAAAAGCCCTAAGGAAATGTGATTAAAAAATAATACGAAATCTTTGCCGCTAATGAGTGAAAACCAGCAGAGAGGATAGCACATATATGGATACCAGATCTCAAGTTCCGTAAGATATGGATTTTTAGAGCAGCAATGCAAGTATACTACTGGGCTTCAAAAGAGAGAGACAAAATGCTAGATAGCCATGAAAATAAATGAGGTGGATCTCTATGTCCAATGTAGAATAATCTCCAAGATATATGCTAAAATGAAGAAGGCAAGGGACAGAACACTGTGCTAAGGAAACTTCTACTTGCTTGTATAGATGACTATCTAGCAAAAGACATTCAAGAAACTGAAAACACAAAATGCCTCTGGGGAGAATGGAGAGGGTTGGGTGGTGGGAAGATTTATTTTCATTATATGTCCTCTTAGTATTTAGTTTAGTTCCTCCCTCACCCCATACAACTACACCTTTAAAAATTAAACAATGATCAGCAATTAAAAACAAAAATGTAGATATTACTTCCAGTTTAGAGGGATGAAAACTGGGGAGGTTCAGTAACGGTTTTATGAAAGAATGGGCAATTGAGCTGTGTCTTATAGGATGAGCAGGGGGAACTTAAACATAGGAAAAAAGGAGAATAAGAGTCAAATTTCCACACCTTGAAAACCAGCAAATGATGTGCCATCTTTCTCTCTGCACCACAAATACCAATGGACTCTTGCCTGTATAATTCCAAGGCTAAGAAATACATACTCCATTCCTTGGAACTGGCTACCTGTCTTACTTAGGAACAGTTTGTATTTTGAATGAATCATATGTTTTAATTGAAATGTTTTCTGTAGGTAATGTTTCGTTTCATTACCTTCTTGTCATTATAGATGAAGAGAAAAAAAATCTTCCCAGCTCCCCTTAAATTGCCTCTTAATATGAAGTTCACCTCCCCAGGGCTATTGCTCTAATAGAAGCTCTGCCTGCTGGGCTGACTCTACTACTTACTGATTGATCTGCAGTAGGAGGGACCTGAGGGAGACCCTTCTGTCCTACAGCCTGCCCTAATCGTTCCCAATGTGAATCCAAATTATGGCTCTTAGGAGTTCTGCAGATTCACTTCTTAGTTCCCTTAAAACCACCCCAATTTCTATGCCATACCAGAAATTCCTGCAAGTTTCTGAATGGGCATGGTGCTATCTCTAGTTTCCTGTACAATGTTGCTGGTTTTCTTCCCCCTGTTTTTTGGATTCTTTTGGTCTTCTGGGAGGAGACAGAAGGGTCTCATTTCTAAACTCAAATCACATCTTTCCTAGATGCCAGCCTGAGTCATAGTAACTTCATGGTGTTAAACGATACTAAGAACCTGTCAAAAAAAATAGCTCGTTTACACATTTAAGGTAATTAATCTTATTATGTTGCATTGGAATTAAAAGAGGGATATTAGAATTGTATAGAGAAAGTTCAGGTCCCGGCTCTACCATCCTCAGTCAGTGAATTAACCATTCTGAGCCTCAGTTCTCACTTGTAAAATGAAGATGATAATAGTATCTACCGTATAGAATAGTTATGAGGGTAAAATGAGATAGTGCATCCAAAGCTTCAGCATAATGCCTGGCACACAATAACTGCTTTAAAATATTTAAAAGAACTTTCTCAATGCTTCCTCATTGCTAGATGTGATGACTCAAATCAAATGCACCCATGTAGGTTCAGATTTCCCACACCTGAATTTTTTTCAATAATTTTTTAGAAGGAATAGTTAGTTCATAGTCAGATTGAATTTGATCAAATCTTGAAAGCAAGAAAAAAACCCTAGAAGGCTGCATCCTGGCTGGGTAGACAAGGCTCTTTAGAGAGCCAGATCCTGCTGGAGTCCCAAGCCTTCTGGCTCTCACTTTCCTCATTTGGAAAGTAAAATTTCATTTTCATCAAAATTTCACAAAGATGTATTTGGCCGCATTTCTAAACAGACAGAACTATATTCTCAGGTTATGGTGCTGTGGGTTTTTCCTAATAAATGAGAGGATTTGTGCCTTCCCAAGCTTGATCTGTAGGGAAGGAGCTGAGGATTAAAAGGGAGAAATGATAAGGATTTAAGCAGATGTACTACAAATAATTATTGGAGTGCATGAGTTACAGGCCTAAGATTAAGGAAAGTCTCCCTCAAAAACATTTTCTGCAATAGTAATAGATGGGCAAAGCCTTTTGCTTTTTTAAATCATTCTCTAATGAGAAATGGTTCAAATTGGGGAACTTCTCTGCACAGTAAATTGGACAGATTCAGGGACACACTGGAAAGATCATTCAGTAACAGAACTAAAGCCATTCTGTGTAATAGATCCACATCAGTTAGGACCAGAATGAGATGCTCAGGATAACTGACAACCAACCTGCTGAAACACTTGGCACAGGATCAACTGGAGACTATATACTCACATTAAATCCTGCCTCTATCCTTCCTCAGTGCTACCCCTCTGAACTCCGTTCCAAACCCCTGTGGATTCTCATTTCTCGAGGGAGAGAGTGGGGAGCAAATTCTCAGCAGGCCCTGCAAGCTTCTGCATGGTCCATACCCTGCTTACTTCCCTAGAGAGTCTGCCCTCACTCGCTGATTCCAGCCACACTGTTCTCTAATAGAATGTACTGCCACTGCCAAAGGGCCTTTGCAACCACTGTCCTCTCTACTGGGAATGCCCCAGTCAGTTTTATTTCATGCTTTATATCATAGCTCAAGTGTTTACAGTACTGGCCATCTTCATAACTCTTAAAATTTTAATCAATACTTAATTGTCCATTAATATTATCTATGTCTAACTTCCCCATTAGAATAGACATTTCATGAGAACTGGTATAGTGTCTACTATACTGCCCATTCTATTTCCAATGTTTACAAAGCTAATGTCCAATAAATAATCATTAACTAGATGAATGAATGCATTCCCATCTTCTATCAATACCAGAAGCTTGGACAGTAAATCCCTAAGTGCAACAAATCTTTGAATTGAAACTTAAGAGTCACTGGGCTCCATGAGAGCTGGCTGACTCAGACTTAGATGGTATCTGTGGGATATTGTGTGTGTATACAAATGAATATCTATTGATCCATGTTCTTACCCTTTCCTCTGTTCTCTCTTTCACTGGGTTGCATTTGTGCTCCCAGGCCCTTTACCATGTAGCTCTGTTTATTCACTTCCTCCACTGTGTGCCTACAACTAGTCATTTTTGCTTTTTCTCAATCCTCTTTTGCCTGTGATTTGGCAGCCTCACTGGCATTCACTGTTTTTCGCTCCCGGGCTCCTGATTCGATGGCTCTCTTACCTCCAGAGTACTTCCCTGATATTTAGGAATCTTTAGTCTTAGACTAATATTCAAAATATAGAATCTGTCTGTCTCTCTCTCTCTCTCTCCCCCACTCTCTTTCTCTCCGTGCCCCCTTCCCGTTCATAGGGGTACTACTGGTTTTAGGTCCATCAACTTCAAGGCAAAGATGATTTTTTTAACCCTTGGATCAGTTGTAGAAGATCCACAATATTTTCCACTAAATATATCATAGCTCTCTTTAATAATTCCTTAAAAAAAAAAACAATAATGACAAAACTGGCTTTTCAAGAGGATGAAAATTTGTATGACTAGGACTTTGGAAATCAAAGCTGTTTGGAAAATAATTGAAAATTTCATGTAATATTATTATGTCTGAGAAATCATTATCATAAGGATTTATCCATTTATGTATTCACCAATTCAGCGGGCATTTGTTGAGTGTCTAACATAAGCAAGGCACTGTATTTATATCTAGTTGGTGATACAATAGTATACAAGGAGGATGGGAGTTCTGCCCTCATGAGGCATGCATTCATGTTGCAAGAGAGGAACACTAAACAATAAATCATACATTTCTGGCAGGTGTAATGAATCAGGATATAATGAGTTAGCTACAAGCACCGTAAATCCATTTTCTCTTCCACAGCAAAAAAGGCATTGCTATTCTGTCTTGGCCATGTAATTTGCACTGTCCAGTTACTGTAGTGTATTTTAAAGTGCGGGTGAAGACCCTCTAATGGGTCATGAAATTAAAATTTTACTAACATTTTTAATGAATAAAATAGAATATATCAGAGATTATCTTACATATTAAAGGTAAGAAATCATGCAAATTTGTATAATATTTGACTAAGATACCCAAAACATTTTGTTTCCGGATGGTTAAATAAATTCTTCTTACAAAAGTTTAAGATTTAAATATATGGATATACTGGTCCTGATATAGAATGTGTGAAAGCACGGCTCCTTGGGCCAGAATCTCAGCATCGTCCCACCCTGTATGAGGTGCCAACAGACCATTTATACTGATGGCAAGGCAGGTAGCTGGTTCTTTTGGATGACAAGAAATAGGCATATTCAAATTCTGCCCCATTTCAAAAGACCTTTCATTTCTTTAGATTCTGAATTAGAAAATATTATTTGAACACATACTCAAGGAGAACTGAAAATAAGTTATCACTCAGCGTGGGCAATTCTAAAAATGACAATTTATGGGATAGGAAGCATTGGTAGGCTTTCTTCATTACAGATATGCCACTGGATTACTAAATTACTCAATTCATTCAACTGGTCTTTTTGTCGTTGTTGTTGTTGTTGTTAAGAGCGCTTACTCATTTCAGTTAAGAACATTCATCACTTAGCATTCTGCATCCATAAAGTTGGTTAAAAGCACAGGCTTTACTATTAGACAGTTTCTGATTTTGTCTACACTATTTCCTAATTATCTTACCTTGAACAAATTTTGTTCTGCCTGTCTCTAAAACTCATTGCCTCACTGTAAAAACCAATGAAAATAATACTTTTTCATAATATGGTTTAACAACTAAAGGAGATGATGCCAAGTAAAGCTCTTATCATTCGACTCGTCTTTACTGAGTACCTATCATGTCCCAGGCGCTGTGTTAAGAAAATCATGCATGGTTCTTACTCTCATCAGGTTTAGAGTCTTACTCTTCACTGTTGAAATTAGTGATCCTCAGCCCTGGCGGCAAAATATAATCATCTGAGGAGCTTTTAAAAAATACTGATTTTCATTCCCAGAGGTTCTGGTTTAATTAGTCTGGGATAAATATTTTTTAAGCTGTTAATGATTCTAATGTGAAGCCAGTATTGTGAAAACCAATGGCCTATAACAGTCAAGTGACAGAAAGAAGCTAGACTTTGGGTGGTAAGCACACAATAGAGTACACAAATGTAGTATTATAAATATGTATACTTATATAATGTTATTGCCGAACAACGTCACCTCGATAAATTAAATTTTTTAAAAATCATGTAAATTTGTAAAATATTTAACTTTGCCTAAGCTACCCCAAACATTTTGTCTCTGGGTGGTAAAATAAATACTTTTTACAAAAGTGAGGACTTTAAAATTCCTCTAAAAATGTCAGCATCTGTAAAATCCTTGAATTACTTTTATAATTATTCTCTGGCTGAATATTGGTTAATAAACAGTTTTTCATTGTTCTTATCTTAAAACTTTTACTTTCATTATTGGTTTCATTATAAAAGTATTTCAATTCACTGTTATTAACCATTTCTCCTAAATGATTACTATTAAAGACAGAAACTATCAAAACTATCCTTTAACCTTCGTTTTTAGTGTTATCAAATTAAAGTTCCATGTGTATACATTTCTAGATGAAGTTTTCAAATTGATAATCATTTAGATATTTATTTTATTTATTTCACTTTTTGCCCTATTAACACATTAACTAATTGCTCACTCCTCTTCACCTTCCAATAAAGAATCTCTATATAGTGAAAGTTTGCCAAAAAACTAAAAAATGCTCTCTGCCTGATTCAAATCCCCACTTCTCTCAGCATCCTTTGTGTTTCATCTCTTTAAGAATTTCCAACAGGTTAAAAAAAAAAAAAAAAAGCTTACTTTACTCTCATCTCTAACACTATGTTTTGCCTTCTGTGAAGATAGGATTAAGATATAAAAAACTCCATTCTTCCTTATTTCCCTTTCAAATGAAGTTGAGCAAACCAGCTGAAATATTTGGAAGCTTTCTGAGTTTCTTACCAACTTAGGCTCACTGTCTATAGATGATGTCCTATTTATTCCCTTCTTTGGAGAGACAGAGAAGTACATTTCATCTTCTCTCATTTCTTGATTTGATCCTTAAGACTGTATGTGAGCTACAGAAACACACAGTCACCTTGACTTGGGAGCTCCTGTCTATGTGGTCTTGGTCCAGTCACTTAAATTCTCTTGAGTGCCAATTTCCATATTGGCAAAATGGAGAGATAAAGTAGTAGATGTAATGAATATGAACCACTCAGTACAATGTCTATACCTTGTAGGGTACAATGAATGGTAGAAAGCATTCATGTTGACATAATAGGCTTCCCATATTCAATAACAATCCCTTATGTTGGTGTAGGACATATAGCATTCTTTCCTATAAATAATTTCAGTCCATTTCTTATTAGAGAAAGAAGGCTTAAATATTAGTGAATTGGTTCCCTAGGAGCACATCCGTTACAAGAACATTTGTTCATTCATTTGACATATATTAATCAGGTACTCTCTCTGTTCCAGGCTCTGGGCTGGAAGCCAAGGTTCCAACAAGGATGCTCAGCTCTTTGGAACTTACAGTTTTGCCAGGGAGACTAAAATTCTCATGAGTGTGCTGTGGTATGATATGGAAAGTTGCTTTTCAGTGCCCCAGAGGTTTGTGATTGATGAGCCCATCCCTGACAAGAACAGAATCAATGACAAAGAAGAAGATGATGATGATGATGATGGCCATGACGATAACTTGCATCTTTTATTTGAAAAGGTGATGGCATTCTCTATTATCATTCCTTTTAAAGAATGTTAAGATTCCTTTCCTTACTTATTGCAAGAGTAAGTATTTGGACCGAGGAATGAGCTTTATAGACATGGTCCAGAGTGAATATGAAGCCTCAGAGTGGAAACCTGCTGACTCATTTCTCGCAGGTTCCAGAATGGTACTCAAACATTGGTTTTCATCAGGAGTCATAGAGTTTGCATTGCTGTATATTCTCTCCAGTTTTTTACTATTCACATATATAAACATTTTAAACACTCATTTGTTTCTTTAGAAAAAACAAACATACACTATGGTATGTATTTCAAGCATTGATGCTTATCACATATTTTTCAAAAGCATCTTTAATTTGTTGCATGTTATTCAGCCTTTTCTTTTACACTACATATATCCCCTCTCTTTACTTTAAACGATACTACATTACTACACTGCAAAACTTTGTATTTAAATTTATCACATCACTATTCATTCCTAATATGTGATATCTACAAAGTACGTGACAAAAATTTGACAGCTTTTAAGCTTCAAATTAATTGCCAAATGTCTTTCCAGAAAAATAGTACCAATATGTATTAGCAGTGTATGAGTAGGTAACTTATCATGCTTCACTTGTTCTGAATACACACACACATAGCTATACATACAAATTCAGATTCTATAAAAACTATAGGAGGCACACAATGTCTGATGTCTCTCTCATTTTATGTTAGCAGCCTTTGATATCGAATACCTAGATACATTTTTAAATTGAAGTTTACAAATAGCAACGTTTTATCTTTTCATTTTTGTTTATGGTGGTGAGATCATTCTGAAGAGATAGGATAGCTCCCCATTCAGAAACTGGTTTAGATGTCAAGACTGATAACATCACACACACACCAGCAGGGAATGAAAAGGCTTACTGCTTACATAATGGGGCTTGTGGAGGAGCATCTTGGCTTTCTCGACTAGCCCAAAAATGACTTCAGAGAGTAGAGAAAGGAGACTGGCTTGGGAGTTTTCTTGTGATTAGAAGGTGGCCTGAGGTGAGGGTTTCTGTGCACAGACAGGGCTTGTGTGGTTTGAGCCTTTGATAGGTGCCAAAGGAAAGAGCACCACGGCTTTCTTATCAGCTTGCCAAGATGTGGGGCAGAAGGCAAAGAGAGAGAGGATGAGGCTTAAAAGTTGTCAAACATCAAAAAATGGGGTCAGACATTTTATTAGTTGATTTGTTGGAATATTTTATAAAAAGACACTTGTCCTCTTCTACTATTTGATTACTTGCAGTGTAGCTCATAAAGGAAAGGTAGAAAAATACTTGATCCTTTTAATTTATTGGTTTTTAAAATAATAAAGTAGTTTACTGTCATTCTCTGAAAGTTATTAATTTTTTAATGCTAAAAACTTATGACTTTAAACATATTTGATGGGTTTCAACCCACCATGATTTTTATCTTTATTGAAACACAGTATGCTATCTTTGGCCAGCGGGAGCCTCTTTAAGTTGGCTTCTGAGTCCTTCTGTCATGACCCAAGTAGGATTTGGTAGCTTTCTGGCAATCTCCTCTGGGTGTGGGACATGTCCCATGTTCATCTTAGCTTTCAGATCTTAGCCCCAGATCTGAAATCAACGATTTCTTTATGAAGCCCAGGTTTCTTTTAGTGAGAAAGTTTATTTCAAGGCCACAGTCTGGGTCCTAACTCATTGATATCGGATTGGTCATTATCTCTAGGTTGTTTTAATTGGTATAGCTCTATGTACACACACACACACACACACACACACA
>NW_006443124.1:8065304-8108390 GCF_000325575.1 Pteropus alecto
CGACTCACGAGATTTTGTTACTTACACTTCAAACGTAAGCCTTCAGAACTTTTACTTAATCTTTTCTCTACTGTATCTGCACCTCTTCTCTTTCCCACTGAGAATCTTGTCTCTCAAGGACAGCAGGGGTGACAGAATAAGAATATTCCATAACTGCTTATTTGTTGTTTTTTTTTCTCACATATTGTACACATGACAGTATTGGGATAACAACACTGATTCTAACATTAAAATTATTTTTGCATATGCTCTACACACTGTCTCCCTGTATTTATTGGTGTTCTACTGTATCTACATAGTAATCTTAGTTCTCATTTCATTTTACATGTACCTACATATTTAATGCTCACTTCTGGTTCTCATATCTATCTATGTCTGTGATTTGGTGATTTGGTGAAGCGATTAACTTCAGTTCTTTCCTGAGCTTTGCCACCTCATTTCTGAGTTTTTCTAATTTGATTTCCATTGTCCTTTAATGTCATATACTCTTCTTAATCTCCTTTAGTTTATTTTGAAATGGTGGGTTACAGTCCTATTCTGTTTTGAGAGCATATCTTTCTGACATGCTTTCATTGTCTACAGAGATGTTATTCTGTTCCTTTTTCTTTTTTTCCTTACAATAACTTAATACAGATTTGACTTCTATACTTTTCTGTTCCTGATTTTTATGTAAAATTAGTTTCTTGAACTTTTAGAATAAGGAGTGGTTCAAGATAGCTTTTATAACTTCTTAGAGCTCCGCCTTCTGTTTTGTGATGTTCAAAATAGGGCAGCCAGCTTTCTGAGGTTCTTTTAGTGAGAAATTTTTTTCAAGACCACAATCTCTTCTCTCTCCCGTTTTGTCTTTCCTTGTCCCTACTGTCTCTGTCCTGCTCAGTTTTGATTCTGCTCCCAGCAGTTTTTCCTCAGGTAGAACCCTGTCCTGGCAGGAGCTCTGGCTGGTTGGTTTCGAGAACTCATAGAGGCTAGACTGCTGCCGCCGCTTCAAACCTTGTGTAGTGTGGACTCCTTGCAGTTGTCCAGTATCAGAGAAGGAAAGGCCCTGCTCATTTTAGCTGCTGTTCTCAAATTAGCCTGCCGTGCATTCTAGCAAATACACATTAACTACTTTAGGGTTCTCTTAGTCTCAGCTCTATCAGATGCTGCCCTGTTGTTCACTCTTCCAAAACAAACAAACAAACAAAAAATGCCAATACCATGGAGATCTAATGGCCATTTGTAGTTTTCCCTATCTACTTACATTTAATACCACTCAAGTATTCATTTGACTCTGAAAGACCCACGACATAGTTAAAGAAATAGGATCCTCCTATTATAAAGAATAGAGAGCACCACCTCCTTCTGGTACACCTGCTTATTTTATATCTAAAGACCATGGTCCCAGAAGCTGTAGATATCTATAAAATTAGACAAAATCTTATTAAGACAATCTAGAATTAAAACAGTCATTATGAGAAACATTCCTATTAGAGAAGATTTCACTTAAGAAGTGCACTGGAAAGCAAGGAGTCCCAAATCAGACAGACAGAATGGAATGCCTACTTTAACAGACTCCTTTACCTGGGTACTCCATCTACTAATCCTCTACTGAACTGCCTTTCCTCTCTAAGACTGCATGACTGTAAATAAAAGTCCACAGAGTTAGTGGCCTTACAGATGTCCCCATATCTACTGAAGGAGGGTCTCCCCATGGGTCCCTCCTAGGGTTGACAGGACTCTGAGAGATTCTCTGGTCAAATGCCACCAGTTATTCTCTTAATCAACCAAGGGGAAATGAAAATTAACATTATTGGAAAACCCTGACAAATTCTAGTAGATATTAGGACTACACTCTTTACTTTAAACCCCACTCACTCTAGAACCTGCATATGGGAGCCTGAGAAAACTGGCAGAAGCCAGAGAAGGGTGAGAACTCTTAGCAGTGTCAGCTCTCCCCCATCTCAGGGTCAAGAGAAGGTAACATTTCAGGTCATCCCTTCCTTTCAAAATTCAGACCATTGCGAATTTGGTTTTGGAGCAACCATTGTTGGTGCATCCTTTTTCTCTCAAGGACAGCTATTACCTTCTTGTTGGTCTCATGTGTGTCCTGAGAACTTGGCTGGGCTTTCTACCTGCCTGGAGCACTTGGGCTAAGGACCAAAAATATGGACAGACAGAAATGTGGGTTCCACTCCGTTTGCAGCAAGGGTCCTGCCCACTGCTGCCAGCTCTCAGGAGAGTTGTCTAGGTCTTTCTTTCTTGGCTTTGGATGATGGGAAGGTAGTGTCCTTTTCATCCTCTGTGGGAGCACCTCTTGCATCTGAGGGGTTGTTCGGTACTGCCAGGAATATTTACTGTTTGTCTCAGCTGAAACCTCACAAGATATTTGGAAGAATTTTTTTTTAAGTAGCTCTATGGTCAGAAGTTGACCAAACTGGAAGCTGATATTTGGAGCCTAATAGAAACTATTTTTAGGCCTTCTCCCCTAAGCTAAATGAAATTATGTACTGAGAGGGAAAGAAAAACATTCCAAAGACAAACAGCTATAAATCTAGAACATAGGAAGCACCAAGCAAATGATCTCGCTAAGACCAGAACATCAGAAAAAAGACTGACTGACTGACTGACTGACTGACTGACTTAAAAGATAGAAACTTGATGTCATGACTTGTGAATACCACACACAGATTCAGCAAAAACTGTAAGAACTCAAGAGTAGCAGCTTGGAGTAGTGGTAATGATGTATTTTTTTAAATCACACCTCTCAGTTAGGCTGAGAGTCTGATCAAACGGAGGGAATTGTTAAAAACAAGACAGCAGGTCCAAAATGGAGTTGTTTATGGTAAGTCCCACATCACCAAACTGATACAACAATTACAGTATCAGTTCTCTCAGAAATGGAATTTTAAACCAGTCAGTGATAACTGCCTGATCAGTACTATAACGTAAGCTGCCAGATAGACCCTGGCCACCCACTAAAGGAAAGTAGCCTTGCAATAACCAATCTGATTTTTTGCCTAATATAACTTCCTGTTCCTGCTCCCTTCTCCCTTTAAATCTTTCATTTTGTACAGCTCCTTGGATCTTTCTATCTGTTAGACTGAACACTACCCAATTCATGATTCACTGAACAAAGGCAATAAGATCTTTAAAATTTACTCAGTTGAATTTTGTTTTTTAACAGTCAACAGAGAAAGACTATCTAAGCATAAAAATGGAAAAAGTCACAGAGAAAAGTATTGATAGAGTCACCCATGTGAAAAGTAACATCTCTTAGATATTCAATTATTATATTGTCATAACAGTCAGCAATGACTCAAGTAGATAGCAAAACTTTCCTCTTATTTAGGATGAAGTGACTGAAGATGTTCTCTATAGTCCATAGTCTTAAAATTGTCTTAGATTCAGGCATGTACTGGCCAAAACTGACTTCATGATTTACCAAAAGTTTAAAACAAAACAAAAAATCGAATCCTGTTATCCAGGTTAATAGAGATGCCTTTGTTTGGCAAGGTGCTGAATCTGGACTCTAGAATGAGAAAATCCATTTCTCCAGGTGGTTCACAGTAGGTTCCCAACTAATTCAACCCTGAGAACCCAGGATCGGGTACTATAAGACATTTTAATATAGCACATAGTCTTGACCTAGAGTGTATACAAGATGAACAGGCAATAAAGACGAATAATGGTGACTCATTTTGTTCAACCTCCTGCTTGGCCTGTGAGACAGCAAATTGCAGGAATCCAAATTTATCATAAGTGGTCTCAACAAGTAGAAAATCAAAACATGAAAACAAACTTGCAAAACAGGTAAATCTGGGAGGTGATTATTAACACCCCAAGATTATTTATCTTTTATCATTTCATTTCGTGTCAACTTCTAGTAGTGCATTTAAGGTTCGCTGCATGAAGCAACAGAGAAAACATAAAGTTAAAATGGTTGGGGCCATTGCCAGGAAAAGGTCCTAAGATAGAGATGAAGTTTCACAATATATGTGAATAATATTTAGAAATGCATCTCCTGAATAAATGGTATACTGTGTGTGGCACAAGATGTCAAGGCAGTTTGAGTGTTTGTGAATGAAACACTGGGGCTCTGGGCAGGGACTCCAGTGAGAAACCTGGGGGCAAAACTGAAAGAGGCACTGACTCCCATGCTGACCCTGCACTTGAATGACCCTGAGAATGAGCGCCTCCTTAAATTTTGGCCTCCTTAAATTTTGGCCTCAGGCACCGCACCTTACTCACCTCAACCTTGCCCTGGCCCTGATGAGGCTGATTGTACACTAACAAGAGGACGCTTTTGATCCTGATTGTGCCCCTAGACCTTTTCCCATGCAAATTACATCTTATAGTCCTCTTCTGACTAAGCTGGAGTAAGCTAGTTAGTTATGTGTTAGCCTGAGGGGAAATCTCACTGAGCCTGACAGCGAAACAGTATGGGCTCTATCTCGTCCCTGAAGAACATCTAGTCTGAATTCACCACCAGCTCTCTTGCAAAGAGCTGTTAATGGAAATTGAAACATTAAAAATGAGAAGAAAAATATAATCCTGTTAAGGAATGTACCATAATTTATAATGACCTGAAACTAATTGGGCAAGAAATATTTTAGTAACTCCCACCTTTTAAGCCTTCTTAGTCTCCAAAATAAAATAACTGTACCCAGTCTTGGGGGTGGATTTATAAGAGTGATCCATACTCCCAAATGTTCTATTACTTTCCCAGAGGCATGAAACTGACTTTCTGAAAGAAGATAATTTTGCATGATTTCTTTCCTATTTTCTCCCTCAAAACATTTGTGGGCAAATAGCATTCACATATGGAGTGCTTTATTTTGCTCTATTTTCCATTAATTTGGACTCTTTCATGTTGTCTGGGGCTCCTTGCCATCTGTGGGGAGGCATGCTGACACAGTTCACACTTGGCTAGCGGCTTTCAGATCTGGACGGAAGAGCATCCCCCAACCTTTGCAACAAAGGCTCAGCAAGAAACGCTTTAGGGAAGAGGGATTTACCACACTGAGAATCTGGAACAAAAGTCCAGGTCGGCTCTGTCTCTGAGCCCAGAATGGATATACAATTGCCAGGGAAGTGATTTCTGTCACTTGTATTCTCCATTTCGTCTTGGGCCACCTTTTATCATCATCCATCTCAGCCTTTCTTTCCCTGTTACATTGAAAGGAGAAAACAGTTATTTTCTCTGCTTCTGCATTTCTTTAAGGAAAGATTATCTTCTTATTCTTCCCACTCACTACCTCTCTCCTCATTATTCTCAGCAGGTTCAACATCAAAACCTGGATGAATCTGTCTCGTGAACTCATTCTTTTTTTGGAGAGCCTGGTTTCGCATGTACTGTTCTGCTTCTGCAGCAAACTTGGAGCTTATTTTTTGCTTAAAATTGCAGCCCAATTTAGCTACAAGGTCAAAATCTACATCATTTACCCCAACTAGTTCTTAATAATCATAATAATATAATAATTATAGTTTTTTCTGTGTATATATCATATCGAATATTTTGCATTATTTGCATTAGGCCTCTCGCAACCTGGCCCAGCCTCCTTGCCTGTCTGCATCTCCTACTTCTCCTTTCTTACAGCTAGCTGCTCCCTATTTCTTGCAAACACCCACATACTTTCCCACTTGAAGCTTTTCCCTGTGCTATACTTTCCCATCCCCATGCCCCCACCTGGAAAGTTTTTGCCCCAAGTCCACCTTGGCCACGACAGCACTGTTCATTGAAATGTTAATCATTCTCAAAGGACTGGTCAAGACGTGCTCTCCTCCAGAAGAGTTCCCTAAGCCCCCACTATTCCCTGTATACACAGAGTTCTGACTTTTGCTCTGAGGCCATTTCTGAATTCACCTTGACAGACCACAATTCACAACTTTGAAAAAACAGGATCAGAGAAGGATCCTCATTGTTCTTTGAGACTGGCCACAATGAAATATACTTCAGACATTTGGAAACTGGAGTTTTCACACAAGATAGGATGACATGGCTCTTAGCATTGCCGGTGGCATGTAAAGATACACACAGAACTGAAGAGACCATGCTTACCTCAGTGTGTTGTAGAGGGCAGGTAAAGACTGATTTAAAGTCAACAAATATTTATTTAGTACTCTTCACCCGGGTCTTATATTAAACACTGGGGATACAAGACAGATGCCTATCCTAGAAGACTGACAAATAGACTAAACAATTTGAGTTTATTTCCCTCCCTTTTGATGAGTTAATGCAGTGATTCTCAAACCTGGCTATCAACAGAATCACCTAGGGAATGTGACTCATGCATTTGTTTTTTTATGCATTAGTTTTGAATTTCATTTTGTAGGAATAGATAATACATTCACTAAATACAAGCCAAAAGACTGAAAAAGGATACAGTGAAAAATATCTCTTGCACCACTGTTCTAGTCACCCTCCCCGGATACCTTGCCAATTTATTTGATATCACTGGAGAATGGCTTAACCCTGTCTGTTCCCCTGCCGCCCACCATAGCAGAGTTTTTAAATAGGGTGGGAAGATAATTAGGAGTTTGAGAGGGTGTCTGAGCAGGTTGTCCACACCAACCACAAATTAGGAAACCAGGCTGCAAGGACAGAGGTCAAGCCTGTGCCTACAGGATCCAGGCAAGACCAGGGAATGACCTTCTGAAGGTATCTGAAGTTGGGGTCCTAAGTAGCTAGTTTCTCATTGACTTTAAATCAGTCTTTACCTGCCCTCAACATCTGTCCCCACTAAGCTCCTCAGAATCTAGTGCCATATATTCTTCCATCCTTGTTAGACATGGGAGTGTCAATGTGTCCATATCTGTCACCGTTTGACTCTTCTGTGCTAGAACATGGGGATCAAACATGATAGAAAAGCCTTGAAGATGAGAGCCAACGTTTGTTCTCGTTTATTATAATAATAATATAATATATGCCTCTCATGTACACTGATCAGAACATGCAGTATCTTAGTCTTCACAGCATCCTTGGGACATAGACTCCATAATTACACAGGGGGCAGTATATAATATAGGTTAAAAAAAAAAGTATAATGTGTAGAGACAGGCTGTTAGAAGCAAGTCCCTGCTTCTCTATATGAAAAAGTGGACCGTTGAGCAGTTACTTAAACTCCTGGTGCCTCAAACTCATCTATAAAAGATAAGATGGATGTAACTAGCATATTTTATACAGTGCCCAGCACATGGTTTTGTTCAATTCATGTTACTTATTATTTTTGGAGGGGAAAATATCAACAATTATATAGGAACACTGACATCCAAGATATCAGAGGCAATCTGAGCAATTACTAAGTCAAGGGACCAGAAGTATCAAATGCAAGGTATAACAAACAGAATTCAACAGCACAGTAAAAGGATCATACACCATGATCAACTTTGATTCATTGCAGGGATGCAAAGATGGTTCAACATACAGAAGTTAATAAATGTGATAAAACATATTAACAGAATAAAGGATAAAAATTACGATCATCTCAATAGATGCGGAAAAAGCATTTGACAAAATTCAACATCTTTTCATGGTAAAAACTCTCCTCAAATTAGAAGAAATTTACTTCAACAAAATAAAGGCCATATAAAACCAGCCCACAGCTAATATCATACTCAACAGTGAAAAGGTAAAATCTGTTCCTCTAAGATGAGCAACAAGACAAGGATGAGCACTCTTGCCACTTCTATTCAACACAGCACTCGAAGTCCTAGCCAGAGCAATTAAAGAAGAAAAAGAAATAAAAGGTATTCAAACTGGAAAGGAAGAAGTAAAACCGTCTCTGTTTGTATAGGACATAATCTTAAATACAGAAAACCTTAAAGACTCCACAAAAGAACTGTTAGAACTAATAAATTTAGATAAGTTGTAAGATACAAAATCAATGTACAAATCAGTTCCATTTCTATATACTAACAATAAACTATTAAAAAGAAGAATTAAGAAAATCTTCCCATTTACAATAGTACCAAAAATAATAAAACTTAGAAAAATACACTTAAAAATTAACTCCCTTTCACCAAGGAGGTGAAAGACCTATACAGTAAAAATTAAGTTATTTATGAAAGAAATTGAAGAAGATAGAAATAAACAAAGATATCATATGTTCATGAACTGGAAACCAATATTGTTAAAATGTCCATTCTACTCAAAGCAATATAAAAATTCAATTAAATCCCTATAAAATTCCATTGATACTTTCACAGATGTAGAGGAAACGATCTTAAAATTTGTCTGGAATCACAAAGAACTCTGAATACCCAAAGTGGCCTTGAGAAAAAAAGAACAGGCTTAAAAGCATCACACTTACTGATTTCAAACTATATTACAAATTCATAGTAATCAAAATGGAATTGCACAGGCATAAAAACAGATACACAGCCCAAGGGAACAAACTAGCCTATAAATAAATCCTTGTATATACTGTAAACTAATCTTGGATAAGGGAGCCAGGAACATGCAATGAGGAAAGGACAGTCTCTTCACTAAATGGTGTTGAGAATAAAATTATACCCTTATTTTACATAACTCACAAAAATTAATTTGAAGTGGATTAAAAATGTATATATAAGACATGAAACTGAAAAACTCCTAGAAGAAAACATAGGAAAAAAAGCTCTTGATATTGGTCTTGGCGGTGGTTTTTTGAATATCACACACAAAGCACAAACAACAAAAAGAAAAATAAGTAGGACTATATCAAATTAAAAATCTTCTGCACAGCAAGGTAACAACCAACAAAATAAAATGCACCAATAGAATGAAAAAAAGATATTTGCAAACCAATCCGATAATGGGTTAATATCAAAAAGCATGTCACAAACTTATACAACTCAATAGCAAAATAAAAACAAAAATAAATCTTTAAAATAGGCAAATAACTGAATAGACATTTTTCTAAAGATGACATATAAGTGGTCAACAGGTACATGAAAGAGTGCTTGACATCATTCACCAAGGAAACATAATCCAAAAACAAAATGAATTATCACCTCACACCTGTTAGAATGGTTTTATGAAAAAGAAAAGAAATAAGTGTTGGCACAGATGGGGAGAAAAAGGAAACCTTTTTCACTGTTGATGTGATTATAAACAGGTACAGCCTTTATGTAAAACAGTATGTAGGTTCCTCAAAAATTAAAAACAACTACGTTTGATTTGTCAATCCCACTTCTGGGTATATTTCTGAAGGGAATAAGATCAGTATCTCAAATAGATATCTACACTCCTGTGTTCATTGCAGCATTCAAAATAATCAAGATATGGAAACAACCTTAAGTGTCTGTCAACCAATGAAGATGTGGCATATACAATGGAATATTATTAAGCCATGACAGTAAAGGAAATCCTGCCAATTTTAACAACATGGATGAAACTGGAGGACATCTTGCTAAATGAAATAAGTCGGACAGAGAAAAACAAATATTGCAGGCTCTCACTTATAGTGTAATCTTAAAAAAAGAAAAGAGTCAACCCATAGAAATAGAGAATAGAGAGCAGAATGGTAGTTACCAGGGACTGGGGGTTCAGGGAAATGGGGAGATGCTGATCAAAGGAGACAAGCCTTCAGTTACAAGATGAATAACTTCTGGGGATGTAAAGTACAGCATGGTGAATACAGTTAATTATGCTGTATTACATACTTGAAATTTGCTAAGAGAAAAGATCTTAAGTGTTCTCACCACAGAGAAAGGTTAACTGTGAGATGATGGATGTGATAATTAACCTAACTGTGGTAATCATTTCACAAAGAGTGTGTGTGTGTGTGTGTGTGTGTGTGTGTGTATTTGTGTATAAACACATTGTAAACTTTAAATGTATATAATTTTATTTATGAATATACTGCAATAAAGCTGGGGGGTGGTCCTAAAATGTTCTGAGTTTCACTAAAGATTCCCAAATAATCATTTTGCTCATTTCTTTCTTAGGGTCCTGGGATAGTAAGGGTTCAATGCACTGAACTTATTGCACCACAGGCCAGGGAGGAATTTCGGCGATGATCAATTAGTCCAGGGCCTTTGTCTTACAGGAGAGAACCCTGAGTTCCAAAAATAGGGGGCAGACTTAACCCAGTCATACAACAAAAGCATGTCTTCAGCCACAACTGCCACCTTCCAATTCCCAAACGAATCTCCTACCTACCAGAGGGCCTCAGCACACTCTACCCCTGCATTAGTGGCTAGGATTGCCATAACAAAAGACCGCACTGGGTGGCATAACCGACAGAAAGTATGGTGTCACAGTTCTGGAGGCTATAAGCCCAATATCTAGGTGTCGAGAGGGTTGATTTTCTCTGAGGCCTCTCCCTCTCACTTGCAAGTAGCTGTCTCCTCACTGTGTCCTCACGTGGTCTTACCTCTCTGTGTGCCTGCATCCCTGGAAACTTTTTGTGTGTCCTAACTTCCTTTTTATAAAGACACCAGCCAGATTAGATTACCCTAAGAGCCTCAATTTTTAACTTAACCACCTCTTTAAAGGCCCTATTTCCACATACAGTCACATTCTGGGGTACCAGGACTTCAACATATGAATTGGAGGAGGAGGGCACAATTCATTACCATTCCATCTGCCAGGAACGCTTTTCCCTGTCCACTTAGCTAACTCCTAATCATCTTCCAGATCCCAACTTGAATCTCAGTTCCTTGAAGAAGCCTATTCTGACTGCCTCCACAAATCTTGCCTGAACTAAGAGCTGCCTGAAGATAAGGACAGAGTTTCATTTCACTCCAGATCCCTGGCACACAGCATAATGCCTGGCATACAGTGGGCACTCAATAAAGAATTAGTGCTTTTTAGGAGGCAGGATGTGACCACAGCCCAACTTGCATGGACAGAGCCAGCTGTGGAGCTTGTGCAGCTCTCTTGGGTGATTGCAGAATCACTATGGGGGCCCTTCACTTCTCAGGGGGGTGAGTCTCAAATGACTGAATACATTCAAGTCTTTGAGATCATTTTCTGAAAAGAAAAAAATAAGAAATCCTGTGACTTCTTTGGAATTTAATTTAAATTCTGACAAGAACTGGCACTGGTTCTTTGGTCGAGTTGTTTGTGAAGCACAAACGACTGAGCCAGCCTGAAGGAACATGGAGAGGGCAAGGACCCAGCTAGTCCAGATTCCATGTACTTGCCTATGGCTCAGGCTCCTCACCTGTAAAAATAAAATAATTACACCTCACAACAGTACAGTGAGATGCAGAGGAGACACCAGAATAAGAGAGCTCCTGGAAGGTAAACAAGGTTATTCAGTGATGCAGGTCCTTGTTTAGCTTGAGAGTGGTTGAAGAATAAAGAAAACCAGGTTCCTTAGAAAGATGTACCCAGGTTTGACTGGCAGTAATATCCCCTCAAGAACAGAACTACTCAATGCACTGGAGCATTCTGAGGTTTGCAGAAAACCTGGTTTTTATAAAAGCTCAGGACCCATCCCTCTAATTCTCCATCTCCAAACAAGCAGTCACCCCTACCTCTAACCATCTTCACCTCCCAATGAAAACTACTCTGTCCTATACCTCTCCCCTCATCTCAACCTAGAGATAGAGATGGGAGACAGCATGCCACCTGATTAAAATCATGGCTTCTGGGATTGCTCAAGCCAGAGCTGACATGCCAGATCTGCTGCTTACTAGTCTCGTGACTTAGAGAAAGTATGTGATCTTCAGTCTCCTCTTTTGCAATATGATAAAAACAAACAACAACAACAACAACAACAAAACACACACACACACACACACACAAAAACAATAGTGACTATGAGATTGTCAGGAAGCTTAAATTAGACATCACATGCTCTGGGAGTAGCACAGGGTTTGACATCGAGTAAGTGCTCAAAAAACAGGAGCCATGTTGTAATACTGTAATCTCAGCTAGGGTCAAATGCCTTCTCTCCTTCCAGATTTGTTCTCTTGGTCCATTTTAACTTCTCCATTCTTCCTCCTCCAACGTTCTTTCTCAAGTCAAAATGAACCCGATTCAGCCTTAGATTTATACTGCTTATTGAATTTCCTGTCCTGGGTACTGGGAAACTTTCATAACAGGAAAAAATTTCTCAGACCATTTAGAGCTAAAAGGTGAATAAAACCAGATTCCCCTCTAATAAGAGGGGTCCCTGATAACGAAGGGGCTTTATTACAGATACTCCAAAGTTCAGGCAGATGCCTCCTTTTTGTTTCCCTCCACACCCAAGCAAACCTCAATACTTTTCCTTGGTAAAGTTTGCTCAGAAAATGCATAGTCAGGATATAGGAGCTTTGGGCCCATAATCCTCAGAGTTCCCAATTCAAGATTCGTTTTTTCGTTTTGTTTTGTTTTTTTAAGAAGGTAGCATGGTTATTAGCTGCAGGACATGTAAAGGGCATAGAGGGTAACTGCAGCCTTGAGTGGGGAAGTGCAAATGTCAAAGGAAAAAAAAGAAAACTGTAAATATAGTCGAGGCCTTGAGAGTGCAGGCAGCAAAAACAGCTGTATGTTAAATGTCCTTGGAAATAGCTAAGATGCTGATTCAGGCTGCTGTCACTGACAATGGGCACTCCTACCGACAAGTCTCTTCCCATATCCTGGCACATGGTAGAAACTCAGGAAAAGCTAGGTGAATGAATGAACAAATGATCTGTAGATACAATAAATATTTACTTTATTGATAAAATTGGAATGGTGGAGCTGATATTGTTTAAAATTTATGCTCTCTCCCTCCAAGCTCTTCCTTTCATGATGTATGAATCTTACAACATTTTCCTTTCTACTGTTTTTATCAAATGTCCTTCTACTTCCAGTTATCATGACTATTTGGATGGTTGGCTCAAGTCATAACAATGTACTATTAAGGTCTAGACTTTCTGCACTTTGTGCTGGATTGACCCACGAATGCTTCAACCCCCACTACAAGATCATAAAACAGCTTCAAATACTAGGTGATCGAGGCTCCTATTTCTCCATTCATCTCCACCTCCTGTAACCATGATATGTGTTTAGTTACACAGTATTATTGCATTTTTAGATAAAATCACCCTTGTCTCAGGTTTTATTACATTAAAGCCCTTTGCCTACCTCACTTTGTTCTACTTTTTCAGATATGTGGTAAGCACTACCTACAGAGCCTCTTTCTTCCTGAACCTCCACACTCTGTACTGAGCATAAACATGACTCAGTCCTCAGTACCATCGATGCTTGTCCTAAGTATACTGCTTGCTCCTAGTAAATGCCTCTTCTTGAAACAGCCAATGATTTTAATGATTAAATATGATTTAGTGATTATGGATCTAACAGACAATGTTTTCTTCCATGCTTGTCAATTAACAATACCACCTTCTTATTGGGGATCCCTGAATATTGCAAGCCATTGTAGAGGCAGTTGTTTGACAAGTGCAACTGCCCAGACCCAATAAAGAGATGACTTGCCTGCCTATGTGAAATGAAATTTTTCCAAATAGATGACAGTAGTTCATTTTCTCTCTCGCTCTCGCTCTCTCTGCAGGAGATATGATTATACGATATTTTAAATTTATCTTCCTCTGAAAGTGATAGAGAGGTTCTTGGCAAACCACACTGAGTGAATTTATGGTCATCTTGGATATAATTCTTAAAAGAAAATGTGGTATGATGAAATACTACACAGAACAGAAAAGAATGAACTACTGCTATATGCAACATGACTGAATCTCACAGAAATAATGCTGAACAGAAGAAATCAGAAACGAAAGGACATACTGAATGATTCCGTGGTTATGAAACTTGAGAACAGGCAAAACGAACACAGGGTGATAGATGTCAAAACACGGTCACCTAGGAAGAGATCACTGACTAAGGGCACGAAGGAGTTTTCCAAGGGTGCTGGAAATGCTCCCTATGTTCATCTAGGTGGCGGTCGTGCAGATATAACACATACGTAAACACTGCTGGGTTGTTCACTGAAGATTTATAAACCTACCTACACACACGTTACATCTCAATTAAGAAGTTAAAAATAAAACCGTGCAACTACACCCCTGAAAATTAGATCATAGAGCACCATTGAATGAGACATCATGAAAATGAAATCCAGAATTTAGCTTTCAAAGTTGCCTTCCAGGTGGAAAAGGCACTAACCTCAGATGACTATCAGATATTGTGGTTATTTGCCAAAACGGACGTACTGACTATCTCTCATGGAAATGACTCGGGGAGATCGCTAAGCATTAAAAAGTAGCTCCTTTCCCTATCCAACAGATTCAACAGTACATTTCTGGCCACATTCTTAGAGAAAACTGCATAAGGGACAAGTGATATTAGAGACATATTAATTCATTATTTCCACTCATAGAACATTATTTCTAACACCGGTTCATTTCAAACCAAAAGAAATGTTTTTTTGTTTTTTGGTTTTTTTTTAATAACAGGAACTTATATTTCTTCTAATGTAAACCAATTCTGAGAAATAAACCATCTGGAAAAACTGCATTAGCTGTGAAGATGACATTTCAATATTTAGAGTGCAGTTGGCTTGAGAGGAAGATCCCCTCTGTGGCCACATGTCGGCTGCGTACTTTTCAAACAGTTCAGCCTTTCAAAACCTCTGAAATCCATTTAGCCTGGAAATTACTAGGGTCTAGTTCAATCAAAAAATAAGCTTAGGTTGCTAAAGGGTACAAAAGCCATCATAGGGGAAAAAATCAATTTTGGAAGGCCTTCCATAGCTCTTGGCATTGAGCTCTGAAACCTCTCTGTCTATGAAAGGCAGAGCTACTCTCAGAGGACTTTTCAAGGCATCCCTCCTGGCCAGAGGTCATTTAGTTCAGCACACTGGGACATGGATTCCTTAGTACCTTGTTTTCACACAATATTCTGTCCAATTGCAATTGGGGCTTTACTTTAGTACTTGATATGATGTTATGGGAGGAATACTGCAAGCTTTGACTCAAAACTCATCTCTAACACTCATTACTATGTGTAACCTAGAACTCAATTTTTAATCTCTTTGTTTATAAAAAGGGCTGATACCGCATGCTTTTTTCAGAATTTTTAGGAACATCAGTGATAAGGTAGAGTTTGCCACTTAGAAAGTATTCAATAATTTCTAGCGATTCATATTATTACCCAAAGAGCCATCACTGACTGCAGGGACCTCTGAATGTTGTTGGTAGAAGGATGGTGTGCAGTGAATACTAGCCATTCAGTCAGATGGGCCACATTCAACAAAAGTCATTCGGTATTACCTATAAAGCACTGTATCACCGCAGAGGCCACAAAGGCAATTCACTCAAACTCTCTCCCACAAGAAATCCATAGTCAACAGGATGAGACAGACATGGTGTTAGTACAATGCCAGGCACATAAAGACACTCAACTATATTTATTGAATGATTTCCTCTATTGTTTTTCTATTCTCCATTTAACTTATTTCTACTCTAATCTTTGTTACTGTCTTATTTGTTGCTTTGGATTTAATGTGTTCTTCATTTTCTAGTCTCTTAAGATGAAAAGTTAGATTCTCTATTTGCGATCTTCAGTCTTTTTTTAATATAGTCATTAACAGCTATAAATTTTCCCCAAATACTAGTTTAGCTAGTTTGGTATGTTGTGTTTTCATTTTCATTAATCTTAAAGTACTTACTAATTTCATTTCTTCTTTGACGCACTGGTTATTTAGGAGTATGTAGCTTAATTTGCACATATTTTTGATTTCCCCAAATTTTCCTTATGCTATTGATTTGTAATTTAATTCCTTTGTGGTTATGGCACAAAAATTGTATGACTTTAATTGTTTTAAATGTATTGAGGTTTGTTTTATGGCCCAACATGTGATCAATCCGGAGACTGTACCATGTGTACTTGATAAGAATGTGTCTTCTACCACTATTGGGTGAAGTGTCTATAGATGTCTATTAGGTCTAGTTGCTTTATAGTGTTGCTAAAGTCTTCCATTTCCTTGATGGCTTTCAGTCTAATTGTTCCACCCATTACTGAAAATGAGATACTGAAATCTTCAAATATTATTGTTGAATGGTCTATTTTCCCCTTTATTTTGTCCATTTCTGCTTCACGAAGATCTTAGGTACCCATATGTTTATAATTATTTCTTCTTGATGTGTTGATCATTCTAAAGTGTCCTTCTTTGTCTCCACTAGCAGTTTTTGCATCAAAGTTTATTTTTTCTGATATTCGTACAGCCATTCCAGTTCTGTTTTGGTTACTGGTTACTGTTTTCATGATATATCTTTTTCCATTCTTTTACTTTCAATTTATTTGTGTCTATTAATCTAAAGTGTGTCTGTACTAGGAAGCATATGGTCATATGCTGTTTGCTTTTATAGACTCTGCCACAGGTTTCTTAGGCTTTGTTCATTTTTCTTCATTTCCTTTCTTTCTGTTTCTCAAACTAGAAAACTCAATTGACCTACTGTAGTCATTATGAGTAAGTGGCCTCGTCATAATCACTGCTTAATTCTGGAGATGTTCAAGAAAGTGTAGACCCTATCTCTGAAGTCTTACCTACCTCAAGTTTTTCAAGTCCTTTTCTTGGAGATGTTCTGTTTTCCAGTCACATCTTTTAAGGCATCTTATTGTATAAGAGAAGTAAAATATACCTAGAGCTCAACTTTATGATTAACACATTACACATTAGTTGCAAAGAGCAGAGCTTCTGCAAGTTTGCAGGAAAACATTTATCAACTCTTATCTGTATTTTCCTTGTTGTTTCTCCCACTAGAAGATCCATGTCCATCTCTCTGTACATCTCAATGGTTTTATGGTCACCTTGGCAACTGCTCAGAAAGTGACAGACTGGTATTTGCTTGCCGTTTTAGCCAATAGATTGTTTACTCCTTCTTATATCTTAGTAATCAGATTTCCAAACAAGACTTGACCTTATCCTGTGATCTTCAGTCTCCTTCCCAAAAACCTTCTTTCATTTCAACATCAACCAAATACTGCTTCTGTGTGTTCTGTATTCCATTATTCTCATTTGCTAGTGGATTTGTGAACTGTTGGATTTTGGCCACTCTCACCCAACATCCTTTCAATTAATTAAAAAAAAATTTTTCTAGATGAATGTATTCACATCTATCTGATGATAAATACCACCAGCAGAGATGATCTGAAGGGGTCCTGTTTTTGTACCAACCCACTGTGTGAAGCACTCAAACACTGTGCTTACAATTACTGGGCAGTTAGAACATATAAGTACACTGTTATTTTGTCCTGCAAATTCTATGGGAGGATAGTAATCAGAGAAAATAGAAGAAAGGAAGAGGCAGGGTGTGAGCTCAGACAAAAATCAGAAGAAGTAGTCAAAGAACTGTATAAGAAACACACGAATCAATTTTTTCCTTGAAAATGTAGTTTATAAGGACTGAAAACAAAATTTTCTTTGTCCCTTAGAAAAGAAAAATATACTAACCAGACACTGACCAAATCTTAAGATAATCCTCCCACAACTACAACAAACCTGAGAAAGAAAAGCGTAATATGTTCTTAAAGATACATATATGTATGTGTATTTTAAAAGAAAAATCAAAAGATGATCTCTGGATAGGACCTTAATATTGATAAGGTCTCTCTCCTATTTTATCTGTCCCCAAATTGCATTCTCACTAAATAAGGGATTTTTGCAATAATTTTTTTCCTTCCCTGGGAAACACAGCCCAGCTATCATTGACATCTTGAAGTTCTCTCCTCCCAGCTCTGTAAACCAATGTCAAATACCCCGGCTTTTATAGAATCCTTCGTATTGCCCTTTTATAGCCACACTCACCTCCCTCTCCCCTACTTTTCCCTGATCCCAACTAATATTTTGCTACATATACAACATTATATTCATTCATTTATTCCCTCATTCACTTATTCAATGACTATCTATTGACTCTCTACATAAAGGGTCCCATGCATTGTTCTGACCAGAGTCTAGTAACAATCACTTTCTTCAGAAATTTAGACATTTCTGCCTAAAAAAAGGCATGAAGAGAAGATATTTTCCACCAAGATATTGAAAGATAGTTCTGAACGGTGTGCTCATATCTTACAGTGCCAGCAAAGCCAGATTATGACTACAGAGCACATAGCATCCTTGAAAGGGCCACTATTTACTTTGCAGAATATAGTTCTTAAACATGCCATTCAAATTTCACAAAATTTACATGTCTCAGAAATTGCACATTCTTGATTTTTCTCCAGCCAAACATTTACAAGAGAAGCATGTAGACAAGTACAGCTATTCCATTAGTCTCACAGTCATCATTTAATAAAAAAAAAAGTCTACCAGCAGCTATATTAAATTGTTTGGAGCTTTCCTCTTCTTTTAACTCAGTGAACAGAAAATACTCTTAGGCCAACTTCCACAGATTGAACATTATTTCTATTTTTTTAAATTAAACTTCAGGTTCATACACAATCCTAAGAAATAATACAGAGAGATCATGTAGACACTTTACCTACTTTATCCATATCTTGCCAAACCAGTACATCAACACTGACATAGTCAGGCTAGAGAACATTTCCATAAGAATCCTTCGTATTGCCCTTTTATAGCCACACTCACCTCCCTCTCCCCTACTTTTCCCTGACCCCAACTAATATTTTGATACATCTACAACATTATATTCATTCATTTATTCCCTCATTCACTTATTCCATGAATATCTATTGACTCTCTATATGCCAAGCACTGAAGATATAATAATGTGCAAAAATCATATATGACAGAGATTCGCAATCTAGTAGGTGAAGCGGATACTAACCATTCAAATAAATGTGAAGTTTCAAATGTGACAAATAGCACAAATAAGCCATAATAATAATGAAATTTAGTGGGAAGGGGGACAGAGTAAAATTCCCAGAGAAAGCAAAGACTGAGCTGATTTTTGAAGAGCAAGTTGGAGTAATTAAATGAAAAGGTTGTACTGAGTAATCCAGGTAGAAGGAAGACATGCAAAGGAAGAAAGGCCCTGGACAACTACAAAAGCCTTCTCAACAGTTTTCCACCCTTTAGTCATTCCTCTCACTCCCTTTTATTACTCTCATAATGGTGAATTTTGTGGACTTGATAGAATAATTTTAGAACAGGGACACAGAGAGCAGAAGACCGCAAAGCCTATTAAAAAAATTATTGCCAACCTCTATGGAGGGTCTAATTTGTGAGATGAAGCCACTATCCATTGAACATGTTCCTGGTTTTCTAGAAGAGAATTTCCAGTAGAAAGAACGCTGTTGCTTACTATTGAGATGTTTTCTTGCACAGTTTGAATTTCACTTGAATTTAATGGGGGAGATATAATAGTTAAGGAATGTCAGGTGCCTTAACAATCATAATGGCTTTTGACACTATAGTCCCATGAGAATATGACCTAAGGGAAATCCCAGGAATATAAGATTTATGTATAAACGCTTTCATTCCATTGTTATTTACTACAATTAAAATAGATATTACCTATGTGGCAAACAATAGGGCACTGATTAAATAATTTATGGAATATGCATATGACATAAAATCACTGCAGCAGTTTATAGTTATATTTTCAAATATTCTATAATAGCATTGAAAAATACTCTTGTTTTGAGGAAAACAAACCTAATAACAAAAACCAGGGTAAAACTCTATACATATATATAATTTCTGTAATATTAGATACAAAGAAAATAGAACCAATTTATGGCAAAAGGACAGTGGTCATTTCTGGATGATGTGATCTTAGATAATTTTTATTTTCTTGTTTAGACTTTATATGTGCATTTTTTTCTTTTATATTCAGAAAAAATGAACTAATATATTTTTAGAAGTTAGCCCTATGATAGGAAGAAGGTGTCATAATATGGGTTTAGCTTCACCTTTGACTTTAGAATTTAGAATAGCCATTTAACTTTTTTCATAGTCTGAGTTTCCTCACTCATACACTGGGGAAATCACCCTGGCTCTCTCACAGAGTTAGGTATAAAGACAGAAATTACAAGAATGCTCCATACAATAAAAATATAAAGCCTCAAAAGGAGCAACATAGTGCTATGTGTCATATGGTGCAAAAATTAGTGATTTTCCAACAACCCTGACCTCTGATTCCTTGGCATCTAAGATGAAAAACTACAGGAAGCACAGAAATATACGAGGTATCATTTTAAAGCTGATATTCCTTCTTAGTTAGCAATAATAATCTCTGATCCCTTTATATACCCTTGAACTTTTTATCCAGTGTGCAGGTTCTATTCAATAATGCATATTTCATTTTTAAATCATCCCCTTAATAAATTCTCAAGATTTTCAAGAAATTGGGTAGAACTTTCCTTTTATTATTTTTTTAAGATGAATATTTGACAGGTCAAACATATTTCCAACTAAATACAAAACTTCAGTTGTGCGAGAGAACTATGGAATGCCTATCTCATTTAATGGACTCTCCAGACACTGTAAATTTCTGGAAGAAATAGGTTTAGGAATATCTGCTTAGAAGCCATAAAAGTCTTCTATCTGCTGCTACCTTTTCTTAGTGAGATGGCTGTTAGCCCTGCTTTGCTGAGGAGTAGCAACTGTATATTTGTAGTTCAGCCAATCTAGTTACTGATATAAAAGAACCCCAGGAAGCACTTCTGGAATTTGTAAGCACAACTCTGTGATCAGGGAAAAGCACATCCTGAACAAAAGTATGTTCACCTTCAACAGGTGGCCCTTAATCGACAATCTTTGGCCTGAGGAGAGGAACCAGCTTCAATTCTGATCTCAAACGTGATAATAATTAAGCAGACCAACCTCCTTTGAAATAAATAAGTTCCTTATGAGCAGAGTACAGGGGACAAGCACAGGACTTGGGGTGTTCCTGTTTCATAGCTGTGGGACCCTGAGTGAGTCATTAACTTCTCTAAGCTTCTAACCCTTCATCTGAAAACAGGAGACACACTTCAAAAGTTTGTCATGTGGATAAATATTGAAAGCATTTTGTTAATTCACAAGTACTAATCAAATAATGAGAGGTTGGACAGGGCTAGAAAAAGATGATTATTTTAGAATCAGAAGACTTTATGCCTAATTGGTCCTTCATAAAATAATGAATTTGGGAGTTCCTGCTGTGGTAGATTAAAAATGAAACAAATTCTTTGTAGCTTCTCTCATCAAGAGATGGAGTGTATTTCTCCACTCCTGGAGTCAGGACTGGTCTTGTGACCTGCTTTGACCTACAGAATATGGCTGAGGTGGCAATATGGGACTTCTAAGCCTAGGTCTCAAGTGGCCTCACAGCTTCCATTCTCATCCTCTTAGAACCAGCAATCACAGGAAGCCACCTAAGTTGGCCTCCTGGAGGATAAGATACCTTGAGGTGAGAGAAGGCCAGCCTTCTCAGCCATTAGAGATATCCCAGCTGAAGTCCTCAAGTGACATTAGTGGAGCAGGAATAAGCCACCCCAGTGGAGCCTGACTCTAACTTCTGTCCCACAGAATCACAAACAAATAAACAAAGATTGTTATTTTAAACTCCTACATTTAAGAATGGCTTGTTAAGTAACAAAATCTACCTGATACATCTTCATGCCTCCTCTCGGACAGGAAAGGACTCTGATGTACACTTTTCAGCAAAAACAGCCCTCAAGAACTCAGTGATTTCCACTAATTTCTACTGAGATGATGGATAGCTCATGCAAAGTGGGAAAGGCAGCTGAGAAAGTTGAATAAAATGTGAGAGAAATAAAATGCATTTCCAAGCCTAGTAAGATCTCCTATGTCTGGAGTTAAGCTCTGGGGGACAAGCTCATCATTTCAAAATACAACAGAAAACTCGTTTTATAGGAGGAATGGTGATGCCACAAAACTCATGCACTGAGATATATGGACTGAACTCATAACCAAAGCCCTCTTCACTCTTGCTTTACACTTAGTTTTAAGCAAACTTGATTTTCTGGTTTCTAAGCCAACTGAAAATTAGAAGAGGGATGCAGTGTGAAGACATGCATTTACTGATGAGAAATGAGAGATGACTATCCAAAATCGAGGAAACAGAAAGGGGCAGAATGGTAAAAAGTGCCAAGGACTCAAGTAGCACGGGAATTAATATAGAATCAAATATGTCCTGAGAAATGGGTGCCAAGGGCACCACTGCAGGTTGATGCAGAAAATCTTATCAGTAAATTTTAGGAAAGGTTTTCAACGAAAAAGCATAAACTCAGCTTGAATGCTTAGTTAGCATGGCAAGCCTTCAGCAAGCTGGTCAGCTCAGCCCACATATTCCCACAGGATCCAGACAGACTGCACTGCTTCACAGACTTCGAGAGAGGACAGACTTCCTTCTCAAACTGCCTGCAGCTGGTTCCCCAGCTTATGTGTTTATGGGAATCCTTTCTAATTCTCTGGAGAATGCTCTATATGCCTGGAAGCTTTGGGGGAAAGGAGGTTTAGAAGGAATGTAAGTGGTGTTTGTAGACAGATCAAGGTCAAAAGTCTTTTTCAGATGGGGTGTGAGTTTGGGTTCTTTGATTAAAAGCATAGAAACTTACTCTGGCAAACTTCAGCAGAAAGGAAATTTTCTGGAAGGCTATGAAGATGATTTCAGGATCAAAGTGAAGATTCAAGGACTTGGCTTGAAATATTCAATTGCAAAATGAGAGGACACATGTCCTAGATTTACCGCCACATCATGACTGTACACCTTGGAATGTAATAATTCCCCCCAAAAGAAATTTGGGTGCTCTTAGGAATAGATAGGGTTGGGGAAAACCCCAGCAAAAGCCCCACACACAAATCAGTATAGCTGGGCCCCTACTCTGTCCAACCTGGAATGCTGAGGGTGTCCTGGCAGTGCCCACTTACCCCCAGGGCTGAAGATGGTGGATAAAGGCAGACTCTCTATGCTCCGCTCATCACTCTGTGGATTTTACATGGCAACTCAATAGTACCCCTAAAAGCCATGTATTTATAAAGGGTACCTTTCCCTTTGAATTAGATGTAGTTTTGGTCTCTGTTATGTCTCTGCCCTCATCTCCCAGCTGCCCTTCCCACAGCCACTGAAGAGTATGACCTGATCAGACACTGTAGGACTACAGCAGAGGGTCAGTCACAAAGGTATCCGATTCCAGTGAAAAGAAGGTTTTTATCTCCTTGGCTGCCTTGGCTCACTCGAACCTGGGGGAGCAGCTTTAAGATGAAAGGGAACAGCTGAAACAGCAGCTGGATAGACAGCAGAGTACCTCAGAAAGTCAAAGGTTTGGCTGGATTACACAGTGCAATTATGCATACTTACAGTTTTACAGAGCTCAAAACAAATCCCCGTTATTGACCTAGTATTTGGGGCTTAACGGATCCTAATGAAGTTTCCCATTGCCTCGGCCAGGTGGTCATTCTCTCATACCCCAGATTGATTTATTTCTCTTTCACCCATACTGCTATTCCTCAATAGATATAGACTTTTCCAGATTTTATTTAGGTTTAATTATTTTTAAAAAATGAATCTATCCCCTTATGGCTTTTATAAATTTAAATAAAACTACTGTATATATCTGTAAGCCCAATCTACTTACTTTGGCTATAACATTTCATTCTTTTGAGTGTCTGAGACCTTCACTCCAAAAAGGGCTGGAGTGTATGGAAGAGTATGAAAGTATAAGAATTCCATCTGACGAATGTTTATTGTACCTATGGTGTGAGAGAGATTATGAAAAGCACTGTGGAGGATTTGAACAATGAACATGTTTCTTCCAGTGGAGAAGTCATGGCATGATGTACAGAATAATAAAAACAATGAAAATATCAAACATTTGCAGAGCACTCACCATCCCCTAGGCACTCAGTAAATGGTTTCCTTTACACACAGCAAACTGGTGAATGTGCCACATGAGGGATGTTAAAAGATGAGGAAGCTAATTTTAGTTCCCTCATTTTATAGATGAGGAAACTGAAGCTTATTAACTGGCCATATGAGCAAATGCAAGAGGCAGGATTTGGATGCAGGCAGCATGCCTAGACTCCTGACCATGATGCTACTACATGGCCTCCCAACCAATATCATGATGGACAGGGGAACTGAAGTATGAGGAAAGCAACAAACAAAAGGATAGGGGAGGGGAGGAAACTTCTCTCTGGAACAGTCAAAGCAGTCTTTAACAAAGCAGCAGCAATTAGCCTCCTCCTGAAGGATGAGTAAGATTTCAAAAGGTGAAGATGGGGAAGGGTAATCTAGACATGGTGTGGGGACACATGAACACACAGGGATGGCTGCATGGGGTATATGACAAACAGCAAGTCCACAGGTGTGGTGGAGCAAAGGCAGGAGAGGCTGGACAGGGAAGCTAAGAGGAGGTCCCTAAGATGCTTAAATGCTGGCTGAAGAGCTAGGACTTCTGAAAGCAACAGGGATTTTTCAAATGTGTAGGACCACAATGACAGTGGCACTGAAGGGAGATGGACCCAGCAGTGTGTAAGACAGCTAGACTGGACAACCAGTGAAGACAGCAGTAATGAGGGCTCCTGGCCAGAAAATGAGAGGTGAAAATTAGAGAGTGAAAAAGCACTAGCAACAGGTCAGAGCAGGTGACTGGATAAAGAGGTGGGGTTCCAAGGTAAGTGTAGCCTGAGAATCATTCATCAAGAGAAGAAATGTGGGAGAAGGAGCACGTCTGGTGAAGAAATCAACAAGTCAGGTCTGCAGTGCCAACAAGGAGTCACAGGGAGTTGTCCTTTGTGCAGTAGGATGTGCAGGGGTGAGTAAGACCTGGAATTGTTGACAAGGTATCTATTGCAGTGAGGAGATGGCTAAAGCTGGAAGTGGATACCCATTAAAACTTTTGTCCTGTAGTTGAGATCTACAGCCTCTTGTCTACAATTCTAAAATGCAGAGTCTGAAAAAGAGCCCGTTTATTTATTTACTTATTTGTAGTGTCAGGCAAACTCATTTAGCCACAAAACCTAACACAAGGCTTCTTATCACCTCTACATATTGCACTGAGAATAAATAGTCACAAATTTTGCTACAAAAATACTCCTGCATCCAATTATGGTGTGTTGTCCAAATTCCACCGAGGAAGTGACATCATAGAGCATATACGGTCTAGACACACTGTTACTCTTCTAAAATCCCCCAAATTTGAATTCTACAGCACAGCTGTCTATAAGAATTTTAGGTAAAAGATTTTAAAACTGCACTTAATTCCTGAAAACAGCAAGTGGAGCAATAATCTTAATAGCGAATTGACGCTTTTACTATGCCCAGTATACGTCTAAGAATTTTAATTTTCACAACAATCATCTGAAGTGGGAACTATGACTCTGTATTCTACAGATAAAGACTCTGAGGGTCAGGCAGGCTCACTAGTACTAATCCCCTGCAGGCTGACTCCTGAGGCTGTGCTCTTTACCACTAAAGCACACTGCCTCCTAATTCATATGTAAAACTATGTAGAAATGAACTGAATCAACCCTTGTATTAGATTTGTGAATAGCAAGAAACAAATATCTTTTACCACATTTCCACAAATGATACAAGGCTATGGTTCGCCCAGGATATTCTCTCATTTACATTCTGGTAAAGCAGAGAGAGCAATATTAGAGAATATCCCAGGGCAGGTGCTTCTGCGTGGGCCCTACGGTCCATGTACAGAGTTTTCTATAGTTTTCTTTGCCCAGTAAAGAAGCTGGAGATTGAGGCAGCAAAGCTGATAAGAGCATAGATAGGCTCTGGGGTCAGACTTCTATTAGCTTGTGATCCTGATCAAGCAAATTAACCTCTCTGTGCCTCGGATTTCCCTTCTGTGAAATGGTATTAATTACAAACTATATCTTAGAGTCATTAGATAAAGTGAGATCATTCCTATTAAGTTTTTGGCGGAGTGCATGCTGATAGTGAATCCTCAACAAGCTTTGAGTATTTGTATTTGGCAAGGCTCCCATAATGCTAGAACTCCTGGTGAGAATTTCTGATGACCAGTAAGTTTTGTCCATTTCTCTGAAGGTAGGGTTGTTATTTGCAAAGTGTTATCCTGTTCTCTTCCAGCTTTTGGAGGTTAATGGATATCAGTCCAATTTAAGGATCCTTTCCAATTTCATAGGCAAAAGACAGATTGCTTTAGGTCTACATATGAATAGTATAGACCTGACTTGGAAGGATACTTTTAGCTTGGCTTTTCTCCAGTGTTTTCTCTGGCTATGTAGTCAACTGAGCATGTATCTGCAACCACACTTCATTCCTCAGAGTGAGTAAGGTGGGCCCGCCTAGAGCATCAGGACTAAGCCTGAAGTGTGTTATCCCATTCCAAATAGATACCTGTATAGTCTCTGGACATGGGGACAGAATTATATTTCTACTCAATCTTATTCCAAAAATACATTTTGAATTAGAAAATGTGGTTGGTTTTTATCCAAATTCTATTCAGAATTGATGAGGTTCATCACATGCTTTTACACATAATAGCCATTCAGGGACTGTCAGATGGCACAGGATATGACCAATGACCATGAAATGGGACTGATCCAGAAGTTTTGTACTCTGCTATCCTAGGTTACTGTGGTAATGCATTCCATGGATGGTGGTTTGTCAAATGTTAAGTGATACTTCACTTCTCTGATCAGAATAGGTTGTTCTAGTTCAGGGAAAATTGTCTCTGAGTCTCTTTTCCCTGTTTGGCTCTTCACTTATCTTCCACTCAGTGTATGGTTACTTGGCTTGCGATGCTTGCCTGGATTCAGACATAAAGAATGAAAATAGAAGTATCCAGCAAACACTTAATGGGATGCTTGGCAAAGTCAAACTAGGGCTTATTTATGCAGCAGAGTAGCTGATAATTGCCTTTATTATTTTAAGCTAGATTGAGGTCACTGCCAGATGAAATTGAACAATTTAGAAAATGGGAAAAAATGAACACAACATTTAAGTTTATTTAGATACAACTTCTATAATTTAGTTTACATTTTTTTTTTTTTTTAAGCAACTTTTGGCTTTTAGGGAACAGGGAAGAAGGAGAGGAGATGGAGGAGGGTCTGCTAAATAGGGAGGCATGTATTAGGGAAAATAATCTTGGACACATTGTCTTTCCTTCAAATAAAAATGGCAAGTGGTAGAAAAGCAAATAGATATAAATAATTTTCAATCAGTAAAAATACACACTTTTATTTCTGAAATCCAGCAAAATGAGTTTTGTGACACTGCCATTGTCACATGTTATACTCTCAATTCTGACCCTCAGAGTTCATGAACATCTATTTCTAGTGGGAGGAAAGGAGAGAGAGAAAGAGGGAGGGAGGGAGGGAGGGAGGGAGGGAGACAAGAGGGAGACGAAAAGAGAGAAGAAAAAAAAGAAAATCGCATGGCTCACAGCTCTTCCTATAATGAGCAAGCTTCAGTTAACTAGAATTCAGTTAATCAGATTCTCCTTTCCTCCCTACCTTAATTGTTGTGGCTAAAGTCATTCTTAATTCCATCATTCCTTTCCTCTCCACTATTCTACTGATACTCAAATCTTATTAATTCTACCTCAAATATATCAAGTTTAAGATATAAATTCTGACAGCAGTCCCCAGAGGCCAGAGTTCATGACTGATTCATCTTTATACCCCTCATAGCACATAACAGAGTCCATCTCATCTATCCAGCCATCAATATCCATGTTATTTATTAAATATTTTTGGACATATCAGTGTAAATTTAGCCCCGTCTCTGCATTTGGAGAGAGATGTCTGCTGAGTGCACTGCCCAGCACCTATGTGACTTTGGGCAAGTCCTATCCCTTTTCTGGTCCTCTGTATAGCCTTCTACAGTACTCAAGGATGTTAGACCCCACCCAACTGCTGCTGATGGCCAAGAAGCCCTGTTTTCTGTGCTTTGAGCTCTTTGGCTATCTCTGTTGTCATCAAAACTATGTCAAAAGCAAAGGCAATAACCCAAGTAAAACATTCTTGACAGAGGGGAAAAAAAGGAAATTTGTTCAGTTAATTGAAAAGTCTGGAGAATTGTGATAAGGAAAGTATAACCTCAGGCTTATCTGAATTCAAGTGCTAAAACTATGTCACTAAAATCAGTCTCACTCTGTCTCTGTGTCTCTTTGTTTCTTTTATTGTCTCTCTGTGTTTCCTTTCCCTCCAGTTTTCTCCAAGAGAGTTCTTTCCAAGTAAAGACCAAGATGGCCACCAGCAACACCAAGCTGGAGCAACTTTTGTGGAAAGAGAATCTCTCAAAAGTTTCATCCAAACTTTTAACAGGCCTGACTCTCATTGGCCTGGAGAAGGTATTTGTTTATCCTTTAACCAATCACTGGAGGCATTTGGTCCTGTACCCCTCCCTAGGGCTGGGGAGAGGGTTAGCACCAGAGAACCACATGCACTGAAAATGGGAATGGGGTGATTCCTGAAATGAAAGCAGGCCATTGGTACAAGACACCAGAAGCTGTTTTCTATAAGGCCCTTGGTGACATCACCAGCTAATGCACAGTGACATTCTGGGATTCTTTGGCCACAGCCTCAGTTCTTTCCCCCATTGCCAGTGTTCTGAAGCTGAATACATCTGAGACAATGGCCTTCTCCAGCTAGTCCTAGAAAGGGAGGCAAAACTCCTTAGAAAGGCATACTTTTCCCAGAAGGACTAAAGACAGGCAAGAAATTGGGCCTCTGTTTGATTCATCAGGTCAGTCTCTTGAACAGCTGTTCTTGAGTTTTTAGTGGATGGTGTGTTACCCCAACCCTCTTTCAGTACCAAGGCACTTATTCTGCCAGCTGTCAGGGGTACTCCCTGCCAGACAGATCAAGCTAAATCTCTCTGGGAATTGCCTTTGGATAAATGCACCCAAAGTTAAGCCACCCACATTCAATGACAAGATTACAAAGATCTGACCTTCTCACTCAGGGCACTCTAAAACAATTCTTCATCTCTCTGGCTCCAGAACTCCATGTGGGATCAGCTGAGGCCTTTGTCACAACTGTTTTGCTTTTTAACTTTTTCTGACCATCTTGTGTCTCTGCCCTGTCCTGCACCGACAAGGGTGTTCCTAAGAGCTGTTCCCAATAATGCTGCTGCATGCAAATTTCAAAGTCCCAGAATCCTTTTCTTGGGAACAGTTTATGTAGCATCTGAAAACTTAAAGTCCTAGGAATTATCCACTACTGAAGCAGGCCGGTTCTGTCAGTAAAAACAAAAGCTTTGAAATCACACAATCCCAGTTGCAAATTTGCTAATTATCAGGCGAGTTGCTTAACCATTCTTATCTTCACATCCTCACCTGAAAAATGAGGATATTAATAACACCATCTCCTAGGGTGGTAGCATGTTTCGAGGGAGATATTCATATGTAAAGTGCTCTGCATAGGATCTGACCTTAAAGAAAGGCCTAGTATATGGCTGTTATTATTTTACAATCCTAAATTAATATGACTTCAATATAGACATGAAAATGTACCAATGGGCAATACCTAGTGTTGGCAAAGGTTCAGACCAGGTGATGGCTCATACTATGAGTCTGAAAATGAAGTTCAGTTCTCCTTCTGGAGGATAATTAGATAATAACTACCAGAAGGCCCTAAAATGCTTATTCTCTTTGTCCAATTCTAGGCATTTTTCTCTAAGGAAATCTTCATAGTTGTGACCTCAAACTGATGGACTGAGAGATTTATATCAGTATTTTAAAACAAAAACCTGGGAGTTACCTAATGTCAAATAACAGAGAATAGTAGCATGTAGGATGTAAGCCCACTTTTATAGCCATAGAAAAAGTATGTGTGTTCCATCTCTGCCTCTGTCTCTCTCTCTCTCTCTCTCTCTCTCTCTCTCTCTCTCACAAGCTCACTCTCTCTCACTCACTCAAACACAATCTGGAAAAAAGGCTAGATGGCTACATATATAAAAATCCAAAATGTCAGCATGCTAGCAGTCATTATTCCTGGGTAAACCATTAGTAATATTGATTTTCTCTTTTGTGCTTTTCTGCATGATGAAAATTTTCTACGGTGAACACTTAACTATTTTATTTTATTTTTTTAATTGTTATTCCTTAAATGACATCTATTGGATTAAAATGAAAATCAAAACTACCAATGGCTAAATGCTAGTAATTGACCAATCTTACTAGGGGCTTGTCTTCTAAATTTTTTAAAGTGTTACAGGAATTCCAGAGAAATAAGGCTCACATAGTCACCAGGAAAAAAACAAAAGGTAAATTCCTGCGGATCATCATTAATTCAGAGAAGTATTCACCAGAGCTAATGCAGTCTACTGTAAGATACATAACTCACTCGTAATAATAGGTTACATTGGATATGCTTACCAGGACCAGAAGTCAATTGTCCCATATGTCTGCAGGGTCCATATAACTGGGAGAGCATTTATTTTCATGTGCTTTCTTTCTGATGGCCACTTTTCTGAATCTAAATTTAAGATCCACAGCCTGACAATAAGAAAAATGATTTGACATAAGTTTTCCTGAGAAATCCAGGGCATAGGTCCTCATGTCCATTCAATTTAGGAGGTCAGACAAGTTGTTTGTAACTGTGAATACTGAATGTCCCTTCCTTACCCTTCCCTATGACATAAATATTTTTCTATCCTTCTTTTTTCTTTCTTATTATTCTTATTTCAATGCCCTTCTGTTTTCTCTGCATTTATTCTCCCCTCCTAGCACATAGCTGCTGCTGGGCATGGATTTTCTCTGCCAGGGGCTTCTGAGGTTGTGGAAAGCTCTTCATAAGTAAGCCTGTGCAGTGCTCGGAGACACCACAATAAGCCTTGGGCCTACCTAGCAACCAGATCAAGTTTCACAGAGCTCCCTCACATGTAGCTCCTTCTTTCCTCATGAGTACTTGGAAAGCGAATTATTGAACAGTACTGGTGCATGGTTATCCCTAAGCCATTCTGGTGCATGCTGTGGATGGACCCTAACAACACTCTTCATATGATATTCTGCATCAATTTTGATGTCTCTGTTAAGCCATCATCCAACAGTGTCCATGAGCAATGAATCCCTAGGATGTCTCTGTTATTTCCTTGGCTCAGGAGCCTCCCTGATTAAAGACTAGGGAGCAGCGGTCGGGCTTTAGCCTGGGATAGGCAGAAAGGAAATATGACCCTCAAGTTTAGCCACAAAAACGGCCACTAAGTTGATTCTGAATTGGCTGAGCCAGAATATACTGGGAAGCAGAGGAGTCATGGGGCCTGGAGATCTTACACTCTCCACTGACCAGAACCAAAGCAAAAGAAGACTAACAGTTGGTGAAACAATGTGGGGCTGGCCAATTCTACTGCCTGTGTTCCTTGGATGGAATGAATATGGAGGGTGGGAGGATACTTATACACAAGGCTGTTTAAATCAAGCTGTGAGTCTTTAATACTGCTGTCATTTTTACTGTGATTAAATCCCAATGGGCTACATCACATGCAATTTTTATTTTCCAAAGAAGACCAAAACATCTTAATAAAAACAGATAGGCACGCATGCTGAGTCTGGGAATAGGTCAAGATTAAACCACTAGGGGAAAAAGGCCATAGGGACCAGAGATATTTAAGTAATGTTAAATGACATGGAAAATTACATATATGTAAGTTCAAGAACCAAATAAATTTGCATGTGTATTGGAATCAACAGGCAGGGGGAAAATGGAAATATGGGTAAAAATTAAAGAGCTCAGTAAATAGATTAGTCATTTTGTAATTAGGTTGGAATACAAATTAGAGGCCAAGTGTCTTTTATGTGTTTGTTGTGATTGATTAAAAAAATATAAATTGTAAATTTTTGAGAAATAACTTTTTCAATAAGACTCCACACTGTCTTTGCATTTAATTTCCTTACATATCTTATTTGCAAATGCAGCTGTAGCTATGGGATGCTAACACAATTCTGCAAGCAACTGGTATTACAACAGGCAAACTGCCTGGCCTTCTACAAGTTTCCCTAATAGCATCCTTGATTGTTTAAGATGAGAAAATGCAATCTGCTCTTCCATGCTGTAGATACAGTGTGCACAACTCTTCAAAGAGGAAGAACGCAGCCTCCTTTCTGACCAAAAGAAAAAAGTCCCCTTTTTACTCTATTGTAACCAGGGACTTATGTATTTAAACACCTACCCCCAACTGCCACTCTTTACTGGAAAACCTTCCCTGTCTTTTTATTTCTTTCTGCAACGAGCCTGAATTTCACCCAGCTTTGCGTGATTGTTTTACCTAGGCCCATCGCACCAGCCACCTTGACTCCCCATGACCTTGCAAAGTGCATTCTTCTCTCTGGCCATCTGATCTCCTCCTAGCCCTCCACATATACCTACTACTGCTGCTCTCCTCAGCTGGAAGGGTCCTTCCCTGCGGCTACATGGTAAGTGGCCATCTACCACAAAGGCTGGGCACGTTCCATGTTTTATATCATATATGCAGCTCCCTGTCATATAAGAATATTATTTCTACTTTATAAATAAGGAAATTGAAGCTCAGAAAAATTCAGGAACCTGTGAAGCCTCATAAGACGTAGAACCAAGGTCTGAGCCCAGGTCTGTCTGTTGCATGCCAGTATCTGAGCACTTAACCACTGCCTCCTCCCATCCTTCTAGTGTATCTTCTGTGGTCTCACTCAGACCTAACTCTTTTTGGAAGCTCAGGCTGGTCAGCCCAGCCCACATTGTTCCCATCCATCCTATTGGTCAGAACCACAGAGCTGAGCACTGAATTGTCATCTGATTGCTCTGAATGTATCTGTTTCAACTCCCGACTGAATTTTCAACTCCTCAAGGGGAGAGACTGCCTCCCATAAGACCCATTACATGAAACACATACTGAGCTCTTAGCTAATTAATGTACGTTTTAGTAAGGATCTAAGTATGCTCCCTGGGAAGGATCATCTGCCCCTCCCTATTCCCTTCCCAGAGAAAAGGAAAGAGTAATCTGATTGGATTGTTTTCCAAGACTAGTGACGGTGGTCAGTGTGAACTCCCAGGATGTCCTCTTTTATTTCTCTTTTTCTCTTGTGGTTTAGGGGATGAAGTAAGGCAGAGTTCACTCCCATGTGAGAAGAGGCTCAGCCATCTTGTTCTTTTTTTCAAGCACATGGCCTTCGGTACTCTTGCTCCCTTGTCTTTTGTCCCACATGTCTTGCTATAGGGTAAGTAAATTCTGGAATTTAGGTTTGAGCTAAAGATTTTGAAGAGTCCATTAGGCCTTTAGACTAAGTTGGATACTCAAGCCCAACTCAGCCCAGCCTACTAGAAAGCTCTTCATTGAGTCTGAGCCAACCGACAATAAATATTAAAATGGTACCTTATTACCCATTTGCTGTTGTTTCCTGTATTTATTTTCCTAAGGACCTCCAGAGAGAGAAGTTTCCCCTAGCCTCATGATCTCTCCAACATCCTTTTTCACAGGTTCTTGGTTGTTCAGTTTCCTCTCTTAATTCATAGAGTTTTTTTTTTTTTTTTTTAACTTTTCCCTCTTTAATCCCTGCCCCGACTTCCACCCCTGACCTATGGATGTTGCCGTTTCCCATTAAGAACTGGATCTCTGAAGGCGGGGTGTCTTCTCCCACATGCTTGCGGTGCACACCCGGGGCCTGGAGAACCCGGGGTATGGTCCGTGGCTCCACCTGGGGCACGAACCCAGGAACTTCTACGTGTAAAGCAGATGTGCTAACCACTATACTATAGAGCCACCTCTAATTCATAGGAGTTTTAAAGGAAGATTTACTAGAACTGACCTTCGTGGAAATGTATGGTGTGCATAAATATGTGTATGTGCTTTCTTTGCAAGTGATAGACAACGAAGTAATATTAAGCATGAACTTTTGTGTCAGTCTGGGTCTTCCAAGAAGATGCCAAGAGGGATGTGCAAGGACTTTACAGGAAAATGCCCACATAAAAGGAAATGAAGAAGCCAAGATAAGCTGGGAGAGCCATCAGACTGTAATGCAAGTCAGATCCCAGAGAGATGGAAAGAAAGTTGGGCAGAAGTTCTTGTGTGAGATTGCCATGAAGTCCATGGAAGGGTCAGCAAATACTTCAGGGAGTTTTTGAGCCAAAGGTGGCTGTCAGAGTAGAGAGCTATTCATGGGAAGGATGGCCTCAGGCAAAACCAAAACATTTCCAAGTAAAAGGACAGTACAATGCATTTTTATGCCATCACAGCTCCCAAGTCTCGTCAATAACCGAGGCCTACCTTGACCTTTCACCGCAAAACTATTCTCATTTCTTAGACTTCTGGTTCTAAGCAGCAAGAGGAAACAGGTCTTTGAGACAAGATGTATTTTGAAAGAAAAAAAGAACCACAGTTTACTCAGGATGGCTTCAAGCTGAGCACATGTAGACTGTCCAGAGCTTATTACTTTGGGAAGTCTTATAAAAACTCTAGAGACATTTATCTTCTTCTAATGTTTCATACTCTGAAAATAAATTGGGTTCTCATATCTCTCATGTCTATGCCTGACACCTAAAAACTTTTATTGTTGTTGGAAAAGTATAACCCAGGCCAGGTATTCAATGACTGTATCATATCTGAGGCCTTTCTCCAAAGAGAAAGTTGCTTGTGATCCTGTCACTTTGGGGTGAGAGCCACAAACAGGATGTTGTGTTCTCTAGAGCATTCTCATGGTAAACAGACACTACTGGCTCTGACTCCTCTGGCACACTGCCTGTTAGAGCAGGTAAAGGTTTGCGAGTTTGGTTAACTGTATAGATAAATGCCTTTTACTTAGAACTGTGTAGAGAGAGCTGGTCTTCACAAAATCCATGAGATCCTTACTTTCTTGGCATAAAGCTTGACGTGAAGCTAATCTGGTCCTATGGTTATCTTCTGGCCAACAGAAAGTGAGTGGAAGTGAAGTGTGCCATTTTCAATCCAGCCCTTACTTCCAACATGTGTTCCTTCTCTTCTCCACTGGCTCGTGGGCAGGAAAGAACTCATAGGACCCAAAGGAGCATGGTATCTAGGTCCCTAAAAGACCAACCCTCTCCAACCTGTACCATGATATAAGAGAGAAATAAATTGTACTGTGTAAAGTCACTGAGAATTCAGTTACCTGACATAGCAGCTGAAGTTACTCATCATCAATAGCATAGCATTTTCCCTTAAGAGCCATTATCTATTCTAGTCAGACTTTTCTGTATGTTGAATGCATACAAAACAAGCCAAACATAGTAAAATTGCTTTCTTTAAAAACAGTTTTACTGAGGTATAGTTGACATACAAAAAAAATTTGGACATATTTAATGAATAGAATTTGATGAGTTTGGAGATATGCATTCATTCATGAAATCACCTCCACAATCAAGGCAATAAACATATCCAACACCTCCAAAAGTTTCCTCCTGCCCTTTTCTGTTTTGTTTTTGTGGTAAGAACACCTAAAGAGGGTGATATCTACTCTCTTTGCAGATTTTTAAGTGCACAATTATAGTGTTGCTAACTACAGGCACAATGTTATTCAGCAGACCTCTAGAACTTACTCACCCAGCATAACTGAAAGTTTATACCCGCTGAACGACACCTCATTTCCCCTGCCCCCCCATCCCCTGAAACCAGCCGTCACTGTACTCTGTGTTTCTATGAATCTGACCATTATAATTAACTTGTACAAATGGAATTATGCAGTATTCATCCTTCTGTGGCTGGCTTATTTCACTTAGCATTTCACTTAGCATAATGTCCTACAGGTTCATCCTTGTTATCACATATGGCAGAATTTCCTTCTTTTTTTAAGGGTGAAAAATATTCCATTGTATGTACATATCATATTTTCTTTATTCATTCATCTGTTGATGGACGATTAGGTTGTTTCCATATCTTGGCTATTTTAAATAATGTGATAAATGATGCTTCTTTAAATATTCTCTTCTCCAGGAATGCTGATCTCATTTATACTATTTGGGCCCATTTCTATTTTCTGAAGTAAATTATCCCTACAGCTGAAAAGGACAACACATTTCTCTCATGTATCCTATTCCCGATTCTTCATCTTCTTTCTGACTAGTGCCTTTTAAACAAATGAAGCTTATGGCTATCAGAGCAACCATTTAAATACCAATCACCACTAGTACTTATATTTCCAACATAGACTCACTTTCGCATTGTAAAAATCTTAATTTTAACCACTGCTCTCTAATGGGACCAAAACAAGAGAAAAACAAAGACCAAAATCCTAACTCTAAGGTTTACATTTCACTTACTAAATGAATGATAGCTTCCAGAAGTGAAATTTCCACAGACTTCTGAAAAGAAAGAATCACAGACATGGATCATCTATAGCATAGCCTCCTAATTGCTGGACTGCCACACTCACCACAAATGGATTACAAGTTCCCAAGATACTGTCCCCTCAGCTCTCTGCAGAGCTGATGCTGCCAAAGGCCCTGGGGCCTCAAATTATGAGCGATATTATCCATTTACACCAGAATGTGACAATTATTGCCATTTTCCAACTACAGCCATCAGGTCAAACAAAAATTGAGGAAGCAAGGACCTATATTAGCAACCCATACCATCCATACTGAATCATTCTTGCTGCTCTGGAGACTGAAGTGGCAAAGACACCAACTCATGCTGACTTGTAAGGTAATGCATTAGCTTGTGTAACTATAAGTCCAGTTAGAATTGCTTTCATCTTTAAAACAGACCTCTTTAAACTTTTCTCAACTTTGTCCTCACCATGGGAGCTGACTTTGTTCCCAGGCTGACTTCCCTCATGGCACCAAAGTACTTATAGCAGTTTCCATCTTCATATCTGCAGCCTCTACGTCCAGAAAAAGAGAGAGGGAAAGCTGTCACTTCTGCTGGCTCACTCTTGAGAGTGAGATTTCTTTCTTAAAGTCCCTGGCAGACTTCTTTTCACTGGACTAAACTGAACCACATTCCTGAACCAATTACGCTGACCAAGGACGTGTGACTACCACATTTACATCCTCAGAATGTGGAATACCTGTAATTCTTCAGTCTGTAAAAGTGGGATACTGTGGCATTACCTGTTCTCACCCATCTTGGATAATGGTATCTATGAAGTCATGGGTATAATGTGACCATTTGTTTATTCCATAATACATATTTATTTAAACTTTACATATTAAAGTTTCAAAAAGTTTGGCCTATCTCCTAATTATACTGTGTATGACACCAGAGAGACACATTCCACACTCTGGCAATACTGGGCTTGATAGAAGAAAAAGGAAAGAAAATGATGGTATTAGAGGATGAGCCATGGATGAACAGAGGGTATAGCTTGTTACAGGGACAATTAATTGCTTAATTGGACTGTAAAAGAGGACTCACTGAGAAATGATGGGAAATGAGAATGAAAAATTGGTAGACTGTGAAGGATCTCAAGTTCCAGGCTGAGGAATGTTACAATTTTGGAAGCCTATTTGTGCTTTTCATCATGAAATGATGAAAGAATTCTTTTAATAACATTAAATTGGCAGACCTATGAAAGATTTATTGGAGTGGGAGGTCTTGGCAATAACAAAGAAATAAAGGTAGAAAGATTTAAAGTAAGAAAAAGGAAAAACTTAGGAGGGGTACATTTCAAAGAAAAGAATTGACTAGAGTGGAGAAATCTGGTATGTGGCATGAAGAGAACAAGTAGTCTAGAGTGATTCCAAGATTATTAGACCAAGTTCTCTAATACAAGACCCTATTTAGCCTATTTTGAGTCATTGAACGTATGTGCACATGTGCATGCTCTGATTCAGATTTTTAGCTAACCCAGACTCAAGTTCCCTATCCAGCAGACTTCTGAGTCTTTCCTAAAATGTCACTGCCCTAAAACAAAGGAATCAGGAGTGGGAAAGCTTGACTCTAAAATGGCAATGACTTCATTGAATAAGTAGTTTTTCCAAATCAAGTCTGAAAGTCAAACCCCATAATCCATCCTGTACCTCCTCCTTCCCCATCAAGACCAGGGCTGGACACCTCCCTTCAGACAAAAAACCTGCCCCACTTCTGAGCCTGACCCTTAGTGGCGTCACATCCCTCATATCTTTAGGAGTTCTAGACCCTGCACCATAGAACTGCAATGTGTCTTCCACGTAGAGGACTTTTAGAGTTCTGATTCTAGAACATGAAATCTTCCTGATGCCTGTTAGGAATCTTCTTAGAAGAGTGGACAAAAACATGCAGATGCTGGAGAGAAGCTGCTGTGGGGTCAGTCAAGTTCGGTGCAGAATTACACTGGCAGCCTTCCCGCTCACTCTCTGTAGGATATTTTACAATAATTTCCACCCTGCATCCTGGCTTCTGTGACTCCTGTTTCCAGCATCGCTGGCGGTCATCTACTACTATCCTCTGGGAACAGATCCTGCAGCTGCATCCCAGAGCAGTGGTGAACAGAGGCCCAACAGGATGTGGCGGCCATGATGCTCTCATAGCTATAGTCTCAGAAATCAGGAGATTTCTGCTGGCTGGCTGTGCCAGGAATGAGGGCAGCAGAGCACTGGAGCTCCATGGCCAGGTGGTAAAGGGCTTAGGGTTCCAACTATTTTATCTCCGAGGTGCCAAGAAATGTAGAACTATCAGGGTGACCTGGGAAGTCATCTCTTGATGAATGTCTGCTTACATGGCTGATGCCACTTAAGCAAAACTGAGTCCTGGCTTATAAACATCTTGATTCTCCCTTTCTGAGACTATTTCCTTAGGTTAGACATAATTGGAAAATATAAAGATATAGATGGTCAAGTCTAACTTTCTGTTTTCTCACTGCTATGGTTATAAAGGAAATCCTGAATGCAAATAGCAGTATTAGTAGTAGCAGCAGCAGCAGCAACCATTATCTTCAGGTTTTCTACGTGCTGAACAATGTACTTGGCACCTTAACTATGTTATCTCATTAAATCAATTAAAAAATCGTATGAATTACATACTATTTTCACTCGTTCTTTTTACAGATAAGAAAACAGAATTTAAAATGTTAAATGCCTTGAATATAACATAGCAAATAAATGGCAAAGCCAAGATTTGAACTCAGGTTTGTCAGAGTCCAGAGCAAGAGCACTTACTGAGCCCGCCACTCATACCATCTATAGGAATTTAGTCCATGAAACTCACTCTGTTTCTGCAATAGCCAAATGTATAAATTTCACATAGTTAAACATATTTTAACATCCTGAAAAACTTTTTTTCCTCTTCTAAAAGTTAAGAGGAAAACTGTCATACACTGTTGGTGAGAGTATAAACTGGGACAACTGCATTAGAACACTATTGGCGTTGTTTACTAAAGTTGAAGATTTGCATATTCTGTGACCCAGCAATTCTACTCCTGGGTCTATGCCTAATAAAGATGTGTGCACATGTGCACCAAAGGAAAGGTACAAGAATGTTCACAGCAGCATTATCTAAATAGCCCTAAACTGCAAATAACCCAAAAGTCTATCAACAAAAGTATGGATATATATTTTGGGTATATTCACACCAAAAAATTGGAATGCCATACATAAATAAAAAGTAATGAACCCAGTCACACACAACAACATGGATAAATACTGTGCTTAGGAAGGCAGACACACAGAACACATGTTGTATGATTTGACTTATTTAAACTTCAAACACAAACAGAGCTAAACTATAGTGTACAAAGATTCATACTTAGGGGACAAAATTATGAAGTAAAGCAAGTTAAGTGATTACCATAAAATTCAGAAAATAAATAGGGGGGTAGGGGAAGGGTGAAGTGGGTAAAGGGGATCAAATATATGGTAGCTGAAGGAAACTGGACTTTGGGTGGTGAACACACAATAGAATACACAGATGTTAAATTATAATGTACACCTGAAAATTATATAATTGTATTAACCAATGTTACCCCAAGAAACTTAATTTTAAGAAAAGAAAGAAAAGAAGTAGAGGCTGGGAGAGGCTTCTGGGTGCTGTGGGGTGCTGGCTTAAGAAGGTAGTTATGCATGGCTTGCTTTATAATAATTTGTTAAACCATGCACGCATGTTTTAGCTTTGCACAGTGGCCGTATCATAACCAATGAGGTTTATCCAAGGCATGATTACTGCTAATTGAAAACTTTTCCCAAATATGTATGTTTTATGCATTTTCTATATATGTATAATATATAATAGAAATTACTTAAAAACAATTTTAAGGGAGGAAAAGGCAAAAAAAAATGCTACTTTTGCTTTTAAATTCAGGTTAAAACATCTTGGTGATCACCCCATTTAAAGCAGATTTTAATTGAAAGAACCTGCTACCTCTAGAGTCACTTCTACCCTCTTTGCTGATATGAAGGTCCCCAATTTTATCATTAATGTTTTTCTTGTTAAAGAAATGTTTCCTTGTTCACAGTAAAGGTGACTGCACTCACATGTTATTTCTCTAAGAAAGAACTGATCTGGTCTGCTTTTACAGAAGTAATCATGAGCTTTTTGAGTAACCTTTGACTCAAGGATGTTTTTGTAATAGGCAAATGGTAACATCAAGGCTTATTGTTTTTATTAACACATCTGAATAAATGTTTGTCAGAACTAGAAACATGGACAACCATGATACTAAGAAAGATACTTGGACAGAGCCAGGGATGGAGATGGGATGGGAGAAGAGACTGAGTCCAGTCCCAATGGATGGCCTGCTCAGGTACCTCAGGCCAGAGCACACAGTAGGTTAGAGCCCAGCTTCTGTGGGTTTTAAATGCCTAAGTAGGCAGCATTTCAAGATACGCAGTTGAGATGATCCTAAACTCTCCATTCTAAAGGGCTTGGCTTTTAAACTAAAATAATTCAGGACACGTTGAAGATTTTATTGATTTCCAAGTTCAACAACAGAGAAAAGTAAGTGGTGGTAAGAAACCTTGTCTCACATTCTAAGAAGCAGCTATTTGCACTCTCTTACTCTGTAAGCATTCACCTCCCCATGCACATGCCCGTCAAACTAAACCTCACTTCACTGTTCTCCATGGCAAAGAACAGGAATGAGTGAAACTTTTGCAAAACTACATGGGGCCCTGTTCACTTCATTCTGTGTAAGAGAAGTAAACACTGATACTGTCGTCCAGGCAATTGTTCTAAGCTATTTAGATACAGAATTTCATTTAATCTTTACCGTAACTCTACAAAGATGGTTCTATTTTTATTACCTCATTTCACTAAGGAGAAAACTAAGTAATGCACAGAGAAGTTAAGTAATTTGTCTTATTATAAGCCACATTTTGGTCCTGTTAGGAAAAATGTAGTGCACAAATTAAAATTAAACTTTTGGCTTCTCTAAATCTTACCCATCTTTCGAGACCCATCTAAAATTCTACTTCCTTCATTAAGCATTCAATAATAGACTTATACTTGTCTGAATTACATAATATCTTCTCAAACTGTACATCTTAACATTATTTGTGATCTTGTCTGTGCTTTACCTCCCAAAACAGCCTATAAGCTCATTGAAGACAAGAGCTGTCGCACATATGACTACATACTCCCACTCTCTACCTTGCCTCAGCTCCCAAATGGTGATACTTGCAGACACAAGGTATGGACTTTAATTGTTGAACTGAATTGAGTCACCCACTCAAAGCATATTTTGGTTATTTTCTTAGGTACCAAAAGCTAGACTATACACATACACAAAATTTTCATGTGTGGGGAAACAAAGTGGGTGAATTTTTACCCCACATGCTTTTGTATTACAGTCGACCCTTGAACAGTATGGGTTTGAAATGGATGGGTCCACTTTTACATAGATTTTTTTCAATGATTATACAGTTGGCCCTCTATAACCCCGGGTTTCACATCTGCAAGTAAACCAATCACAGATCAAAAACTGTATTTTCAATCTGTGGTTGGGAATCCACAGATGCAGAGGCCAACTGTATGCATTATTCTATGCAATTTTATATGAGGGACTTGACCATCTGTGGAACCTGGTACCCACAATGAGTCTTGGAATCAATCCTCCGTAGATACCGAGGGACAACTATAGTCAAGTTTTTGGGGAATCAAAAGTTACATGCAGAATTACTACTGCACAGTTTACGGGTGGGTTGTCAGTGCCTCTAACCTTTGCACTGTTCAAGGGTCAACTGTATTTAGATTTTTACGGCAAAAGATTTAACCGTAAACTTAAAAGTTTCTGGCAGGAAAAGGGAGGCAATGAGTTGAAGAACATGAACTGAAAGTAGAAATGTTGATTCTCAGTATTGGTTCTACCATAGACAAGTCTGAAAGGTTCCCTGGGCTGAAGAGAAGGGACTAAGCAAAGAGACGATAAAGTCTTGCCTCTGCTCCTGGACTTGAAGCCTACGAATATATTTCATTCTCAAAGTTTTCATTACTTAATCGTATACGTTTTAGGTGACATAATACTATAACAGTACATTTTAGACTCAGTTTGTTGTCAATGTCATTCATAATGCGTGTGTGGGCATGTATGTGCACGTGTGTGTGGGCATGTGCGTGTGTGTGCGTGTTTGTGTGTATGTGTGTGTTTCCTTAGAGATGTGTTAGAAAATATAAAGCTTGTCAGGACCTGAGGGTAAAATTATTACTGGAATTTAGGCACCAAAATTTTGCTCTGAGCGTTCTGAGAGTCAAAACCAAAATGTAAATATGTTAAGCCATAATTGTTTAGAATTGTGATTTCCATTTAAAGGGTAACTCAAAATGGATTAAGGACCTGAATATAAGATTTGAAACAATAAAATGCAAAGAAGAAAACACAGGAACTAAACCTTGGACTTTTTGAATTTGAGGATTTTATGAATTTGACTTCAAAGACAAGGGAAGTAAAAGCTAAAATAAATGAATGGGACTACATCAAACTAAAAAGCTTCTGCTCAGCAAAAGAAATTGTCAACAATGTAAAGAGACAGCCATCTGAATGGGAAAATATATTTGCAAGCAATGCCTCCAATAAGGGCCTATTATCCAAAATATACAAAAAACTCATACAACTCAATAACAACAAAAACCAAAATGATTCAATCAAAAAATGGGCAGAGGACCTGAACGACACTTCTCCCTAGAGGACATACAAATATTTGAAAAGATGCTCAACATCGCTAACTATTAGGGAAATGCAAATCAAAACCACAATGAGATACCATCTCACACCTGTTAGAATAGCTATAATCAGTAGGACAAGTAATAACAAATGTTCGAGAGGATGTGGAGAAAAAGGAACCTTCATACATTGCTGGTGAGACTGCCAATTGGTACAGCCACTATGGAAAACAGTATGGAAGTTCCTCAAAAAACTAAGAATGGATCTACCATATGATCCAGCAATCCCTCTACTGGGTATTT
>NW_006443124.1:8108416-8116345 GCF_000325575.1 Pteropus alecto
AGACCAAGACATGGAAGCAACCGAAGTGTCCTACAATAGATGATTGGCTAAAGAAGCTGTGGTACATATGTGCAATGGAATATTATTCAGCCATAAGAAGAAATGAAATACTGCCATTTGAGACAACATGGATGGACCTCGAGATAATCATGCTAAGCAAAATAAGCCAGACAGAAAAAGTTGAAAATCACATATATCGCTTATATGTGGAATATAAACCTAAAAGCAACAGATGAACAGGACAAACAAACAGAGACTCATGGACATGGACTATAGACTAGCGGTTACGAGAAGGTAGGGTGTGGGGGAGGGGGCGGTAGACGGGGTAAAGGGGGTCAAATATATGGTGACAGAAAGAAATGTAACTACAGGAGGTGAACACACAGTCTAAATATATATATGCCTTACTGTTAAAGTGTATAGATGAAAATTATTGGATTTCGTTAATCAATGTCACATAAAAAATAAATTAATAATAATAAAAACATAAAAAATAAAAATAAAGGGTATTAACACAGAGTACTTGCTTCTTACGAAGGAACTGGTTTTGTAGGATGTGTTATTGCAATCTCCAATCTTTCCTCGCCAAATGTTTGAGCTAGTTTAAACTGGGAACCTTGATCATCCATCAGTTATATTCCAATGCAGGTCTGACTATAACATGCATCAGTGTAAGGAAAACCAAAGCCATTTTAGGAGTTTTTAAATTGTGAAAGATTGTCATTCGCATAGCATTTCTACTTCTATTTTATTCATGGAAAGTCATCCAATAACATATAAAGAGAAAATGTAAATGTGTGTATACAATATAATTATTTCAGAATCAATATGCTTTTCTATTAGCTTTTAAAATCTGTTTGCATAAAAAGTTTCTTTTCCTACCCAGCCCTTCAGAGGGTTTCTGTGAGCAGAAGTGACTAGGGACATGATCTCTGCAATATTTCATTTCGTTATCTCTTATTACTACATGGTGGCCCAGAGTGTGGCATGAATAAAGCTGTCTTGTCATCAAAATGCATTCATTCATTTAACAAGGTCCTGAAAATAATGGAATGGTTGCTAAGCAATGGAGAAATTATACATTCCCTGGGATCTGTGCAGATTCTAAAAGCCAAAGTAGTTCTGGGAATTGGTATTAGTGTCTCTAGAACAATTAAATAGAAAATTAAGAAAAAAATTAAGAAAGTAACATGCTCTACCTAATAGTCAAAAGGCAATATCTTTTTATTTTTCCTTCTTTCTGACCGAGGTTTCCAAAGTAACAATAAACGTTAGGGTTTATATGGATTACAGATAGCTGGTGAATTTATATTCATTCAATTTAAAATAATGATGGCATGAGAGAATGTATTCTTTTAATTAGGAAGTAAATTTATCTGAGATATATTAATCACATTTGAACTGCAGAAATACATGCTTAATGCAGAAAATTTAGATAATGTACAGACACATATTTTAAAATTTAACAAACAAACAAATCATCCATAATCCAACTCTTCTCAAAGAGCAAATTTTAATATTTGGGGATATGCCTATCTGACACTTTTATAGATATATGTAGAGTTATTAAGTTATTATCTATGATTAGTTAACTTGGTACACAACTATAAACACACACTCGTTCTAAATGCTATGGATATAGTATTCTCATTAAAACAAACATTTAGGTTGTTCCTAGTTGATCACTATTATAAATAACTCTTAATTTTCCTATATAAATATTTTTAAAAGTAATTACTTTTAAAGAAGCACCTCAGGAATGGCAATAACACCTTGGGGATAGGGCTTTTCCTACCGAACAAACTCTGAGTCAGGTCAAATAAAGACAAATGCTGTGATGGGAGACTTCCCAAGGAGCTGCCAGATAGCTCAAACAATGACAGTCTCTGGAGATGGGGCTTTCTGGCAAGCTCCAGACCCACTTTGCTTTCTCCAGTGGCTGCTAAGCTGCTGGTTTTCAAGGTTACTGTAGGTATCAGGAGAGGGGAATGGAAAAGTACAAGGTAAAACTCCATAAAGCTTGCTGTTCTTACTGACAGTCAGCCATTTTTCTTAAACAGGCTTTCACTGTAGTGTTCCAAGTCTTTGGTTAATTTCCAGAATTATCCAGAAAAACAGAGCAATAGAGTATATGTAGATATATATGGGAGTATTTATTATAGGAATTGATTGATGTGATTATGGTGGCCTAGAAGTACTATGACCTGCTGTCTGCAAGCAGGAGAACTAGGAAAGCTGGTGGTGTAATTCGGTCTGAGTCTGAAGGCTAAGAACCAGGGTAGCCAATGGTATAAGTCTGAGTCCAAAGGCCCAAGAATTGGGGGCCAAAGGTTTAAGTCCCAGTCTCGTTCCTAAGGCACAAAAACTATGAGCACCTACGTCCAAGGGCAGGAAAAGACAGATGTCCCAGCTCAAGCAAAGAGAGCGAACTCACCCTTTCCCCACCTTTTTGTTCTATTCGGTCCCTCAACAGATTGGATGATGCCCAGTTGCACTGATGAAGATGATCTTTGCTCAGTCTACCTACTTAAATGCTGTTCTCTTCCAGAGACAGCACCACAGAAATGCCAGAAATGATGTTTTATCACCTCACGGAACATCCTTTAGCCCAATCAAGCTGATGCATAAAATCAACCATCACAGTCGGCTTAACATCCAAAAATCAATCAATATAATACACCATATTAATAAAAGAACAAAAACTACATGGTCATATCAATAGAGGCAGAAAACACATTTGACAAAATCAAACACCCTTTTATTATTTAAAAAAAAAAAAAAAAAAAAACTCTCAGAAAACTAAAAATTTAAGGAAACTACCTGAACCTAAAAATGGGCATCTACAAATAACTGCAGCTAACATCATAGTTAATGATAAATGAATGCTTTTCAACTGAGGTCAGAAATAAAAGATTTCTATGTCTGCTCTCGTCATTTCTATTTAACATGATACTGGAAGTTCTACCCAGGGTACCTAGGCAAGAAAAAGGAACAAAACATTTCCTAATTGCAAAGGAAGAAGTAAAACTCACTCTATTCAAGAAAATATGATCTTCAAGATAGAAAATCCTAAGAAATACACAAAAACACACACATTATTATAAGTAATAAACAAGTTTGGCAAAGTGGCAAGATGCAAGATCAATATACAAAAATCAATAGCCTTTCTCCACATAAGCAATGAACACTGCAAAAGTGAAACTATAAAAACAATTCCATTTATAATACCATCAAAAAGAATAAAATATTTAGGAATAAATTAGCAAATGAAGTATAAACTGAAAACTACAAAACATTGTTGAAATAAATTAAGAAGGCCTAAATAAAAGAAAAGACATCCAATGATCATGGATTGGAAAATTTAGTATCACTAAGATGGCAATACTCCCCAAATTTATTTTCAGATTCACTGCAATTCTTATCAAAATCTCAGCTGGCATTTTTGCTGACATTAATGAACATATCCTAAAATTCACTGGGAAATGCACGTGACATCAAAAGCCTACAATTTCGAAAAAAACAATCTGGAGAACTCACATTTCCCTAGTTTAAAACCAGCTTATAGTAATCAAATTGATATAACAATGTAGATCCTTATTGATATAAACATGCAGACAATGGAATAGAATTATAGGTCTAGAAATAAACCCTAACATTTATGGTTAATTGATTTTGGCAAGGTTGCGAAGATAATTCAACAGGGAAGAGACAGTCTTTTAACAACTGGTGCTGAACAAGTGGATATACATATGCGAAAAAATGATGCTGAACTACTTCCTCACATCACGTACAAAAAGTAATTCAAAATAGGATGAGAGACCTTAGTATAAAACTAGAAGTCTTAGAAGAAAATATATTAGTAAATCTTTGTAACCTTTGGTTAGGCAAAGCTTTTTAGACAGGACATCAAAAGCACAAACAACAAAAGGAAAAAAAAAATAGATAAACTGGACTTCATAGAAACAAAGAACTTTTATTCTTCAAAGACACCATCAGCAAATGAAAATACAACCCACAGAATGGGGGAGAAATCAAGAACTCTTACAGCTCAATATAAACAAATAACCCGATTTCAAAATGGGCAACCAATCTAAACACTTTGCCCAAGCAGATATACAAATAATCAGTACATGAAATGATGCTCAACACCATTAGCCAGTGGGGAAATGCAAATCAAAATCACAGTCAGGTACCACTTCACATTCACTAATATGGCTATATCAAAAAAAAAAAAAAAAAAAAAAAAAAAAAAAAAAAAAAAAAAACAGATAATGACAAATGTTGGGAAGAATTTGGAGGAATTAGAATTCTTACACATTTCTGGTGGGAATGTAGAATAGTACAGCCATTTTGGAAAACAGCCTGGAAATTCCTCAAAGCTTAAATCCTATTAACCAGAAATTTCTCTCCTTAGGTGCATAACCAAGATAAGTGAAAACATATGTCCACACAAAAATGGGTACAGAAATGTTCATAGCAACATTATTCATTATAGCCAAAAAGTAGAAACAACCCAAATATTTTGTAATAGACATTTGTAATAGGCATTTGAAGTCATTTAATTGTCATAAACCAAGTTATTTTTTTATACTGGGTCTTCAAACATAGCAATATCTGATAAAGAACCAAAATTTCTGATTAAGGAAACAATTTAGAATATTGATTTCTTAAGAGAGTGGCTTACACTTTTAGTTCCTTTTGATTGAGAGGATTAAAAAAAAAAAAAAGTCTATTCAATTCTGAAAATGTCATTCCAAAGGATGTTCTACCTTGAAATGCCTTAATTGTTTAAAATTAGGGTAGCCCGAGTAAAAGTTACTTGGGTGCAGTCGAGGATACAAAGTACACATTCTGGATGATGGGAGCATTACTGGGTGTTCCCAGGTCCTCATGTCTCTGAAAGGGGATGGAGCAGAGGAGAGTTTTCAAACATCTCTCAAATTCGAGTTCAGCCTCAGAAGGATTTCTTCATTTGAACAGTGGTCAGAATTCTGCCCAAAGCTACTTAACTAGCATTCAGAGGAGATCTTTAATTTCAATCTATTTCAAATAAATGGGCTAATAAATTAGTGGGACTTGGTGCATAGCCTAAGATGCTATTCATGTCCTATCAATTATGACTAAGTCATAATTTATTAGAGTTTTTCATGACAGCATTAAACGGAAAGATTATAGCAATTATAAAGCAGTGATCACAAAACATAGTGGTGTGTTTTTAAATGAATACTTGAAGGATACTTTAGTGTGCTTCATCCTGTCTGGCTATTACATTCTGATAGGTGATATAAATACATCCCTCCAATTTTTAAGATTAGACCTGCATTAGGGCTGTAGTACAATTTCCTTAGAGCATGTAGATATTTCTATTAGACACTTACATGTGGCTTATCTCATTGTAAAATAATAAATGCTCTTCAAATTTCCTCAATCACCACTTCCAGACATTTGAGGACATTACTTTCTGCTGCTTCTTGCTTAAAGATCTGCTCACCTGAAGCCCTGCTAACACTCTGCCTCTTCACTCTATACTGCCAACTGCCTGTTTGAAAATACTGAGCTCCAAGAGGACAGACCTCAATTCTGCTGTTGTTCTCAAAGAAATCCAGCCAGAGAGCAGCTCATTCTGTCTCACAATCAAACCAACCAGATGCTTATTGGCTTTTCTCCACTCTGGGTAAGGCTGGAGTGTCCCATTCTTATTGTTTGACCTTCCCAGGAGCTCTAACTACCCCACAGCCTGCTGCCAACAGTTGGGGACATTTTCACAATGAAGGAGGCCAAACTCCTCTGCCAGTGTGCCTCTGGAATCCTGCTGGATACTGCTGGAATCGCCCAAATCTCCTCAGATTCCCTACTGGTTCTGTGGACACATTTCTCAGCTTCTGTACCATTTGCTCCTAATGGCTCAAACCTTTCGGAAACCTTCATCAGAGAACTATTGGTTGGTTATTGGAGCTGCTTCACCCAGATACTAAGAGCAGATAACATGTCCCTGGAGTAAACCTTAGCCAATGACACACTGTTGCAAGAGGATGAAAGCCCAGCTCAATAGAGGGAGGAGTCTCTTGCCTCATCCCACAGGGGATCAGGCAAGGCTAAGACTAAATCTGGAATTGCTCTCTTGTTTGGGGAGAGGGACAAGATAAGAGGTAGGTAAGGTAAGGAGGGCTCAGTGTGTAAAGATTTATAGATCACAGGGGTAGCCCTTTAGATTATATTCTACATGTGACAGAAATCCAATAAAGAGTTTCAAAGAGGGGGATGATATAATTTGTTTTGGAACAATCATTCAGACGGCTGGATGGAGACTAGTTTATAGATGGCAATTTGGAAGCGTGGGACCCAGTAAGAGGTTCTCTGTGGTGACTAAGCCACCTGTCTTGAGCAAGGACGCTTTTTAGCACATGAGCATAGCAGTGAGAATCTATGAGTAGGCTGCAATACAGGAGTATTGCTAAGGGGGTGGGGTTTGGGTTGCCAGATAAAATACAGGACACCCATTTAAATTTGAATTTCAGATAAACAACAGTTTTTTAAGTATGTCCCAAATATTGCATGGAGGGAAATGGCATAGGACATCCTTATACTGAAAAATGACTCACTGCTTATAAATTCAAATTTAACTGGGCATCCTGTTGTTGTTTCTTCCCATGTCTGGCACCTACAAGTAAGAGTTTCTAAATAAAGAGGCTGAGTTAGCTATCAAGAAAGTAGTTGGAATCTCCATATTGTTTTCCACAGTGGCTGCATCAATTTGCAGTCCCACCAACTGTACACAAGGGGTCCCTTTTTTTTTACATTCTTGCCAACATGTGTCATTTGCTGACTTTTTTATAACTATTCTGACTGGTGCAGCCACTATGAAAAATAGCATGGAGAGTCCTCAAAAAACTAAAAATAGAACTATCATATGACTCAGCAATTCCACTTCTGGGTATTTGTCTGAAGAAAATGAAAACACTAATTCAAAAACACTAATGGAACCCTGTGTTCATTCAGCATTATTTATAATAGCCAAGATATGGAAGCAACCTAGGTGTCCATCGATAGATAAATTGATAAAGATGTGATATATATATGCGTGTGTGTGTGTGTGTGTGTGTTTATACACAATGGAATATTTACACAGAAATAAAAAAGAATAAAATCTTGTCATTTGTGACAAGATGGATGGACCTAGAGGGTATTATGCTTAAGCAAAATATGTCAGACAGAGAGATAAATACTATACAGTTTCACTTATATGTAGAATCTAAAAAAAAATAAGTAAAACAAACAAACAAACAAAAAACAGATACAGAAACAGAGACCAAAGGAATGGCTAACAAAAGGGAGGAGTAGGGAAATGGCTAAAAAAGGTGAAGGGGAATACAGACAATAGCATTGCAATAAATTTGCACAGTGACAAATCATTACTAGAATTAGTGGGATAATCACATTGTAAGGTCTAAAAATGTCGAATCATTATATTATACACCTGAAACTAATATAATTAATAGAATATTGCATGCCAACTACATTTAAAAATTTTAAAAGATTTTAAAAATAGTTGGAATGTGCAGAAATCTTTAAAATCTCAGGGTTTTGGGGGGATCTGGGTCTGTAGGCTAAAGTCATAATGAAAGCATCATGTCACTAAAGTTATAGAGATAATTTACAATTATTTACATGCCATGTTCATATGCTATAGTCATACTACTTTATGAGAAGACTTAAGCCACTAACTGGGAAAAAAAAATCTCTGATGATCCAAATATGTCTCTAGCCTGACTTTCTGCCCAATGGAAAGTTTTATCATGTTTTCTTTCTCCCATAAAACTGTGTTCAGCTGAAAATAAGGGTGGTCTTTAAAGGCAACCTGTGCAGATGTGAGGATAATCCAGTAAAGTCACACAATGCCTTCGCTGGCCAGTGTGCATGCACCTTAGA
>NW_006443124.1:8116371-8119865 GCF_000325575.1 Pteropus alecto
CAATTTCTGACCCTCACACAGCTCACTAAGCCTCCTCTGAGGCAGAGTAGCATTATGGTTATAGAGCTCGGGCTCTGGAGTCTGCCAGACTCGGCTATGAAAATTTTTGGCTACTGGGAATCTGTGTGAACATAAACAAATTAAGCTTAGTTTTCTCATTTGGGAAAAAAAGAGATACCCTATAATGTGTAGATTAGATGAGATATCACATGAGAAAGCATTTAGCATAATAGTAGATTTGTAGTAAAATTTCATAAAATGCTAATTATTGTAGCTATGATTAGCCATTAGAGGTCACAATATGATGGGACCTTCCCTGACATATTACTTTAAGTTCTAAATGTTGATATATGTGCCTTAGGGGGCATTCTCCAGAAGCATATCCAGCAATAAGCACTTGTGTGAAAGTGACTTAATAGTAAATGTTCTCAGGGAAGTGGGAACTGAGAAAGAAAGAGCTTAGGCTAGGGTATAATCAAACAAAATCATGTGAAGGGATGCTTTGGCTCAATGCCACACGGGCACTTCAAAGACGGGACAGGTCATATCTCAGACTTGTCCTTCTCAGGAAACAGGGGGTCTGCTCCCCCAGTTACTGGTAAAGGAATGCTCACAGGCTTGTGTCTACAGGTGCCTGCAGGGAAAGTGAGCAAGAGGGCAGCCCTTCCACTAAGAGATGCAGGTGCTGGCTCTTTGGGAGTGAAAATGCACTAGGAACTAGTGTGCATAAAAAAGATAAGGGGACCTAAAGGGATGTGGGAGAAGTGCTGATAGCATCCCCCATTCAGCTTGAAGCAAAAACCTTTTATGAGAGAAGAAAGATCTATGGTTCTCATCCATTTTTCTATGTTATGACTATTGAAAAATAGATGGGAAGGCACAGAAATTTTCTGGGATAGTAAGCTATGGAGAATTATTTGCAAACTTTGCTTAATAAATGGCAGTTATTAAAATCCAAGTATTAATACAAACATCTTCAGTGTTTATCAACCATGAGTCTTGGAAGGTTGACTCACACGGTTTCCCTTTTAACTCTAACTTGGCTACTAACAAATAGTACATAGAAAACCATATTGTTATTGACATCCCAAAAAATGATGACTTCAATAGCAGAAAGGTAAACACATCAATAGAATAATGAGAAAAAGACACAAATAGGCAATTTATTAACAAAAAAGTAAAAACAGACAATAAATATAAATCATTGCTGAAACTTGCCAGTAACCAAAGAAATTTAATTTAAACTATGAGATGCTAGTTTTTACCTATTAGAACCGGTAAAGATTTTTCAAGTAATAATGCTTAAAAATGCTAAGAAAAAAAACGAGCACTCATGTAATGTTATAAGTTGTTATAACTTTCTTAAAAGACAATTTGACAAGATGTATCAAAATACATAAAAATGCAAACCCTTTGACAAAGCAACTAAACTTTAAGCAATTTTTACTTAGGAAATAACACATAAAAACTAATTTTAATAATGTTAAGGCAATGTAACTTATCTAAAAATTGGAAATATCATAAATGTTTACCAACACAGGATTCAATTAAATGAACAGGGGTATACAAAACATCATAACTAACTATGTAGTCATTTCAAATGTTATAAAAATATACTTATTGACAGAGGAAATTTTTAATTATGTGTTACTAAAACAAAGAAAAATCATATTGTAAAACATGAACAGTATGATCCAATCTAAACATAGAAACAAATCTGAAAGGATAATAGATCAAAAAGTTAATGAGCAGTATCTTTAAGTGTGGATAATGACTTCTTTTAATTTCTTCTTTCTGCTTATCTGTGTTTTTTTCTACAGTAAACATGTATTGCTCAAGTAATTAAAAGTGTTATAAAATAATAACCTATTTCCCGTCTATATTTAGATGTAAATGAAGTACTCTCAGAAGTTGGGCAGCAATACGTATTTTTCCATTGTGTTAATTTCCTGTTCCATTAAGCATATGTAATAAACAGTCTGCCATCACTCCAACTGGTTGGAGAAGAGCCACGTGCTTAACAACAAATGAGGCAATGGAAACCATTGGTCCCTAGCTTTGACCTCAGTCAGCAAACCATGGCCTGAACCCATCAGTCTTCATGTTTATAAAAAAGTCTTTAGTCATGTTAAGGATCTATGTGAGCTAAAGTCGTCCCTGGAAAGGCGCCTCTTTCCTGTGGCTGCTGCCTCGCTGGGTCTGGATTGCTATTGATGATCTCACAGTTGAGAAGCCCCAGCAAAGTGCTCTGCATGTGGTAGATGCTCAAGAAATGTGTGAACTGCAACTTAATGACCTTCATTTTACAACTGACAAAACCAAATCTGAAAAGCTAGAAAGATAAAATATTTTGTATTTACCACCAGGAAGCCATCAAGTAGTCATATTTGTAAAGATTTTCTTTTATCTAAATTCAAAAATTGTAAGGCAGTTCCTGACTGACAAATTCCTGTCCATTGCTATTGCTGCCTAAGTCACTGCTGCTTATTTCAAACAACATCTTAGTGCTTTAGAAAAGCTGTAGATATAGATGCACCTTTTCTGATCAGTAAAGCCTACTGCTCAAATAGGTATTGTGCCTCAGAGAGACATACCATCTAAGAGGAATTCTCTAAGATGCTTTAAAGGTATTTTAAGGTTAGTTTTATATATTCAAATCTGAAAATATTTTGTACAGCCACACAACAATAGCTGTATTTTTATTCTTCAGGTCTAAGAATTGCAATTGAAGATACTGGAGGGGCATGTTGATATTCTGACAGGGTAGATAAAAGAGGAAGTTAAGTATCATATGAAGTCCCTGTTGTGGTTCTCTTTGGGAGACCTCTCTGGTCTTTTCCTTTGGGAGACCCCTCTGAAGTAAAAAATTGGGGGTGGTACTTTTTGCTTAAGAATTTCCCAGTGTCTCGCCCCTTTTTCAATTTATTTAATAAAGTAATTTAATTTGTCCAATAGTTTCCTAAGGTAATTTGACATAATCGAATTCTTTTAATAATGGCCCAAGAAGCTTATCCTTCAAGACCTAAGTGCAATGGTGCCTATCTTGTATTTATGGGCTGCCAGGAGCATCCAGCTAACTATGGTTTTTATGGAACAGAAGAATATCAATATGGTTTAACCAATGCTTCTGCTCTTCCTTTCTGGGCCCAAAACTTTGTGACCTAAATGGCCAGTCCTCCCTTTCAACTTACCAGAGCAGGAGGTATTTGGTTAGCTGTAAAATGAAGGATATTTGGAGCGACCGATTTAATAAATATATACTATGTCCCTAATTCATGTCTTGTGCTCTTGGGAAGCAGCAGTCAGTGAAAATAGCCATGGTCCCTGCTCTCAAGGGACTTAGACCACGGAGGAGACAGACATTAATCAAATTATGACATAAGTAAATGTGTTTTTACCAAAGAAGACAAGATCTTTGAAGGAAGTAAACAGAGTGTTGCAAAAGTCCTCAGGGAATGCTTCCCTGAAAAAGTGCTGCCTTAGCTGAGAAGAGT
>NW_006443124.1:8119886-8155166 GCF_000325575.1 Pteropus alecto
GTAAAAAAGGAAGAGGGAGGAAGGTTGTTTCAGAGAAAGAGAAATGCACATTTTTGCAAAGGCCCTACGGTAAAGGACAGTAAACTGAAAGGATGCCCCGTAGGAGTAGAACACAGAAAGGTGGTGGAAAAGTGGTATGAAATAAGCTCAAATAAGTAAGCAAGGGCCAGACAATCCCTAGCATTGTAAAATCCAAGTCCAGCTCTGCCACCTTCTACCTACTTGACAAGGGCAAAATTACTTAATCTCTTATGAAGCTCACTTTCCTTACCCATAGGGATAAGATAGGGATAATAATAATACCTACCTCAGTGGTGTTTGAGGAAGTCTAAATTGAGATATTATTACACATAAATATAAATACTCAATCATACTGGCTCAACAATTAAACAACAGAATTATTAGAGGTTATTCCTGGTCTTCCTACTCCTTCTTTTTCCTTCTACAATCTGAATAGACTGAACAGCTAAATAAGACAAAAAACAAAAAGAAAAATTCACAAGGTGAGTCTCGATGCCACAGGAGAGAAATTCAACCATTTTGCAAGAGCATTTCTTAGTAATGACGCCACTGCTCCTTGGTTCACCCAGGCAGCCTGTGCCCTGAGGTCAAGCAAAGAGCTTTCTCATGTAGGGTTTCGTACCACCTGCTCTGCTCTCCTACAAAGACTCAGGATGGAACCCACTTATAGAGTTGTGCAGCAACTGGTGGACTCCTCTTAATGTCCCTTCGCATGGGATATACAGCGGAGATCGGGAGCCTTTGAAGTAATTGCATTCTGCTTAAATCAATTCTGCCTTTGGTTACGATTGGATAATCCTGCCTTAAATTGTCATCTAATGTATCCATAGGTTGTTAAACAGCAAGTGCCTTTCATTTTACAGGAAATGGCTCTTGACTGTATAATCTTTGTGGGAAGTTTGTATTTCTCTTTATGCTTATGAAGTACTTTGGGGCAGAGGTCAGTATAAAATTCAGATTTATTACTACTATTAGCAATAGTAAAAGTGTTATGAAGCCATTTATTCTGCCTTTGATATTGACAGCTGAGAAAAAAAGCCGATTCTCCTATGTGCAATGGGAGCTCAGCCTCGAATTATAAACATCCATCTTTGCCATGTGCACCAGCTCCCAGCTGCAGGTATGCTGGAGAGGGGCTGGGTGAGGGCTTGGGCAACTGAGCTCTAGGGCCTGGGCTTTCTGCAGTTGAAAGCCACACCTTCCTAAGTGAGGCAGAGCCATGGGATACATTAATACACGAAGTGAATATCAGAAAGCATCCAATGCTCCTCCCAAACTATCAGAAGCAGTTTTGTTTTGGTGCTCAGATTTATTTTTCTTCCCATATTTATTTGTCCTCTCTAGAACAATTTTAATGAAGTTAGATATAGGCTTTTAACACAGTCCAGCATAGAGGAACAAAGCATGATTTCACTAATCCACTGAAAATCAGACTGTAAAAATTCTATTTTTCAGATCTTTGGAGTGCAAGCTGGCCACGGACCATGCACTGTAACACTGGGATTTCTTATGCATTCTTTAGCTGAGACCCTTACCTTTGCCCTATAGGCAAACAAATAACTTCCATTCAAACATGTGCTATTGAGGAGAAATGAAGAAAGATATGTCTGGCATGAAGGTCAACTTCTAGCAGCCTTTAATTATTTAATTTGTTGAGCTTGTTAATTATGGTTATAAGAAAGGTTGTTTCAGTAAATATTAGTAAACATCTTATGTCAGTCTCAGAGCATGATGTATAATTCTTCACAGAAGTTATTAAGGCTAAAAGACAAGCATTTTCCTCAAAATCAAGCTTGCATTGGCTATCTCAACAAAATCATTGTCCCTTATTTGGCACCGTAGTAAACTAGAGGAAGTATAGTGAGGTTGGAGGAGTGTTCAGGGAGGGTCGTTTTAATATATAAGAAAGCAGAAAATGTTTAATTGCTGCCAAGAAGACTGATCGCACTGATGGGACAAGGGGAGCATGCATAATTAATAGCATATAGTTCCCAAGAAGGTAGAAGAAAAAGAATCCAGAGTATAAGTGGAGCTGAGAGGAGGAAGGCAAAGAGGCTTGCTGATATAAGGGGGTGGGACAAGATCTCTCTCCTTTGCTTTCTATTTTCTCCTTACGACGTCATCTGCTAAGAGGTTGAAGGGCATAGAAGAAAATTTAGATATCTACTACAGATACCAGAACTGTACGAGCCAAGATAGTTCCACATTGAAGGCTTAGTTGAAGCTGAGACTATAAATTTATAATGGAACCAACTTGCCAGATGGTATAATTTTATCTAGGAGTGCTTGACTGACCAGGTATCACCCAGAGAAGACAAATGGCTGAGTTACGGATTTCCAGCAGCATTCAGGGTGGAAAGTTCAGACAACGAATGTCAACTTGCAGAGGTATTAGAACTAAACCTGAATGAAACAAAAAGGAGGGGAACCCTCAGGTACCTTGACCTTGAGGGAGGCCCTGGGACAGAAGTGCTGAAGTCAGAGTTTACCAACCCGAAAGACTTTCTTCCTGTTCTGCACCTCTACTGACTGCCCTCCTGGTTTTGATATGCAGGGAAAACGCCTATAGCTCAGCACATAGTAGGTCCTCAAAAAATTATGATTCAGTGAATGACAACTCTGTTGTTTAAAAAAAACACAAAAAACAGTGGAAGCTCAGATTTTTTTACTTGTGTAGTCTGAGAAAAGAACTACTTATTTATATAGTCCTAATTTACCTTTGCTGTAATACTTTCCAAAAAAAATCATGCTTCTTCTCCTTTGTTAACAAAAATAAAAGGAAGAAGGAAGAACCAAAAAAAGGGAGGGAAGGAAAGGAAAAGGGAAGAGGTAGAAAGGTAAGGGAGAAAGAGAGAAAAATGAAAGGAAGGCAATTTTCTATATGTTTTGAAGTATGACTGAGAAAATGACTAATAAAATGGTTTAATGACTTCTTAAGTAATTTCAAGAACTCAAACTGTCACCATTCATTAATGGTTTAGATTCATTTTAAAGTCTCTAAAGCTCTTACTTGGCCTTATTACTTCTCTTTATGTACTTCATTTGTTCTGATAATATAACTTTTTCCACTTGGTAGCCTGTATTGCATATAAACTTTGTTTTATATGGATTTTAAAGATTTAGAGCCATAAGAGCTTTGATGGAGAGAGGTTGCTCCAAAAACTAAGGTGCATTATTAGATCATGTAAAGGAAATTCATACTTAATTATGTTAGCACATGAGGATTTTTTTAATTGCTTGAGCAGCTCCTTTCCCTGTATTAGGTAAAGAATATTACATAATTAGACATTTAAGTATGTAACCATAATTCAGCACGCTGCAATTTTAAAATATAAATGTGAGTATTTTTATTCTCCTGATTATAAAAGCATATTTTCCTTGGCATGCCTTCCTTAAGAATCATTTTGAGTTATAGCAAATCAAGGAAAGCATTTTAAGAAGACACAGGATGCCCATTTTAAATGGGTTATAATTGCAGGAAAAAGTTGACTCCATTGGGTTTTCCTTTTCCTTCATCATTGGAGCTGTGTCTAGATTCCTCTGACATAAAAAATCTTGAAGGCTATTCCTTTTTACTTCTTCAACTCACATCTAAAGACACCTATGCAACAGCCGTGCATTTATTATTTTTTTAATGTAGGGTAAGAGGACAGCACATATAAAAGTTACTGGCTTTTTACAAATTTTTGTACTATAGTTGCTAGTTTATTCTAGCTAGGTAGAATGCCTTGCTGTTTGATGAGTTTCAATGGTATCGAATATCACTTTCATTTTTTCTGGTTGTAAAAGGAATATATGTTTGTTGTATTTTCATCTTTTCACCCACAATAACTCTATTTGCTTTATATAAAGAACATCACAATGATTGAGAGCAAAAACTCTGGAGTCAGGCAAAAAGTTGGTTCAAAATCTAGTCCTGTCCTTTATGAGAGGACACTTCAGACAAACATCTCTACCTCACTAAGCTTCCCTTTCTTCACCTATAAAAATGAGCTAAAAATATCTGTCTCCTGAGGTTATTGTGAAGCTTCGGCTCAGGTGCTTAGCACAATGCCTAGCACCTGATGAGCCCTATCTTAGCAGGGATGGGGAGGACCCTGGAGGAGCTTTTATTCATCCTTTACTGAGCTGTCTAAGAACAACTTGGCAGGTTCTCCCTTCTTGGTTTCTCCGAGTATCTGGGATTCTCAATTGAAATAACAGAGGTGTGTCTGTCTTCTCAGTTATGCAGCTTAAACCTGATGGGTTCTAGACATTAAGTCATCTCTTAGACATGAATAATCCCTAATTCATTTTTCTTACTGGTTATTAAAAGAGCAAAATAAAATTAGCATTGACTAGGTTGTGTCTGCTTTACAATGCTGTGCTGCTGATTTTCATTTTAATTCAATACATGGTCTTGGGGGTTCCCAATGTCACTAGAAAAAAAGCCTTTCTCACTTCTACCCCACATCTTGACAAGACCTCAACAGCTTCATATGCAAAGTGTTTTTCAGTTAACAAAGCATATTTGAGTTATTTTATCACAACAGCCTTTATAGATAGAGGGGATGGCTGTCATCAAAATCATGGAAGCCATGAGAAATCTGAGTTCTGGAACTAAAGTGACTGTCTCAGGATCCCAAAGCCAACGAGTGGCAGAGCCAGGACCCCAACTCAAGACTCCAAAAGTAAGTTTTCTAATTTCTTGCTCACTGTCTCTCTGCTCTTGCACTTCAATCATAGGTAAACATCTTGCCCAACGGTTCCCAGATTTGGGTTTGTATAAGCATCATTTGAGGAATCTGTAATTCTGGGGTAAGAATGTCCTCTCAGGAGATCGGACCATTTTCTCAATACCCTTCACAGATATAGAGACAGTATCAGTCAGCTTGGGCTAAGTTGTGCAGTAGGAACCAAAGACTCCAACGTTAGTGGCTTGCAAAAACAAAGACTGATTCAACAACTCACATTTATGTCTCTCTGAACTGGCTATGAATATACTATATGTTCTTTTCATTTGGAGACCTGGACTAAAGAATTGTCCCAATCAGGAACATCCTAATGTCATGGTAGAGGGAAAAGAGACATAGCAGAATCTCATGATAGCTCGTAAAGCTTTTGCTAGGAAATGTCATATGTTATTTCCACTTACATTTCATTAGGCAAAAAAATCATATGCCCAAGGCTCCTGTCAAGGAGTCAGGAAGTAGACTCTCCCCTTAAAAATGGGCTGGGAGCTAGTGATGATTTTCACAATCAGACCCCTATAGAGACCTTATCTGAGGTCTTGAATGAATCTGATTGTCCATTTTTTCCTGGACTAAGCAAGATCCCTTCTTCCAACTAATTATTTGCTGCTAAGCTTAATATTTTGCCACTATAATTTATCCTCATTCTTTATTTAGCTATCCTCTTCAGGTATTATGTTTTCTACCTTGTATTGTCATATACCTGAATACTTTTGATTATTTAAATATGTAAGCAACTTAGTTCAGAATTCTAAAATTTTAGTGTTGTTAATATTTCTCCGTGTTAAGAAATGTGCTTTAATATATTTAAAGATAACTCTGGGTCAAACAGTGATCCTCTGTATCTTATAATGTCTATTTCTGCTTCTGGAGCATGCCAGTGGCTGCTGGCCACATACTCAATCAAAGGCAATTTTCCTCTCTCTGTTTAGCTCTGGTTCCCGACCAGCAGAGAGAATAACTTTGAAGCTTTCCCATTTTTGTAATAATCAGGCACTTCAATGTCAGTGTCCTGTTTATCATTAAAATTCATCTTGTATTTTGCCCCTTCCCTGCACCTGCCCAGGTAGATGATGGTTAATTCATGGTAAAGCTAAAGTGTCTGTTTTATCCCTGAGTTCACAAAGAATAAACTTGGCCAGAGTAATCATTCTTATTCTCTCTGCTGAGTAAATGGTTGTTGGATTACATATGAATCCAATCTATATATAGGCAGGAGAATGTGATTGGTACAGCCGAGACTTACAAGACTATCAATGCATCCCTTCACTTCAGAATGACTGATAAAAAAAAAAGTCAGATGACAGGGAAGGGAGTTGATACAGTTCTCATGATAAGCTGTATTTATTCACAATATGATTTTCTGTTCTTGGGGAATTGCAAATTTTATTTGAAATTGTAGCTTTAACATAATAAACTACATATAATCTCTGTAAAACCAATGTGAAACAGGAGTGAGCTCTGAAATACCAATACTTGTCATTCTCTTTCTTGTTCTTTCTCTTTCTTCCTTCCCTCTCTTCTTCTCACCTTTAAAAACCTGGCGATATTCCCAATCATGTTATAAATGAACTGTGATCCACCCAATCCATACAGGTATACTGAATGTCTATTATGGATGAAGCTGTCTTCAGAGCACTGAAGACAGTGTGATGAACAAAACTCAGTCCCTGCTCTCATGGAAATTACATTCTAATGAGTACATATGTTACCTTGGTTATTCTATTCATAATACAAATATATTTATAATATATTTAATAAACTTTTACTGAATATTTACTATGTGCCAGGCATAGTTCAAATGCTGGGGACAGAATGGTGAATAAAACTTACAAATTTCCTTACATTCACGAAGCTTACATTTGGTGAGCGATAGCTGACAAGAACCAAATAAATAAGTAAAACAAAATATGTCAGACATATGTAAGTGCTGTGGAGAAAAGCAAGTCAGGGAAGGAGAAATAGGGAGTGCTTGGGGCTACAATTGAAATGGGATGCCGGCAGTTGATAAAGAAGAGAGTGATGCCAGGATCCAGGCTAAGAGCATTCTAGGGAGGGGGAACAGCAAGAGCCAAGAGTCCTGCAGCAGGAAAGTGCCTGGCATTTTCAAGGGGCAGCAAAGAAGTCTTGATGAAGGTAAGAACATACATATATAGCAATGTCATGCCTAAGCTGGCTTCTGTTCGTGGAATAATAAACAGTGAATCATCAGGTGGAATAATGCAGAAGTGAGCAGATAGCACAAGATTGTAGCTGAAAGGGTCTTGCAATTATTCTTAACACCTAAAATAGATATATGATGATGAAAAGATTAAAAGAAATGACAGCAGAAAAGATGTTTACAAACTGTCTTTGCCTGAATAGTACCCCCTTTTTTTTAATATGATATCCAGATGTTGACTACAGATAATTAAAACCTTTATCCGTTATAATTCAGATGTTGAAAGGATTCAGCTAAAGAAAAAAACAAGCACTCTTTTCCTGGAGACAACCAGCTTATGTGTCCAGTGCTGAGTAACATACAATGACGTGACTCCATTTTTTTTTCCTTTCGACAAAAGCTACAATGCTCAAGAAGCTCTGTAATTTTCTAGGTGGCTTATCTCTAAATTTCTTACTGTTTTCCTCCATCCCTTGTAAAATGACAGAAACAATTCTCTGCACCAACATCCTGAAAGAGAGCTGATTTTACAGCAAATACAAAAAAAATCATAAAGCCATATTATAAAATCGTAAGTATAATTTCTGGCCCTAACAATTACTGCACATGATTATTTCAATCTGTAATTCTACCTCAGTGATTCATGTTGGTTTATGATTAACACACGGTTTTCATGGTGCCATTAACATTGTTGGTGGTAGTGGTGGTAGTGGGAGGAACTCAGGTCTTTTATCAAATAAGTGTCTTTGTGCTTTTTATTTTTAACCACATCACTAGCAGGGCTTTTAGAACTGATAATTAAAGGTAGAATCCCTATAGTTTTATTAAAATCACTAATAAAAATATCAGACCACATAGTATTATCAAAAATCTATGCTTTGAAAATGAACTAGAATCTAGATGCCAACACTGACACTTAGCAGCTGTTTAACTAGGCGGTTACTCAATCCCTCTGACCCTCTACAAAATAAGGAAAATCATTACACCTGCCCCAGAGAGCTCTTTGAGGAAAAGGTAATATCACCTGTAAGATGCTTTGCATAGTCGCTGTGCTCAATGCATGTTAGCTAATATTATAAATAATTAACTTGCCGATATCTGCTCATTTACATAAGGATCTGGCCAAAGCCATATTTAAGGGATGTTGTTTTCACATATATCTTCCTCTGGGTCTTCCTTATTTGGGGGGAGGGGTCAGAGGGCAAGGAAAGCCCCTGGGTTCCACGAACAGAACACTGAGTGTAGTATTAATTTCACCTTGGGCTGTGGATCACCTGAGTCATATTTTCCCAGATTGTATTGGTTTTGTTCAGTAGGAACACATTTCCTCTTTGTGAAAATGAAATTTGCCCTTTGTTAATAAAATACAACTTTATCTTCAATCGGAATTCTAAAGTGTATTAGTTTTAAAATGGTTAAATCATTTCTTCAGTAGTTTAACTTCTTTTATGCAGAAAGCATCCAAGAAGAGAATCATTATTAAACACTCAAAGAAAAAAAAAAGTCTCTCAAAGCAGGACCAGCTGTTTAATAAATAATCCATTGAATTCTTGCAGCCCTTTCTTTCAGATAAAAAGCAATAGCAAGGCCCTCTAAAGAAACCCATCATGGCAAAATCCGCACCCAACAGAAAGTGTCTAATAGAGTGAGATGACAGTACAAAGGGCTGAAAAAACCTTGTCTTTGTAGAGAGAACAAAGATATCTCTGACAATTACAAGCACATTTGTTTTAGCTGCACTCAAAGGCGAGTCTGGGGGAAACTGCAGTGTTTGGGGTGCCAGTTGGGGTGCCCTTCCTCCAAGGCTGGAACACATTGGCGGGGAGAGAAAATAACGATCAAATCGGTCAATTTGGTATGAAACTATTTTAATTGTATTACAGCATAATTGTAGTCTCATGATTTTTATTATCCAGCTGTTCTAATATTTTATTTTTATCTACTATGTGGATATATACTTGTATGCTGATGCGGAGATAAGCCACGACAGAAGTAAAAGTCTCAAATCAATCCATCTACTGGGACCTTCATTAATCTGGCTGGCAAGGCCCTTCAGATCTAAAATTGTTCTCCCGTTTTAGAGTCTCCTATGTCTCCCTTCACTTCTGTAGCCTACATTCTGGCCAGACTGACCAGTTTGCGGTCTCGAAAGAAGACATTTCCTCTGACAGTTTTAGCAACTGGCTCCGCCCCTGGCCTGCCCTCCTCCTTGCACAAGTGTGCTGTCTTGCAGCTGCACTGCTGCTCTCAGGAGGCCCTCCCTCACTTCCTCACACAGAGTTCCTTGTTTTGTGCCCATGGTGCCCAGTGCCACAGTTTCTTCAGGGCTCAGAACTCTGCACAGCCCTGTCACTATTCATTGATATGTCTCCCAAGAGACTGGAGACAGTCAACGTCACATGTCAAGATCCAGCATAACCCTTGACACAGAGCCTCAATCAACATTTAAACAAATGAATAAATCAATGAATATAAATTAACGAATAAAATCTATCTCCACAAAATAATAGAGTGCTTTTGGTTTGTGGTCAGCCTTCCTGAAATTGACATTTGCCCTAGAGCTTCCTAGAGGTAAAGATTTTATAGGCTGTTTGGTTTGGGCAGTTAAGGATTTGCATATCCACTCTTTACCATTCTCCAGAGAAGCAACTAGACCAGGTTAGAAACTTGTCAGGGAAGGCTCCGTGACACTGGAACCAAAGCCAGCTCTCTTGGCTCTGGACAGAACTGAAAAAGTTAATTTGTGAAACAGAATGGAATTCAATCTGGGGTAATGAGGTAACCCCATTTTGTTCACTTAAAAAAAAAAAGTGTATCCAAGTCTTCAATAGATTGATATAAATTATAAAATATATAAAATGACAGGATTTCAATGTAGAGGTGTTAAAATGCATAACTTTAGGTCAAGAATAAAAATCTTGGAAAATGCAGAATAAAGGCCTGAGGTCCTCTGACTAATCTGTGGCTCTCAAGTCCCAGCCTGAGAGCACAGAGTGGCTGGAGAGTAAACTCAGGGCACAGAGATTGGAGGCCCGCTCAGACAACCCCAACGACATGTCCTGAAACTGGGAAAGCCACACCCTGCTCTGGTGAAGCAGAGGGATTTCCTCAGCACAATCCCTCCACATTCCAGAGCAAAGTAACAGAAAAGGAGCCAAGGTATAAAATGTTAGCTCTAGGACCACCCTGTTCTCGAGGTGGTCTTGGTATTTCGCATTAAAAATATTTGTTCACTATCTACCCAAGACCAAGCCCTGTGATGTCACCACTTACGTAGTTGCCCTCTGTTCAAGAGGGGCTGCCAATCTAGCAAGGAACAACAGACAAACAAGTTAATGCAATTATCTGCCCTGGAAACATTATAGAGTGGTTTTAGGTCATCGCGAGGCCATTAAGAAAAACTTAAATTCCATCAAGGTGGCTGAGAGGATCAGGAAAGGGTTCAGAGAGAAGGTAGCTCCAGAACAGAGGTCTGAATGATGATGATGGTTGCTACAGAGCAGAGCATGAGTGGGAATGCAGTGTGGATGAAGCAAGGTTTGCTCTACAGGAGAGTATGTTTGGGGGATTTCTAACAGTTGATGGGACTAGAGCACCGAGCATGTGGGGAGAGCACTGAGGAGTTGGGGCAGATAGGAGGCTGGGTGGGTAGATGGGCCTGATAGTAACGCTTCGCTGTTCCAAACTGGGGAGTCTGGACTCTAGTCTATAGGTGATAGGAGCCCCTGAAAGGATCAGAAAAGGTGAGAGGCCCCAGAAATAAAGTTATTTCTTTACTCTTCAGTTCATATATGTTATCCATTGGCCCTGAGACTTGCTTTTGCAATAAGAATTTGAGGTAAGCAAGCATTCATGCTGAGCACCAAGCTTTCAATATCTGTGACCTATTTCCATTCACTTGTTCCTATCCTAGCTAATCTACTAGAGATATGTATGCTTTTAATTGTCTGAGATATCTGATTAGCTCAGAACCAAATCTGTACTCTTCTGCAAGATGGTATGTTCCCCAATTTGTTCATGGAATATGGAGATTTATCTCCTTTCTTTTGCCTGAACACTCACCCAATCAAACAATTTAAGGATTACTATTCTAAAATCATGGCATGATTTCCAAGCCCTCATATTTCACCAAATATAGGTCCAGCTTTCTCCATTATATATATATATACACACACACACACACACACACACACACACACAGCCATGCACCAGGCATTTTATCCCTAGATACCCCTGCATCAGGATTACCTGGCCCCAGCCCAGACTTCTTGAATAAAGACCAATAGGGATTAGGCCCTGGGACTCTGCATTATTGCAAGGCCCCTAGGAGGTTTTTAATCTCACAGATGTGTGCAACCAACTGGTCTAGATTTAGATAACCTTATGGAAAAACATAGCTTCATGAGTATTTTGAAGGTGACTGCCTCTAATTTAAGTAGAAGTGATATAGGCACTTCAGGGAAATAGATGTTCATAGTTCCTCAAAATATGAAGTTCCTAAGCAGAAAACAATATAGTAACTGCTATAAAGGCTTGTATTGTTTGCCAAATTAAATGGTCCTTCAGCTTCTCACTTTTTTCTCCCTTGCTATCTTCATTTCTGATGTTGAGGTTACTGACTTCACACCTTTTCTTTCTAATATCAGTTTCTTTCTCCTGAAGCCTTACTTGAAAACATTAAGAAAATGTGTTGGTCTCTATTCTCACAAAAGTCGCCTATTCGGGAAGCTGCAGTTGACTCAATCATGCACTCTTAGCTGGCCATTAAATAAGCATGGGTGGGCACTAAGGGGTACTGGAGGAGAGAGTGAAGGACCCGACTTTGGGAGGATGGGCTGGAGTTCAGCGAGGAACATAGGAGGACCCTGGGGGCCAGTGCACTGGAGGCACCGTAGCCAGGGAAAGATTGGAAGTATTGACCTTAAGACAGAAACGTGGCATAATGGGAGTTAACAGCAAATTTAATATTGTTCAGTGTTCAAAGGAGCCTCTTTCTTTGTGGTATAAAAATGAAGCTATTTCACTGGATATCAAAAAAAACTGCAATATTTCTGACTGTCCCTGTGTATTTTTAGCTGTCGAGATGAGATAACTATCTTATAACCATAGTTAATGCATGATTTTCAATGGTTCAGATTTTCCATGTTGCAGATTTGGGTATGACATTTTGGGATCTCTTTGTGTTAAGGGAAGATAGATGTCTTTCTTTGTTAATGATTTAAGAATAATTTTATCTGAGTTCTAACAGATTTTATTCTTTTTGAAGACCCTTTTCTCTTTCTAAAATGACAAAGGAGGATAAAAAAATAGGGCTAGAAAGCATTTCAAAACCGTCTTGTCCAATCCTCTGCCCATGTGGAAACATATTTCCATTTGAGCCATTTCACACACTAATTTGTTTGGACACAAATGACATGACATTCAAACAGAACATCCAAGTCTGGGTTTCCTCCAGACACCCAGACACCAGAGGTGCTAAAATGAGTTACATATGAGGTTCTGAACATAAAACATATCTTAATTCAAGACATAACAAAAAAAAAATGCTAGTTTATTGATTTTAAGGAGTCTATGCTTACTTTCAAGAACTGTGGTAAAAAGGCATGATTTTGTGGCCAGTCACTCCAATGCTCTTATACAACTTGGTACTGCATCTTCACATAGGACAGACACTGTTGGGAGTATTGGGCAAGTTTTTATTCTGCAATTCAAAACTGTATATAAAACAGTTTTAAAGGCATTTTGAAAAGAGCCAACTCATAGTAGGTGGAAGACACTCTCATATTCTGCTTGCAGGAGGATAAACTGAACAACTTCACAAAACTATAAGGATGGAGACTAACTGCCTTGTTCATATAATTTTTCTTCAGTGCCTATTACTGCCTGAAAAGAATAGGTGTTTAAAAATATTTGTTAAATAAATACATGAATGAATGGGAATTTGGTTGTAAGTTTGGACCCACCATTTTGCTTTCTGGAAGTTATTCTAAAGAAATAAGCATGGATGAGATCAGGGATTTACCTATGTAGATTCTATTCATGATGTTGTTAGTGATGTCCAAAAAAGTATGAGGGATAAATGTAAAATTTAGGAAGGTGGTTTAAATTATGATACATCCACATAATGGAGTATTATAAAGTTATTAAAAATTGGTGTTATATGAAAGAATCTAAAGACAGAGAAAGATGAAATCAGTTGACAAATATAAAGTAGATTACCAAGCTTTACTAACTATAGTATTCATCAAAAATGATTATAGCACTTATGACAGGGTCTTAGAATTGGAAATAATTTTATTTCCTTATTTTTGTTTATTCTCTATGTTCTATCATGAATATGTATTACATATTTGTAGCAGTAAGATACTACTAAAAATATAATAAAATTGAAAGATTTTCTCTTTACCTCTCACCTGAAAACTACACAATGACACCTGAAATTGATACCTACACATCAATTAGGCTATATCAGAGGTCGTTAATAAATTTCTTATTCACTTTTAGTTTCTGTTTAGTTTATAATAAATTCAGGAGGAGGGGGTAGGTAGATGGGTAAAAGGGGTCCAAAATGTAAAATTGGAAGTTATGTAAATTACATCAAGTGAATAACAAAAAGAAAAAATTCAAAGAAAGAGTATTAAAAATGAACAAAGAGTATTAAAAATGTACAAAGGGGCCTTTATATTAAGAAATGGCATTTCACAAGTCAATCAGAATTTTTGGTGTCATTGGGAAACATAATAACAAACCACAATTTAATCAAATAAAAGGAGGTTTGACTGTAATATAGAGCTCTGGGGAAGGGGAGACTCTCCTTTGTATATGTTCTAAGAGCACCCTTTGTGGTTGGTGAACACCTGGAGTTCCCATCTATGGAGGGATGCCTCTGGAGGGAAGATATGGCTATGAAGACTCCTGTTAAGATGCCAAGTTACTACCAAGGAGGATATCACTGTGCTCAAACCAATGAGATGGATGGATCAGCATCAATGGCCATCCTTGCCTATCAGTTGGCATCAAACTCATTATCTTAACTCAGGCTGCTATAACAAAATACCATAGGCTGAGTGGCTTAAAAAAAAAAAACAACAAAACACTTCTTTCTCATAGTCTAGAGGCTGAGAAGTCCAAGGTCAAGGTGTTAGCAGGTTCTATTCTTGGTGAGGGGTCTCTCCTTAGCTTGTCGACAGCCTCCTTCTCGCCTTGTGCTCACATGGTCTTCTGTCATTACATGAGAGAAAGCTTTGGTGTCTCTTCCCATTCTATAAGGGCACTAACCCTAGCATGAGGGCTCCATCCTCATCACTTCATCTAACCCTAATTACCTCTCAAAAGCCCCCACCATCTAACACCATCACATTGAAGGTTAGGGTTTGAACATACGAATTTTAGGGGGACACATTCAGTTCACAGCACTCACTCTTCTTTTTCCTAGTTTCTAGGCAGTTGTAGCTGAAAATACAACTCTAAGGAATGATGAATTCATTTTGCACAATAGTCACAGAACAAATTTCACAGTATGGAGCTGGCTGGTGCACAGCAGAAGGCAGCACCATGTGCTGACCACTGCCAGGAAAAAGTAAAAGGAGGTAGCGTTTACTAAGGACCTCCCAGGTAACAAGCACGGCTTCTTCCATTATTTGTTCTAAGCATCACATGATTTCTATGAGCTGGGATTATGGTTTACATTTTACTCATGAGAAAAATAAGGCTCAGGGAGGTTGGGTCACATAGCTAAGCAGTGGTGGAACTTACTTCAGAACCAAGAGCTAGATGGCTCCAAGCTAGTGCTCTTTCCATTTAATCATGTAAATTGCTAGAATTCAGTTTCTAAGAGAGCAGGAATCTTTGCCTATCTTGTTTATTGATGTATTCCAAGCATACAGAACTATCCACATAGTGGGTGTTCAGAATGTGTTTGCTGAATGAATGAGTAAATGGATTAAGACAGAAGCACAAGTGGCATGGAAACATCAAAAATCTTACATCTTTCTTCTTGAGCCGTTGTAGATTAAACCCAATAAAACTGGGTGGCTGTGTTCAGAGTGACAAAGCACACACGTCTCAATATTGTTCACAAATAAATTAATTGCTAAAAGATGACTTGGTTAGAGAAAAATTCATTCTGGTTGGAGGAATGACTTTTGTCTGACAGTAATAAAGTGCCACCCTGCAGGCTCTTTTTCTCCTGAGGCTGCCCATTCAGACTTTTACCTGTTCTCACTGCAGCTGCCCACTGGGACAGGAGAGCTGCCAAGCAGAGTTGAGACCAAGGCAAGCTGCCATCAGCTGATAGAGCCAACCTGATGTCTTCCTCCTTTGCAGCTGGCTTTACACTTTCATTTCAGCTCTGTCCTTGAATATGGTTCAAGCACATGGGTTTCACATTTTAGTCAGTCTCCAATTCAGCACATTCCCAATTCAATTTAAATGATGCCAAACAGCATTTACAGTCATCTTGCATAGGCGGTTTCTCCAAGAAATTTCACTGAAAATCTTCCCTATGCAATTTCTATTGGAGACTTTAGTTCAAAACCTCACCCAAAGACTGTAGAAAAGACCAGGATTGACTGAATTCTGATAGATTAGTCTTTATATGTGTGTGTCTAGGACAAGGCTAGACTGCTCAACCTGCATATGTTTGTTTTAGTATCCTTGAATCAACACCAAGAATGGGGGTGGGTTTTTATGCTTGTGGGTGCCAAAATACAACACAACTTTTAACAAAGCAATTAAACTCTGTAAGCTTTAATTCCTTATTCTATACACTGGAACCAACACAACCTTATAATATTCTTGTGAGTATTAAATTAAACAATGCAATGCCTGGAGTCCTCTCATTACAGGAGCAGTCATGAAAAAACCCTGAGAGGACACATGGCTTCCTCTAGTCACAAAGCTAATAGGTAGCACCTCTGGAAATAGTACCCAAGTCTCCCAACTGTGAGTCCACTTGTCATCGTGTCACACTACCCAATTTTAGGTAGGAATTAGAGCACACTATGTACCACACCCTGGCAATTTTCAGTCTAAAAAGCCAATCATTTAAATAATTATTTCATTTAAAATAATTTAGGTCTTTACGCTCGGAATGCTGAGATACTTAATCTACCACTTGCATCATTTTGTTAGTCATAATATGAGCCTGAAATATAATTATTATTTATGTTATTCATAGAATAGTAACTTGTACTTAACTCAAAAAGTAGGTGTGTAGAACATTTTTTATTTTCCTACAGAAAACAAAAACAAAAAAAGCTGCTGATTTTTTAAAACATTCAAATAAATGATTTCCAAACCTGATCCAGCAATATGGTAAATATATACTATCAGATATCATAGAAAATGTTTATGTTCAAACAAAATATTATTCTAATAGGCTCACAAGAAATGCCTAACAATTAATAATATAAAGAATCCATTGTGGGCTGTTTTGTTTTGTTGATGGCCAAATTTACTGAAGACTTACTTCCCAAATGAAGTGTGAAGTACATGGCATGTAAAATCATTAGGAAAATTCAAAGAACACAGGAACAGGATAAACACAAAGGTGGATGCCAAGGTTGACCAGCTGTGGAGCTCTCGACATTGCCCCAGATTTCAGAGCCAGCATAGCAGCCCACAGCCCTCATACCTGAAGGGCAGTCTGTTAACATATTCAGCATGTAGCCCGTGGTTCTGGAGTTAGGCCTGAATTCAAGTTCTGACTGGGCCACTTATTAGCCCTGTGACATTGAGCAAATAAACATTTAAATGTCAGTTTCACACTTGTAATGGGGGTGATAATGACAGTCTTACAGGGTTACTACAGAATTGGATAAGGAAATATAAGATAAAACTTAGGGAACTGTTTATCATGTGACAAGCACTCAAATGCCATATGTTTATTTATTTGATGTTTGTTTAAATAGCTGCTTACTACCAGACTGATTACATATCCAGCTGGCATGTTTATTAAACACTGATAGATGGCCTCCAAACATCTTGTCCAGGTGGTGAGACAAGATTAACTTCCTGTTCCAGAGTCCTATCAATGTTCGCTGACATTATGGAGTGCCATCTTCGGCATTCGAAAGGCACTGTGGCACCAACTAAATTCAATTCCTTTTTTTTCCTGGTAATTTATTAGCTCTAAGCCTGGGGCAAATCACTGAAATTCTCTGAATTTTGGTTTTTCTCATCTGCAAAAATGAGGAAAGTCTCTAAGAGATGCTGTGAAGATTGATCCCAAGAATACATGTAAAGAACCTAGAACAGTGATAATGTGATTAAATTTTGTCAAGCCCTCTTGTAAACTTTTGTGAGCAGTGTGATAAGAGCCACACCTGAATTATTTCTTTAATGTTTTCGACCACTGTATATCATGCCTGTTTACAGAAAACGAAATGGAAGCTCAGAAAGGTTAATTCCCATGTCCAAGGAACGTAGGTAACAGGCACTAGAACTAGAAACTAAACACTTTCCATTTCACTCCAAAGGCCAATGCATATTACCAGTTCCTTAGATCACCTCCCCTGGCCCCTAAACTAACACAGGTCATAGTTCAATTCAGTGTCTAAAGAGCAGACTCACTAGGTATTTGACTGATCCTCTAAATTGTATCTTCTATGATATTTCTTCATCCTGATACCAATATCAATGTGGGGACCAGTGGAGTGTGTGCATCAAGACTTTCTCACTCTGAGTCTTGTCATGATATTAAGTATAAAGAATGTGTCACTCCCTTGGTCTGGGTATGTGAAGTGCATCATCATATTATATCCAATAATTAGTCTATTTTAGACATGCTGGGGAGAAGCTGTCAGTCTCTGGAACTGCTTTCAAAATCAGTACAGCACCAGGATGCACCGCCCCCACCCACACAGGACAAGGACTAGGGAGTGGATGACCTCATCAAAAATAGTACTTGCAGGAAGCAAATGCAATCATTTATTGGAGCTCTGGAAATCAGTTAAGCTTCTTCTAAAAATCCTTCAGCATTTCAAAGAAATAACAAGTTGTAAGATAATGAAAAGGCAAGCTTTTCCTTCTACTGTGGAAAAATGCTAATATGTTTTACTGGTGGGGAATGGGAAGAGCTTACACCACACAAAAGATGTTCCCGCATCCTTAGCTTGCTTCGATTTGGAGCCCAGCAGTATCTGTTTTGACCAGAGGAGATTTTCCCCTTTCCTTTGATCCCCACTGGCAGGAGAAAGATGAAGTTCTTTGGAGAAATACTGTGCTGAGATTTTCTTGATACTTTAGGCTGAAATGTCTTATTGAATCATACAACTCTATAAAACCTGAACTAAAGAGTGAGTACTACCTGCTCACTGTCTGATTTCTCTTCCTGGAGAAGCGCAATATTTTTCCTGGTCATTTCTAAAGGCTGCTGTTTTGCCTGCAATCTAATGTGGAAGCAGTGATTACAAACATTCAGTAAAAACTGTGGCTGGTTCTGGATCTAGCCACACAGCCATCGCTCACTCTAGCAGCTCAGCATCCATCAAACAGAAGACTGTGGAAGGGTGGCCATTAATCCCCCACAGGGCTTCATTTTCCATAAATTTTCAGTCCTGGCACTAATGCCTTAGTTCAGGATACAGTATGCAGCCAGCTGGAATGAGCAGGGTAGACACGTTATGTCCACTGGTAAAATACCACTCCCCCAAAGGGTAGAGTGAAACATTCCCAAGTAGAAGCTGTAAATTTTATGAAATTTTACAAATACCCGATGATTACCTATAAGCTCTACTCTGCTACCAATAGATAAGTGAGCACTTGCAGAAAGTTACCTAACTTTCCTGAGCCTCAGTTTTCTCATCTATAAAATGAGAGATAATAACAGAGTCCCTCATACAGTTCTTGAGTGGCTTAAATGAATTAATCCATGTACATGAATTAATCTTTGTAAGTGCTTAGAATAATACTTAACACACCGTAAATGCCATATAAATGTTCAAGCGCCTGCGAGATAGAAAGCACTCAGTAAATGCTTGATGTTACTATTGGTATCATTGTTATTCTTCATCATTGTGTCAGATACTAGTTTTAAAAATATACAGTCCTTCTTCTTAAAGAGAAGTCAGTGGCATTTTTATATACCAATGATGAACTTTCGGAAGGAGAAATTAAGAAAACAATCCCATTTACAATGGCATCAAAAAAAATAAAATACCTGGGAATCAAATTAACCAAGGAAGTAGAAGACCTGTTCTTAGAAAATTATAAGTCATTGAAAAAAGAAATTGAAGAAGATACAATAAATGGAAATAAGTAGAAGTATGTATCGTGCTTATGGGTAGGAAGAATCAATATCATTAAAATGGCCATACTACCCAAAGCAGTCTATAGATTCAAGCAATTCCTATCAAAATACCAATGGCATTTTTCAGAGAGGTAGAACAAATAATCCTAAAATTTACGTGGAACCATAAAAGACCCCGAAGAGCCATGTCAATTTTGGAAAGAAGAACAAAGTTGGAGGTATCACACTACTAGATATCAAACTATACTACAAGGCTACCGTAATCAAAACAGCATGGTACTGGCATAAAAAATCAGACACATCGATCAATGGAACAGAACAGAGAGCCCAGAAATAAATCCACACCTATACACTCACTTAATACATGAAAAAGGAGGTAAGAATATACAATGAGGTAAAGATAGTCTCTTCGATAAATGGTGCTGGGAAAACTGGACAGATACGTGAAAAAAAATAATAAACTGGACCACCTGTTATACTGTATACAAGAATAGACTCAAAATGAAATAAAGACTTAAATGTAAGACCCAAAACTAGGCAGTAATCTCTATGTCATTGCTACTAGTAATTTATTTTCAGACATATCTCCTCAAGCAAGGGAAACAAAAGAAAAAAAAAACAATGAGACTATGTCACACTAAAAAATTTTTGAACAGCAAAGGAAATCATCAACAAAACAAAAAGACAAACCGACTGAATGGGAGAAGATATTTGTTTGTGATACATCTGATAAGGGGTTCATATCCAAAATATGCAAAGAACTCATGCAACTCAACAACAACAACAAAAAAATCCAATTAAAAAATTGGGCAGAAGATCTGAATAGATAGATACTTCACCAAAGAGGAAATACGGATGGCCAACAGATATATTAAGAGATGCTCAAGGTCACTAATCATCAGAGGAATGCAAATGAAAACCACAATGAGATATCATCTCACACCTGTGAGAATGCTTATCATCAATAAATCAAAGAACAAGTGTTGGTAAGGATGTGGAGAAAAGGGAACCTACATACTCTATTGGTGGGATTACAACTTGGTACAGCCACTATGAAAAACAGTCTGGAGGTTTCTCAGAAAATTAAAAATGTATATACCTTTTGACCCAGCAATTGAACTTCTGGGTATTTATCCAAAGAAAATCAAAACAATAATTCATATATCTCTATGTATCCCTATGTTCATGGCAGCACAATTTACAATAGCCAAGATATGGAGGCAACCTAAATGCCCATCAACAGATGATTGGATAAAGAAGTTATGGTTCATATATACAATGGAATATTACTCAGCCATTAAAAAAATAATGAAATCCTACCTTTCGCAATGATATGGATGGACCTAGAGGTTATTATGCTGAGTGAAATAAGTCAGAGAAAGATAAATACCATATGATTTCACTTACATACAGAATCTAAAGAATAAAAAGGACAAACTAGTCAAAAACAGACTCACAAATATAGAGGATAATCTGGTGACAGCCAGAGAGAAGGGAGGTTTGGGGCTCAGGAGAAAAGGATGACAGGTTAAGGAAGTACACATTAGTAGTTGATAGATGGTCACAGGGATGGGGAGCACGGCATAAGGAATGCAGTCAGCATTAATGTAATGGCTATGTGTAGAGCCAGAGGAGAGAAAGAACAATCAGGGGAACCATTTCATAAACTATATAAATGTCTAACCAATGTACTGTGTACTTGAAACTAATAATAAAATAAAAATTTTTTAATAATAAGAGCTCCCCTTTAGCAAGGAGAAAAACATGCAGCCTATAGGAATGCATTCTGCTGGTCACTGATCTTGAGAGTAGAATCAGAAACTCTGACAGCCCATCCCCAATCCTGTCATCCCAGAAGAGAGCAGTCGTTAGCTATAATAAAACAATTGCACCCTTCAAATAACCAGGCCTAAAATTTGATATATCTTTTATATTTCATGGTGATAAGAGAAATGGAAAAAGCAATGGATATGTAAAGGAGAGAGAGATTGATTAATTCTGACTAACATTATCAGAAGATACTTCGAAGAAGAGGTAACATTTAAGAAAGCCCTTGAAAGATGAGAAGAACCAAAAAATATTGCTGTGTTGGGGCTTCTTTCTCTAGCTATGATGGAGTTACTGGTCCTGGATTTTAGTGGGCCCTCCCATTGAAATGGGCCCTGGATGAGGCTTAAATGAATATTGCTTAATGAAATGAGCCCATTTGAAAAGGATTCCAATTATATGACATACTGGATAAGGCAAAACTATAGAGATCATAAACATATCAATGGTTGCAAGGGTTCAAGGGGAGGGGATAGGGTTAACTAAGTAGCAAAGGAAACTTTTTTTAGGGTGGTAAAACCATTCTGTATGATATTGTTATGGTGAATACATAACATTATGCATTTGTCAAAACACATAGAATGTTACAGTATAAAGCGCGAACCTTAATAAAGGCAAATTTTAAAAATCATTTATGAAATTTGGAGATTCTCAAGATGAAATGCAGAATATGACCAAATGATTAACAGTATTACAACTGTATGTAATAACTTCACTGAAAGGGTTAGAGTAAGAAGTACTAACCTAAGTAACTTTGAAATGAGTGAAACTTGTAAGACTAAAAAGAAAGAAACTATACATAAGCACTGTACTCTAGTTGATAAAGTTACTCCCCATGGAGTACAGGGTTAATAGTTCTGATACTGCTATACATGTATACTGGAATTGAACAATTAAGTAAATGGTTGCTGGATGGTGGGATCCAGGTTTCTTGTTGTTGGAGTGGTAAGTTTCAGATGTGCAAATAGAAGAGGCCAGAATGATCCATGTGGCAATGAATCAGAGTTGGAGAAATCTATGTAAACTCAGGTTTACCTTAATGAAGTCACAGATGGCTATGTATAGAAATATTTCTATACATGTGTGTATATATATATGGGTTAGTATGCACACATATATTTCCTTTGTCTGCTGAGAGGACCTAGAAACAACAACATCCAGTAGAACCAGCACACCAGCATCCAGATCTCAGTTTTTTATGCCTTTCTCCACTGAACAGAACCAGTATTTTTTGGAAAAATAGCTGATTCTAGGTCTAGGGCTGAAATGAGCCTTGATCATCTTTAAGTACCAGAAAGTAAGGAAGTACTTAAAAAAAAAAAAAATACACATGATAGAAGTATATCAAAGGGACACAGGAGCCAAATAAAAGAGCTCCTAAAGCCCAAGACTGAACAAACTGGAGCAAGAAGATAAATGAAATAGTACTAGATTACAACCCAAAGTTTAAAATAAATATCCATAAGCCCATACTGAAACAAACAAACAAACAAATAAATAAGACAAAAAGACAAATCTCCTGTGCGGCAATATTCCAAATAATATATGTGGATACTTGACACTCAAGAAAGGGGTGCATAGATCCCCACTCCTTAACTGTGGGCTGTACAGCGTGGCTTCATTCCAAAGAGCACAGTATGGAAACAGGAAAGCATAAATAACTTTACAACAGAGCAACCTGACACATACTACACACATTACCTCAGCAAGGCAAAGTCAACATCAACAGTGATAACTACATTGGTCATATGTATACTTCAGTGTATGATGTATGATGAATACACACACACACACACACACACACACACACACACACACACACACACGACGAATATGGCAATTTACCTCTGTAGTCTTCCTTCTAAGAACACATAACCATGTGTTCTTTAATCATGAGAAAAACATCAGACAAAACCCAATTAAGGGACATTCTATAAACTACTTGACCAATATTCATCAAAACTGTCAAAGCTGTTAAAAATGAAGTCTGAGAAACTATCACAGGCAAGAGTAGTCAAGGAGGCATGACTACTAAATGTAATGAGGCATCCTGACTGGATCCTGGAACAGAAAATGGACAATAGATAAAACTAAGGGTATAGACTTTAGTTAATGATGTGTCATATTTGTTTCTGTAATTGTGACGAATATACTTTACTAATGTAAGATGTTAATTATAGAGGAATTTGAGAATGAGGTATATGGGAACTCTTTGTACTATCTTTGTTACATTTCCGTAAATCTAAAATTATTCTAAAATATAACTTATTTTTTAAAATACAACAGAACTTTACAATAGCATCAAAATCATAAAACTCATTTCTGACAGAAACTGACCAATAGAATCAATATAATACCAAGCAATATCTTAGAAGCCTTATTAAAAACAGAAATCGTCAAGGTGATTCTAAAGTTTTTTTGTAAATTTAAAGAACTTGGATTCCAAAACAATTTTGAAAAGGAAGAACAAAATTTACTATCAGATTTTAAGACAATTATAAAGTTAAACTAATCAAAAGAATGTGATATTGACATAAAGACAGACATGTACATCAGCAGAACCAAGTAGATACTCCAAAAAAAGAACCTACACATATATGACAAATTGCTTTTTTACATAAGTGGCAAGGTAATCCAATAGAGAAAGAATAGTCTTTTTGTAAAATGGTATAGGAACAATTAGATATTCATATGGAAAAAAATGAACTTCAATTCCTACCTATGCATTACACAAAAATTAATTCAGAATGAATCATAAACTTAAAAGCGAAATCTATAAAACTTCTGAAAGAGAACAAAGAAAAATATTCACAACCCCAAAAAAAGAATAGTCAAAAATACTTTAGATAGGACACGAAACATTGTTAAAGAGATAGTCCAGTCAAATATGAAAAAGTGACTTGAAGAAGACATTAAAAAGAGGATAAAACAGATGGACAATACACACATGAAAAGATTTTAAACAACATGAGGAAAAGCAAATTACAGTCAAAATGACATGCAAATGCACACCCACATGAATGACCACAATTAAGAAGATTGATAATATCAAGTTGTGGAGAGTGGGTTGTAAACTGACAAGGTCCTTGCAATCTGTGAGATCCACCAAGGGTTGCCTCACCGGACAAACCCTCCTAAGAATGGGAAGTAGGAACTGATGGGAGAACAATGCAGGTGTTGAAATGCAAATGGTTTTAGCAGGCTATGTAGGGTGGGGGTTACCCTACAGAAATGCAAATGATTATAGTAGGATGTGGAGACTGGGTGGGGATTCTCTCATTTTAGCCAGCAAATGTATGAGTTTGTATAAAAGCAATTTGCAAAAATAAAATCCCTCTCTACTCCATCATCAGTGGATACTGGGCCTTCCGAACCCAGCTTTCCATCTTCTTTCTTTTCTCAATCTCCCACCATTCCCACTCAGGATTATTTTCCAGGGCTGCACTGGACATGTCAGGATTTACCACTTGCTGGACGTGGCATCAAGTGCTGGCAAAGTGTGGAGCAACTAGAAGTCTTGTATATTACTGGTGGGAATATAAAACGTTAACAGTCACTTTAAGGAACGATTTGGCTATTTCTTAGAAAGTTAAACATACACTTACCCTGTGAACCCAGTGATTCTACTCCTAGGTATTTTACCTAACAAATATGAAAATATATCCACAAAAAGACTGGTGCAATATTCACAGCAGTTTTAGTAATAATAGCTCAAACTGAAAACAGCCCAAATGTCTATCAACAGATGAATGGAAAAACAATGGAACACTACTTAGCAATATAAAGGAACAAAGTACTGATTCATACATCATAGGTGAATCACACAAACATGCTGAATGCAAAAACACACAAAAGAATACATACGGTATGATTGCATTTATAAGAAGTTCTAGAACTGGCAAAACTCTACGTAAGAGATAACAGATCAGTACTTTGATAAATGGAATGACAGACTGTCTGCAAAGCGACTGAAAAACTTTTGAAATGATTATAATGGTCTCTATTGTAATTGGGGTGATGGTTAGATTGGTGAATACATTTATCAAAACTCGTACACTAAAAATATGTATTTTATTGTATGCAAATCAGCCTAAAACATTGATAGATAAATGTTTAAAAATCCATGTGGTGCCGTGTTAAGTAGAAAGACAGCAGTGGTAGACTATCAGGTGGTGGGAAATGTGTGGGGACAGCAGGACTCAATCTCCTATGTTCCTTGTACTCTGCTAATAATGTCTGGGAATCCTGTGACAGGAAAATCAAATACAGTCCCTGCCCTTAACAACACTACTGGGTAGTGATGTGAACAAATAAATATAATAAGAAAAGCACTCTGATAGGACTTGTCTAGATGTTATGGGGACAAGTGACTATGCCAATAGGAGGGCTTCACAGAGGAAGTAACAATCTGAGTTTTTAAGGAAAAAAAATCAGACATGCTTAAGGAAGGGAGGGTAAATGGTGGTGAGAAAAATAATTACCGGCAGAGGCAAAGGATCTGCTTGGGAAACAGAAAGAAGGCCAAGACAGATGAAGGAAGAGATTGTGACAGAAGGCCAGGCCCCATACAGCATGGAATTCCAATTTTACTGTGCAGATGACTGGGAGACAGTAACCTGAGAGAAACACAGTAAGGTTCGATCTTGGAAAGCTGACTCTAGCATGGATTAGAGAAGGAACAAGGACAGAAACTAGAGGCCATAGAAGACTGAGACTAACTGAGGCAAAGGATAACAACCTGGAGCATGAGTTGGCAAGGAGGTGATGAATGGAGGAGGGGCAGAGATCAGCACCTGCCCAAATGCTTGAAGAGGGTCACAAATTCAAGTCCATAATCTCTCCCAATTTGAAATTTGTCCTAATAGCTCAACATCTTTCAGCTATTAAAAACTAATTCGTGTATCGAGTTATAGAGCCATTGGCAGGACCAGAGCTTTATGATTAGAAAAAAAAAGAAACGTCTCTGAACATTAGCTCATTCAAAATTCCCTTCTCTACCAAAACATCTGGCAGGAGTTTCAAAATAGTGACACTCCCCATGTCCTTGGGAGTGACTGCCTTTCAACATGTTGGATGGGAAACTCGTTTTGACCATGCCACTTGATCTTTCTTCACAGTAATTCCTGAGTACCTGATCTTGCCATTCATCTGTCTCCCACATCCTCAGGCCCAGACCAACTCTCTGTATTCTAATGAGATCCGACTGCAGAGCAAAGCCCTCTATTACCTCATGTCATGGCATGTTTAATTACTCAGAGGAAAACAGGAACAGCAAACTAGGCACTCAATGTCTGAATACATAGTAGGGATGGAAATGTTCCAAATCACCCCTCCACTGAGAGTCCTGAGAACGAAGAAACAAACCAGGGTTATTTTAGATGGGAAGTCTGGTAATAACTCCAAGATTCCAGTATTCATCCATCCAAGAAATCATTATTAAGCCCTGTGATGTGCCAGGCCCTGTACTATGCACTGCGGAGGACACCAGAGGAGGGGTCCTGGGGGATCATGAATGGAGAGTAGAAAGTAGTTCATATGCTCCTATCACAGCTCTCTGAAGACACACCAGGTTCTTCCCTAGCTCTTGTGGAACATGAGTATGGCTAGAACCTATAGGCAGACTAGGGCAGAGACCTGACGGAAGCTCTTGGCTCTCAAAGTGGGGCAGATTTTCAGCTCAGAGATTCTGATGTCCTAGTATGCTGGCGTGTAGGAACAAAAAGATGCTTCTGCTCTCAGAGACCTGCGAGGGGAGATAAATCATTGCGCCCCAACGGCTCTGACCTCCTGGACTATGGGAATATGTCTTTCCCCTCACCTGAGCCTCTTCACCTGCAGGGGTACCCTTCCTTCTTCCTATAGAACCTTCTCTCCTTTTTCTGTCTCTTAACCCACTCAGGCCCAATTTGAATGGCACCTCCTCCAGGAAGCCTTTCTGATAACCCAAGGCAGAGTTAGATACTCCATCCTCTGTGCTCACGCAACTCCTGTATTCTTGGAGATGGTGGCACTGTAGCTGGGCTTGAGAATAAGTAGGATTCTGGAAGAATTATATATACAAAATATACACAGGAGTCAGTCACAGTGTGAAGTGTTGGAGAAGTGGATGCAGTCACTCAGTTATTCACTCATTCATTCATTCAACATCTATTATTGAACTCTGACAAGATGCCAGGCTCAATGACCTACAGAGAGAGGCAGGCTCATGAACAAGTGCTGCTCCCTCTCATACGAACACACATGCTTTTGGACCACAATGATCTGCTGTGTGGCAACTGCGACCTCTGTATCAAGATGAGAGTTGAGACTTTATAGCAGATTAATAGTGAAACCTTATAGCAATCTGTATATAGCAGAGAGAACCTCATCTCTCCCTTATTTTTTTTTTTTTAATACAAATAAGGCTTTTTCTGCTTTTACTACAGGCTACGTAAGAATCTTCTTAGAAATTTTATATCTCTAGAGCTAACAGCAAGACATATTTTTCTCGATTTTTTCCATTCATTTCCCCATGGAAAGAAATATTTGTTTCTAAAAGAAAAGAAAATCTCCTGATCAGCTATGTATCCCCTGGAAATACTGATGAACTGGATGATTCTAATGAAGCTGAATGCTATAGCATTTATCACAGAGAAAGATTGTTCGCTTCTCTTTAAGAACTAGTCAGAATATTCAGAAAAGAGGTTATCAGATATCCATGTCATTTCCTAAGGCTGTGGTCCCCCAAATTTGAGTAGCTCTAACCTCAGCTTGATTCTGTTATAGCTGTTTTCCACCTCCTGTTCAATGAGTTATATGGCATATTAACCTTTAATAAGTGAACTAAATGCAGTTTTCTTTGAAAGGAATGTGTGATGCTTTTTGGAATAATGGGTGGGTGGCTCCCTGGAGAGACAGAGAATGGTTAGAGGGTCAAAAGCTGCGGGTCTATGAGCCCAAAAGCTGACCTGGACAATGCTGTGGAAGGTAGGAGCGAGTTGGGGAAAGGACAGAGGGAGGTTAGAGCTAGCCGCCAGTGCTCATCAACAGGTCAAGCTCAGGTTGGAGTGGGAACCACTAGGAGACTCTCATCCTGTATTTATCCAACAAACACATTCTGAGGGATCTTCTAGGCCGCTGGCACCAATGGGAAACTGTCAAGTACCCTTCCTCGTGCAGGAGACAGACAAGTACCTGGAGGACCCCTAATGTGCCAAGGCTATGGGAGAAATGATCTCCAATGACATGGGAGAGGTATAGTGAATGGAAGAGGAATAGATGGTACTTGAATAAATCTCAAAGGGCAAGTGGAAGTGAGCCACGCAAGCAGGGTTCAAGATATTCCAGAGAGAAAAAACGTAGCACACGTCAAAACTTGGGAAGTGAATGGTTCGCACTATAAATCACAGGTCACTCTGCTTGGCTGGAGTAGTGGAGACACAGGGGCCTGACAGTGCCCATTAAACACTTTGTTTAATCTTTAACAGGAAAAATCAACCATCCACTGTAGAGACTTTCTAGGAGCCTCAATTTCCTCATCTATAAAACGGAGATGATAGCAGCTAGCTCCTAGAGTTGTGAACATAACAGTAATCATCACAGAACTCACAGACTTTACACCTTAGTTAACAACACCTTAATATGCTTGGCCCAACAACTAGCATAATTGCTCTCTCTCTTTTTAAAAACTTTTTGTCGCCGTCATCATTATTATTAGTCTTTGGCTTTTCTCAAGGGAAAATGTTCTCCCTACCAAGCTGCACTTTCTGGGAACTCAGAAAATAACCTTCTGTAAAAGCCTTCATATTATCCCAGCTCTCCTAACTCATGCCCCCGTGTAAAGGTATTGCCTTATGTGACTACTCAGTGATCTTAGAAAGCACACTTATTTCCCTTTTAATTGGTAAATTAAAGATGTCTCATGGGAAGAAACATGAACAACATAGAGAGTAAAACTATTTATACAAGGAAACCGACCCCTATAAATTAACAAGAAAATTAAATGGACTGACAAGAACTTCCTACATTCCCCGGAGTTTTAAGGAAATAGTCCCTCCATCTCATACTAATCAAAGACATAAATAAAACATTAGCAAATTGAATCCAGCACTAAATTTAAAGAATGAAAACTGATGTCAGTACCAGAATGGTTCCACTTTAGAAAATGTATTAATATAATTAATCACATCAATACATGGATAGATAAAAGGAAATTACTGTTTTGATAACACGGGAGCTGTTTCCAAGGAGTGGTTAAGACAGAAGCTCTGACTGCAGAAGGTCCAAGCATAAATTAAATGACAAAGTGGAGACAGCAGTTATAGAAGAGTCTTTCAAGGCTTGGTATGAACGAGAACAGAAAAAAGAAAGATGGGGTGGTATCCTGAGACAAGGGCACAAGGACAAAGGAGTGTGTGTGTGAGTGTGTGTGTGGCGATGATGTCTTTTAAGGTGTCAAATATTAAACACATTTATAGCCTATAAGAAAGGAGCTAATGTAGGGGGAATGAGTAAATATTAAAAAGGGAAGGAAAAGAGGTGACCTACCCAACTGTAAATGAGTTGCATAAGTGGTAAAGAGCTTAACCTCTGGAGCCACATGGATGGGTTTGAATCTTCTCTCCATCGTTTACTAGCTGTGTGACATTGCACAAATTACCCAAGCTCTCTGTATCGTATATCCTCACCTGAAAAATGGAAGTAATATGGTGTCTTCTTCATAGAGTTGCTATAAAGATTAAATGAATATAAAATGCTTAGAACAGTGTCTGGCAGTGTGTTAAATAAAATCAATGTCTTCTATTAAGTACAGAATACTTAGCACTACTATACTTTACTTAGTAGTACTAACTATATTATTTAACACTACTAAGTATAGAATAGATATTATCTATATTATAAAATAGATATTATTTCGTTCTGACAGAGTACATAGAGAAGCAGGGAAATGAGGAATTGACAGGATGTCAGACAATTAGAGGAAGAGCTTAAATGGAGAGTTGCTGATGTCACCTACAATCATCATCAAAAAGGGGGTTCCACAGAATGCTGAAGATGATGAGTCAGTCAGAAATCCCAAAACTCTACTCTGCCCCATTGATGACCTTGTCCATTATAACAAGGTAAGGAAGAAGTATAAGGGAGGAAGGAGTCACAGTAAACTAGAGTAGGGCCAGATGAGGAGAGAGTCTCAGAGAACAGGGTTCAAAATGGACTGTCATTTCAGGCTTTGTTCTATATACTTCAGTATTATTTGAACCTATGACAATGAAAATGTATTAACGTATATTTAGGTACAAAAAAAAATAATGAAGTGCAAGATGCTACCATTAGGAGAAACTGAATGAAGGGTACATGGGGTCTCCCTGTATTATTTCCTACAGCTGCATGTGAATCTATACATACCTCAATTGAAATTTCAATTTAAAGAAAGAATAATAAAGAAGAGTGTCTTCTTCACTCTGATTCCACCACCACTGCAGAGAGGGGCAAATGGGCATATATTTTATATAAAGAAATTAAAATGATGTCAAAAGCCACATTTCTCTGTGTACATGTGCTGATGCATGGTGGGGCGGAGGTAAAGGGGAGGAAGACTAGCAGAAAGTCCCTTAAGAACCTGTCAGGGTATCCTTTGCTTTGGTCTCTTTGCTATGGCCCATGGTCTTTCCTCAGTTTTTCAGCTAGAATCCTGGTGTTGTCAGGGCTCCAAGAACTGGCCCAGTGCTTAAATACAGACACCCAGGAGCCAAGTTTACAACATTTACAAAAGAAGCCATGATGTCAGGACAGTCTGGTGGCTAAGAACATGGATTTTGTTAAAAATGCAGCTTTAGTTTCAAATCTCTCTGCTGTCACTCACTAAATGTGTGGCTTTGGGAAATTTTCTTAACCCACCTGGGCCTGTTTCTTCATCTGTAATAATTAGATTATAACAGTATCACTTTATTTGGAAGATAAAATGTCATGGAGACTTCAAGATAAACAGAGTGGATTAAATAAGTACATCGATGGCTACAATTGCCCAAAACTTTACTAAAATAATAGTTAAGGAATACAAGTATGACATGCAAGGCCAAAGAGAACAGACAGTAAACAAAGGGGAGAGAAAGACATCAGCAATATTTTTATTATATAGAATATTATTGAAGAAAAGTAACCAGATTAAACAGAGGAAGTTTAAACCTAAAAGCATCTAGCCAGCCTTCTTTATAAAATCAAAGCATAAAAGAACTAGAAGGGATTTTAGCAATTCTAAATTCTCTTTTTAAAATGTGGAACTAAGATCTAAAGGACAGAAAGTTACCCATGGAGACAGGGCAATCAGCGCCAGAGTCAGGACTCGACCTTCATCCTGGCTCGTATCCTAGCACTTTGCCACCAGGCATTTCTTCTTCCTTGCCTTGATATCTAAGTGAGTTTCCAACATGTTGACCAGAGTCAGGACTGCCTACGTTTCTGAGTGTGTGGCTGTAGAGACCTGAAGGCGGAAATGAAGGTCATTGAGATCAAAAAAAAGGAAGAAAAGAGGTCTTGGGAACCAGGAGAGGCACTGGGGTACCTTTTGTGGTCAAACAAAATTTTGCATTCCAGATGTTTGATTTTTCTGGGAAGCATCTACAAAAGCAGAGAAGCACTGCAGAAGACAGCCACACGAAGGAGGCTGCTCTTGATGTTTTCAAACGAGTGGAGGTTCAGAATTAATTTGCTGCTTCTCTGGTCCCAGGTGACAGCGCTGCTGGAAGCCTGAATGAAGTTCGGCAAATTAATCTTGCATATTTTATGGGTCCTGAATGCTGTACACACAGCATCCCTGATGTTGATTACTGTCTCAGCCAATGCAGGGGGGATTTGTTTTATGATGATTTCAATTACAGATAACTGTTACACCCGGAATCATATATCAGCTGCTTGTAAACCAGAACAAGATATGAATACTAGCTGCTGAAGGCCAAGGGCTGTCCAGAACATGCTTTTAATTTAAAGCTGATAAAATAGCTCTGTTTCTAGAGAAAGAGTTCTGTTCCTCTCATGTTTTTTGTGCTTTCTTGTTGGTCCTGTCCCTGCTTTGGATTTAAAATCATGCAGAAATGACAGCAGTGCTGCTGTATGCTCCTTTCCAGGTTCCACTGAGAATAAGTAGCATTTGAATATTACCATTTGGTATGCAAAGTCAGGCAGAGGGGAATGACCCAGCAATCCTGACACCTTCAAGATGAATTCTCGGAGTCCTACAAGTGACCCAGGAGGCTGCCTAAGAATAATGCCTACAAACAGCAGGGGGCGCTGCAGGGAGACAAAGGGCCATCAGGAATCCAGGCTGCTGGAGTAAGGAAGGCCTTTTCACTTGGTCACACTCAGGTACCTGAAAGCCAGCCTTCCTCTACTTAAGCCATCGATGTGTGTACAGCCAAGGACAGCACTCTAAGCATCTCAATTTTAGAGAGACCATGTGTCTGGCGAGTGGTACCCCCACTGTGGAGGCCTCAAGCGTAACAGTTGGAAAGGAACAGGTGCTAAGCCTGACCTCTCATTCCACTAGGGGGAAACTGAGGTCCAGGTCAAAGAGAACTGGAGTTTCACCTCAGACTAGAATCAGACCTCAATGCTCTAAGTTCAGTGATTAAGTTTAGGAACCCACTATTTCTATTTCTTACTGGTTCCTCACATCAGAGTCTCTGAAAAGACAAAATGTTTATAAACCTGTTCCTACAATCACACATTCCAGCTCTTACATTTTCCACAAAATCCCAAATTGAAGAATGCCACACTGCTGGGTTCTCTTTTCTGTTTTAAAAACCTGGTAGTCAGCAATACAGCTATCCCACCCAACAAACAACAGTCTGCAGTAAAGCAGAGAAACAGAGAACCAGCCTTACCACCCTCCAGAATGGAGAAGTTTACGGTTATGCTCATCTACACTTGCATAGGTTTGCCCCTGTGCACATTGGCTCTAACCCCTCTCACCTTTGCATTTCTGGTCCAGAATACTTCCTGTGTTTTCCATTCCAGAGCCCGGGCATGAATCCGATACACTAGCATAATTTTAATTTTGATTTTTATGAAAAGAAACAATGTATTGTTGAAATACATGGGGATCCCCATAGAAACTACCAAGTCCACATATTCACCGGCCCGTGACCACAAAACAAAGTTACCATTTTCTTTATTACAGCATAAGTTCCACTTATATAAATCCCTCTAGTCCCCAGCAGTTTCTCCAAGTTCTTCGTCTGGAACCTGCTGGTCTGGACAGGCACAGCTGCCTCTTCCTCCTGGTCTCTGTTGGTGGTCACATCATCTCAACTTGGGGGAGCAGGCACTGTGCTTCCTAACCCTCTGGACCACAACTGTGATGTTAACAACATAGCACAGGTTCAGAGAAGCATAACTTCTTTCCAAAAGGTAACTACATCCTCCTGAAGCTGGCCGTTCTAATGGCCATGGGCTCTATTTCAGCATGCTTATGGCAGCTGGTGCCTGCCTATCTCCTAGTCCGTCCCCAACGGCAGACTCAACTTATTGCCTTCAGAAAGATGCTCCAAGCATCTTCATACCAATGGCTTCCCCAATACTCTCTTCATTCTTGTCTCAAAATTAAGGAAGAAGTCCTTCCACACTCCCATCCAACACTAGTGTCCTTTCTGCTCGAGTTGACAATGAAAACCTCAATTTCCTCACATGGAAACTCATAACCACACTCTGGAAAAGAAAGCCATAATAGTTAACAGTAAATTTAGCAATATATGGTCTTTTCCTCCATTAATAACAGCATGATATATACCAGGGGCCCCATCTGCCCTGTCCAAGCCTGATCCCCGTCCTCTTCATCATCTTTCTTCACCAGAAAGAGATGAGTTGGGGCACGCGCCTCTCCCCACTTGCCTGGTTCGAGCTGCCCTTCTGTGAGCAGAAGCTGGAGTAAAAACACTCATGCATTTTCTAAGAACAAGCACAGGCAGGCCAAGTCCAGAGGTAAGAGCAAAACAGATAAAGGAAAACAGGTTCTCCCTCTGTGGGGACAGGACACACTGCCACCATGGCCAGCTGCCTTTTTAGAACAAAACACTGAAAATCTCAGTCTGCAGCACTTTCATTTCGTTCTTTGATATATATGGGGCTTCCCCAAGAAAAATGAAGGGGTTATTTAATTGCTCTACATCTGCATGACTGACAGGGCCCCCAACAAAGAGATAGTCTTCCAAGCAATTTAGAAGGCTCTACTCCAAAATTTCAGTGTTCATCCAGAAATGCTTAAACTGCCTTCAACTCTGCAAATGGCGGAATTTCCAACTTCTAAAAAAGTTTAGTGTCTGTCAGACTTCTTGCTGCATTCAGATGACACTCTCAATGCTGTCACTTAGAGATCCCAACATGAATGTTTCCAGGTTCTTTAATAGGGGTTGCTGAAAATGCAGCTACGTGTATTTAAAAAAAAGAAAAAGTCACAAGATGGCAGGGACACAGCAGGATCAGTTATTAAAGTGCAGTTTTGGGTAAATTGAAGCCTTTAAGGAAAGCATATAAGTTCCTTGCAAATGCTTCATTTTTTTCCCCAAATAAAGAAGTAGACTTCAGAGCCATGTTAGAAGAAGACAGACAAGGACCTAGTATTCTACATTTACATGGACAGTCAAAAAAGAGAAAGATCAGGATTCCATAATGTTACAAATGTTAGGAAGACACTCGCTTAGTTTAAAGGCTTAAAGAAGTTGAATCTCACCATCAGGACCTCATAACCCTGTGACGTGGGCCAAGAACCACACTGTGACCTCCACATCTACTTCTCTTGGATACTGCTATGCCCCTGGGCAGTGCCACATAGCTAGACACAGCTCTGGCCTCTAAGAGCCCCCACTGCCTCACCCAGACTCTGCTGCCATTTCTAATTGTATATAGCCCTCTGAGAGGTTCCCAGGTGCTCAAAATGGCACAGGGGTTATGAAGTCAGCAAGACTTCATATGCTTTCAGATCCAGAAATAATGCTCCTTGGTCTCCTCCGTTAGACCCACCTCCAGCTCACTGCTTGCTCACCACAAAACTTAGTCATATGTCAAACAGATGCCAAGAGATAAACTAGGAAGAAAGCCTTTCACCGTATCAGTCCACATTTCTCAGGTTAGCTCTGCCTGACTCCTTCTGCCTTTATAAAGAGTTCTCTCCATGAGACTCCTCAGCCCCTTGTGAAGCAAGAATCTTGGCTGATTCACCTGCCGACATGGACCTAAAGTTCTCATGCCCCACAGAGAAGTCATACATACATACATACATACATACATACATATGTACACACACACACACACACACACAC
>NW_006443124.1:8155210-8159218 GCF_000325575.1 Pteropus alecto
CACACACACACACCCCAATGTGGAGCAGGGAGCTGCTGTGTTTGCCCTTTCTAGTTATCTAAAATGTGTCTGTGCTCACTGACCTCCCACTTCTGGTGTTAGTATCCACTTCTATCTCAGAACTTGACATAAGCTGGCTGAATGGGTTGTTCTTTAATGGATAAGTTCCAAACTAGACACCCTGGAAGTTGGAAGAGGACTGGCTGGCTGCTGGGATATCCCTTCTGCCAGCAGATGGGACTGCTCTCATCAGAGGTAGGGGAGAAGGAGGTCATTCTCCCTTTCCTCTTTTCTTCTGATTCTCTATGGGCTACCACTTACATTGGTGGCTGTCTCAGGAAGAGATAAGTGAGACCCTACATATAGAGAACTCAGCACAGTGAGCTCATAACAAGCCCTAACCCTAACATGCCCATGCTCCAACATGTCCATCCATTCAGAGATCTCTTTCACTTCTTAAGCCCCACTGGTACCATACCACCTGCAGTCCCAGCCTCAGGGAAGTAAGAATATAAGAAACACCACAGACAAAACTTCTCTAACATATATAAACATCAGGAAGACATCTTCAAGAGAAGTAACCTCCATGAAACCAGAATGTTCTCCTGCACTCTAAAAATAGCCACTGTCCTGGGTATGTGGTTCCAGGCCCAGCTTCATCCATTTCTTTGGTGAATTTAACTTGCCCCTTTCATTTATGGAGCTAGGTGCCCTTCAGCTCCTGCCTGGGTTGGCAAGGAAATGAGTCGCTGGGGTGCAATCTTCCAATAAAGAAAGTACATATGGGAACATATGTTGGCTCTATAAATCAACACTCTCCAACATGACCATTGAAGAATTATTTCCGATTTTTCCTCAAATGCTCCATGAGGAAGCTACCAACAAAAGGGATACATAGCGAGGGTGGAAATCAGACTTGAAGCAAAGCAAACACTCCCTTCCTCTGCCTCTCTTGCCAACGTCACTAAATATATTGATGGCGTAATTGGAAAGTTTGGCTTTGAGCCAAGTGATGCCTTCTGAGTGACCGGTAGCAGGTGGAGGAGCCATAAAATGTTAATTGCTCCACATGCAAGCTCAGGGACACCTGCCCCATGCTCCTGTGTCACATCAATCATGCAGCCTCCAATCCAACCAAGTGGTGAGGCTTCCCTAGTAGACTCTCAAAAGAAGAAGAATCAGCGCTGACCTGCCCTGGTGCCTGGGACTCCTGACTGCATAATTAATATTTATAATATGGGCCTGGAGTTACTGCCAAGGCTCTGGAAACTCCCTTTTCCTGACTGAGAAACTGAGTTCAGAATGAAGCAGTGGCCAGGACAACTAAGCCGACAGGTCCACAAAGCCAGAGACCCCATCCGTCACTGATGAATCACCAGCCCACTGCTCAGCCTCTGGCACTAAGCAGAAACACAATAAATGTTTGTGGTCCCTCCTCTCCTATACCTACAAACACATGCAGAGACATAACAGCTATAGAAAAAGGCTCAGCCGGACCAGACACTCAACAACACACACACATACACACAAAGAGATAGGAGCACACCCATACATTCACGCTCACACATACACGTATATATGTGTACACATATGCACGTCTTTACCTTAATAACAAAGTTTGGGGCTAGAATCATCATTACTTCTTTCATCAGTTTGGCACTCCACTTTGCTGGTGAAAATAAACTAATTTATACCAGTGGGGTCCTGTTTTTTTTCATTAATTTCTCAGTTGCACTGAAGACTCATTAGAGTTTCCTAGGCCAATCTTCTCATTTTAAAGGTGGGAAAACTGAGGCTCAGATGGGAAGGGGAACTGCTTAAGTGAATTAGCAATGATCAGGAATGAATCTGGTTCTTGGCTTCCTAAGTTAAAAGGTCCTGAGTTCCTTGTGGTGATGACTTTTCAACCATTGCCCCCATCAAGGTTAATCTGATAATGAAAGGGGCTGCTATTTATTGAGTGTCCCCCACTTGTCAGGAATGGACTAGGTCTTTGACACATATTCTCTCTAATCTCAACATCAACACTGCAGGGTACTGCATCTTAGAACTGAAGATATCGAAGTTCAAGGAGGCAAAATATTCAATTGAACCACATGAAATTGACAATATTCAATCATTTATATCTGATAAAAAAAAAAAAGCAAATCAATAATTTTCCCCTAGCCTCAGAGCAGGTAAGTGGCCAAGCTAAGGTGTGCCCCCAGAGCCCGTGTCCCTCTGCTGTAGTCTCCAGGCTCCTCCGCCCCTCACACGGGCCTGTGGGCTAGGTCTGCTCATTCTGCTACCTTGCCCTGGTTGGTCCTGACCACCTGAGACTAGTCTCACACCTGCTGTCTGTCACGCACTGATCTCCACTACAGCTACCCCTCTGTCTTTTCTGGTCTTGGCTCTTTTTGCTTTGGAACGTTTCTTCTCTCATCAGATCTCTGACCACCCCTTTGACTCTTCTTTTACCTCTGAGGATCTTGTGCCCAGACTGAGCCTCCCCTCTCCATACTGGTCGGGACAGCTTCTCTCTTCTCCTGGCCTGTACTCTTCCTCATGTGGAGCCTCCTAAGCATTTACTCTTTACGTTTTTGCAGTTTACCTTAAGCTAGGCACTGTCTTGGCCTTAAAAATATGTCCACAAATGTTCTGATACTCTTGCTTTCAAGAGGTGAAGTTTACTTCCCCTCCTCCTGAGTGTGGGCTAGGCTTAGTGACTGGCTTCTAACAAAGAGCACACAGCAAAAGTGATGGTGTGCCACTTCTGAGATTAAGCTATAAAAAGACTACAGCTTTCAACTGGATATTCTCATTCATTCTCTCTCTTCTCTCTCTCTCTTCCCTCCCTCACCTCCCACCCCTTCACATGTTCTGGGGAAGCCATGTCATACACAGCCCTATGGAGAGGCCCATATAGCAGATTCTTGCCAACAGTCATATGAATGAGCTTGGAAGAGGAACGTCCAGCCCCAGTCGAGCCTCAAAGACTGCAGCCCTGGCCAAGAGGTGACTTGAAAGATCCCAAGCAAGAACCACCCAGCTAAGTTGCTCCTGGATTCCTGACCCACAAGGCTGTGACATACTCAACATTTGTTGCTTTATGCTACTAAGTTTGAGATAATTAAATAACTAATACAAGTACCTTGGCCTTAATTGACAGAAAGAGGCCACCCCCATGTTGACAATCACATATTGCAGATGGACTTCCTCATTCATTTCCCTATTCTCCACATCACCTCCTTAACTGAAAACTAGCCAATACTTGCTCCCTTCCCAGTACCCTCCCTTGCCAGGCACCCAATGCTTCTAAGATCCAAGCTAATGGATATTTTTCCGACTAACCTGTTTTTCAGTTTCATTTAGCTAAAAAGCAAACAAACTAATATAAGAGTAAAACAACAACTGAATCTCCAAATATACAATGTACTTGTCTGACATCAATATATGCTACTGCAAATGACTTACAGAGCTACACCACCACTCGAATAAAACATCTTATTGCTTTGTTCGTAGTCTCTGACTATGAGCTACAAGATGAGAATTTTCCAGTCCACGGAAATGCATGCAGACATTAAAAACATGTCAAAGCAGTGACAGAGACAGAAGACTCAAATGTCTAAAAATTGAGTCCAATTCTCAGCAGTGTGCACCTTGCCCTGTGTGGACAAATTATTTGAAACATTTATGCAGGGATAAAGTCCTACCACTGTGAACATGAAAGGTCCCTTTGGGTTATTTGGTGGCCATGGAATTCTACTGCATAGAAGCTGATTTAATGTAAATGGACTTAGAATCCCTGTTGGGAATTCAGAGGTTTTCGTCACAGGAGTGCTTCTGTGATAAGACAGCGTGTATTTTCTTTAGGCCAATTAGGTGGATGTACATAGTATTTTCTCTCTCATTCTCTCTTGTCCCATCTTGTCTCATGCTCCCTCATCTGGGTGTTAAGCCACTTCAGTCTTTTCAGAAGAGTAAAGAATGGGTTTTATTACTTGTGACAGGTCTATCACCATAGAACAA
>NW_006443124.1:8159401-8167418 GCF_000325575.1 Pteropus alecto
AAACGTTGGGAAACAGACAAAAAAGTCAAGTTGAGCTTTCCAGCTATTTCACAAATAGCCCACAGCAAACAGCTTTGGTTGTGTGTACCACAATTCCTCATTCTTGCTCCATTTCATTCCCTAGCTCTGCCTTCCCCTGAGTGAACAGCTAATAGTTATGCGCATCTTCAGGGACACCTGGTAGAGCTGACGTTAAAGATCTGCCCATCCTCAAAACCACCAGGCCTAAGCCTCTTCTCATAATAGAGGCATATTGAAAACATCGCCAGCTCCAAAGTTAAGCCTCTCCAGTTTGACAGAAACTGGGCCCTTGGCTACTAAGATGGAAGGTTGTCCTTTAAAGAGATGACATCGTCTAAGGTAAGACATGGTTAGAGAAGGTCATGTGAAGTATATAAAAGCGAACCTTAATTAGAGATAAAAATAAGCCTGTTGGATTTGCTTTCAAAATTACAGATAAGGGAATTTCAAAATATAGCCTATATGGGCTTCCTCCACTCACCAAATTCCACTGACTAAATGGATTTCTGAAGCAGCCAACTGGAAATATAATCTGTATTTCAAGAAAGCAAAATCAGCTTTCATCACTCAAATTTGGTAATTTCGCGTTTCCACACATGCTAAAACATAAAAAAGAGTAAAACAATTTAAGATAAAAACCCGAAAATGCAAAAGTGGATGAAAGAAAAAGCTACTTGGCCCATTTACTATCCCAACTGTCAATAAACTCTGGGATCTAGCTGTGAGACTTCCGTTTTGTTATGTAAACTTTCTGTGCCTCCTTTTCTTCACCTGTAAAATGAAGATATTAAGAGACTCTTCCTCATAGGATTACCATGAGGATTAAATAAAATCCCACATTAGAACAATTCCTGGCACATCAGAAGTACTCAATAAATACTAACTATTGTTATTGATGTTACTTTTAATGTCTATAATCCCATTCTGCTTCTGTAAGCAGATCCACATGGGAAGCTACATCATAAGCACAGTGTTACTTGGTGAGCATGGGGTCTGCACATTACCAGCATCAGTAAGATGCCTGGTATCCCCATCCCTATTATATAGAGAAGGTTTTAACAGCGCAGTCAGAATATTCCATGTCTGTTGCTTAAAGCTTCCTCTCTTTTTGTCAGATGAGCACTGTTTATGCACAAATTTACAGCTCCTCACTGTCTTTCTCTTTCCTTTTTAACAAATCAAACATTACAGACAGTCTTTCTAAATGGAGAATTACTGTTTCTCCTTCAAGTCTCTTAATCTATCTCTGTGATGAGCAATATGCATTAATTTTAATTTTAATTTTTACCTCTCAAGAGGCTCTCTTACTTCCTTCACTTCCCAGTTCTTATTGGGTACTATAGCCTCCAAGAATTTATTCTTTCCTTTTGACAAATCTTTTGCCCACAAAAATTTTTTTGGAAATTTGTAGAATTATCCAAAGAATTCAGTTTAGATACTTCATAGGTTACTAGTAGTCTAATAAAATATTCTCTTTTCTGATTTGGTGAAATCAATTTGCCAGGACACTTAATATTGTTGTTTACTTCTACTTAAAATGGGAGGAGAAGGAGATTACCCTCAAGTCTAATGTGACTTGAAATTATAGTCATGATTATATGTAATCCTGCTAGAGTTTGGGTTTGCCTAGGCTGATCACGGGGCTTTGCAGCATAATTGCCAAAGGGGCCACATTTGAGATTAGAAAAAACAAATGAACAACGCCAGTGAAAATAGTTTTCATTACTTTTCCTAATAATATTTTTCATTAATTTTTTAAACTACTCTTATAAACAAATAGATGATCCTACTTAATTACAGCCAAGGGATACTTCAATCCAGGTCAGATTTCCATTATCAATTATAGGCAATGAATCCACTTTCTCTGAAATGTCATCCTAACATAAACATGGTTGATAGGTCAAAGATTCCTGGCTAATACTGAAAGAGATCTTTCCATGTGCAAGATGTTTTATATATACTACACCATTAGGTTTCACAATGAACCTTTAAGCTAGGTATAGTGCTGACGCAGAAATAGGTCCATTAATTTGCCGAAGGACAAGAACTGGTAAGATATACATTTGGGAATTTTTTTGTCACAATTCTATCTAAAAAGCAGAAGACACTATAGATATTTCAAGTAAAGAAGAATTTAATACAAAAAAAAAAAGTTTCAAAATTGTTGGGAAGGCTGTGGAGCAAAAGAGGGAGTCATGGTATGATCCAAAGACAAACAATAGGGAGTCACTGCCCCAACTCAGAGAATACACTTTTTGACCTATGGCCTTCAGGCCTGGAGCTGCCAGTTCAGCCATCGGCTGATCCCACTGCCACTGGGGCTAAATGAAGAATTCCATTTCTCCTTGCCTGCACCTAAGTGCCCACGGATTCTCCCATTGGAAGAATCTAAAGGAGACCCCTGCTAAAAAGAAAGACCGAAAATCTAGCTTACAGACTTTCAGCTCCTATGGAACAAAGGACCAAGAGTGCCTATCGATAGAATTCAGGGGCTCATGAACTTGGATGAGAAAAATAATTACATCACCTTTTACAATAACTTCTTACGGAAATTTAGCATATCTTTCTACATTTGAGCACAGGTAACTATCCACAGAAGAATTAATAGTACTGTGACATTCTTACCAGCAGAAAGCAGAGATATCTTCATATCACATTAGTTGATATAGTTCAGGGACTCATCCCTACCTCAAAATTAGTGGCTATTAGATCCATCACTAGATCTCATTATTTAAAGCTTCAAGCTTGTTCTTTTATATATTTTCACAGCCAATAAAATTGGTTTCCTATGAAAGTTTATGTTTTTTATTTTATTAGTAAGTTAAAATCATTATTTGAAAGGGAGTCCATGAGCCTCACCAGATGCTAAAGCGTCCAGGGTATAGAAGTCCTTGGCCTAGAAGGACAGGGCAGATTCCTAGAAGTGACACACAGAAACAGAAATCTGAACCCCTTCCCACCAGACTCCACCATCTGTGCTTTAATCATCTCACTACTCCTGGGCTTTGAGAGTGAGAGCAATCCCTTTAGATATTTTGAATACCATCAACATTTTGAGTGGCATAGCCTTGGGAATCCCCAGTGAACATTAGAGGAGTTTCTTGATCCAGAAAATCAGTCCACTTCTGGGGAAGAGGGTGGGGCGAGGGAGGTGCCATCTTTCACCATCTTTGAAGAATTTCACTCTATTTCCTTACACATTGTCTTTTCATTTGCAAGGTGCCTCTTCCAGTGACTTCACTAAGACATATCAGAACTACATAGCTGACTCCTATTTTCATCAGGCAGAGCAATGACATGTGCAAAGATTAAATGTTAGCTATGCTTAGAGGAAGAAATAAAGGTACTGCCCTAAGACTTTTTCCATGAAACGTCCAACTCAAAATGTATGTGTGTGGTATTCTTTTTGACAGGCTTCCATCTGTGAGTATGGCTAAAAATATGAATGACATGTTTGTCTTCATGCATCTGAGAATGACAGAACCATAAGAGACCTAATTTAACAGATAAAGAGGCCAAAAGAAACACTGTACCATAGTTAAAAGCTCAACCATAGAGTCAAATGGACTTGCGTTTGAACTCCAAATTTCATACTACCTGTGTGACAATGGGTACAAATCCTGGTTAGAGTCACTTAATCGCAGGTTCACCATCTATAAAGTGAGGAAAATTACTTCTCAAAATATTTTTTTTACAATAAATGAAATAAATATGTGAGCTGACTAGCATGCACAATAAATATGATCAGCACAAACACAGACAAAACTACTCAGGGACATAAGATGGGATGATACAAAGCCAGGTCTAAGACTCGGACTTCCGGCTCTTTCTGCAGTGTTCTTTTCTGCATAAAGACCTTCTATGTGACAGGTTTTCTTTTCTCCTCTAGGACTTGGCCAAGGAGATGGTGAACTGCTTGGCCCCCTTCTAGCTTGTGGCTGGAGAAAGGAAAGGTATAAAAACAGCATATTTACGTAACTAGTAGAGACCCCAAAAGCAAGACTGGCTTCTTTCGTGGCCAGAAAATGAAAGAACAGGGGACCAGCTGAAGAAAGACGTCGAGGGAGCTTTTAATCTTGTACCTGCTAGTAATCATATTTCTGGATTCTAAGAAATTGGCTATTCTCTTTTCACATCTCTGTGATCCATTTGTAGCACATGCTCAGCCAAGCCTTCTGTTCAAATCATAATCATATTTGGCAAACTCATTTCCAGGTGATTCAAGAGACTTCTGAGAGATGACATGTTTCAAACCTGTCCTGTCACTTACATGGGTCTCCCTTTACTGCCCACTTGGCTGAACAGACTCATAGGAGAACATCTCCAACACAGCCCAGGTCCTCAGGGACTCACAGTACAGGGGACAGCACGTGCAAACAAGCCATGACTCCGGATTCTGGGGGAGCACGTGGTAGGAGGTAGTTAAGGAGAGCTGCCTGGAAGGAGTCACTCAAGCTTAAGAGCAGTTCAACAGGTAACAAAAAGGATAAAAAAAATCCCAAGCTAAGTAAACAACATATCTAAGGCCCAAAGGTGAAAAAGCAGAGTGGGTTTGAGAAACCAGGAAAAAAAAAAAAAACTGCAAGATTCTGAGATTGGTGGACATTCAGTAAAATATTGCATGTTGAATTAAGAAAGTTTCTTTTTCCTTAATACCCTGATGCCAAAAAGAAGTTGTTTATGCTACTCTGAGATGGAATGAGTTTTCTTCAGAATGGAAAGATTACCCTGTAGACTCCTAGCTCATAGCTGAGCAAGCAATGATGAGTACTCAACAGCTGCCGGGGTTTATGTGACACACAGTAAAGGCCTTAAAAGAGACCCATCATGTTGGGCCTGGCAGCTGAGCTGGCCTCACTACACCTTTACCACCCAACAAGAATGAGTCATGCAGGAAAAAAGACAGCATTCTCCCTGATGCAGCCACCAAGAGACTCCCTCCTGGAAGATCTGACTAGAGGTGGAACGGGATTTCCACTAGGCATTCTGCTTAGTCTGTCAAGTTCTTGATAGCCAAGGGCAAGAAAGTACTAGAATTCAGGCTGTTTACTGATTCAGGCTGTTGTATCAAGTGCTTCAGTTTGTCTAGGATGCAGGGCTTCCAGGAACATGGGGCTTTCTGTGCTAATTTGGTAAAGTGCCAGGTGAACCAGGAGGAGCTGGTCACTATTGTTCAGCCCACTACAAGTGTACCTTCTCCATGCTGGGTCCCAGGCTAGGCATTGAGGATACAGAATGACGGGTAAGACACAATACTCACCCTGAAGAATTTTACAGCATAACGGAAAAGATAAGCATTTAACCAAAATTAAGTTCTAGGGCCTCCATGTATCTCATTTTTGATTAACTGAGAATTTGAAGAAATAAGTCCAACGACTGAAAGTAATTGAAACACAATTCTAATTTCTGTTTAGATCTCTCAAAGGATATCAAAGGAGATCCAGTTTAATCCCCCTTTTTCTCATCTCATCTCCAAATCTCTCTGAACCTCAACATGCCTGAGCTTCTGGGGCCATCCTCCCACTCAGCTCTATCCCCAAGGTTTCCCTGGCACCCTACTTATAAGAGATCTTCTTCCTTCTCTCCTCCTTGAACATGCAACACTGTTTCCCTACCAGAGTGGCTGCTGGAATGAAGTCCCCTAAGGGGCTGTTCCAGGAAGGCTAAGGACCCAGCGACTCCATAGCTCGTCTTACTCTCTACCCACCAAGGAGCAGAGCAATTGTTTCCATATGCGATTACTTCCTTACAAGAAATTTTCCACCTCATTTCACTCATATAGGCAGATATCTCCAAACTGCTTTGGTAAGGGCCATGATGAAGATAATGTGTGTACAGGGAGGTATGTAGCCACAGAAATGGGCACTAACCTCAAAAACAAAGCAGACACCTGGTCGCTGAAACCAAAGCTGGCTTTGTCCTATAGATTTGGGGTTTCTCACTCTTCTAGATCCAGAGAACTCTGAGGGCAGGGGGTTTTATGTCTGCATCCATCCAACCTACAAGCAAATGAGCTTGAAAATAAAGTGAAATGCAGGAAGCAAGCCCATGTTGCTCTATTTTCTGAATCGCTTAAAAAAACAGCTTCTTAAAGGAGAATCGGGTAGGGGTAGCTAGGACTTCCGGGGATCATCTATTTGGTCACTAGAAATGTAGATCAATTCTGTCCCTAAAAGAATGTAGAACCTCACTACAGTAAGGGCTAGAAACATATTGGTTGGGGCCTTCTGCCTTACAGTTCATATTTATACCTTCATGGTCTTTTGCCATTGTCCTTTTTAGAACATCATTATAATAGTGAGGCTGCATAGACTGATATAGAGCCAGAGTGCCTGGGATTGAATCCACTGAATAGCTGTGGGATCTTAAACGAGTTTTTTCACCTCTGTGCCTCAGTTTCTAGTGCTGGAAAACAAATACAATAATATTACCTACCTCATAAGGTTGCTAAGAATATTAAACAAGATAAATCTGCAAAGTACTTAAAATAGTGTCTAGTACATAGTAAATATCACATAAGTATCTATTAAATGACTTTAACATTTTCGCTACTATTGAATTTGTGCTTTGTGCCAAGCACTATTCTTACAACAGTTCCAAAAGGCAAGCAGCTTAAAATTATCTCTGGTTTACAGCCAGGGAAACTGAGGCTCAGAAAGGAAAGTAACCTATCTGGATGGATCACATGGTTGATAAATAACAAAGTCAGAAGCTAAATCTAGGTCTTTCTGGCCGCAAAGCCCAGCTCTGGGCTCTTTTGCCATCACGACTCCCCAAACCAAGTTTTGGAGAACTATCCCTCCAAGAGTTTATCTAAGATCTGCCTCCCTGCCAAAGACCCTCAGAAATCTGGGGCCTGTCTTAGAAGAACCTCTTGGAGCTGCAGTTTGCCCAGGGAGAGGCACAGCAGCCATGGGGCTGGCCAGACTCCACCTAGTCTCTGGGAGGTATAGTCTCGGGCCAGACTCCATTGCCTAATAGTCAGCATAAGCACTAAGTGCTTACAGCTAAAAGCAAGGGCTATAAAATCAGTTAAAGTCGAGTTCTGATTCCAGCATGGCCATGTATTGGTTGTATGACCTCAAACAAGTTGCTTAGCCTCTCTGAACCTTGGTTTCTTCTCCTGTAAAACAGAAATAATAACAACATGTGCTTCACAGAGTTGCTATAATAGTTAAGTGATTTACCGCACTCAAACAAATTAGCACAAAGCTAGAACAGAGTTAGCATTCAGAAACTGGTTGGTAACTACTCAAGGTACCAATCTCCTCAGATAGGCTGGTGACTCATGAGTCTGTACCTCCACTACCCACTGCCTCCTAGGCCTCCACATGTGGGCTGAACAGATACTTCAGTATCAAAACATCCACAAAAGAACCCTTCTCCTTTCTCCAAATTGGCATAACACATGAGACCTTCACAACTTAGTCCACTCAACTTAGTCCACTCCTGTTCCTGTTATATATAGCTTTAACTCTCACTCCACAGAACTAGCTACATTTTTTCAAAAAGAAAATTATATGTTGCATGCCTCTGTACCTTTGCATGGATTTTCCTCTGCCTGGAAAACCCGTGCCTGGTTTCTCGGGCTAACTCAATTCTATTGCTTTCCATTCAAGCATTGCTCTCTCTGAAAGCTCCCCCTAACACCCCCTCCTACATCAAGCTGGGTCAAGTGACCTCTTATGGGCTTTCATAGGCCCTTGTCCTTCACCCATCATTGACAGTATCACACTGAATCAGAATAACCTGTGTAACAGAGAAGTATCTCAGTCTACAATGTAAATGATGCACAAAAAGTACTTTTCTTTTATTGTTCAATAATTGAACCTGATTTCCATTCAAGCTCCCAAATCATAATCTCTGTCACTTCAGGTTGTATTAGTTAACTTAAGATTTTCTTGGCCAATTCGGCCCCACTCCCAATCCCCACACCTTCCCCAGTTTGAATCTGGGCTCTGCTGGTCTCATATAGTATTGAGGTATGGCTTGGGTA
>NW_006443124.1:8167432-8177176 GCF_000325575.1 Pteropus alecto
GAGGCATCTTCCTTAGTTGTTATCATTAACTCATGTTGACTTCTGCTGAAATTTAGCCTACCCCACTCTGATCCTCTGTTATCAATCTATAGAGCTCTTGACTGTGCCCCATAATCTGCCTCTCGAAGTCCAGCACTATCTGGTCACTTCTGTGTCTCTTTGGATACACAGGAATTATCTTCCTGTTCTCCATGCAATGCTGAGCTCCAGGAAGCCATCTCAAGGCCGTCTGCCCTAGATGTTCCATATACCCATCTCCACTGACCCTATGTGTCAGAATAAAGAAATGACAATTCAAGCGATCTTATCATCCTCCCATGCTCCATTATGAAAGTTAAGTAAAGATATCCTGCCTCCAGGTTGTCCCCAAGCCTATCTGGATATACTGTCAATTTCTTCACCCATCCTCCATAGAATCCATCCCTGAGAGTCATGGGACCCCTTCTCAGGGAACAGCACCAGTGTTAATTTCTATTACATTCTCTCCGGTTCTCCTTCTGATAAAGCCCAGAAAATCTTTATCATTTATGAAGCAGGTAAAAAAAAAAGTATCCCAAACTCTGACTGGCCTAATATTCTCTAGGCCGAGTCTCTTCAAGGCAAAAAAAAATTAGAACCCTAAATTCCTAAGCTTTTGGAAGCCAAAGTCTTTTCTTTCAAGCTATTGTCTGTGCCTGGAGTTTCCAAGCATATTTTGGAACTCCAAAGCCAAGACTTGACTCCTATCTTTCTGTGATCCACCGTAAAAACACTTCCCTGAGGCAAAGAATGCCTTGAGGTCTAGTTTGAATAGGGAATGTGCCACATAACAAAAACAAAACTAGTAACTAAACACAGTAGTAAATACATCAAAATAGTATCTCGCTACCTCTTAAGATGTCTGATTCTCTGAAAGCAATTATTTCATGTCTTTTACTAATACCACGTAGTCAATAAATTTTAGTTGAATGTATAAATCAATCATTGGTTTCTGTTCATGGTGTTTGGAATTTCAAGAAATAAACATTATACTGTACTATTAAATAAAGTATGAATAAGCAATACAAAGGGAGCAAAGCTCACTGTATTGGAATGGCAAAGTCTACAGAATAGATAATCTTCATTCTTTTGCATGCCTTTTTCCCCCCAGCATTTACTAAGCAGTTGCTATGAGTCAGACACTGTTAGATGTTTTACATACATTATCTTTCTTAATTCCATTATAGAAATGAGAATGTAGGATCTTTTAGGGAATAAGATTCCCAGTGCTTGGGGTTTAGTTTTTTCACTAGAAAATGGGAGGGCTCTCCTTCCCCACAGAATAGCCACGAAGCTCAAAGACTTATCAGTCCAGGGATAGACATGGGACATTAGAGAAAATGAGCATCTTTCCTGACATCTGTGGCTCTGACCTCATTAGATCTGCAAGTGAAAAACCAAGGAACATATTTACCATTTCATGTTTTGTATTATCAACTCTTGCACTGAAATAAAGTCATGGATGTTAATATGGGAAAACGTAATAATTTCAGGAAGGCTCTTGGAAAACTCATATTGCATTTGCCCTGAGGCTCATAATTTGACTTTCAATCAACACAGGTGAAATACATAATATGAAATTGTATAGCAAAAGAAAAATGTGTGTGTCAGAAGGTAACCTCCTTTATGAGTTAATTATTTACTTTTAAAGGGGAAATATTTGCAACATAAATCACAGGTGCATTATTCATCTGATTCTGGCTGGAGTATGGAGATGACTGTGCTCTCTAAAATCAAATGGAGTCATTTATTCAGATTCATCCTAATGCTACTGCTGTCCAGTTGTATTGTCAAATTTGACACCAGGAAGAAGACAATCTGGTGCAGGCGGATGACCACTAAGACAAAAGACTTGAGCTCAAGCCAGAAATCTCTCCTTCCTCACTCGCTAAGTCTTGTATGCCTCTGACCCTATTTTCCCATCTCTCCCCTGGGAATAATCCACCTATAGCACATGGCTGTTGTGGGGACCAAATCAGTTGACACCTATGAAAGAGCTCTGTGCACTGTAAAACATCATGCCCTTGTGAAAGGAGAAGGTAACTTGAATAAGAAGCTTATGCTTCCTGTCCTTCTTGTAGAAATAATGAGAATAACAGTTGGCACCCCTAAAGCACTCACCATGTACAAGCACTGTTCTAAGTGATTACAAATATTAACTCATTTAATCCTCTAACAGCCCAATGTGGTAGGTTCTATTACTATTCCCAGTAATAGATAGGGAAATAGAGTTAAGGAGAGGCTAAGTCACTTATCTAAGATAGCAGTAAACTGTAAAGCTAGGAGTCTAACCCGGGCTACCCAGCTCCAGAATCTCCACTCTTAATGTGTTTGATAAGGGTGTCTTCCAGTACACCTACCAGCCATCCCTTGGAAATCTTTATGCTTTGATCCTATTGTAAAGTCAGACTTATCTGGGCCATAAAATAGCTAAAAGTAGTCCATCTCTCCAGAACAGAGTCTGCCTGGGGATCTGACATCATACTTACTGATATGTTTACATATCCTACAGAGATATAACATCTGCCTGCTGGTCTTCCATCTGCCCTCTGAGGTCATGCAGAGCAAGGTGAATCCCTTCCACATGGAAACAGCTCAAATACTGAAGATAATCCCCAAGTCCACCAGGAGCCTTTTTAAAAAACTAAACATCTCAGACTCTTCAACGATTTATCCCATGAGATATACCTAGGACTTTCCAGAAGCTGACCACCCACTGCTGTGTTCCTCTGATTTGCCCCCTAAAAATGGCTATCTATGATTGGATATACAACCATAAGAGCTGTCTGTCCAAACAGAGGTCAGGACTGCCATCCTCTACATCCAGGACTGCATACCACACACTAAAGCACAGCTAAAAATTTGTATTATTACTTTTCACACACTACTATATCCATCTGAACTCGGCTTCCCTCCAGCCTAGTTTTTGAAGGCCTTAAGATATAGTAGCTCTATCTGGTAGAGGACAACTTTGCTGACTGAGGAAGTCTCAGCCAACTCCTATCACCCAGAGATTATAACATTTTTAGATGATTCTGCTCCCCACCTCCCACAACTTCCTGGATTCTTCTTCTCATTCCCTTTCCTTTAGGGCTCCCTTTTTCAGCTTCTCTAATCATTCATTAATTCATTCATTCAAATGTATTTATGGAGACTCTCCTAAATAAATGGTACTCCAGGCTGGGGTCAGAAAATATTAGAACTGTTTAATAGTTCTGAAGAAGGTTTAATATACATATTTTGTATGTATATTTTATATGTATATTAGAGATTTAATATACATATTTTGAAGTCTTTGGGACTTCACATAGATCTGATTTATTCAGACTCTCTCTCTGCTTATACAGATATATTTCTACCTTTACTTAGTGCTCAATAAGTGCTTGCTGAATTAAAGGTGTATATACATGAGCCGCATACCTACGATGATCTATAACATGTCCAAATGCCTGTTGTAGGGAAGGCAGTGGAGAGCTACATCCACCTTACTTGGGGGTTCTAACATTTATGTTTCCATCTTGAAACTGCATTAAAAGAGCTACAAATCAGGTAATTCTCAAGAAAACATCTGAACAAAGAAAATCATTTGAGATTTTCTCAAAGACATCCTTTATTCTGGCTTAGTTGTTGACTTTAGGGAGATGCTGAGTTCCAAATGGTTTGTTTTAATAATAATTTCCTAAGATAAAGGTTTCTTTGATTTCCTTTATGTTTATGGCATTTCCCTGTGTAACAAATTATTTAACTCTCAGCCAAGAACAAAGAGTGAAGTTGTTAAGTCAATCTATACATATAGAGTTATTAACAATTATAAATCATTTTAGACCTTGCTATTGATAGGATTTTCCTCCCCCTATGTATACTGTTATCATTTATCTACTGCTGCATCATACATCACTCCAAGACTCAATGGCTTAAAACAGCAGCCGCTTTATTGCTCACAAAGTGCGCTGTCAATGGCTTGTGTTTGCTCCTCATGGGACAACTCAGCTGGCAATAGAAATCCAAGAAAGCCTCATCCATGCATGTGGGAACTTGGTGCTGGCAGTGGGTAAGAGTGCCTCAGTTCTCCTCCAAGTGATCTCCTTCTCCAAGTGGCCTCTCCAGAGCAAAATGGCCTGAATTTCTTTACATAGTGGCTGGGTTTTGAAAGTGAAAGCAGAAACTACAAGGCCTCTTAAGGCCTGGGCTGCAAAATTCCAGAACATTGCTTCTACCACATTCTCTTGGTCAAAGCAAGTCAGAGGGTCAGTCCACATTCAAGAGGAAGGGAAACAGACCCCATCTCTTGACAGGTGAAACAACAAAATCACCTTGCAAACTGTTGTATAGACACGAGAAGTGTTTCAGGGAAAGAAATCAGCACTGGACCTGATAAAGAGTGAATGCTTAATAAACAGTTGCTTCCATTTTACCCAGATGGAAGCTTTTTTCCTATAATGAAAATGCTTCTCCTATCTCCACAAGTCTGGTGTTAGAAGGCAGGGGGGTTTCCTTGGCTGGGAAACAAGAGTGAGATAAAAAAATACTGAACAATCTATGTGAACCTGGTCTAGCCAGTCAGAACTATAGGAAGTCTTAGGGCCCTGCTGTGCCGAGCATTAACCCTTCAGTTGCAGAATTGGGGAGGCCTAGGAGATCCCAGGGGACAGGCCAAGGCAAGCAGAGTGGCAGGGGAGACCATCATGGGCTTGGAGCTCTGGTTATTTATCAATAAAGACAGAAATATTTCAATGTTGGAACTCCAAGAATGGCCAGAGAGGTGTGAGCCAGCTAAACAGCCCTGTCTAGGACAAAAAGTGCCAAGGCCCCTCTTCTGCAGGCGATTTGATTAGTGCAGCCAGCCTGGAAGAGAAGAGACAAACCTCATCCCCCTTGTCTGGAGTGGGGTATTAAAAGCATCAATACCTAGCAATGATTCAAAACAGAACAAAAGTACTATCCTGCAATTTTGTCAGTGTCCCGCTGCATCCCATAGCCTGGCAGCCAGCAGTGGGAGATAAACAGCAGTCAAGAAACAAGTAAAGACGAGCATCAGAGAGAACAAGTGAGGCATGTCCAAAGGCTCTAACATGGATAGACACTAGTAAGGCAGTAACACACAGTGTACAGCAACGAGTACCTGAAGCCAGGTCAGCCAAAGTCGAGCTAGTTAAACCAAATAAATGGGAAGAGAAGGGGGTGGATGGGGGGTACTTGAGGAATTCCACACAACCGCTGCTAAGTCCAGAAGTCTGTGATTAGTGCTGTGGGGGCCAAGACAGTGAGACTGCCCCTGCCTTGGAGGGGCTTGTGTGCTCAGTAACCAGAAAGCTCACTGCCCTGCTCTGAAGTGGGGACATCCAGTGAGGCCAGTGACTGATGGTGAGAAGCAGGAGGCTGGAGGGTGGACTCAGAGAGAAGGGACAGAATGGAGACTAGAAATGTGTTCTCAATAAGACTATGGTGAACCTGCCCTGCCTAGACCTTAGAGACCTGGGCAGCAGGGACGGCTTTGCCGGGCATTCACCAAGCAACTGGAGTAAAATCTCCTAAACCTACCAAATATGGTCCTATTTCCCAAGCTTATGATCAAGACCCTCCACAATTGGGTTCTTTACCAGCATCATCCCCTCAAAGTGGAATTGCATAGAATGAGAAAATGAATAGCACTTACTTCCCGGGGCAATTACGGGGCAATTTCTACCATCACATAGTTCCGCAGGTGTGCACCGCAAAGAGTGGTGCACAGGGGGTGCCATTTTCTCATTCCCCAAAACCGCAGAGACTAGCAGAGCCCTCATTTCCTTATAAGGCGTTTTGAGAATTCACTGAGATTATGATTATGTACTTAGCTCAGTGTTTGAAAAGAATCGTACGTTTAATAAATGTTCATTGTCATTATTTTGTTGTTGATGATGATGATGTTTGATCTCTAATCCAAAAAAATTTTCCTTTCCTGTCAAACTAGTTTGCCCATTGCCTGCTGCACATGGAGTGTGCATTTGCCCTTCTACGGTTCTCACCCACCTGTCTAGTGCACTCTCTGATAGCTAAAGCCTTGCCATACCCCAAACCTCTCTTCAGTTTCATATCCTCAGTAAATCCTTCCCTGACAACTCTTGCCTTCCTTTTTGAACCCACAGAACATCAATTGTTATCATAATTCACTTGGAAATTCATCATTCCATGTCTTTTTGCAGATCCCTATTGTAGTTAAACCAAGTGCACTGGACTGCCCTTATACCTTGATCACTGCCTGTGTCCCTACCCCATCCCCAACTCTTAGATGTCCCTGCAGCACCTGGCCTAGTATCTGCCACCTAGAAGGAGCTAGGTGCATTCAGTTGGAGAATCACATGAGACATGGTAGTGACATTAATAGTTAAGAGCAAAGTGCCTATGTAAGGTTCTGGAATGATTATTTAAAAACCTGCAAAAAAAAAAAAAAAAAGAGAATCAGCATCAATTGATCAAAATGTCCACCTCAGGGTGCCTAGGTGGTTCATGCCTTTGTGTTGCTCATTTTCCAGGCTGCTCCCAAATGAAACAGAGTCCTAGTGCATCCCGATGAATTCACAGTGCAGTTCTGAAGAACTGTTTGTTAGTCAAGGGAACGTGGGAGCCTTGGGCCTGACCTGATCCTTCTGAAAGTGGGGAGAGATGAACTCTTACTTCATATTTGGTGCTCCTTTCCCTCACCTGGAACCCTATTCATTGAATAAGTATGTACTGAGCACCTGACAAAGTACAGAAGAAGACATAGGACCAAGGTAAATGAGTTATAGACCTGTCCTAAGAGTCTGTGGGGAGGAAGTTTGCACAAGAACAGTAGATTCTGGCTCAACCAAGTGCCAGAACCCACCCACATCAGGTGCCAAATGTCCAGAAGGGCACAGAGGAGGCAGAAGGTTCATGAGGACCCCCACTCCATCCATATCCATCCCTTTCATCAACAATCAATCCCTTCTTCACCTTCAATATTCACCCCACTCCCAGCTCCTTCTGGAGCTTTTTCTGAATTCTCCAGCTGGTGATCGCTCCCCTGTTAAGATCATTAAGCTCTTTTGGTCAATACCTATAACTCCCAAACTGTCTCACAAAACATTCTGTGCAATGATGCTGTCAAAATCCTACCAAAGTCTGCCTCTAGTTTCAGAAGATGCTGCGGTGAATGTGAGCCTGGGAGTGCCACTATAGGCCCTATTTCAAATAATTATGTTCATCAAAGTAGTCACATTTATCAACTGTATAAATGTATAAATTAACTATATAAACATAAAATCAGTCTGTATTAATAAAAAGTTTTTAATCTTTTTTAAAATGTATGAGATCTTGTTTGAAAATGGGTCCCATTGCCAAACACAAAACAAAACAAAAAAGTTTCAAAAATATTGCTTCTTATCATTCATCTGGTAATTAACCCTTAATGTCCTGAAGATCAGCTTGTCCTCGTGTTTTCAATACATGATTACTGTTCTGGAAATTGGGTTCAGTTCCAGGAGCAGCAGGGAGCTGAAGCTCAGTGTTCTGTCCTGAGAGAGAAGTCCTAGTTCTCCTGGCCTTTCCCAGGTCGAGGAGTTGGACCTGTTCACTTTAGAGGAGTGCGCAGAGAAGCCGAGGAAGGGGTTTACATCATTTTCTAAGGTTTTACAGAGAGGACATTTCCCTAATCCAGCCTAACACTAATGACCCCTTTGGTGTCGCGGATGCTCACCTCCCCTGGTTGAGCTAGCTCTTCTGAATCAAACTGGCATTTCAGACCTCCTCCTAAGGAGCCGCTGCTGGGTTTGCAGGGTCCCATTGGAGCATTATTGGGTGTTGTGGGCCCTCCGGAGTTCTTTCAAAGGTAGAGATCAAGCATCATAGGTTGCCATGATCTACTCTCAGGTATGTCTGAAATCATTTAACACCAGACCTAATTTAAATATGAGCTAAAATACTTTAGTATAGATGATAAGCACATTCTAGAATTTGACTAATTTTTATTCCTCACTCCTCCACTGCTTTGCTGCATGACCTTGGAAAAGTGGCATCCTCTTTGTGCTTCAGTTTCCTCATTTTTTTCAAAAAGACATTAACATCTGCCTCTTAAGCATTGTGAGAATTAAACAGGACAATATATGTGAAGTGCTCAGAGTGTCTTGCACTCAATAAATGTTATTTAGTGACGTTTATAAATTATTTGTTTTTATAAAGTTAAATTAATAAGGTCTCACACTCACTGACCTACATTCCAAAATGCTTTACTGAATGACAGGAAAAGGCTGGTGGTATAGTTAGGCTGTGGGAAATTGCTAACAATCTCAGGAATACCAAATAGAGTGCCCTGCACATATAAACGTCTTAAGCCGTGTGTTGAGGGGGATTCAGACATGCTCCTCTAGGTAAAGCCAGAAACATTTCTTCGAGAGTGGGAGGCTCAGGGCTCAGTGGTGGTTTTTCTTTCTTTTTACAGTGTACAGACTTGGAGATCATATCTGAGCCCAAAGATGTCAAGATGCTCAGAACTAAGAAGATATAAGCTTTGGAAGCAGAGAGATATGGATTTGGAGCCCAGCTTAACCACAAATTGTGTGACTACAAGCAAGTTACTTAAATTTTATCAATCACATTTTTCTTTCTTATCAAATGTGACAGGTAAAAAATAACTGTGAGAATTTTTATAAGGATTAAGCCAAAATATGTAAAGCACATAAGCTGGATTTTATTTTTCCTGTGTGATATTAAGCAAGATAACATCTGAACATCAATTTCCTAATAAATATAATGAGAATGAAAATAATCTCTCAGGGTTTTCTTAACACTTTTACTGAGTCATAATTGGCATATGATAAACTGCATATATATCAAGTATACAATTTCATAAGTTTGATACACCCACGAAACCACCACCACAATCAAGACAATGAACATAAACCCATCACATTCAAATGCTGCCTTGTAGATCTTTGTAATTCTTCTCTCCTGCCTTCTCCATCCTACCCCTACCTATGAATTCAAGCAACTAGCCATTGATTTGATTTCTATCATTCTACACTAGGTTGAATTCCTAGAATTTTAGATAAATGAAGTCATACAGTACATCTTCTATTTTGTGTGACTTTTTTTCACTCAGCACAATTATTTTGAGTCATCATAGTATGTTATCCACAGTTCATTATTTTTATTGCTGCATAATATTCCATTGGATGGCTATAGCACAGTATGTTTACTCTTTTGCCTGTGGTAGACATCTGGGTTGTTTCCCATTTGAGACTATTCCAGATAAAGTTGCTTTGAATATGTACATACAAGTCTTTGGCCATATGTTTTCATTCTCTCAGGTACAGAATTCTAGGTTGACAGTATTTTTCTTTCAGCACTTTAAAGATGCTGTTCTATTCTCTTCTCACTTGTGTTGTTCCTGATGAGAGACTTTCTGGTATCTTTATCTCTATTTCTCTGTATATAATGTCTGCTTTTAAGTTTTTCTTTTTATTACTGATTTTGAGAAAATTTATTACGTGCCTTGTTATAATTTTATTTATATTTCTTGTGCCTGCAGCTCATTTAGCTTCTTGAATTTTTGATTATCAGATAAGGACTATCTAATCTGGAGCTTAAAATGAAGTAATAGTTCCACAACCCAGAGGTATTAAAAATAAGGCAACTTATTACTTACTAACAGCCAATCTGAAAAATTTTCCTTATTGGTCCCCTGGATCAGAGGCCAGAATCAAGGATGGTTCCAGGCAAATAGACCCT
>NW_006443124.1:8177192-8214499 GCF_000325575.1 Pteropus alecto
CATTTAAGTATCATAAGGATTTCTATTAATGGGAAATACTTCAGGCAGATTCTTGTGTTCCATCAAAAAGATAGGTTGAAGAAGAAAAAAAAAAACAGAGATTGGGTGCAGGAAAACGAAGGAGTTTTAGCAATCTAGAACACCAAATAGAACTTATCCTATCAAGGATGTCGCAAAAATGCTTCCTCAGACTGGCTAAATTTACATAATTCTCAGGTAGCTGTATTCTATGGTCTAGCCTTTTTAAAGAGTTTTAGAGTGCTCTAAAAAATCTTAAACCAAAATAAAAGAATAAGAAGGGGCTTGGAGGAGGAAGTAAAGAGGGAGGAGTAGGGAGGGAGGGGAAAAGGGATGGGGAGAAAGAGAAGGAGAGAGAAAGAAAGGGCAGGGTAAATGTTCAAGCTTATGACTGCATTCTAAAACCCTAGTTTTGCATATATAACATAAACAATACTTCTGCTGTCATTTCTAAGTCTATAACCAAACCTTTAGAAGAGCTGAAAATGATTGTTCAGATGCACCAGAATAGCTGATACAAGACTTTTTAACATGCCTTTATCATGGTAAGTCATCAAACAGCCTGATGTAGAAATAACAGAGCTAGATATAAAAGAGAAGGGGAATAATTATGTTTCTAAATTACAGACTCTCTATGTCCTTTCTGAGTAAGAAGAACAAACATAAATAAGAAAACTCTAGAACGACTACATGAAGAACACACTCCTGTCTGCTGGCAGAAACAACAGCTGGACTTGGGCAATGCAACATGATTTTGGTATAAAGCACTGAATCCTTTAAAAAGACAGAATCAATACAGATAAGATGCAGTGGCATCTTGTGACATTGCTGATACAAAGAGGCTTCCTCTTGCTATAAACTCATAGAAATGTTTGTTAAAACATTCTTCACAAAATATAAAATTCAAAGTTTAATGTGAAAGAAAGAAAAGGAAATCTTATATGTCAGAAATGATAGGCAAAGCGGTAAGGGGAAGCTACTGTCATGGTAGATCAAGGAAGTATGGGACCAGATATAGGTACTAAGGAGCTGAGAGTTGGGGTTTTAAGACACACTAGGAATGTAAGGTCGCATGGGACACAGCCCCATTACAGGGATAGAGTAACCCATGAGACATAGCAATCATAGGATATAGAATCCCTGCACTCTAGTATTTCACTGTATAATTACACCAAAATTTATTTGTCCATTCTCCAATCCATAGATATTTGGGTTATTGCTGGCCTTTACGAAGACAGATATTGCTGCTATGAAAAGTCTTATATAAGTCTCCGGGCGCACAAAAACAAGCATTTCTTCAGAGTGTATGTCTAGGAGTGGAATTACCGGGGTCATAAGGTATTATTATAAATTGTTTACAAAATGTGGTATTTTTAAGTCTTTTTTAATTTTTACTAATTGTTAGGTATAAAATAGTATTTCATTATGGTTTTTTATTTGCAATTGTTTGATTTCTAATAAGACTGACAATTTTCATATGCGTAGGCCATTTGAGGTTCCTCTACTGTGATGTACCAGAATGAATACAATTATATATTTTTAATGTGTAAACGATCCCAGTATTTATTTATTGAAAAGCTCATCCTTTCCTCCATTGGTTTGCAAATCAAATTTTTTCTGAAATCAAGCTCCCCTAGATGTGAAGTCTATTTCTGGGTTTTCTATTCTGATCCATTGGCCTATTTTTCATCCATATGCAAATATCTCACTTAATTACTTTTATAGCTTTAAAATAAATCTCAGTATCTGCTAGGCCAATCCCCTCCACCATATTTTTTCCTTCTGAGAGTTTTGGCTATCATTGTTCTTATGCTGTTATGCATAAATTTTAGAATTAACTTAATTCCTAAAACCAAGCAAAACATCCCACTACCACTGCACACACACAGACACACAGACCTGTTTTTTTATGCTTTTTAAAAGTTTTTTAAAGAAAAAGCAAGAAGATATTAACAGAAACACACGACAATTGCAATATCAAATTATACTAAGGCAAAAATGCATCTTTAAGGAAAATAGGGTCTTACTTAATGATGAAAGAAAAATTCACCAGGAAGATATAACCATCCTGATCCAGCATAAATGCAACTACACAATCTCAAAATGTATAAGAAAAATAAGTAGAATTTAAAGAAGAAATTGATCAAACAATCACCATGGGATACATTAACACATCTCTCTCAGAAACTGATAGATCAAACAAGTAAAAAAAAAAGTATGGCAATAAAAGATTTGAACAACAAAATAAACAATATTGATCCAGCAGACATATCCTACAAGTAGAATAAACACATTCTTTTCAAGCACACACGCATAATCCACAAAAATTGACCACATTCTGAACCATAAAAGAAGTTTCAATCAATCAGTCAATACCCAACACTGAATACTCTCACTACAAAGCAATAACAATAGAAATCAATAGCAAAATGACAGCTTTCAAAGTCCATTCATCAATAGCAAAATGACAGCTTTCAAAGTCCATTCGCACAGCTTCCATGTTTTTCACAGCTTGCCAAGCTCCTGGAAAGAGACCCAGTAAATGGCCTCTCCTATAAGAGTGAAAAAAACAAAAACAAAAACAAAAAACAACAACAACAAAAACTTAACAATGTAGGCTATGTTGTCAAGCAGACCCAGGTTGGGATTCCAGCTCCACTGCTTACCAGCCTTGTGACCTTAGGCAAGTGACACAGCCTTTCTATGCCACTGTTTCCTCACCATCAGAATGGAAAGTGCCTTTCTCATAGGACCGTATGAAAATTCAATGAGGTAATACACAGAACTTGGCATAAAGTAAGACCACATAGAAATATCTAATGTCGAAGGGTTTTAGGCTTTATTTTTCATTTAATTTTGTTTAGCTGTTATTATTGTTATTACAATTATATTAACATTTGCTTCTCAACATCACAAGGTGTATTTCTCTTAGTTTTCTATCCTGGCACAAGGCACCCTTTTCCAAACCTGAATCACTGTTTCAGATTCAAATACAGCATCACAGTAGAAGAGGCCAAGCAAAACGACTAGCTTCTAGTTTCTTACACTTGGTTTCTCTGTGTTTATGACTCCAAAGGAAACTTCTTTTCCAATTTCCACATTTAAAACATCCAAAGTAATCATTCAGATATGACTGACTACCTTTAACTAAATGTATAAACTAACAATTATTTTTTTTCTATTGCCCTTGTCATTTCTTCTTTTAAATCCTTCAAAGTTCTTAATGCACGAGTGCGAAGCTGTGCATATCTGAAATGATGATTAACCAGCAAGCAAAGTGATGTGGGTTAAAGATCCTGCCATGTCTCATTTAGTCTCCTTGCAACTCTAAATAAATCCATCTAACAGAGAAAGTCCCTTTTTGGCAGAAGAATGGTGAGCACTATTGGAGAGCACATGGAACTTAAAAAGACATTTTTATGCACCGGTTTGGGTCATCAGCTCCTCCTCTTCTGCTCTGATCCTCACAGCTTCCTGCCCCCATGGTGTGTATCTGTGTACTCTTTGTATCGTGTCATAAAAATGCAAAGGGAGAGAGGGAAAGCGATGCTTCCTTTATTGGAACAAAGTTCAAGAAGACGTGGGAAATGTTACATAAAATCAAATTAGCAGGAGTCATGGAGAAGAGAGAGGGTCTGAGAACTTAAAAGTGGGCACAGATCACTGGATATGCCACAGAAATTTTCTAGGCACCTCTGACAATAACATCAAAGAGACGTGGGTGTTGATGGGTACAAAAGTCCCAAAACAGATGCCACATGAGAGAATGGTTAAAACATAATGTACATATTCAAGGAATAAAATACAACTTTCCAGGTAAAAATCATGTCTTCAAAGATTTGATGATATGGGAGAAAGTGTAATATAAAATTTAATATATAATTAAAATAAATAAATAAATTAGATAGATAAGCAAGCAAGCTAGCACACATGCACTACAGTGTGATCATTATTTTCTTCTTTACTCTGTATCTGTCTCATTTTGTACCATAAACATGTGCTACTTCTAGTGTCAGAGGATGAACACCCTATGGAGGGTTGTGAATACCAAGGCTAAACTAAAAACTAAACTGAAAAATAGAAATTGCCTATATTTCAGTCTCCCCCACAAGACCATGAACTCATTGGAGAGAGACTGTGCTTAATTTGTCTTTTTATCCCAAGTACATAGACCAGATCTGGACTTGGAAGATACTCAGAGACTGTCCATCCAAGAGAAAGAATGACTATATAAATACATGAAGGAGTGAAGAGGAGTTTGGATTTGGTGTGCAATAAAGTTCATAAGCAAGAGTATGATGAGAAGAATGTAAACAATACGTTAGAAAAGCACTAACGGGGGATGTGACCAAAATGCACTTTATTTTTTCCCCACTGTCCCTCTAATATTTTCCTTATTGAAGTATAATTAACATACAATAAAATACAAATATTTAAATCAAATATTACTTACTGTATCTGACAAGGTTCAGTCAAATGAGCAAAACCACTATGACAGATTAGATATATGAAAAGATGAATCATAGGAAGTTGACTTTACAGAATTGATAGAGCGGATTAAATAGTCTACATGAAGCTATTCTACCTGCTCTGATACTTGAACCTGAATCTGCAGATGGACCATCTGAAAGAGAAGATAGATGTGAAATGGAGGAAGCAAAGAAAAACTGGAATCTATGAGGATGGGTAGAAAGGACTAGCACCCACTGAAGACTCACTACCTCCAAGCACCCACTTTGACAATGAAGTTATCCTGCAGGGGAAGAGAGCACCTTCATCACAGAGCTAAGCACATGTCTGGCCCAAGAGTCAGAGAAGCTGAAGGCAGAAATGCAGCAGGAGCTAGAGGTGAGCCAGCAGATCACCTATAACATGTGACAACATACAGTGGGCTGCAGCAACACCTCGTGCCTTGCACTGACCTAGACATAAAGAATATGGCTGCTGCTTCACTTCCACCTGTCACATCCTCCTGCAAAATGCCTCCCATAGCCCAACAGATTTAAAATTATGCAGGGAAATGAATGCTAGGAATTGCAGAATTTCTGCTACGTTGACACAATACAAATCTACCAAACTTAATTTTGAGGGCAGATCTAGCACAAGAGGGAAGTGATCAGATGTTCTACCTGAGAAAATGTTACCTTAGATGTTCTCAAAGCAGCTCTTGGCGTTATGCAGGCAAAGACTTAGTTTTGCAGTTTTGTTTTGTTTTTGTTTTTGTTTCAAAGAAACAATGCTATCAATACTTGATACTGGGTTTATATCCATTTCCTTAGTTAATTCTTATGGTAATACTATATTTTGCAAACAAATGCATTGAAGCTTAGAGAAGTTAACAAGCTTACCCAAAGCTACACCGTAAGTTGCAAATCTAGGACCCAGGTCCCTCTGATTCCACAAGTCCTTCTCATCACCTATTCATTCTGCTGCTATGACGCTAGTTCGAAAAAAGCTTTTCGATCACTACTTTATGAAAATCTGAGAAGAGTGAGATTCTTCTATATTGCATTGGTGTAGCCTTTCTTTTTCCGAGGCAGACACTGAGAGTCAGAGATTCATGGAAAAATAGAACAGGAAGGAAGCCAAAAGATAGTTTATCCCCCAAAACAAGGAAGGAGAGGAGATAAAAATAATAATAATAATAATAAAAGATTAAAAGTTCAGAAAGGAAATGAGAGAGGAGAATCACAGATCTGTAAAGGGAATACTCAGCAGAACTAAGGTGGGAATCATTGGTGTATGAGCACAGGAAGGAAAATGCTCATGCATTTTCAAAAGGAAAAGAGGGATTTGTCTAGTAATGAGCAGCTCAAGGTCAAGTCAGGAATTTTAGTGAGAGCTGGGGTAAGAAAAGCAAGTTGTACATCTCTCAGACCTCTAAACCATCACTGTCATAACCCAAACGACCTTATCATTCCTCCAGCTTGACTAAACTTTAGATAGGCTTCCCTTTCCTTAGAGCATTTATTTCAGAAAACTTGTCACTGTAAAACCTTTCTCTACTTCTTTGACATATAAATCTTTAAAAAGCTTCTTACTAAAGTTATATGACAATTATACCTGAGGGTGGGGGAGCAGGCAGTTTCTTACCAGTTTTACAACCCTGTAATGTCTTTCTCAAGGACTTGAGAGGCATCCCTTTGAAATGTAAATATCAAGGGAACTAGCACCCTTATTTCCTAGTTTCTGTGGGGAGATAGGAACCTAACTTCCCATAGACACCATGTTCTAAGTTATAAAACTACCTCCTATCTTGAAAACACAGAAAGTTTACTTTTCCTTTGGGTAAGGCCAATTAGCAAACACAGGTGGCCTATGATTCTCCCACTCAGCATCTTAGACCTTTAAAAACATTCTAGTCTATGGCCATGCTACCCTGAACAAGCCCGATCCTGTCCGATCTCGGAAGCTAAGCAGGGGCAGGCCTGGTTAGTACTTGGATGGGAGACCACCTAGGAAGACCAGGTACTGTAGGTGTAAAAAAAAATTTTTTTTTTTAAATAATAATAAGGGATCGTAAACTGACAAGGTCTTTGCAATCTGTGAGGTCAACCAAGGGTTGCCTCGCCTAAAAAAAAAAAAGGAAAAAACCCCCACACATTCTAAACCTTTAAAGCCAGGAAAAATAGAAGGCAGTAGAAAAAGAGGAAGACCAAATATGAGATGAACTGACTCCATTAAAAAAAATGGGCATGAGTCTGAGTCTATAGGAGCCAAGCAGGGCTGTTGAGAACAGACCATTGTGGACATCACACATTAACTGGGACATCAGAAGTCAGGGCTGACTCAGTGGTGTGTAACACACACCTTTCTTTCAGCAGAGTAGAACTTAGATTGAGTGCTGGCATCCCAAAGGATTCAGTCACTTGAAACAGACTTTCAAACATGGCTGCAGTTTCTAAAACAATTTGGTCTTCCAATAGACAAGAGCGATGCTTCCTCAAAGTGTAATTTATGAATCATCTACATCAGAATCACCAGAAATTTGTATTTTTATATTTTTAACAGGCTGGTTAGGTGATGATGGAACACACGAAGTCTGAGAACTACAGATCAATAGCGTGTTCACTGTTCGGTCATAGAATGAGCTGTTAAGCAACAATGAAAGCTGACATGTGCTGAGCTCTGACTATGAGCCAGACATTGCTGTAAGCACTTTATGTGAGTCGTCTCATTTTATCCTCACTATAACTCTACAAGTGAGAAATTGTTTTTCCTTTCATTTTACAGGTGAGATAACTGAAGGACAAGCTTGGGGAATGGAAAATTTGGAATTAAAACACGAGAAGTTTGACTAGAAGTGGTATGCATTCTCCTGTGAGCCTAGGAGAAAACAAAGCTCAACACCTTACACATGAACCTTAGACAGCTTTTAGTCCAAGAGTTTTAACTATTGATAGTGAAGACCTAATTACTTCTGTATCTCACGTATTGAAAATATTTTATAGATATGTAACATTTTTCAGATTACAAGTATGTATCTACATGTCATATATGATATCCTCTAGAAGTGATACAGCTCTCTACTAATGTGGACGCTTAGGACAGAACCGTCGCTAAACATCATCTTACCACTTTTGAAGAGCTGTCTGTTCTAACTCTGACCAGTCTTCAGTTAACATACCTATAAAATAATTAGTTCACTTCCTCCATATATATAAGACTTCTTCTCCATCACTGTCAACTAAAAGCTACAACACAGTATTTTTAAGAAAACATTTTATGATTAAGAGTACTTTCTCTATACTGCTTCACTAATCATGATGATGAGGATCCCAATCAAAAGTATGTTATCAGTGTCACTGCTAATCTTCTAACTTTGTGCTTGTGTAAGACACTTTTGTTGGATTTGCATATTTTGTTCTACTCTTCAGTGTAATACTAAATAGCTCTTAATTACATTTTATTCAAATAAGTTAAATGTATTTGTTGCTGATTCCAATTTTTTAAAAATTCCCTTGTGCTTCAAGACTAAAATGGTTTAAAGAAAAAGTCTTAATTTTAAGAAAATTTCTTTTTGAAAAGGTATTTTATCCAATAAAGTACAATTATTAACATTGAAAAGCTTGTATAGAAAGCTTATAGGAATAAAATTAGTTTGTTGTCAAGCTTTTTAGAATTTTAAGTAGAGAATTACTTTAACTTCTCTTCAAACTTAGTATGCATCTCTTAAATGTTAAATCTTCTGGGTGTTTGTATATATTAGTTCAATTAATTATCACCACACATTTGGAAAAAGGCATTATTACCTACCATTTACATATGAGATGACTGAAATCCAATGAAGTTAAGTATCATGCCCAAGGTCACACAGTTAATAAGTGAATCAAAATTCCAGGGTCTTCCCCACCCACCACATTGTTTCCAGAGAAAATGCTAGTAGCATATTAATGAACCAAATTCAATCTGATTTGCATATAAACCTAGAATGGCATTGTGCAAAATACATTATAAGCCAACTCTTTAATCCTAAATATTGCATCTGTACACAGAGATAGTCTTTACAGACTGTCATTTGTTAATCCGTGAGTTGATTTTAAAGAATAAACACTCTAATTTATTGTTCAGTGACCCAGGTAGATCCTGGGAGCAATCCTGGTTTCTCTCATACAGGCAATATTTCAATTAAGGAGGTTTCTCTCCAATGAGGCCATCAAAACACCTTAGTGTTTAAGAATCATAAACCATTTGTTAACATAGCAATTGGTGAGAGTGGGAACTGTGGGGAAAATAGGTTTCTGAATTAGGAATTTCCTTTCATAAAATGGAAAGTTACAAATGAAAGCTAACCCTTTTCAAGTTTTCTTACTAACATCAGATTTGATCTACACCACTGACCTCTTCCTGATCCTAGACAATGCAAAAAGATATGAAACAAAAAGGTAAAGTTAGAAGATACATCACTCACAGAAGACAAAGTGGGGTGTGCCCTTAAAGCCTATTAAAGGAAACTACTGCTGTCACTCTTCAGGTTCCTCTGGTTTTAGTTTTCTTAATTCCCTCCCTCTGTAAACACACACAGACACAACAGGTAGAAAAACAGTTCATTTCTCATTTTTAATTTATTTAAACAGATGAGTATTCTGCCTCCAGAGCCAAAACCTGCTGTCTTATATAATTGAGGTGTGTGTGTGTGTGTGTGTGTGTGTGTGAGAGAGAGAGAGAGAGAGAGAGAGAGAGAGAGAGAGAGAGAGAGAGAGAGGGAGGGAGGGAGAGAGAAAGAGAGAGTGTGAGTGTGTGTGTGGGGGGGGTAGGTGCTGTTCTGGGGCATGAGGGGGGCAGGTAGAAATATGAGGAGCTAGGCAGAGTTGCCACCTCCCTTACAAAGCTACTGTCTGGGAGAAGGGGTGGGGACTATGCCAACCCATTACCACGCCACATGCCAGCTTCACACACGATCCCTCTCCGTCATGTTCCCTGGGAAATTTTCCCCAGATTAGAAAAAGAACAGTAAGGCGGGTCTGCTTCAGAAGGCGAGTTTTTACCCATTACAGCACAAAGGACAGCTGAGCGCGCTTTCACATCCTCTCCAACTCCGCTCTCGATCAGCTCTTACAGTTCAGCACCATGGAGAGCGGCACCTCCTAGGCTACCACCGATGGGGAGTCAGATTCCCCCGACTCAACACCGGATTCCGGTCATCTAGAGGAGGGACAAGCCTGCGTATTTCACCGTCAATGTAAGCAGCTATGATGGTTTTTTCTTATTGATTTTTCCAGTAGAGGTTTGTTTTCTCGCTGAATTATAGAATTAAACTTTTATTTATTAGCCCTCTTCCCCTTCTGCATTGCTTGGATTTGTTAGATGTAAATCTAGATCTGAAATTTTTCTTATTTATTGAGTTGGTAGAGGAATTTTTTACTTTTCATCAAAAGTCTAAGTTTACAAAGCCATTTGGAAATAGACAAATTCTGGTAGCCCAGTCCTTTTGTGCGGGAGTGTAGTTTTTATCCTAGAAAAGAGTATACGCGTTGTCTCTTCTACTTCACTACTAGCAGCTTAATTTGATTTTTTGTGTGTGGTTGCATTTACCTTAATATAAATATGAGAACAGGAAGAGGAAGAAGGCTGTATTCTAACAAGTAGCCACTATTAAAGAACTAAAGGTGAGAAGAAAGAGATTATTTTTTTTCCTCCTCTCTGTTGAAAATATGTCCTTTGGACATCCATTTAAAACTAATATGCTCCTAATAAAAGAGATATAATCTGGGCAGGGCTTTGACATAAGCTTTGAAACTCTGGAACACAGAAACTCCTTTTTCAAGTTTGAATTTGTGAATTCATCTAAATTATGATTAAGTAGATATAACCAAGATGCTATTGCAATTAATAGTAATTTAAAGATTTAATGGATTCGGGTAGATTTGAAAGAGGCAATAATGACTGACCCTGTCTGGTGACGCTCCATGAATTTTTGCCTCAGAATGCCATCTGCTGGTGGGTTCTATTTCTGAAGCACTGAGCACACATCAGATTTATGAATGAATTCACATTAAATCCATAATATTCATTATGGATATGACTGAAACACATTCTCTAAGATCTTTTAAACAATGACATTGGTTCAATTATTTAACAACTTACCAATGTTCTTTGTCACAATTATAATTTCATAAAAATTTATTTCCAAAAACACTTATTCCTAAGCTTAGGGGCATGTAGACTAGCTAACTCCTTTAGGCAGTAATTGACCCAGAAAAAATCAGAACTATGTAGAGCCTCATTGAGGCTAATTGCAGATGCATGTTGTATCCTACACAAGAGCCGCCAGGATCTCTTGCTTATTAGGAAAAGCAATCAACACTTCCTCCCCCAGATAAATATTCAGCATACTTTTTTCAGTATTGTCATTTCACAATTTAAGGGCCTCTCTTACTTTCTTGGTAGATGTTCATTTCAGACTCTTCTGCCACAGAGGTCAATGAAACAATTAAAAGGTTACATATATTTATTTTATTCTAAGACAAATATTTTGGGGGAAAATATAACTATAGAACTTGTTTATCTCTAGCTGGAGCTATACACAAAGTATACACACCCATTTTCATAACTCCCCAGTTCTAAAGAGACAAATAAGGATTTAAAAAAAGAATAAATAAAAGGTGCACACACAAAGTACTAATTATACTTGAATGGTTAATACATAAGGTAGTTTGAAAATACCGAGAAAAACCTCTTCTCTAAATAATGTTTAGAGAAATGATGATTTGGTGAAAAATAAACTGATGATAAAATCATTTATTAAAATTCAGGAACACTAGATAATATTTTCAATCCATGATGCAATGGGAAAAAAATATTGCTCATCAACAGAACTTTTTGGAAAGTATATCTACCTCAATATAATGTAATGAGAAGCAGAAGGATACTTTGCTTGTTTGCTATAGGACTGACTGGTGAGGTATATGAGCTCATGTATAATCACAAGATAATAGGTGGATATCTTTTTTCTTTTATTCAAAATACATGTGTTGTAGAAACAAATTATTGTCACTAGCTTAGATGGAAACTTGAATGCTTTAGAGCTAGAATTATTACAATTGTGTTAAGATAAAGTAGTTAACATTATCCAAGGTTACTAGAGCACTTACTTGGCACTGTAATTTATATGCACTATCTTATCTCCACTCAAGAGAATAAAAAAAATATATTTAAAAATAAGCTGGATGCCTTTGGAAATACATAACAAAAACTTTAGGAGTATTATGCAGAAGTGGGAATGCCTCAGTTTTCTGCCCCAGTCATCCAAGGGACTTAATACATATACTCTCCGATATTAACTGTCTCTTCTAGCAACTTATGGGCCATTATTTATAATAGAGCTAACTGGAAAATAATTTTGCCTTGAAACTTAGCTACAAATATAAAATAGTAGTTAAAACATTATACGGCTCCTGCATTTATAAGGAGGCTACTGATAAACAGTAACACCTCTGTTTTATTGGTCTTCTTTAATAACCAATCCAAATTCAAGTATTTAAGAATTTATTAAGTTATTTGACCATGCACCATATGGCAAATGTCAGCCGTACTAGATGCCATGTACATATACCATATAAACAAGTAATAGTCCCCTGCCCTCAAGGATCTTGCACTCTAATGGAAAAATTTAGTCTAAAGAAATTTAGAAAAAAATGCAGAAGGAAAGTGAATGGAAGCAGCATCTAGCCAACAGCATGGACTTTGAAATCAGGTTAGACTCTTTAATTTTCTCTCGTCTACCGCTCACAAGTTGTTTAGCCTTGGAAAAAGTGGTTAATTTATCTGAGCCTCATCTATTTAATGGGAATGACAACAGCACCTCTATCATATAGTAGTTTATGAGAATTTAAAATGATAACACATGTGAAGTATTCAGCATGGTGCCTGCAATGTGGTTAATGTGTGATAAATGCTAATCATTGTGATTAGTCAGTGACAAAATAGCTAAGCTTATCATATGAGTTGTATGAACTTAAAATAATTTATATAAAGCATTTAGTGCAGTGTCTGGCACAGGGCAAACATGTAATATATGTTAACTATCACTATTCTGTAGTCATTTAGAAAAACAGCCAAGCTGAATAATATCAGTGTAGAATGAAATGTAAGCCAATTTATAATCATTTACTTAAGTGCATTAATATGTAAAGTTTTGATCATTATTGTCATGAACATTTATATAAGGTTTTACAGTATCCAGTATATTTGATATACATTATTTCATTCTCACTGTGGTCCTGAGGCCAATGGTAAATAGATTTTATTACTCCCTTTCCATTGGTAAGGGAGCTCAGGTTTAGGAGAAGACTCTAGATCACTTGCCTATTTCATTACTGTTGCTCTGGACTAAAACTCAGAATATATACACTTAAGAGAGGATGCACAGACCAGAGTTTTCCTGGGTGATTGATATGACTCTTGGATTTTGTTTGGATCTATGTTCAATTGTGAAATGTTACAGACTGCATTGGTTTTAGGCTTGAATGAGTTCCACAGAGACCTGTGGTGCATGTAGCAATTTTTTTCAAAAAAAAAAAAAGGCAACAAATATCTCTAAAAAGACATTTGATTAAGTGGCCTTTTCTTCATCAGTAATTAACGACAATCCCTGTCTCTAAAAGGCTTTATGATCATGCTCATTTGCAGCTGGATTTAGTATACAAAATTCATACTTTTTCATGGATCACTGACATCTGGCTTCCTTCAGACTAGCTGATGCATCTGTAAGAGCAGCTTGATAAAAATAGCAACTGAAGGATTAAGAGGAAGTTTAATAATCAGTCCTCCTCTCAAATACAGTTTTGTTTCCACTGGAACCCTTCTTCTCAATGACATCAAATGTCAAGGTATGCATTTATAGAAAATGAAAAACACAGGATCTTAATTGAGGTGTTTGATGAGTTTGATCCCTCATTATCTCAATAATATATGCAAATAAAAAGGCATTTGCATTCAAAGTTCATTTTTAAGGAAAATATTAAAGTATGGGCAATCAAATGCTAATTGCACTTTAGGAAGAATCATTTTGCTCGTCATTGGCCCTAAGACTGTGACTAAATCCCTGGAGTCCAGAAGAACAACACGTCTGATTCATGAGTGTGAGCTTTGGACACCAGCTATTGTGGACTAGATGACTTCATCTTTTTGACATATCTTTGTGGATTCTTTCCAACCCATGTGAAACATATAACTAAAGCCTGACTAAGGTCAAGATTAAATGACAAGGATATGGTGGCTAAATATATTCTTAGGTGTATAAATATTTAAATGGGGGAAATAGTGAGAGGTTAGTAAAAAGGTACAAACTTTCAGCTATCAGATGAATAAGGTCTGAAGATCTAATGTGAAACATGGTGACTATAGTTGATAACACTATTACATAATTGAAATTTGCTAAGAGAGTAGACCTTAAATGTTCTCACCACATACATACGTACATACATACATACATACATACATACAGTGATAAATGTGTTAACTAGATAGTGGGATTCCCTTCATTTCGTCAGTTACACCTTCATAAAGCTAAAAAAATAAATGTTTAAAAGGCATCATTAGAGGGATATCAGAGTAAGAGGGAATCAGAGCTAATAAGAAGCTCCCAGTGAGGTAAAAGGCCTCCACTGATATCTGAATCAATTCATGTGGCTCCAGGGTCTGCTGTGAAACCCCTTATGTTGGAAGCAATCTCATTGAGTAGCATGTCCCATTATATGCTTATATGCATACATGACTTGAAGGTCCATAAAGTTTCATCAATGCCAAATTCTGCTAGGAGAAGAGCAGAATTGACAATTCTGTGAACATTCAAATGCATCTCAGAGCTGAGGTTTTAAAGGCTGGGAAAAAGATGCTTGCTTATTTCTTACTACCTCTGGGTGTCTGCTTTGAAGGTCAGTCGGAAAAATGCATGTCAACTGGTGAGGACATTTTAACTTCCGATAAATACTAACGATACATACATATTTTTTCTATTATAAGAAATAATTATAGAAACATATATATATGTTTCTACTCTTGTGCAGAAATTATTTTCCCTAAGGTTTAGTCTTTTTGCTTCACCTACCTAAGATTCTCTACCTAAAATAATAAGAATGCTAATATTTTGCTATTTATGTTCATTTAATGAGAGGAATTAACAAACAATGCTTCAACATCCTTTAAGTTTGTAGGCTGTAGCATCTATGATATTTATGTGGAGTCTGAATTTAGATTGAGTACTTATGTATTCCTTGTGAAATGTTTCTCTACTCTGACGTGGTTCAGTAGTTATTACATTTCCTTTGAATTAATCTCCCCATGGCTTGTTGCTGTGCAACAGTTGTATACTTTGACCTTGGAATCTGACCTGTTCTCCCTCTTGAGCAGATCTCTAATGAAAAAGTGACATGGAATCAAGCTCAAGCTTCTTCTAGAGCAGCTGCCATTTCATCTGACACACTGCTCAGATGCTCTTGAGTGGAAACTGTCTTCTTTTGGTTTGAGTTGTGATGTCCAAGTCCAGAGAGGTGCTTCTGAGGAGGGCAGAAGCCTCATCATAGGACAGGCTGAGTAATTCTATAAAAAGGATTATTAGTGTTTGGGGGGCTCAATTCCCACCTAAGTCTGTGTACCCAGATGACAGACCTTAAAAATGAGTTCATAATATCCTCTGAAACAAGGTCCTTTAGGAATACAAATGAGATGACTGCTTAGCTTTCAACTCAGTCACTTTCTCTCCTTTTGAAAAACCTATAATAATAAATGCCTGCACCCTATTTGTGAGTCCCTCTATTCTGAAAAGCTCTTTTATAGACTCCTCATCTATGGTCTACTTTGACATCAGTGAGTAGTCTCTCTCCCCAGAATACAGAACTGTTGAGAGTAATGGGCTCAGAAGGAGCTCATGAACTTGAATCCTAAGAATCTTTTCCCCAACAATCTCCTATCAAAGTGCACTTTAGAAAAGTGGTTGGCAGTTCAGACGCTCCCTAAAGGATCACAGAACTCTCTATTAGGATTTATTATCCACAGTTGCCTTTTGAGGGAGTTGCCCATCATTATTCCTTTACTTTTTTGCAGCTAAAAAGCTGCTCCACTGAATAGTCTAGCAGTTTTTCCCAAGAAATGTGACTCTGGCCTAAGCAAGATGAGAGTACAAGCTCTGACCTCAGAGTCTTTGCTGTATACAGAAAGGGCCCTACAAGAGCTAAAACTGAAAGGGTCTGAGCAAGTCAAAAGGTAAAAATGAGCAGAAAACTAAAGCCAGTCCAATTTTTTTTTAATTACAAGACTGAGTAACACCGCTTTAAAAAAAATCTCAAAACACTACTTTTAATACAGAAGTCCTCCTTTGTAATTATGTTTTAAGATGGCTTAAGTGAAATACTGAGTATTCTTAACACATGGAGACATGACCAATAACAAAAAGACAGTTAAGGAACATGGAAAATAGTTCAAAACAAATCCCCAAGTAAGTACTCTTTAGAACAGATGCTCTCTTATCAAAATGTATGCCATTCAAATATTACTTGAGCAATGTGAGTGGGGGTAGACTAGAAAAGGAGAACAGAAAATATGGGTAAGCCCAACTGGAGATCAGAAAAGTTTGAAATGTTCAAGTCTGTAGAGTGTTTGGGAACATCTGGTCCAGACTCTCTACTTTATACTTAAAGCATATTGAGCTGGGGACCTGCTCAAGGTCTCAAGGCTAGCTGGAGATTGGGCACCTGGCTCAAGCTCACATTATACTATGACTATTATTCTCTCCATTCAGCCATTTTAAAACCCTGGCAAACTAAAAGTTAGGTAATTTGTCCAAAGTCACAGGCTGGCAAAAGTGGAGCCAAGATTGCAACTCTAGACTTTCTGACTTCAAAGCCTGTCTCTCAGCCTCACTTGTCACGAGATCTTCATTTGACATAAAGACAATAATAGTATCTACCTTACAGGATTCACAGAAGAATTACACAAGTAATACATGTAAAGTATATTAACTTCTTAGTATAGTCCCCAGCATATAATAGATGCTTAATAAATGTTAACTGCTATTACTAGTAGTACTAGTATTAACCTCTACACTATGCCACAGTGGGAAAGGGCAAGTTAGAAATGAAGCTAGCATATAAATTGATCTGTTCTTCCAACCATAAAAAAAAAACAACCTAGGTTTGATCCTAAAAAGTTATGTCTAAATTTTTTCAAGAGGACCTCTACAGTCCATCAGTGAGTAGGATGGTGTCCCCTGCCACGTCTTGCCCTTAGTAAGTGCTCAGGCTTCTCAGGGACTAGAAAGCAAGTACAGTCCCCATAGAGAATAGCAGTAGATGTAGAAACAGAGGTGTGTGCCATGCTTGCATGTTGTTGCTGTTTTGTCATAGCATGGGAACTCATTAGAAGCGATTCACCTGAACCAAAGACAGCAGTCTCCATGGTAGCCATCTCTATGGCACAGCCCTTGTTGAACTAGGCATACCAATAGGCAGGAGACAGAATAAAACCAGCATCAACTGAGCATTTGAGCACTTTCTACGCACACGTTAACTCATTTCATCTTCTTATGGGCCCTACAGCACACAAAAGGTTACCTACATTGTACAGGTGCAAGTGCAGAGAAGTGTTGTACTAAAAGCACAAGGAAGTCAAGTGATATCCTCAACTTTGCACAAATAGAAATACAACAAACAGCCCTTGACCTGTGTTGTCCACATCAGTAACCCACACCCACCACCTCCATCTCTGATTACACTCCACATAAACCCATATTTCAGCTCTGCCACCAATCCTCTACCCAAAGGGTAGAGATGCTGGATAACTAAATCAATATTCTTCCATTTGAATAAGAATAGTTCAGGTTATCCAATTTGTCTTAATTTCAGGGATAAGACAATGACTTTTTAATAAGATTTCATAATTTCTACGAAGATTCCAATCATGACACTCTTTTCTTAACCTCAACAATTTTTGTTTGCTTTGTCCCTGGGGAACCCACAGGCCCATGGGAAAGTAACCAAGCATCTTTGCCTTTGTCACCCCACAGGTTGGGGAGCAACACCTTCAAAAACATGCAGCGCCGGCACACAACACTGAGGGAAAAGGGCCGCCGCCAGGCCATCCGGGGTCCCGCTTACATGTTCAATGAGAAGGGCACGAGCCTGACACCAGAGGAGGAGCGCTTCCTGGACTCAGCCGAGTACGGCAACATCCCAGTGGTGAGAAAAATGCTGGAGGAGTCCAAGACCCTCAACTTCAATTGTGTGGACTACATGGGGCAGAACGCACTGCAACTGGCCGTGGGCAACGAACACCTAGAGGTCACAGAGCTGCTGCTCAAGAAGGAGAACCTGGCACGGGTTGGCGACGCGCTGCTGCTGGCCATCAGCAAGGGCTATGTGCGCATCGTGGAGGCCATCCTCAACCACCCAGCCTTCGCGCAGGGCCAGCGCCTGACACTCAGCCCACTAGAGCAGGAGCTGCGTGACGATGACTTCTATGCCTATGATGAAGATGGCACACGCTTCTCCCACGACATCACGCCCATCATCCTGGCGGCCCACTGCCAGGAGTACGAGATCGTGCACATCCTCCTGCTCAAGGGTGCCCGCATTGAGCGGCCCCACGACTACTTCTGCAAGTGCACCGAGTGCACTGAGAAGCAGCGGAAGGACTCCTTCAGCCACTCCCGCTCCCGCATGAATGCCTACAAGGGACTGGCAAGTGCTGCCTATTTGTCCCTGTCCAGCGAAGACCCTGTCCTCACCGCACTGGAGCTAAGCAACGAGTTAGCCAGACTAGCCAACATTGAGACTGAATTCAAGGTAATTCACCACTCACCACTCTGCAGGCAGCTTGCGCAGTGGGCTCTTCCAGGTGTGTCCAGTAGCCAAAAGGGTTGTCCTCTGGTCTGACAAAGGGTGAAGGCCTCAGGGTCTTGCCTTTTGGGCTCACAAGGAGGAAGGGTACTTGCTCAACAGGTGTCAGATGTAGGCTTGAGAAAAAAAGCACCCATTAGGTGAAACATCTGAAATCATATAAATGTGAATCGGTGACTTAAGCACAAATGCATGCAGTAAAAGACAAGCAGCATGCAGGCAAGATTATACTGTGATTCCGGTGTAAATGCCTCAGTTCCGCCACCAAGAACCTCAGGAGCATTTAGATACCTTTGGTGGTTTCCTAGTCCAGGTCTTGGACTTCTTGGTTGTCTCATCTGCATGCTTTTGGTTTGTCTTGTTCATATCTCTATCCCACTTTTGACTGTGTTGACCCTAGATTCAGTCTCACATTTAATGCTAGAAAGACTGGGCTGCAGCCTTTTCAACTTAGCAAGCTATTGCTATTGTCCTGTCAAAGAGCTGAGAAGAAAGTACATTAAAATGAAAATAAAACCACTTCTGTAGAGTTATGCTTGTCACCCCAGTAGATGGGCTAGGGCAAAGCCCTGTAATTCAGCCACCCTGAGAGCACCTGGACCTAGCAGACTAGCCCAGGGGATAAAGACCCATCTCCTAAGTCCATTATTTACAGTGGGCTCGTGCTTTTCCTATCAACTGGCATTCCTCCTGAAAGAGAAGACTGGGACCCAATTCTTTTGACAATGTTTAATAATAACTTAAAACAAATATTTAGTGAGCACTAATCATGTGCCAAGATCTAATTGCTTCACTATATGTTGTTTAATCCTTTCAACAACCATTGATATGGACACCATTATTATCCTCATTTTATATAAGGGCACAGAAATAGAAAGTATATAGCCAGAGAGGAGCAAAATCGCTATTCTAAACTAGGCACTCAGATCCCAGAGCCAGCTCTTAGCCACTACAGGAAATTAAGAGTCATGGGCCTTATTTATGCATTGGATTTCCCAAAGTTTCATCTTTATCTGAATGATGAAGGAATTCTCCACTGCAGAAGGTGTGGCTGGAAGAGTAGAAACTACAACTGGGCTCATAATTTCTCATCCTGACATTCAATCAGAGACTATGATGCCATGGAGCATACAAAAAGGTTTCACATGTGGAAATAACACAGAACTGGGAAAAGATAACACTTATAGGAGAAAAGTTAATTGTCTACAAAAATATCAGTATAAGAGCTTCCCCTTCATGAGACACAATTAGGTGGCCAAGGATAGGTACCAACTCACAGCAAGGGAGGCCCCCTGGACCACATCATTCAGGGAAATTTCAAAGAAGGAAAGAGAATTGGTCTGAGACTTGCTGAGCAGGAGGAACTGGATCAGTGGGAAGAGAGAGGTGGGCATGCAGAGGAGGCAAGTGAAGATGAAATCCAGAGTGGCCCAGAGCAGGTAGGGGGCTGATGAGATGCTCCAAATGACTAGAATAAAGACTTCCTGTAGAGGCACACAGGAGGAATGCTGAAGAGCTAGACTGAAGGCAGATCTCAGAGGAACCTAAGTGTCAGGCTGAGTACTTTGGACGTTATCCTGAAGGAAATGGACAGTCGCTGAAAGTTTATGATTAGGAGACTAAAATGGTGAAAGCTAGAGTTTGGAGAATTTACTTGACTGGTAGGTAAGATGAATTAGAGGACTTGGCGTGTGAGGCACTAGGACTAAAGAGGGCAATAATTTAGCTGTACATACATAAGGCCATAGAAGCCTCTCTGTACAAAGGGGATCACCCACAGCCAGGTTCAGAAGAACCGGGCCTAAAGAAGCTGCAGGGTACCAAAAATTGTGAATATATGAAGAATACTATAATTAAACTAATTTTACTCTATCTGTCCCACCATCTTGGACCTATCTACTGGATTAGAGACTTCCCTAAATCCTGCATTGTATACAGCCCCATTTAGAAAAATTGGTGGATGTAGATGTAGAGATTACTCAATGAAGCTCACAAGAAATGTAGCTAGCCTATTCTTTCCTTGTTTATGCACAATAAACTCCATTCTACAAGCAATAAGGCCAGTGATGTCCCAAGGAAACTTGATGGAATTCTGCTCGTTCCCTAGGCTTCAGATTGAATCTAGGTAGGCCATGTGAAAGTAATGGCTAAGTCAATTAATTTAGACATTTATGGCCAAGAAAAAAAAACAATTCGAGCAAAAAATGTTTTTTGGATCAGATTATCTAGATAATCACACGATTCTCTAATTATCTTGGAGCATGCCAGCCTTACTAAATAAAATGATGCTAACCTAACATTTGGAATTACACCTGGGCAATCTATTTTCTTTTACCAAAACCCAAAGTCTGGCATATCTGAGTATATATAATATATAAAATTGGAAGTTTGCAAAAAGCATTTACTATGATATTTTGATTTAAAAAGTAAATTACAAAAATTATGGACAATTAAAAGCACTACTAACATGATGACAATGCAGTGCAATGATCTACACAGAATAACAGTTAGCACAAATACATTCACTGACTGTTAACATTCCCTTCTTTACCTTTGTTTGAAATAATGTCTTTCAGATTGTTGACAAATGGTGCATTACAAATTAACATAAGTGTTCCTTTAGAACTTTATTACTTATTCAGCTACTCTTGTATGAGCATTCCTGACACTATAAATCTTCTCAGAGAAGAGAGCAGCTTAGCAAGAGGGAAGCCAAACTGTAATAAAAGAATCAAGGGTAAGTGTATGCATTCTAAAATGCAACTCTTTAGGAGTCTGTTATGCTTTAAAGGGACTACGCATTGCTGACCATAGCCACATGTTATGGAGATTACCCAATGCCATCAACTGTGTAAAAACAGCTATCAGGTTCTCAACGAAGATTTCATATGTCATCCTCCAGATCCTCTAAAACACTCATTCTGAGAGTGACTCTTCCTGCCTACCATCATGCATGAAAATCCGGACTTAGCTGCTGAGGCTATTGTCTTTGGAGCCATTTTAGTTTATCACCAGAATTGAGTCAAGTCTTTACCAAGAAGTACAGCCAATGTCAATGTCTCCAGTAAATTGTGGCTGGAGTCAGATGCCTGCTAAAAACTATTATTTTCAGTGTGGAAATTATGCAACTGTTCAAGGATATTCTTATGTCTTTCTAATCTTCTTAGGTCTAGCAAGATATTAAAACTTGATGTGGCCACTGAGGCATTCCTAGTACCTTGAAAGGTGCTCAGTAATCTAGTAAGCATTCCATAAAAAATTGATGAAGGAGATGAAGGAAATGAAGGAAATCCTAAAAAGATAATCATTTCAATTGTTTAAGCAAGTGATTATTTTTATCTATGGTTTAAATTCTTCCTACATGTATGAATTGAACAGAGGTATTTAATGGACATTATAAAATAGGGAAGCTCTAAAGAAGGTTAGAAAGTCATTAGAGGGAAAAAATCAACCACATTAAATAACTAAAGCCCAATCACATGCTGTACTGCATGGTATCAAAGACCACTAAATTCCTGGAAGGCAGAGTGTGTTTTCTTGGTCTTGCCACAGTACGTAACATGTAGGGTCTGAGAACACTGCCTACAAATGACATTTTGGTTGGCTGATTTATCTATACAGTAAGAGACAGAGAATGAGGAAGATTGGCATGAGATGGACTATTCAGAGGTATTCCACTGATGGAACAGGCTTTTTCTGGGTAGAAGGTACCTGGAATAGCATAGGAAAAAGAAGGAATTTGTCTATCTCGGTTGAGTTACAGCTTCTGCCACGAAGAATACAATAAGGTCTCTACATTTTTCTTGGTTTTCTTTACTGATCATCTTTCTGACAAAATTGCTCAGGGCCCCCTTTATTTTGCTGGTGTCTTCCCAAATTCCTGAGCATTCCGCCTATGTATGTCATTTATCTGTGGAGCTGTTGTTTTAAAAGGACTACAGGTGTTAAATTTTTCCTCTGATTTAGAGTTATGCCAAAAGCAATGCCTAGGAGGGGCAGGAGGGGATGGGGAAGCAAAGGACAAAAGAATATGTGTAGAGTGAGGTTAAGGGTTTTGAAAGGAAAGAGGAAGCAGAACGCAGACTGGTGGTATCCCTCTTGCTCTCTCACCTTTTGCTGAAATAGAAATGTACTCAGTGCTCCCAAGGCAGGGAACTGTGGAAGCCCAACAAACACTCTACCTCAGTTATTTAAGATTTGGTCATTCTAAATAACAGCTGCAACTGAGAAAGCTTTTTCTGATGAAAAAACATCAGCATGGAGGCTGCTGATTGTGTTTCAGTCACAAGCAATTTATTCTTAATAGACCGCAGAGGGGAAGAGTAGGGGGCAAGAAAGCTAAAGTTGTAACTTCATCTTGCTTAAACTGTTGATGATATTTCTGTTTGTCAATGGGTTGCTAACCACATGTATTATGAAAAATAGATAATGAATTATGTATCAATGTTTGTGTTGCCATTTTAAGGCCCATAAAAAACCTCCCTGGGCCTAAAATATCACAAATTAAAAATGCAAATTGTGATAAATCAGACCAATTTGCCACCTGCTATGATCTCTAGTGAGATCCCATTGTGGAAGGAAAAGATGTTGAGATGACAGTTTGTAATCTGCTTGCAAACTTATCAAAATGGAAGAGGGAAGAGGAGGGGAGAAGAAGGAAGACTGACTTTGTATTGTGGCAGGAAGATCTCACAGCACATTTGAACTCTGGCCTTCTGGAGCCAGGAGCCAGGAAGCTTGAGGAAAGGCCCACCCTGGGCCTGCAGTAGTACCAAAGGCTGAATAAGCCCGTTGCCTCCAGCCTCCAGTGGAATCTGTGTTTGCACCTGTTTCTCACATGCTTTGAATATTTTTAGGATTTTGAAATTTTATAGACCAACAACCTGGGAAAATACATTTCCTTGAAGTGTGAAAGCTTGGCTGGTAGTATAAACAAATGCCTGCTTAGCATGCAGAAAATGACTTGAAAATCGTTTCCTTTTCCATTGGGAAAATATTTTTTAAGCTGTGATGGCTGCAGGTCTTAAAAGAACGTTTGTTTGTTTGTTTGTTTGTTTGTTTGTTTGTTTAAAAAAAAAAACCTCTGGCAGAAAACTCCCAAAAGCACTCACTTATATGTCATCCCCAATATCCTGGGTCACGCAAGCTCTATGCTTGAGCACCTGGTGATGCAGAATGTAAGCAGAGAGGAGAAAAATCACAGATGTCAGGTCATGAGCTATGAGAGGACAGGCCCCAACTAAGCATGCACAGGTAACGTGCAGTTAGAGCAGGCATGCCAATGGACGTGTCTGCACTGGGGCCAAGATCATTGGCTTCATAAGTAAGAGCAAGTTCCAGGGACTGGCTCATCTCAGGATAGCGGACAGAGATGACTTCTGCCCATGTTAGCTTTGTCTTTTTATTTGTCTACCTACGTGACTGGAGGAGCGCTTTCACCAAAGCATTCATTAATAAGTCATAACAGGAAAATGAGCTAAGTATGTGCCCTTTAATGATAATTTTTCATTGGGTCACAACTAATGCCTAAAGTTAAATGACTGTCCTCTTCTAAGGTTCATACCAAGAGTACTGACCTCTGAAGTACAGGGCAACAGTATACGTTGGATGGTAGGTATTTAGATGGTATAAAGGAGGCCACTTTGCTAGATGAGGAGAAGAGCAAAGGACGGGTACTGATGAACACCCAGTGCAGCTATGCTATGGAGTAGAGAGCAAAGAATTTGGCTCTGGAATAAGACTGACCTGGATTCCAGTCTCAGAGACATCTCCTGGCAACCATGCATCTTAGGCATCTACTGGAAGTCAGTTTTCTTATTTGAAAAATGTCAGGGGGAGAGGGGAGTAGGTATTAGAATTGTAACATGTCCAAAACAGAATGCTTGTTTTCCCTACCCAAACAATTGCTCTTACCGTAATCTCTGTAAATGACATCACAATTCACCCAGTTGTTAAGAGCTTTCTATGTCTCACCTCATTTAACCTTTAGAAAGTCCTGGCACATATTAGGTACTAAATACCTAATATGAGCTCAGTAAATGAATGAGCTGGTGAGTAAATTAATGAATAATGACCTCCTAGGGTGTTAGTGAGAATTAAATGAGATGAAGAATATAAACTTTTGCAGAGAATCTGACCCATAATAAGTACATAATTTATCCCCAGACTGCTCAGTGAGGATCCCTTTTTCTTCTCCGAAGCCCACTGAGATTTCCAATGCCACAACTTCCTCCCAATAAACACAACTTCAGTTTCAGCAAGCCCTCTATTCATAAAGGGTCTTCCTGACTGCTAGGCTTCCCTTGCTCTCCACTAAGAGACCATTCCTAAACAAGAAAAAGTACCAACTCTACAGTGAGCGCATGGTTAAAAACAGGCCAAGGGAATATTTTCCAATTGGAAAAACGCAGACCACTGAAACTTAATAAGCCTGAAGTGCTACTAAAATATTGCTGTGAAAAGAAGCGACGTGGGCAGGAAAGACGGAGGAGCAAAGAGGAGAAAGGAGAAAATGGGCAGGCGGAGCTCCTGCCAAATACAGATTACTTTTTGAAAAATATCTCCTTGAAAAAGATTTATCAATACACACACACACACACACACACACACACACACACACACACACACACACTGAGAAGAAATCATTTCCTATACAAGTGCAACTATCAGGCTGAAATATCAGAGATGTGAGGAAAATGGAGACAGTTCTTAGACAATATTAGTCAATGAGTAGTAGCACAAATTAAATGGAAATGATGAAAATGCAGAATTTTTCTCTGAAGAAAAGTTACAATGCTATATAAATTACTCATAATAGGATGACATTAATTAAGCATGCTGCATACACCATCAACATGGAGGCATGTGTTTAACTAGCAGCAAATTCACATTCAGATTTAATGTGGAAATATATGTAGACCCACATATTATCAGAACTGGGTGGATTCTAGTTACAGAGCTATCTGAAAATTCAGCATCCATGCCATAACACTTAAAAGCCTCTATTATGAGCCAGACTCTGGTTTGGCTGCTGAGATAAAATGATGAACAAGATAAAGTCCCTGCACTCAGGACCTTCTAATGAAGGAGACAGGCATTCTTCATACAGTCACACAAATAAACATAACTTTACAAATCATGCTGAGTGCTAAGCAGTAAAAGGACAGTTTTAAAAGAGGTGACTTACTGGGACAGCTGACTGTGTGTGTGTGTGCTGTGCAGCATGCACATGTACACATGTGCATGTGTTTAAAAATTTCTCAGAGGAGATAGTGTTTACAGAAAGCCGGAGGGTATGGGAGAGATAAACAGATGGCAGGGAATGAGAAAGATGGTCCAGGGATTGAAATTGTACATGAAATAGCCCAGTGCAAAGAGGGGAAAGAGAGGCCCATTAGAGAGCTATGAGTACCTTCCTACTGTAGGGGGTAAAAGGGAGAGGTGGCAGGTAACAGAGGCACTGAAGAAAAACACCTCGGTCATGACCTTACTATTGGCAGCTATGGTAAGAAGTTGGACTTCACTGTAGTGTGAATGGAGAGCCATCAGAAGGTTTCAGCAGGTGAGGGAGTGACTCATATCTACAGTTTGAAAGATCCACTCTGCCTACTGTAGAAAATGGATTGAAGGGGACAAGACTGAAAGTTGCATGACCACTGTAGAAAGGGGAGGTCCTCCCAGGAAAAGAGTTAAGTGGCACATAAGTGCAGAAGAACCAGCACATCTCAACTAGTGGGTGACCCATCACAGTCAGAGAGAGTGTACGCTCAGAGAAGGGGTAACTAGCTCCTGGTTGTTTCCAGGACAGCTTTCTTGTCTGAGCTCCCAGGAACTTGCTTCTTCTGTCCCTGGGGTCTCTCAGTGCTTCCTAGCAGTGCGCCGGCAGTGGAGAGACACAAGAGAGGAGGCAGAACAGAGCCAACTCCTTACTTTGTCCTCCATAGGGAGAACAGGAGGGCAGGAGAGTGATGAAGATTCTGATTTTCCATACTGACCTTTGGAGGTAGAGAAAGGCATACCCCAGCCTTGGCCAGGCTGTTCATTGCAAAGCAATGCCAGTACAAGGGTACTGGAATGAGGGTTCAGGAGTGATTACTCCCGAATAGAAAGGATCCCAATGGAATTTTATCTTTCAAGTACATTGGGGACATCTTCCTCCCTCTCTTGGCTGCAAGGACCAACTAAATATTTCATTAAAGTAGAGGAAAATGGCTAACTCTTACCTCTGACTCGATCAACTGGAGCTGATTTTAGCATAAATAAAGGCATAGAGTAGTCCTCTCCCTCTTCTTCCTCCAAAGCTCTGGGTGTTGAAAATGCCAGGCCAGGAGCACACCAGGGGCAGACCAGGCTTTTCTGGGCACTCAAAATCCTCACTGGTGAACACCCAGTCGAGTCTAGGTGGATGTGTTAGTTTCCTAGGGCTACTGTAACAAAGTACCACCAATGAGGTGACTTAAAACAACAGAAACTATTCTCTCACAGTTCTTGAGGCCAGAAGTCCAAAATCGAGGTATTAGAAGGGTCATGTTCTCTCTGAAGGCTCTAGGAAAGGATCCTTCCTTGCCTCTTCCTAGCTTCCCTGGTGATCCTTGGCTTGCAGACATATCACTCCAATCTCTGCCTCTGTTGTCACATAGTGATCTTTCTGTGTTTTTCTGTGTCTCTTATCCTCTCTTATAAGGACCAGTCACTTTGAATTAAGGGTCCACTCTACTCTGGTAGGACTTCATCTTAACTAATTACGCTTGCAAAACTCCATTTCCAAATAAGATCCCATTCTGAAGTTCCAGGAAGGAGCGAATTTGGAAGGGACACTATTCAACCCAACATAGTTAAGTAGCACCAACTTGAGATGAAATGAGGAAGGATGAGACCAGGAATCCAGGCTGACCCTCACAGCAGGGCAGGACAGAAGGCTACAGGTCAGTTATTCTGGGAAGCCAAAGACAGTCCTAAAACTAGAAAGAAAAGGAAGAAAAGAAGAGATTGCTAATGCTTTCTATGACTAAGGCACAAGGAAAGACAGATATTGGAACTGTGTTAAAGTGTGTGCATGTGGTGGCAGGGTAGGTAAGAGGTGGGAGGAAGTTGACAAAAGAAATGGGGGGAACTTGCTATTGGGGTACTGCTTCTCTCAAGTATGAGAAAAACATTTTCAAGTGTTGGGTTTGGGGATAATGAAAATAAAAGATTCTGATTATAGAATTTTTAGAAAATATAGAAATGTAGAGGGAACAAAAAGAAAAGCATTAATTCCACCATCTAAAAACAATTCACATTTTGGTACGCTTCCCCCTAGTGGTCCCCTACCCCAGGTACAAAAAATAGAAGTAATACTATGATTCAGTTGAGGGAACATTATCATATTTCTGTTTCCCTTCAGACTTTATCCTCATTTCCACTCTCCCCCACCGTAAAAAGCACCCACTTCAATGTATTTTTATATATCTACATATATATAAGTGCATATATAATGTATATATACATATATATGTATGTATGTCTATATGTATAATTCAGTCAAGAAACACTTCTTTTGCACCTACCATATGAAAAGTTCCAGAGGTAGAGAACACTTAGAGACCAGGAAAACCCTATAATCTCTGCCCTCATGGAGGCTACATGCTAATGGAGACTACGAAAAGATACATTGCGGATTTGTATGTATATGTGTTTATAAATTACAAAAAAAGGATTCTGATATAAAATCATGATATTTCTTACGTTTTTCACTCAATATCATGTTTTTTATGGTCTCTCCATGTTGCTGTATGTAAACCTAGTTCATTGCTTCTGTCTGCTGGCTAGTATTCCATTATCTGTATCTTCAGCCTTTCATTTTCTCAATCTGATGGTGATGAATTACTAGAACTGCCTCTAATCTCTTGTTACCACAATAATGCTGCAAAGAACATCCCTGTACCTGCTTACAATCCTATTTTAGCATTTTTATGTTACAGATCCAGGCAAGTCAGAGGCCTGGGGTTCATTCCACTGAGCACCACTGGCTGCTGTGCAGAAGGCCTGCCCTTGGGGCTTTGTTTTGCCTTGCTCTGCTCAGCTCTAGGTACTATCCTGCTTTCTAATGTTTGCTAACATAAAGAATGTAAAGTTATTCAATTTGTATTTCTCTAACAGCTAATGAAGCTGAGCACTTCATATGATCTTTAGCCATGTGGGTTTCTCTTTTCTGTGAATTGCCTCTTCCTATTATTCTTTTACCCATTTTTAACAGGCTTTTTTCTGTTTGGGGTTTTTTAAATTTTTCTTTCAGGAGTTCCTCATATATTCTAAGTATTAGTTGCTCGCCTATTTCAAACATTGCAAATATCTTCTCCCAGTCTATCACTCCTCTGCTAAATTTGTCTATGGCACACTTTGTTCAATAGAAACCCTTATTTCTGAAAGCATCTGTGCATTTAGCCTTATCAAGAAAGCCTTCTCCACCCAAGGTCACAAATATATTTTCCTACAATAAATCTATTCTTTTCTTCCATTACCTTCATAGATCTACTATTCATTTTTAAGTCTACAGTCCAATTGGAATTTACATCTGTATGTAGGGTGAGTTTGTATCATTTTTGCTTTTATCCAAATGATGTTAGTTTCTCAGTACCGTCTATTAAATCATCTAACTTTCCCCCACTAATCTGTGATGCAACCTCTATCACACACCAATTCCCAAATACACACTTCTGCTTCTAAACTTCCTATTCCATCCCAGTGTTCTGACTATTCCTTCAGCTTCATTCCTAGGACTTTGTTTTATGACCTATTACCCAGTATGAAGGTCCAATTATTTTTTTCTGTGTATTGATTTGTTTTGTGCAATGGTAACAAAACTGTACAAACAATTTGGAATCCTGGTTTTCTCACTAAATATTGTAACTTGGCTTCCTCCTGCTCCGGGCCCCATGTGATGTTAACATTATAAATAACAGTTCCTGGAAAATTTTACTGTTAGGTGTTGGGAGGAAAACTTTCTTCCACGATCTTAGGGTACAATGGTTGGGGCCTGTGAATTAATTAACAAAAGACAAATTAACAGGAGAAAAGACAGAATTTATTCATATGCATATAGAAGTGCATAAAAGAAGTGGCTGGCTAAACAGTTATGACAGGTTTATGGTAACAATTTAACAGTGAAAGGGAGGGGAGAAAAGAGTTTGTAAGGAAAAAGAGGACTTTGAGGAAACACACAAGCTTTTACGAAAACAAACGGAAGACATGAGAGTTTGTGATGTTTGTTCACATCTAGGTGAGAGTGGTCAGTCTCATTTCTGGCTTATACTTGTCCCCTCTGCCCTGCCCACCCCAGGGGGATTTATGGTAGCTGTATTTTTGGGAGGCTATGCTAAAAAGTTTTAAAGGGAGTCAAAGAAGTTAAACTCCTGTTTGTTCAGATGTTTTTAGCTTAAAATAATCTTCATGTCATTCTGATGAGTCAAGAGCCCCTACACATAATCAATAAAACAAAATCTCTGACAATTCACTGAGTCCCACCACAGAACAACTCCTGTGGCCCAGTGTAAGGCTGGCCTCAAGGACTGAAGAAGCGCCATGTGAAGAAGGGTGTCTGAGCCCTGGCCAAGGACAGACAGACAGGCCTGTGTAGGAAAGAAAAATGACTTTCCCTCCACCCTTCTGAGTTCACAGGTTTGGATTATTTTAGTGTTTGGGTTTTAGGCTGTATACTGGTAAAAAGTTGTGATTCTTTTCTTCCTCTATTAGGCTGTAGGGGAGGAAAAAGATTATTTTTCCCTCTATCTTCCTAAGTTCTCCAGCTGGAGCCCTGTAAACTAGACTGGCAGAAGACATTAACAAGAAAAAATACAAATAGAAGTTTATTAACATGCATTGTGCAAAAAGATGGGAGAACTCAAAGAAGAGTAAAACAAGGCAGTTAGGATTTGGGCTAATAGAGCATCTTAAAAGAACAACTAATTTTTAGAAAAGTGACAAGACAAAAGAATAGGACTCAAGCTTCAAAAAGCATCAAATTGTGGGAATGTAAATATGTGGGGAGACTAATGGTAGGTAAGAACTGGTAGGTAAGAATGTAATATGTGGGGAGACTAATGGTAGGTAAGAACTAATGGTACTAGAATTTGCAAGGTTTGTAATGTAGATGCCTCTGGTGCTGTCTCTGGGATGATAAGGAGCTAGACCTGTCTCCACTGATTAACTTCTATCCTTGTTGGTAGAGAGGGAAGAGAGGACACCTTTTACAGATTTATGCCCTGTTTTTAGCCAAACAGGGGGAGGAGGGCAGAGAGTTTTCCTTATACCTACTTCTTAATTGCCTTTAGCTCAAAATAATCCTTATGCCAAAGTGGCATATTTGGGGCTGGTATATTCTGCTACCCTTCAAGTCCGTGAATTATAAGAAGCTGGCAAATGCTACCACAGCTCCTGGATCTAAGGCAGAGTTCCATTTAACATCAATCAAGAAAACTGAGAGAACTGCATTTGATGGCAAAGTGAAAAAAATCATCATTCAGAAATCTCACTTGTTACTGATAAACCGTCTCTTCCTTTTCCATTTATAAAACATATGATCGGTACCTACCATGTTAAACACTCTCGGTGCAGGGATAAGAAACTCTGCAATAAACATACTGAAATGCTGGTACAGGTTTCCTTTCAAAACATGCATTGCCTGAACGACAGAAGGCCATGAACTTTTCCATCAGCTCTAAGTAAAATAGAGCAGGTGGTATAGTACCATCTGTACTCTTTGGCTGACCCCCAAAGGTCTGAAAGAGTTGGGGAGTACAATCTCTGGTCACAGTAGGAGCAGTATGATGTAAGACTCAGAAAAACTAAGAAAACTAAAATTGTACACCTAGTCCTAAAATTACAGTGGCATAAGAATGATTGAGGCTAAAAGTTGCTAAATACTATCAATTTTCAAATAGAAAAGGAATCCCCAAATGCTTGATAGCATGATTATCTTTCATATTATTATGATCTATCTCTAACACCTACAGTGTGAAATTAATAGTAATGGCCTGTTTTTCTAGGTTCCAGAGCAGGCTTGCTAATTACTGGTTACATGCTTTGAAAATTAAAAAAGCCCACGCTGAAATGCTAACCTTCTCCGTCCCTCCTCCACCTCCCACATACACACATATACACACACCCTAGAAATTAAACATACTCCACATTTACTAATACAGTTGCTTGGATCTGGGTGGGGGTAGGCGGTCAGAGCTCATGTTTTTATTCTTGAGAACAACGGCATATAGTTGCTGGCTGACTGCATGATGAAGACCAGGGCGTTGCCAGTTGAGTTAATAGCTCTCTCCAGCTTCTCATACATATTCTTTAAAAACAGTGGCCCAGGAATCTTTCTGATGATACTCTTCTCCAGTGATTATTAATTTTGCTTAAGGTTTATACTCCAAAGAATTAACTCAAAACCTTCCCATAGCACTTCAGAAACTTGATGTTCTATGTGCTTAAAACTAGAATTTTAATATAAACATAGAGATGAGTGCTAGGAAATGTGCAAGAGGAAGAAAAAATGTTTTAATTAGACTAAAAAAAAATGAGAAACAAGAGTTTATTTCCCTAAGTGGTATCTCCTCTCAGATTACAAATTTAGAAACCAAACTATAAAGAGTTGGATCTTTTCTTCACCTAAAGCAAATATTTGATAAGTGCTCTCATGGTAGTCAGATTTGAGAGACTACTTAAGGAACCAAATAACTTGGAGCCTTGTGGTCACACTCTCCCCAAGACAAGGCATATGTCACACACAGGCGACATGGCATCATAAAAGATCCTTTAGGGCAGTTCTAGGTGAGGCTTGACAGGTGAGGCTCCCAAAGCAGAAGGAAAGGCACTGAGTGAGGAGATCCAGGTTCCACCATGAGCTCAGGCATTCACAGATCTGCTGCTCATCTTCCTCATTCATAAAGCTCAGACTAATAATCCCATGAGTCCCCACTTTTCTAGCTCTTTCTGCTTCTCATTTCTGTTAAGCATTTTTATAAATGATGTCAAAGGTAAAGTTTCAGAAGAGATTATTATTCCCATTTTACAAATGAGGAAACAGGCTGAGAGTGGTTAAATGATTTAACAGCAAAGGGTAGTCCTGCTTCTGTGTGCCAGATACTGTACCCAGACTACAAGTGTGGATGTGACCAAGAGCCTGTCCTCAAAGCACGGGAAAGACTGGAGTGTTAAACAATAATTACGATGTAGTAAAGTAGGAACAAAATGCTGTGAGAACACAGAGATGAGAGCAACCAATTGCCTGGTAATGTGAGAGAAGGCTACTCGGAAGAGAAAACCATTCTGGAAAGATGAGCAGGAGTTCAGCAAACGGAGAAGAGAAAGAAAGGCGTAAAGGCGGAAGGATAAACATGTGCAGAGGAATGAAAAGCCCAGTGTACCTGGTGAACAAGCGTACCTGGGGGAAGCTGGGTTTATGGAAAAGGGACTAATATTATTGAGGCATGTTCAGGTATGATAATAAAGATGCTTGGATTTTATCCTGCAGATTTTTAGCCGAGGGGATGATGGTTTGCCATCTGAGTAGAAGAAGGAACTGTTGTCAGTGAACAGACCAATCAGGAGGCTCGTTCAAACATCCAGACACTAAATAAATTATAAGGACTTGAATTAACATCGTGATTATGGGTATGGGGAGTAGGGGTCAGACAGAAGAGATACTTTGAATCAGAATCCACAGATCTTGGTAATCAATTGGCAAAGACAAAGATGAACCCAGGTTTCCAGCTCAGGAGGCTGAGTGGAAGGGAACTCTACTTGCTAAATCAGAAAGCAGATCAGGTTTGGTTATTGGATAGAAGATCCAAATGTTCGGTTTGAGGCATGCAGAGTTTGAAGTGTCTGCAGGACTTATCAGCATAGATACCACTTGGCAGAGGAATATTTAAATCAGCTCCTTAGAATGCAGGTTGGGGTTGGAGGTGAAACCCTGGAAAACACCAGCACACAGGTGACAGTGGAAGCTGTAGAGATCAATGAAATGGTGTCAAAGCTTCAGTCTCCTTTTTTCATATTTACAAAATAGGTAAAAGTCCTACTTCCAAGTATTATTCAGTCATGCACTGGATAAATCAGTTTAAAGCAAAAAAAAAAAAAAAAAGGAATCTGATTTCCCTGATTAGGTTCAAACTTATTTAAATGCAATCACTTACTCATCTTTTACTCACATCTTCTAGGACTTTTAGAAAGTCACTACAGTTATCTATGTACAATATAACAAGCCTTTAACAGTCAGCTTTGGCTCCAACTCTTCCCATAAGAGCCAGGCATATCCCCCTCGCTGCTTCTAGATCAATTCCCTGGCAGCCACATGCCAGCACTTACTTGCCCCTCACCTTCCTACAAACGAAATTCTTGAATCAGAGTATATGTATTAAATCATTTTATGTAACATTTATTAAGTCTTATAATGTGGTGGCATGTCCTGGTCTGGAATATACAAATGAATGAAGCTGATTAGTTAAGTACGAAAGTGTCAAAAATACAGAGAGCACTTTGACAGGGCTATTGGACCCTAAGAATAAAATGCTGTGGGGCCTAAGCATGAAACAGTGGATTTCCCCTGAGGTATCAGGAAAGCCATCCTAGAGTTACCCTCCAGCTGATGATCTTGAGAAGGGGTAGCAGTTGTTAGAAACAGCAAAAAGGAGCATCGGCGCAGGCTTGGGAACACAACGGACAGAGGCACCGAAGCAAAAAGAACAGATTATGCTTCTTTGATCCAGGGAATCACAAGTACAGTAGTCTCCCTTATCCGCAGGTTCACTTTCCACAGTTACCCACAGTCAATCATGATCCAAAAATATTAAATGAAAATTTTTAGAAATAAACAATTCATAAGTTTTAAATTGAGCACTGTCTGAGTAGTGTGATGAAATCTCGTGCCATCTGCTCTGTCCTGCCTGGGAGGTGAATCATCCCTTTGTCCACTGTATCCATACTGTGTATACACCCACCCACGAGTCATTTAGTAGCCATCTTGGTTATCAGACTGACTGTCACAGTATCACCGAGTTTGTGTTCATGTAGCTCTTATTTTACTTAATAATGGTCCCAAAGTGCAAGAGTAGAGATGCTGGCATTCAGATATGCCAAAGAGAAGCCCTGAAGTGCTTCCTCCTTTAAGTGAAAGGTGAGTACAGTACAATAAAATATACTAAGAGATGAAGAGAAACCACATTCACATAAATTTTATCACAGTACATATTATAATTGTTCTCTTATTATTGATTAGTTAATCTTACCGTTTCCAATTTATAAATTAAACTATCATAAGTATGTATGTATAAGAAAAAATACAGTATATAAAAGGTTTGATACTATCTGCAATTTTAAGTATCCATTGGGGATCTTAGAACTTAGGCCCCATGAACAAGGGAGGACTACTGTACTGATATGCCTAACTTTGGTTTTTGTTTTATAATTAGCAGGGCTCTACATTTTTTAAATTGCTACTTTGCCATCTAGTTATTAACCTCTTTTAATCAATAGTATTTTCAGCAATCACAAGCAAATTTTAAAAAATTACTTCTATACATGTTATGCTATAATTACCCTTCAAAACAAGTCTCATGAACATTTACTATTCTGAATCCATAATGAGGTGAGTCATGGCATAATCCTCTGGAAGGATATGTTATCTGGTGATGTCAATTCTAAATTAGTGTTTCTCTGAAATGTTTTCACAATATACAGTTAGTACAAATAACATGCACAGGACACGTTTCCTCTGAACCTCTTTTTGTATCTCTTTTTAATATGATGTCAAAAAAACAAACAAAGATATCAGATATCAAGAAGACTTCAGCTTCTGCCAAGACAGAATCAAGGATGGATACCCCTCTCCAACACTGAGATTTAAGGGTTCAGCAAACTTGGTCCAAAGGAAAACAGGTTTAAACACCATAACACACTCAAAATTTTTTTCTGATTATATTGGTAATGCACAATTAAAATAGAAAATTAATTTGTGTTTAAGAAGAAAATTTATCTATAATCCCATCAGATGTTAACATGTCAGAGAATTTCTTCCCAGTGTTTGATGTCCCAAGCATGTCACATATTGAGCTCTAGCTTTCTCTCAGCACCTTAAATCCTGTTGGTATTAAAACTTCACTGTTTCCCCAATCCATTTCCATCCCTGCATCCTTACTGCCACTGCACTTGATCAGATAATTACAATAGCTCCCACCTTAATCCTACCTCTAGGCTACAATATTCCCCAACACTGAAGCTGCCTACCAAGGTGCAAATCAGATCACGCCATTCTCCCACTTAAAAACGCTTTGATGGCTGCCCACTGCATGTGAAATGAAATATAAAGTCCAAGCTCATTATCAGGAAACACAAATCCCTCCATGGCCTAAGTCTTTTCTACTCCAGACTCATTGTCCTCTGCTGCCTCTTCCTCTACTTGCATAGCTCCCTGTATATTCATATAGCATGCTTTTTGGACTCTCTATGCCTTTGCTTATGCTATGTTTCAATTTAGAATGCACTTCCTCCACCTCTTGAACTAGCTAAATCTGATTTACCTTTCAAGACTCAGCAACAACTTGTCTCCTCCAGGGCAACTTCCCTGAATACTCAGGGCTAAGAGGCCATCTTTGATGTTGAGGTCCCAAAGCACTGAGCCTACCTAAGTTCCTTTATCAATCAGTTATCGCCACAATAATTTTGTGTAACAAATCACCCCAAAACTCAATAGTCCACACATCATCATTTACTGTCTTGTTCACAAGTCTGTGGGTCACAAGAGGCGGCTGCCTGCAAGCCTCACTCTGGGGCTCAGGGTAAAAAGGTAGTGGCAACCTAGGTCACATTATTCTATGGGTAAAAGACAGAACTCCCAGAGGACCAAGGGAAAATGCATGATGCCTTAGGTTTAGAAGCCACACACTGTTATTTTGTTGGCTAAAGTAACTCCCATGACCAAGCCCAACATCAATGGTGAAGGAAGTATACTGGTCTCATGCAGAAGGGGAGGAGGAAGCAGATCTCCAGTAAATAATGAACAAATCTAACACAGTGCTTATCTCATAGATGGTAACTATCTTCCTAGTTGCTCAAGCCAAAAACCTCAGTCATCCTATCTCTTTTTCTTCATATCCAATTCATCAACAAATCTTCTTGGTGCTATCTTTCCAAGATGTCCAGAATTCTACACTTCTCACCCCTTGACTATTTACCTTTCTGATCCAGGCCATCTTTACCTCTCCCCTGGGTAATTGCAAAAGCTTCTTAATTAGTCTTCATGCTTCTGCTCTTGTCCATTACAATCTATCCCATCTCAGCAGCCACACTGATCCTCTTCAAGCATATCAGATCATGTTAACTCTACTTCTTGAGAAACCCTCCAATGACTCCCATCTCACCAGAGTAAAACTACAGTCCTGGCAAGTGCCTATGAAGGCTTTGGCCATCTGTCCTTTGCTATTCCTCTGGCCTGAATTCCTGCTATCCTGCTTGCCCACTTCGACCCAGTAACTGGCATCCTTGACAGTCCTCATAAACACCAGACACTCTCCTTCTTTGCACTGGTGACCCTCTGTCTGGAACACCCTTTCCTCATTAATCTATGTAGTTCCTCCGCTTTTGACAACTTCAATTCTCTATCCAAAATCACTCCTTCAGGGAGTTCCTGCCTCTATATAAAAGAGCAATCAGCAGTCACCACGCCCCCAATAAAATATAAGCTCCATGAGGTCAGGAACTCTGTCTGTTCTGCTTATCTCAAAGGTTTAGAACAGTGCCTGGAACAGAGTGGGTACTCAATGAATATATGTTGCATGAATGACTAGCACTTCCACATAATAGTAAAACAATTGGCTTGGGTGCCATCTCCCCCATAGGTGAGCAGTAACCACGTCTCACTCTTCCTTGCATCTCCAGCACTGGGCACAGCTTCCAGAACACAGCAGGCTCAATAAGCTC
>NW_006443124.1:8214521-8256413 GCF_000325575.1 Pteropus alecto
CGCACTCAAGCTTTTGAGCTAACAGGCTCATACTATTTCAACTGCTTACCAACCGGGTTTATTTGAAAGCAAATGTTTTCCTAGGAATTACTTTGAGACTGGGTGTAAAGAAACTCAGGGCTAATTTGCAGAAAAAGAGCGATCCTCATGACGCTCAGACGTAGGACCTTCAGTGTCTAACTTTCCCTGTGGTCTGTCAGCTCCGTGAGGGCAGCAGCCAGGCCAGCCTCAGTCTTCACTGGATCTCCAAGGTCCCAGCACAGTGCTCAGCATGTGGTAAAGCTCTATTCATTTTTGTTGGTTAATGAAATCATGATTAATGAATACATGAGTTCTTCCACGAGCCAATCCATGAACCAAAGTGGCTTAGGTGTGCTTGTGGATGGAAGCTTTGGAAGGATCCAAAAACAGAAAATTGTTAATTCAGCACTCTTTGCAGCTATATTGTATGTTTCAGTTCCAACAGAACAAACAGACCCCCAAAATGCTTGCTAAAATCCAGTGTACTGTGAACAGCAGTCACCATGTCCCTTTTGGAATTCAGCTGGCATAAGCAATACCACCTCATCCTGCCACATTCAGTTTCTCTGTGTATCTGTAGAATAAGCTGCAAAATCCTCCAGCCACCGCAATGAGGAAACTGTAAACCCTCTGCTTCCTACCTATTCCCATAACTTCTCATGCACCATGAAGACAGTGATCCTGGATGAGGTATGGGCACCTGTTACAGAATACAGGATGACCCCCTGGTGGAAGTCATAAGACCAAAAAAGATGCTGGGGAGTAGACAGACTAGCACTGTGATAAGAGGCTAAAGGCCTTGGGAGCAACAGGAATGGCCGGTCCCATTAAGGATGACTTCCACTCTGACTCTGGCTGCCCACACACCTGTTGGTTACAGAGTATGAGGCACACTCAGCACCCTGAGCTCAGCCAGTCTCACCTCCTTGGCCATCCCCTGTGTGTGGATGCACAGGGCACTGCCTTACTCAGTTTCAGTACCTTTGCCTCTTACCAAGAGGCCCTCATCTCTCTCTTCCTCTTCGCCAGGAAGGATCTTGAAACTGCCCTTCAGGGTGCTGCTCAGAGTTTTAGAGCACAATCCAGGGCAGTTGGTATTTTTCTCAGATGATTACTTCCCAGTCTTAAGATTATAAAATTTGGAGTCAGCCATACACAAGTGCAAATCCCAACTGCCACTGAAGTCTCTGACCTTGTTCTCCTATCTATAAAAGAAGAATGATGACAATATCTACCTCCTGGTTTTGTCATGAGAATTCAATGAGCTAAATATACAAAGCATGCAGCCCAGGGCCTGGCACATAATAAGCATTTAATAAATTACTAATAGTAGTAACTATAACAGTCCTATTTTTAATATTGTCTCCCATTCTAATGGGCACAGAGATCAACTAATCGTACTTATGTGGCTAACCGATGTGGGGACAGGGCAGGAAGGCAGAGGAAAGGTGGAGCTGCTTCTATTGTAAGTGAACTATTGGGCTCCCTGAGGGTCCTTCTTTCTCTTCCAACTCACACAGCCCGACTGACTTCCTAAGTCACAGCCTGAAGCAATCACTCCACAATGGAGCTGTAGGACCTTCACTGTCTATCTTTTCCTCTGCTCTGCCAGCTCCATGAGGGCAGCAACTATGTCTGCCTCACTCTCCACTGACTCACAATGACCTTTGATTGATAGAGAAGGAGAGACAGAGACAGATAAACAGAGGGGTATGGGACGGAGGGACAGAACAAGAAGAGAGAACATTCGGAGAGAGGGAAGAGAGCCCTGGAGTCTCCTAGGGAGGCCAGGTGGCTGGAAGGTATGGGGATTGGGCAAGGCTCACACAGGCAGGCTTGCCTTCCAGTCTTGGTTCCCTGTGGTTCCAGCAGAAAAGGCAAAGCTGAGAAGAAGCTCTTCCAGGTACTCAGCAAGAGAGAATCAAGCAGCGTTTTTATCTGGGTAAGAATGTGTAGAGAATAGACATGAATTCCTCTCTAGATGCATTAGCACATTCATGTGTATTATTTAACCATGAGAAATTATGTAAAACATTGGATAATGTGCATAACCTGTGCATAACCATGCTATGGTTAAAGTAGTTAGTAACCACACGGTCCACACACTGGTGAATGTTCTCTCCTCTCTGAGCCTTTGCACCTGCCAGTCCCTCTTCTTGGCATGTCCATTCCCCATTACCTGCCTCACTTTATTAGCTCTATTCATCTTCAGGTCTGTTTATACTCTGCCTCCTCCTGAAAGTCCCCTATAGCCGGGTGTCATGTCTCAAGGCACTTATGTCACCTCGTGGGCCTTACCTGGTTACTTGTCATTCTCTCTAAAAAGACTCTGAGTTCCTTAAAAGCAAAGACTATGATTTATTTAAGTCTGTATCCCCAGTGCCTGGCACACAGTGGGCACTCAAATATACTTGCTGAACTAGTGAATAAAAAATACTTGAGTTGTTTATCTGTTTCCTTGAGAGACAGCCTCTACTCTGCTTAGGCAAGCCTCTGAATCCATCGGAGGAGACTTGTTACAAAATCAACAAGCGGAGCAATCTATTACTTCTGAGACTTCACAATGTCATGATGCTGGATTAAGGAGCCCCTTACAATGTCAGTAGCTGCCAATTAAGTAAACTGAAAATCAAGTCGGAAACCAAAGTATCAATAGAACATTGTCAACATTGCCTGGCTAAAAAAGCCAATGCAGTTACCTGCAGATTCAGGCTCAGTGCCCAGGGACCTGCACCTGCACTGTGAATTATCAAGGACTCTGCTCCAACACATGCTCCCAGCTTCTGTTCTGCTGTGCTGCCTGCACCTTCCTCCTGAGGACTGACACAGGGTGAAGCTGTGGCATTGAATCCAATGAGGTGTGAGTCAGCTTTGTTAGAAAAAGGTACCTGAAGATCCATACCCCAAAAGAAATTTGCTGTGTTTATACCCTCTAACCTATAAGCCATATAACATAACATTGGCTAATACTTGTCATATATTGTGTTAAGCAACTGAAATGAATTATTTTGTTTAGTTTATTCCTTGCAACAGCCCTTTCAAGTAAATAGCATTATCATCCTCATTATGCAGATTAGAGCACACAGAGACATTAAGTTATACACTCAAAATCACATAGCCAGTATACAACAGAACTGGGATTTGAATCCAGACACTGATTGTAGAGCCCAAACACTAACTACCCACTCATCCTTCTCATTAAAAGACTGATCAGGCTTGTTCTGAAAAATTCTAAGATCATCAATGGCTCACATACAATCATCTTTCCACCCTAATCCTGAAACTCTTAAAACACAGAGACCCCGTTGGGAAATGCACAGAGTAAATTCAGGATTAATAAAGGAAGGCCTCCTGTAGAAAGCAAATAATAAACTCAAGGAGGCAGTAGGTAACCAGTGGCAGAAGTGGAAAGTCGGCCCTTTGAGAGGGTTACTGGAGCAGGGAGCCAGCCTTATCACGCCCTACTTTGGGGGCAGAACCCTGGATTCTGAGGACCTAGGAGCTATCTAAATCCCCCTGGGAAAACAAAGGGGAGAAATGCTAACTACATGACTTATGTGCTGAACCTGAATCACCTTCCTTGGATCTGCATTCCTACATGGAGATTAAATGCTAAGGGATATCTGCCTGTTACGATCCTTCAGAGTATGGGCTTATTGATATGGTGAAGGTTAATGAAACCATTAAGTATATGCATGAAAGCTAAAACGTGGACTGAAGCTTTTCAATTTTCATCTGCAATAATGAGCACCAGGCTCAGGTTCTTACTGAGCACCTGACATTCACTAATTATTTCAGCGATTCTAGTTACAATTAATAAGGGCTCAGCCATGTGTGTTAAATCTTCACATTCCATTTTCTCATCCATCAACTGAGTAAGGGGACATGTAGAAAGGATTGCTGGAGGACAGGATGTGGCTTTAAAGTCCTTTCTTAGCTAAAAGGTATTGAGCATGACCTATGTGCCTGCCCAGCACTGCACTATGCACTTCACCTGCTTTGCCTCACTGACTCCTTGCAATGTAATTTAAGTGCTTTAATCCTTCTTTATGCCATTGCCACTGTCTCTCAAATCATCTCTCAGATTCTCCATAAGACTCCTCATATCCCCACTCCATTCTCATATTCCCCTCCTTCATCTCCAGGTACCCTCTCACTTCACCATCCGAAAGCCGTAGTTCCTCCTCAGTGAAATCTCCCGTCATTGCTCCTCCTCTTAGAGATGCATCACCTTCTTGCTCTTCCTAAAGATTGAGTCCACTAAGGACACACTTCCCCAGCAGCCTTCTCAAGTGAGACAGACAGGATTTGCTCCCACAGTCCTTGTACTACGGAGCATAAAAAGTAGATGTATCTCTCTTGATATTCTTTATCATTTCCAGATCTTTCTCCTTGTCTCCACCTTAAGAATATTGAGCTTTGAATCATATTTCATCAAATTATATCACCCATTAACCCTCATCATTGCAGTCTGCAGCAATGGGTCACTCTGTCATTTCTCCATGGTTTTAGTTTCTGCTATTTCAATTCTTAGCACTTCAACATATACACAGATCATCCTTCTAACACCCTGGCTTAGTTTTAATAAACTCATCTCTTCCAGTGGCCTAACTTTAGTCACCATGAGCCTACTTGAGCCTACAGCTGTCATCAATAAATGCAAACTCTCCATAATCCAAGCGTCACATCTCATTCTCTCTTGACTACTTGCTCAAATTTCCCATCTCCCTCTAATATCCCAATTCTGTCAATCTTTTGCCTCTCCCCAGGACCTCCAACTCACTAATCTAAACATCTTTTTCTTTATAGACTTAATTTTTAGAGCATTTTTAGTTTCACGCCAATATTGAGCAGAAGTATAGAGTTAACACACACCCCTTACCCGCACACATGCGCACGGTCTCCTCCATTATCAACAACCCCACACAAAGTGGTATATTTGTTACAATTGATGAACCTACATTGACACTATCACCCAAAGCCCATAGTTTATATAAAGGTTCACTCTTGGTGTTGTACACAGGTTTGAATAAATGTGTAACAACATGTACCTACCATTATAGTATCATTCAGAACAGTTTCACTGCCCTGAAAATCCTCTCCTCTGTGCTACACCTATTCATCCCTCCCTCCACACTAAGCCTTGGAAACCACTAACATTTTTATTGTCTTCATAGTTTTCTTTTCCAAAATGTCATACAGTTGGAATCATACAGTATGTAGCCTTTTCAGACTGGCTTCTTTCACTTAGTAATATGCATGTAAGGTTCCTACATGTCATTTCACGGCTTGATAGCTCATTTCTTTTTAGTGCTGAATAGTATTTCATTGTCTGAATGTACCACAGTTTATTTATCCAGTCACCTACTGAAGGACAATTTGGCTGCTTCTAAATTTTGACAATTATGAATAAAACTGCTATAAACATCCATGTGCAGGTTTTTGTGTGGACATAGTTTTTGACTCCTTCAGATAAATACTGAGGAGCACAACTGCTAGATCATATAGTGTGAATATGTTCAGTTTTATAAGAAAATGCCAACTTTATATTTAAAGTGGGTTTCTTGCAGACAACATATAACTAGTTGGGTCTTGTTTTTCTCACCATCTTTCCACTTTTCTTCTCCCCTGGAAGTCCTGTATCCCTTCATATCAGCTTCAGTTCCATGAACTATCATTATAATCTCTGTCACAAACACCTCAACTCCTCTGCCCTTTTCTTGTTGTATTCTTTGTAATACAATCCTGATAAAATCTAATTCTCTACCTACTCCATGCCAGCACCCAGGGAGGTAAATGTGGTTGAAAAACATCAACCATATCAGCTAGGCTCATTTTAAATTTCTGACCATGAACCTCAAATGGGCTCGGCTCTTAATGTTCTCCAGCAATCATATCCTATCTCCTTAATCCATTTACTCTTAAATTCCCTTAAAAACCATTTCAGACCTCCTCTCCTCAAATTTCTATCATTTCCTCTCCAATTCTTACTCTCAGCTGATAACTTTTCTTCCTTTTTCACTGAAAAAAATTGAATAGAAAGAAAATTCCCACTACCAATGCATCCACCTACTAGCATCCTCATCCATATACTTGACTTTCCTTCTACTGTAAACCATATGTGATTCTATCTAAATTCATTTCTCCACTTCTCCACATATATACTATATCCAATCATCCATTATATGTGCTATGAATTAATATGATGATCTACTGTTATTATATACAATGATTAGCATAATTATCTACTGTAACATTCCCATCAACATATAAAATACTATGATTTCTCCAAACAGGTGGAGGGAGGAAGGGATGGAGGGAGGGAGGAAGGGACAAGAGACAGAAGAAAGAAAGCTTCTTTTGACCCTTCTCCAGCTACTTATCCATTTCCCTGCTCTCCTTTGCAATAAAACTCCTCAAAAGAGCTGTCTATATAACTGGCTCCAATTCTTCTCTTTTCTCATTCTTTAATTCTCAACCAGCCATGCCCTCTACTCCCAAAAGTGCTCCCATCAAGGTGACCAACCACCTCCAAGTTGCTAAATCCAATGTTCAATTCTCAGTCCTCCTATTATTTGGGAATAATAATACTATCAGCTTTATAGGGTAAATGTAATCACCTAATGAAATACCAAAATGTTTAGAATACTTTTATTGTGAACTATTACTGTAATCGTTTCTTAAAAAAACTCGGCCTAAATGTCAAAAGCAGAAAATCTTCCAGGTTTACAATATGCACATTTATGTTAATTTATTCTCATTTTTACTTCAGTTGGAGCTTTCAATAAACATTCCTTCTCTCTGAAGAGAAGAGAGGGGGGAGTAAATTTGAGGCCCACACTCTTTTTCAATCTAATTTCTAAGGTCTCCATTGAGGAATGAGTGTTAATTATCCTGTATTATGTGGGTGTCTCCACAGCATCAGTCTGAGAAATTAATTTAACTTTTGACCAATGAGAGTAATATGCTTCTCTCTTTTCTAATTTAAGTTTGTCAGTAGCTTTGAAAAGGTTTGAGAGTTGGGGTTTTTGACCAAAGTCAAGGAAACTAATAATTTCCTGAAATTAGTGCTGTCAAAACAATAGCATCAGCACCAACAATTCAAAAATATCAACACACCATGTTAAATGGTTTTGGTTTGTTGTCTGTGTTGGAAGCAGAGATTAATCTCAATAATAAATGAGTTTGTGAAACTTATGGACCAAAAGGAAAGGGAAGAAATTCTGGACAAGCAGAAAATCAAAGAATCTGTTAACATCTGTGTTGAGCAGAGCACAAGAAATGGTAGATGAATATTCAAAAACTGTTCAATACATTGACCTAATAAAAAGCTCTGAGCCAATAATTCTAGGTTGAAGCCAGCAAAAGAATTAATGGCAACATAGTTCCTAGAAATAATATTTTGTAAATCTTCAAACCAATGTAAAAGCAAGTTGCTGACCATTTTACTAGTAATATTAATAAATATGTCTAAGATAAGTATTCGTTCAAGAGTAAATTTGTATTTGCAAACATGCTTGTCTATGTAGAAAATTCCAAGGAATCTGTAAAGCACCAGTATGTGAAGTTAGCCAGGTCATAGGGATATAAGGTCAACACACAAAAGATCAATCATATTTCTACATACAGTAACAAAAAATTAGAAACCAAACACTTTGAAAAATATTTCCAACAGCTAAAAAATGAAATATTTAGATATGTGTCTTGTTAAACATATGTAGCATCTACATGTTGAAAGCTATAAAACATTAATGAAAGAAATCAAAGAAGAGCTAAATAATGGAGAAATATCCCATGTCCATAATTTGGATGATTCAGTATATTGTTAAGATGTCAGTTCTCCCCAAACATATCTATAGACTTAACACAATTCTAATAAAAATTCTAGCAGAATTTATTGTGGATATGAACAAGCTTATTAAAAAATATATATAAAGGAAAGAAAAGAGAAAAGCCAAAACAATTTGAAAAATAAAAGGCAAAGTTAGAAGACTCAAAGTACCTCATTTTAAGATTTAATATAAAGCCATAAAAATAAAGATAGTGGATACTAGTGAAATAATAGATATTATTATTTTTGGCAATTGTGCAAAAGCAACTCAATGAAGATAAAATATTTCAACAAATGAAGCTGAAGCATATGAACATCCATATGCAATAAAAGGAACTTTGACCTATACTTTATATCTTATACAAAAGTTAACACAAAATGGTTCACAGACTTAAATATAAAACCTAAATTATAAAACTTCTAGAGGAAAATATTGGAGAAAAAAATACGTGTGACCTTGTGTTAAGAAATCCCACTTTAGTAAATAAAAAAAAGCTATGACACCAAAAGTATAATTATAAAAGAAAAAAAAAGTGATAAATCGGACATCACCAAAATTTAAAACTTCTATTATTTGAAAGATACTGTTAAGAGACTGAAATCACATACTGAGAGAAAATATTTACAAACCCTATCTTTTTTTTATCAATTACAGTTGACATACAATATTAGTTTCAGGTATACAACACAGTGATTAGACATTTATATAACTTATGAAGTGATCACCCTGATAAGTCTAGACACCATGATTTATTATTATAATATTATTGGCAATATTCCCTATGATGTACTTTACACCTCCATGACTATTTATATAACTAGCAATTTGTACATCTTAGTTCTTTCCCCACTTTCATGCATCCCCCCAACCTCCAACCCATCTGGCAACCATCAAAATGTTCTCTTTATCCATGAGTTTGTTTGTTTTGTTTGTTTTAGAGTCCACAAATAAGTGAAATCATATGGTATTTGCTTTTCTATGTCTGACTTATTTCACTCAACATACTACTGTCTAGGTCTATCTCTGTTGTTGCAAATGGCAAGATCTAATTCTTTTTTATGGCTGAGATAATACTCCATTGTATATATGTACCACTTCTTCTTTATCCATTCATTTATTGATGGACACTTAGGTTGCTTCTATATCTTGGTTATTGTAAATAATGCTGCAATGAACACAAGAAAGCATATGTCTTTTTAAATTAGTGTTTTGGATTTCTTCAGATAAATACCCAGAAGTGAGATCGCTGGGTCACATGGTAGTTTATTTTTTAATTTTTTGAAGAACCTTCATACTGTTTTCCATAGTGGCTGCACCAATTTACAATTCCACCAACAATGTACAAGGGTTCCCTTTTCTCCACATCCTTGCCAATACTTGTTGTACAAACCTTATCTCTTAAGAGGAATTATATGCAGAATATATATTAGAACTCTCAACACTCAATAAGAAAATAAACTCAATTTTTAAAAAAATAGACAAAGGATTTGAAAAGAGACACTTCATCAAAGATACAAAGATGGCAAAAAAGCACATAAAAAGGTGCTCAATGTCATTAGGCATTAGGGAATATAAATTAAAACCACAATGAGATAACACTACACAGAAATTAAATTGACCATATCAAGTGCTGGCAAGAATATGGAATAGCTGGAACACCCATAATTTGTTCGTGGTAATGTAAAATGGTACAACCATTCCAGAAACAGATTATAATGATTGCCAATGAAATATAATCTCTGCAAGGAGGAAGACAGGGACCTAAGAGGAATGAAAATCAGTGAAAAGGTGGTATGGTCAATGGCTTGTAGGAATCAAAGGAATGCTAGAGGTGGGGCCTCACCGGGAGTGAACTGGACATACAAGCGGTAGTGACAGATAGAGGGAGACTTGAACTGAGGATCATGGCTATACTGGCAACAACTAAGAGAATGAGCGATGGAGTTAGAGGTTGCCGATAAGGTTGTTAGAAAAGATGTTGTCAAGGAAATGAGAAAACAGAGTAACAGGAGGGTCATCTTCCTAGGTACTGAAACCACCAAAAACAACAGAAGCAGTAATGTTAGGAGAGTGACAGTGAGACAGGAGCAAACATCTTCAGGGAAGGTGAGAGAGTGACACAGAGATGAGTAAATGACTAATATAATGGTCCCCCAAATCCACGGTTTCGGTTTCCACAGTTTCAGCTACCCACAGTCAACCACAGTCCAAAAATATTAAATGGAGAAGTCTAGAAATAAACAATTCATATGTTTTAAACTACACACTGTTCTGAGTAATGTGTTGAAATCTCACGCTATCCTACCTGGGACGTAAGTCATCCCTTTGTCCAGAGTATCCACACTGTATACCTACCCACCCGTTGGCCACTTAGTACCATCTCAGTTATTGGATCAACTTTTGTGGCATCACAGTCCTTGTGTTCAAGTAATCCTTACTTTACTTAATAATGTTACATTCACATAATTTTTATTATAATTGTTATTTTTATTGTTGTTGTTAATCCCTTACTGTACCTAATTCATAAATTAAATGTTATCATAGGTATGTATGTATTTTAAAAACATAGTAAATATAGGGGTCTGTACTATCCACAGTTTCAGACATCCACTGGATCTGTGTTGGGGATATGTGTTGGAACATATCCCCTACAGATAAGGGAAGACTAGCATATAAGGAAAAGTGGATTCAGTCTATTCGTTTATCTTTCTGAATCTCAGTTTCTCCATTTGTAAGTATGCTGGTAGACCTTCCATCACGAGGTTTTTACAAGGATTGAGAGTGATAAGCAAGTAGAACATCTGTCACCCACTGTAACTGGCAGACTTCGATGTGCAGGAATATTAAGTAAATTTTAAAGGGCATCTGCTAAGTCTCAGATGTGTCTCATTCACCTCCAACTAAAGTTGAGGAGTGTGTGTTAGAAGGCTCACTGAGCTCAGGGTCACCCATGACAAACCATAGTCATCATAATCCCCCAGAGATGGTCACCTAAGACTCTCTGGTAAGCCTGGGCCAGGCCATGACCCTCCTCTCTGTAGCTATTCATATCCACGTCATCTCCGTCTTCCTGGCAGACACAGGGTCTCTTTGTCTCTTCCATCTGCAAACACCAGGCTTGCTGCCTTCCAGCCTGAGTGTTTAATGCAGGAGATAAAAATGTAACTACTTGATCTAGTGTATCTCCCCTTTTTATGGCCAAGCTAGCTGAAAGAGCCCAGGGAAGAGAAAATCTCCAGTGAAATGATGCCTTGTTTTCTGAACTGCACTGGACCCAGAGACATGCAGAGGCTCTGGGGCAGTACACTCTGACTTGCTCCTAGCACAGGGAGCAAGGACCAAGAGCTGGGTCAAGCCCTTTCCACTTCTTTGCTGTATCCTTCCATGCGTTTAGCTCTAGATAGGCATTACCACCAAGAGATGAGGTCTTGTCTACTAATAGAGAAGTTTGTGTTTTACCAGGAACAGACATCAATATTCAGAGATTCCTTGTTCTTGAGAAAGAGACAATAAAGTTGATGGAGCAAAGAGCCAAAGATTCAGGAAAACTGTGTTGCAGCAACAGGACTACCAGAGTTGAATGGGTCCATGTGATAAGGTGACCCTTCTTGTCCATTTTCCTGAGCCCAGTGTCCCTTGAACCTCCCACTGCTGGTTCATCAGGGCTCTCAGAATCTCTTAGCTGGGACAAGACACGAGCAAGTTTATTTAGCATTACTCTCGTGCAATCCTGAGAGTGGATCCCTAGCCTCCTCTACCTCACACTAGTCAGTGACCACATTTTCTTTGTTCATTGCCAATTTCATTGCCTAGTACATAGTAGGCTCTCAAGAAGGAAGGAAGGAAGGACGGACGGAAGGAAGGAAGGAAGGAAGGAAGGAAGGAAGGAAGGAAGGAAGGAAGGAAGGAAGGAAGGGTGTCAGGGATGGAGGAACACACAACGCAGCTCTTTGTGTCACCACCCAGCTCTGTGCTAGGTGCCAAAACCTAGAACATTCAAAGTATCTTCTCTGAATTTTTCTCCATGACAATCTGCCTGAGCTGAGCAGTCATTCATTTTTCTTTCTAGCATTTCCCTTCTTCTCCCTAAATTTTATACATATTAAAAATGGGCGGCCACTCTCATCTGAAAACATTTTCTTGATCCTTTTCCTAGCTAACAAACATTTACTTACCTCATTCTCTAATGCAAAGTGACATTTTGATGCAGCAAACTGGAAGGAGACAAGAATCATTAATTCAGAAAAATGGCCGATCTCCTGCAGTTTGCTAGGCTCCCACTTATTTGCTGAGGAATCCAAGCTCTGGAAAAGCAAAACTGCACTATTTACCAACTATCAGTTACCAACCTAAAGCTGCTGTCATTAATTAGCACTGAAAGTGATGTTTGTCTCTTGTGTCCTTTCTGAATAGACTCCAAATAGACTTGTTTCAGTTACAAAACCAATAAGAAAGCCTCTAGAGGAAAATATTTGGGGAGAATAGTGGTACAAGAGTGACAAGAAATACTCTTTTGTCCAACATTTTGGATCATTATCTGGAATTGATGCAGTCTGTTTGGGGGAGAGAGAAGTTGGCATGTTACTAGAAAAAGAAGTCAGCCTCTCAAAGATAATTTAGAAAGGCATGCCTAGGGAAGAAAAGAGAGAACTCCAGAGGCAATGAAAAAAAAAAAAAAAGGTCAAGGTCCAAAATTTTTATTCAATAGCCAAATAATTTAAGGAGCCATGATTCAACATACAAAAGGATTTGTGGTAAGAAAGAATCCTATTAGATTTAAATTACATTTGGTTTTTAAATTTACAATTTAATAAATTTCCCAGCACATTAAAAAAAAAAAAGCACACCCATATACATTTTTTCCCCAATTTTAGCACATCAGTCGTGTCTTTCCAGTAAACTTCCTGTGTAGAGCAATTACTATTATGGATTGGTGGTAAATGACTGAAGCGTTATTTCCACCAGCCTTAAAAGTTCATTTTTTTACTACTCCTCTCTCAGAATTGAAGGACTGCTGCTTTGAAAGAGCCCAGGATGGGCTTTGGCAAGCATCAGAATCAGAGAACTTGACTGAAAGACAGATTCCTGGGTCTCATCCCAGGAATTCTGACTCAATAAATCTGTGACAGGGCCTGGTACCTGCAGTTTTAGCAGGGATCCAAGGTGACTCTGCTGCAGGTGGCCCATGGAACACATGAATTCTGGCTTAGAGAAGATGTCCTCTAGGCTGTTGTGTCAAGAGAAATTGCCCTGCCTTCTGGACCCAGCACATTCCCTGCTTCAAATGCTCTCCATATCACACTTGGTGAATAGGTACTGATAAATACGACTGTATTGGGCAAGCCAGTCTGTGGGGCTCAGTGTGACACACCTCTGATTTCTCTTTATTCTATTAGAACGATTACAGGAAGTTATCTATGCAATGCAAGGATTTTGTGGTGGGCGTGCTGGACCTATGCCGAGACACGGAAGAGGTGGAAGCAATTTTAAATGGTGACGTGAACTTCCAAGTCTGGTCCGATCACCACCGTCCAAGTCTGAGCCGGATCAAACTCGCCATTAAATACGAAGTCAAGAAGGTAAGCTTCCCCACCTCTCCTGGCCTTCTCACCTGGCAGGACTGCTGACCTAGCTTTGTGTTCATTAATATTTTATGTTCTCACAAGGTGACAGTAACAACAACAATTACTCAACTTCTCTCTAGACAGGGAACTGCCAGCCTGGCAGGACTACTAAGAGCTCCTCTCACCATCCTGTTTCCCTTCTTCCCCAGCCTATCAGGAGAGAGAAAAAGAGTGTGATAATCATTCCATCAACAGGCTTTGAGCCTCGAGAACTGAAGAGATTTTTTTCAGCCTCTAACCACTGGTAGGGACAATGTCACTATGAGTGTTCCCATCAGCTAGCAGGTCAATACCCAAATTTTCATCAGAAACATATTACTAAGGTTTTTCAACAGCATGTATTGAGCTTTTTCTGTGTGTCTAGGAACTCGTTATGTAGAAAATGCTTTAGTGTTAAGGCTTTTGTGGGATCCATGGTTCTGGGAGGCTTCGAAGAATTTCACTCCCAAGGCTTATGAAAGTCCACAGTAGGAAGCTTGAGTCAATTTTCATAAGAACAAGCTCGTTCCACCTCCTCAATTGACCTCAAGGTGTCTTTAATGGCCACTAGCACCCAGTAGCTCTCAGACCCACAGTGGCTGGTCAGACTGAGGTCCTAAGAACCAAAACTCAATTATGTGTCCACTTTGGATGTACTCTGGATTCTTTAGAATGTGCTCTTATGTTATATAATGTCAATTCATCCTCATGAAAACTGCAGAGCTCCGAAGATCATGTGTTTAAATATGAATGTGCTGTCCACATAACAAGATAGCTAATCAGTCTTTCAGAATTTATTTTTTTTCCTTAGCTATTTCACAGGGTCAATACTGGGGATATTTTCAATACCCCCAAAACAGCCTCTGGGTATTTTTCCCCTTGCCTGAGTATCTTGTTTGGGGTGAACCATCCTTTAACAACTCACGTGTATCTCTGGAATTCATCTAGAGAGAGCTTCCAAGTTTGATAAAATCTTCCTGCCCTTTTACTTTTAACAATAACCAAAAATTTTAAGAAAAACAGTTTTTTTAAAAGATTCTGAGTCCCAAAGATAAAACTGATAAATCATGGGAAGGTGGCCTTAGATTAATATTCAAAAGCATAGATTGATAGGAGGAGAAGAGTCAGGCTGCAGTTTCAAGTACAATCCTATTTTCTGAACTCAGGGAAACTCATTTTTTAGCCTACCCCAAGAACTCACAGAGGTTTTTCATCAAAGTACAGCAATCTCTCCTGAAGCTGCTGAGATATCCATGGCCTTGAAGGTCAAACAAACCCTGCTGTGAATGGTAAAGATGGGTTTGAGCTTCCAGAACCAGAAGCATTTCCTTCCTTCCCCAGGCCAGAGCATCTTCCTGCTTCCCAGCAGAGGGTGAAAGGTGAAGCTGTCTTTGAAAAGCCAAAGAACAGGTGCTTGGCATTTGTAGATTTACATTCACAGTTTTAGATATTTAGGAGCAATTCCAATAACCTATGAAATGTAGGCATTCACAATTTTTCTGAAACATAAATCCAAATCTCTTAGCAAAACGGTCATTGAAGGTAGATGAGTCAGCTAGTCCAGAAATCTGGCCACCACTTCAGAGCTACATGTTCCCCCTCATTGTCAACTACCAAGTACAAAATGGCTGTGGTGATGAATGCAAAGAAAAAGTGAAACTGTCCATGAACATGACGGTTTGGGCCAGAATAAAAAGGTTTTATGAGGAAAATCATTTACTCTAGTGGTATTTGACGAATAGGGGGTCGTAAAGGTCTCAGGAAACAGCCATCATGAATGTCAAGTGCCTGCTGCAATCCGTACGGAGGACGATGATAAACGACCCACATAAAATGTCAGCTTTGCTCATTTCAAAGACCTCCCATCTCTTGAACCGTGTATGCCATCAGGTGACAGCAGACAGACTCACGGTTTTCCTCGACATTTATTCTATTGTTGTTTACCAGTGAAAATGTCCAATATTAAAAAGGCTTATTACTATTATAATGAGAATTCAGTTTTAATTTCTGGACTTTAGCAGGCTGGCCTGTGCACAATCTAACCCTGGGTCACTGAGTGAAGGAACAACTAGCACCGAGGCCCATTCACGAATACACTTTCACAACTGACATACACACACACACACACACACACACACAGAGTCTTACAAATGAAATATAAAACCATGAAAAATTCCTAACACTCTGCCCATGTGATATCAACTCGAACCATTAATTCACTGATCAAAGCAAACTAGTTGTTCCTGGTAGTTTCATGGGCTGGTAATAGGTGTGACCTTAAGAAAAGGTTTTGTGTTCAAACAAGTCAAATAGACTTCTTTGTTAAAGAAATTACAGAACCTTTAATATGAATTGATACTCTAAAAAAAAAAAAAAAAAGGGAGTATAATATCTATTACTTAACCACGGAACTCTATTTCTCATAGAACATCTGGTGAAACCAGTTGTCCACGTAACAGTCTTTGGGAAACTCTAATATAGAATCAGCCTATATATCTACGAAGTGCATAAATCTGAATGGGGTGGGTGCTGCCTTGTGGCTGGTACTGCACCCTAGATCCTGTCCTTCATCTGAATGTCTGCCTCTCTTCAGGCACTACCCTAATGCCTGGTCCCCTGGCTGGCTCAGTCGTAACGTCATCCTCCATTAGATAAAGACAATAGTCCCACCATGGAACATGGGACCACTTGGTAACAAGGAAAGAATCATGAAGTAAGTGTCAGGAGATCAAATTTCTAGCATAATTCTTACAGTTACTAGCCATGTGGTCTTGGGCAAGTCTTTGAAGTTCTCTAGGCCTCATTCCCCAGCTGCAAAATGGACATATGAGTGTGTTTGCTTCACAAAGTTTTCTGTGAACTTTCAAATGAGTTGATATGAGGAAATGCTCTAGAAACTAAAGTTCTCTGCAGCAACACGAGGAAGCATCACTGCTGTCATTCAGTGATGTCCTCCTTCCTTGGGATTATAGGGATCCTTTTATCCCTGGAGACACTCCCTAGCTTGTCCTTTGTTATCTCCCCAGAGAATACTAGAAATGTTCCCCCGACTCCCCCGTGTAAGGACATCATGCTTATAGCCTAAAATGTCTCCCAAAAAGACCAAAGGCCCCATGATAACATGGTGATTCTCCATGACCTCTACCTTAAAAGGGTAACTCAGTCTCCTCAATAACCCATGTAGATGTGTCATCTGAAATGTTAAACACTGTGTCTGGAAGGCAGTGTTGGAGAAGTGGCTAAGACGGTACTCTCTGAGGTTAATCCTGGTCCAACCACTTATTCATAAGATCACTTGAGCAAGTCACTTAGCCTCTCTGTGTCTCACTTTCCTCATCTATAAAATTTGAAGAATAATGCTTACTTCATAAGATTACAAGAATTGAATGGGATAAAGTACGTGTGCCTCACCAGCCTGTGGGTATGAATGAGGCAGTATTAATTCACACATTGTACTGTCCTAGAGTGAATGCCCACATAAGACATTTCTGTTATCCATCTCAGTTCATCCCAACTTTTAAAGGTACAGTCCCCTCAGAAGCCAAACTTGCCTCATGAAAAAGCAAGGATGCTTCTCTTCCTATGCTGAATCACACTTAAGCTCAAAAGTGACTCCACTGTGCCTCATGGATAAAGAAAACAGCTTTAGCCTGAAGCACCCATATATAGAGGCATTAGTCTTCTCCTCCAAGGCCAATCCGAGTAACAGACATCTTGCTGTCTTCTCCATTTCTATCCGTCTCTGTCCCCAGGGAACCATGCCTAAATATCCCTCTTTTCTCATTCTGCATATCAACTCTAAATAAATGCTTAGGGCACTTCCATCCTACCAGCTGAAAAGACCTAACATCTCTGAATCTGTTTTGGCTCAGTTGGGCCCAGGCTGCACCCATAAAATAAGCCCAGTGTCTGGCATGTGGTCATTGCTAAGTGACCAGTCACAGAGACCCAGATACAATCCTTGGTGCTCTATTCAACTTGTCTGAGGGCACACATCTGGGCCCTTCACTCTCATGCCTCCCTCTCTCCCTCTTTATAGCTTCTTCATCTCTAGGCTTACAGGGAAGTTATGTTCTTTCTCCTGTATCACTTCTTCCTTCTTCCTAACTCCAAGTCTGTCTTAATGAGGATCAGGTGAATCTCCTGTTCACCGAAAGAACTTTGCAGGCCTGAGTCCTGAGGGCTCAACTGCCAAGAGAGAGTGAGACAAAAAGACCCTAAAGGTCCTATTTTACATGGTAGAGGCCGTAACTCCACCTTCAGAGGAAGTGCATGCCCCTTTGGACATAACTAAGCTACATAACGTCTGCTACAAAAAAAAAAAAAAAAAAGGAAAAAAAAAAAAAACACGAAAATTTCTGTCAAAATTGTATTATTCCTATTGCAGAAAACATATCTCTTATCAGGCAATATCACCAGTAAGGATGGTAAGTTCAATCTGACAAGCTGTTTTAGCCATCACCTCTGAGCTGTACAGACACTCATCGGCTTGCTGGGGATCCTGAAGAGAGTCTTGCCCTGAAAGAGTCATCAGTGTGGTGGGTGAGGTAAAGACAGGTATGCTATGACTACCGCAGCAGCAGCCCCTGCACTTCACTAGCCGAGCAAAACAGAGTTCACAGCAGTTACCTCTTTTGGACTTCCAGTTCTAGCACCCTGGCATGTGGCTTGATCTGAGGAATCTAATCAAGGTGCCAGCAACCTTTCCTTCAAACTCCTCACTCTCCTTAGGAAGCAGCTCCATTCTGCCGAGCCTTCCAGTCCCTGGATTTTCAGAGGTGTCCTTTCCTGACTCTGCCAAGCTGCTGGTGATTCTTGTCTCAGAAAGCTAGTCTCACATGAAATAAAGACCTGGGACAGGACATTGGGAGTGGGGAGGACTGCAGAGAGAAACCCTCACTAACCCTACTCAGTAACACAACTCCCTTTCTTCACACTGTTGCACTAAGGAAATAATATGCCTTGCGAGTTTCGTACACTTACTCACTCATTTAACAAGCATTCAGTGCTGTCTGTGATACCACCAGCTCTGTGCTGGGCAGTGTGGAGAGATTGAGAAGACCAAGACCCAGGTCTTGCCCTTGAGGGGTTCATGTAGCAATAGAGAGAGATGTGTGAACAAAGGTTTGCTATCCCGTCTGGACAAGGCAAACAGGAATGGGAAGTGGGCAGAGGAAGCACTGACCAGCTCAGTGTAGACCTTGGGAAAAGTTTCCCAGGAGAGAAATGCTTAAGACAGGGCTTAAAGGATGAGAAGTGCTGAATGGGATGGCAACTTAGGCAGAGAAAGGTGAAAGTCAAAAAGTCACAAACACCTAAGAGTGGCATGTGCAGGGAACATGTTTAGAGAGGGATGAGTGTTTCCCTGTGGCTGTTTCACTGTGGGAAAGAAAGAGAGTGGAAAGCTTGTCAGAACCAGATCCCAGAGGGCATTACATGCCATGCACAGGCACTTGGACTTTATCTTGCTAGCAGTATCCAATAGAATGTTCTGTGATGATGGAAATTCTCTATTTTCTACTCTCTAATATGGCAGCCTCTAGCCTCATATGGCAAATTAGCACTTGAAATATGGTTGATGTAATTATGAAGCTGAATTCTTACTATTTTAAAATTAAATTTCAAAAGCCACATGTGGCCAGTGGTTAGCAAATTGACAGCATAACTGCATACCCTCTCTCATACATTCAACAAGTTTCCACTGAGTGACTATAAAGTATGCTGTGCTGATCACTGGGGACATGGTGGTGAATAAAAATGACATAATGTTAGTCATCACGGGGAAGACATAGTAATCAAAACATAAGACCAATAAATTGTAATACTGCAATTAAAGTGAGTGTTGTAAATGTGTAGAACGTGATAATATCACTTCTAAAAGCAGATGTGACCTGATCAGGGAGGTCAATGATGGCTTCTCTGAGGAATTCAGGCTTGCTCTGAGAAGAAATGAACCAGAGATGGAGAGGACATTTCTGGCTGAGAGAACGTGTTCAAAGGCCCTGTGGTGAGAACATAGCATGTAAGAAGAAATGAAAGAAGGTGAACATGGTCGAGCTACAAGGCATGAGCAAGAGTGGGGTGTGAGATGAGTACAACTAAGCAAAGAGAGACCAGACCCTGCGGAGGTTTGTACACCATGCTAAAGGATTTTGTTTTTGTTCTTTTAAGACTAGGAAGCCATTTACAAGCCAAGTGGTTGTAAAAATGTGGCTAGATGGAGAGACAGCTTTTCCTCCGCTGGATATGGATGCAGCATTATTTGTTGGGCAAAAGGAACAGGATATTAATCAAGACAGGTGAAGTTATACTATGTTGAGAAGCAAAACCAAAGTTGTAGTGGCTTCTAACAAAAGGAGGTTTATTTATTGCTCATCCTAGTTCTATCTAGGAACAGAATCCACTGAGGAACCCACGCTGATAGAATAGCCACCACTTCAAATGTTTCCACCCTGCTAAAGGGAAATCCAGCTCTGGACAGTCTTGTACCAGCAATTAAATACTGTCACCTGGAAGTGACACACATTGTTTCTGTTTACAACTCACTGTTAACAATCAGTCACATCACTCACCCCACCACAAGAAGGGCCAGGGTATATAACCCTGCCAAACATCTGAAAGGAGAGAAAAATGGAGTTACTTGGCAAATAGCATTAATGACTACTGAAAGGAGAAAAGTTGAGGAAATGCATATTGAAGTTAGTCTTAACTTCTCTGTAAAGAGGAAGCAGAATCACCTTCTGAGGTAGAAAGCAGCCTGAAAAAAGTTTTTTAAAAATTTCAGAAAAAATTCTGTGGGAGATGAGAGAGTGAAACGGTAGATCCAATAGCCCAGCCAAGGCTGGAGATTGTAAATTAGTTGGTATAGCCTGTGTTCTTTATAAAAATGAAAAATCTCTACCAAAAAAATGGTAAGACGTCAAGTCAGTGTCCTCCATGAACCTCAATTCTCTGCTGTCACCTTCATTTCAAAATTCCTTCATAGACATGGAGCCCAGAAGTGCACAAAATGTGCCCACAGGGCACAGCACCCAGAAGGTTCCCCTCAGAGAAGAAAGCTGAGGAGGGAAGAACAAGCTTAGAAGTAAGAAGCGGGGCCAATTCCACTCACATCACCACTCTGTCTAACCCCAGGAGTCTCTTTGATTCTTCCTTCTAAAAATCACCATCTTGTGAACATTTTATAGTCATGCTGTAAACGGGCCCATTTTTATATCTGGAAAAACTCACAGGAAGAGAAAATAGAACCTGCTGGGTTGCAATATAGTGTTATGGCTGGAAGCCTGCCTGCTCAGGCTCTCCACTTACTAAATATGTGGCTTTAGATAAGTTACTGAATCTGCTGGCCTGCAGGGCCCTCCCAGGTAAGGCAGAGACACTGCTCCAACTTGCAAGAGCCTTCTGGCCTAAATCTGTGCTATGAGACACAATGAGGCCCAGCAGTAGATGCACAACTGGCTGAACTCCTCGCCCTAGTATAGTGATCATGGGTAGGGACACTAGAGAGAGGGCAGATGACCTCTGCTAGGGTTCTGTTTCATTTCCTCCAACTGCACAGAGCACAGGGCCAGTGAGCAAAGGGAACCTGGGGACACTGGGGTTTCCTAGAGGACGTCTGAGAGGTCAGTCATAAGCTCACATGCTCTGAGCTGACATTCTCCCCACTGTGCTTTCCTGCTAAGCCAGCATTTTAACAGCTGCTCATCAGAGGTAAGAAGATCAGAGTTGTCAGAAACACAGTCTGGCTGGTCAGGCACTACACCAAACTGCACCACAGGGTGCCCACTGGCTGCCAAACGCGGCTGGAATCCACTGGTATCGAAAGCATCAGTCAGCATCCTCTTTGGGGATTCCTCTTGGCACTTCTGTAACCCTAGCCTGGCCACGTGGCACAAAAATGATTAATGTCCATTCATCACTTGGCTCAGAGGGGCTATCTTTTGCATAGAAAAGTTTTGTTTTCTCAAACAAAAAATCTCAATAAGGACTAATCCAAGTATGTATATGTGTGTGTATATATGTATATATATGTGTATGTGTATATATGAGTGTATATGTATATGTGTATGCATGAATGTATGTATGTGTATGAATATGTATACGTATGTGTGTGTGTGTGTGTGTGTGTGTGTGTGTGTGTGTAACCTCCATCCCTTTTCTGCCTGGAAAACTCTCAGAAAATGAAAAACAGAACATGTTAGACAAAAGTACAGTGTTGTGGCTGGAAGCCTGACTGCACATGTTCAAATCCCTAGTCCCTCAATTGTCCTACTAAATACATGGTTATAGACAAGTTTTCTGTCTCTGGGCCTCAATTTTCTTATTTGGATAATGGGAACAAATAATAGTACTTAATAAACAATAATCAATGTTCATTAACATATATAATGTAGCTAGAACATGGTAAGTGCAGAATAAATGATAATTAATGGAAGCTGCCTGCCATGTTGGCTTTACAAGCAGAACTACCCTTAAGACTAAACAAGGTGTCTCAACCTCAGCACTACTGACAATTGGGGCCAGATAGTTCTTCACTGTAGGCACTGCCCTGTGCATTACAGGGTATTTAACAACATCCCTAGCCTCTACCAACTAGATGTCAGTAGCGCCCTCCCCACAAGCTGTGGCAACCAAAAATATCTCCAGACAAAGTCTCTAATGTCCCTGGGAGAAAGGGTGAGGACAATATTATCCCTGTTGAGAATCTCTAGGATAGTTTTCAGGTTCTAGAGCATAACCCCTTAACCATAAACCCCTGAGAAGAGAGACTACAGTTCTCCAAGGATGCACTGCATCTCTCTAGACCAAAGGCATGGTTAGATCAAGCTCAAAGTCATTATATCTCTACAACAAGCTAAATTCTCAAACTTAGCTACACAACAGAACCACCCAGAGCTTTCTAATCCAATTCTTCTAAGTGGGAACCCAGACATTGTGTTTTTTAAAGGCCTTCTGATGGTTTTAACTTTGTAAAGACTGAGCTTCTGGAAGGTGGGACCTTTCTTCATTCATTTTCTTGTTTTAGAAGACAGAGCAGGCTGGGTGGTGAATAAATGAATAGATGAGTGTAAAACGTGAAGTCATAGGCTTTACTGCTTCTCCAAGTATCGGTAATTCTCCTTGTGATTAAAAATCTACATAACAGAATTCGCATAATGTTCCAGGCTGGCTTCAGAGTACGGGGCCATCATCTCCATTCCCTTCATTGCTGACCTGTATCTCTTTTGGGTTAGTAACTCTGGAAAAGAGATCTTTCTATCCAGAGAGGCCCTAACACTGGCTCTGTCCTGGCAGTAATAGGGATGGAGCAGGGTGGGTGGCTCCCAGGGTAGTCCTGTACTGTTAGAGAGAGGAGTAATGGGGCCTTGTCTTCCAAAGAGGAGACTGGATCATTGAGTGCTCCTCAGGGGGCCAGGAGTGCTCCCTCCACTTACCAGCCTGAACTGCCGACCCACCCCCCACAACCTGCCTGGCTCAGCTTTAAGAGAAAAGATGCTTCCTCTCTGCCTTTCCTCAGGCCTACTGTGAATCACCTGACACATCTTTCTCTAAAGAGCAGATACTACTGCACATTTACAAAAGAGACTTCAGATCCTCAAAGTATGAGTGGTCCCAATAGGGCAGAAAACCATTGTCCTTCTGGTTATTGTGCTGTTTTGTTTTTGTTTTTTTTTTTTTTCAGCTCTTTCAATATATAAATATTTGCATGAATGGATAATCCTTTAAGGTTTTTTCTTCTTGATTACCATATCCCCTGAGCCATATTGCCTTAGCTTGTATAACTCTTTATATTCATCATCTGCTGCATTTGTTAAGAGAGGCAGAGCCAGGTTATTATTACATCTTGATTTGGGGGTTAAAAAGAAGAGAGGAGTCTGAAGAGCATTCAAGGGGGGACCATAAATCCCCAATGCAAATAAGAGGCAAAAAGCTCAAAGTGGAAAGAACAAGAGTCATTTTCGAATTGTCAATTTTATACTAGAGGCAAACGGATATCAGAAATTATAGATCCCCCCATCCTAAGGACCTGCGACTAATTCCAGTACTTAAGCTAAAGAACAACTATACATTTGTCTCATTTCTGTACTAAATGCTCATATGGATTCTAAGTCTTAATGAGCATTTGACCTTTTATATATTCTTTCCACTATATACTTTTATCAACGTTCATCTGCCTAAGATCACTTGTTAATTTCTTGATGACAGGGGTGTTTTCTACATATAATTGTGAGTGAAAATCTCTGCATAATAGAGATGCTTTCATTTGTGTAATCCAGCCATAGTCATATCTTGCCTGGATGATTACAATAGCTTCTACCTGGTTGACTTACCTTCTGTCCTTCCTCACTCCCCCCTCCCCCACTCCACACACACAAGCAACAGTCAGAGAAATTTTTAAGTAATCAGATGATGTCATGCCTTGGTTTGAATCTTCCATCTAAAGGTAAATGAGACGGACACAGTTCTTGCCCCCAGAGAGTCATAGCCTAATAATTTTTACCACTAGAAGCAGTGCCTGAAATGAGGGTCCTTGTGCAAGGGCTCCTTGTGATCTCAGGAGAAACCTGCAACAAAGGGGGCAGAAGGATGGGGCAAGAGAAGCAGCTAAGCTAAGGTGTGGTTTCAGTGAAGCCTAACTTCAGCCTGATCTGGGGTGGGTGAGAGTCTGGAGTGTGAGGAGCACGAAAGACATGCCCTGTGCCCTGTACTGAGGCAAGGGAACTGGCCTTTTCTATACCTGTACCAGTCAGCTACAGTTATGCCCAAGGGGAGGGCATAACTTCCCAGATATTTCTGCATCCAACACCTCTAGCAGCTGGGGAAAGGTGCACCTTACTGGTAAAGGAATCTTGGCAGGCTGCCACCACCATCTTCTTGGCCCTAAAGCGCTTAAAATCCAAACTACTAACCATGCCTACAAGATGCTGCATGGCCTGGCCTCTGCCTTCCTCTCTAAATTCACTTCACGCCAAGCTCCCTCCTGCTCATTCGTCTCCAGCTACAATGCCTGCCTCTCCATGCCCTAAACACTCCACACTAGTTCCCACCCCAGAGAAGTTACTAATTCCTTTCCCTCAAATCTCTGCTGGCTGGATCCTCTTCATTGTTCAAAAATCAGATCAACTAACTCTTTCTCAAAGAGACTCTCCTGACCACCCTATCTGAATGTAGTCACTATGCTGCTTCCTCCCTCATCGGCCACTCTCGACCTCAGTGCCCTCTTTTGTAGTAAACAACCTTTGTTTCATCTATTTACTAGTTTATTGTCTATTTCCCCCAATACAGTAAACTCTGTGGCAGCAGCTCACCAGTCTCCCTAGCCTAGAGCAGACCCAGGCAATTAGAAGATTCTTAAAAATATTTATTGAATTTGATAATTGAATGAATGAATGAATGCACCATGCTTGAGTTTTCTTTCAGTTCTTATTTTTCTGAAATATAACAAAATCCCATGTTCAAGTTGAGATACATTCCTAGAAGCTGTTGAGGAAACTCTCAGGGTTCTCTTGAGAATCAAAATGAGATAAATAGGAAAGTAGCCTATGATGAACTAGTAGATATTAGTCATTATTTGTCTCATTCTTGAACTCCTACAACTATTGGCACCAAGGCCATGGAAACTCAGATTATGGCTGACAGTGTTATTTTGGAAGGAAGGAAGAAAGGAAGGTCATTTAAATATAAAACAGCATTGCTTGATTAATAAAATTTGTAATGTTTTGATCATTTTTCTTCAATAATTTACTTCAAGTTGCATCCTGAATTACACATTAATTAATTGTTATACTTAATATTCTATAATAAACCCATCTGATGTATTATCGTCTGACCGCTTTGCTTCCTCCCCTTCTGACAGATATTAGATCTTGATGGACATACTTGCAAGCTTGAAGGAAAGAACAATCATAGGTGACACCAATTAGCAGCTAAATCTGTGGACATTAAAAAAGATAAGTAGGACCCAGCCCCCTGCCTTTAAGAACTTACATCCTAAAAGGCTACACAGACTGAACCTAGTCCTTTATCAGATAAGGAAAGAGTAACTCAGGCAAAAATGATGTGGGGAAACTTCAAAGAGGAAGAAGAGGTAGCTTCTGAGTCAGACCCTGAAAGGTGGGTCAGAGATCAAAAGAAAAGGGGAATGAAGACATGCTAGATGGAGGAAACAGTGGGCAAAGCACAAAGGCGTGATAGTGTTTGAAGAATTACAACATGGTCAGGATGAATGCTTAACGGAAGAGAGGAGGCCGAGGAGGAGGGGGCAAAATGATGTGGGAAATCAGCAGCCTGGGGTTGGAGGAAATCTGACCTGCTGGTGAAGCCGGCAGGCTGTAATGGGCTGTGGCGGGGCATGGAGATGCGCCTTCATTCCATAACAGAAAGGGGTCCCTAGAGATTGATTATCTTTGCATTTGCCTTTACGATTGTACCTACTGCATTTATCGCACAAACAGTATTATAACAATAAGAAAAATATTTAAAAGGTAAATAATCTACAATCATATGCTATATATGCAGTTGTTTTCGTTTACAAACTTCCAATTCTTACCCATACGAACATATGTATTTTTATATAGCTATAGGATAAATAATTTTGTGATTTGATTCACCTAGCATCAGAAGGTAAATCTTTTTCTATTTTTCTATAATTATTATTTTTATACCAGCATAAGACTGATGTACCATTATGTATGTATCTTCTCTACTGATGAACACTCACTTTTTACAAGTATTTATATTTGATCATTATCACCGTACACAGTACTTTCTTTCCTTCTTTTCTATTTCCTAAAATTGAAATTCTGAGAGTGACGCTGAGTCAAAGGACACAAATATTTGTGAAACACACCTCAAATGTCTATACTATTTTTCAGTGTCAACAGTATTATACAACTGAACTGGTTTCTTCAGTACTTCACAAGCATTAAGTAGCATTATGTTTTTTCCCCTCTAATTTAGTAGATATAAAATACCATCTTATGTGTATTTTCAAATGCATTCTCTGGTCTCTAGGCAGATGAGTATTTCTATGTGAACTCAGCCCGCCCACAGCCACTCTACACCACAGCACCATGATCCTTCAGCATTTCCAAACTGGAGCTTTGATCTTTTCTATGTTGATGTGTATGGCACTTGTGTAATATAGAACTTCTGACCCATTTGTGGCCTGGTCAGTGGTGTGTCACGACTGTAGGTCATCTCGCTTTCATAATTATGATAGTCCTAGTAGCAAGATTTAATAGTATCAATGAGAACAAGGACTAGCTAAAACACAATTTAGAAGAGTCCAGTGGATGATGAGCACCTAAAGTAAGGCAATGGCTATGCTCACAAAAGGAAGGAATCTCTGTAACTGTTATATTGGAGGTGAAAACAGGACTTTGCAATCTAGGGCACAAGTTCAACCCAGAAGCTTCTATGAGGGTCTGGCCTACCAACCACAAGATAAATGGCTTTACACATATTACTAATTGTCCTAACAGAGACTTCATTTGGGTGAGGAAGGGAATTGGAGGCCATTTAGGAGCCTGGAGGACTTTGTGGCAGAATGGGGCAGCACAGAGCCCTGGGCCCACATGGATGAGGAGATGGAGTGGGGGCGGACAAGGAGAGAAGAATCAGGACTTGAGACGAGATGCTCAAAAAGAACAGCTCTCTCACACTAAATGCCAGCCCTGTCTCCGCTCTTTGTATGCATACCACAGCTTCAATCATGTTTTCTCCATTTTAGTGGTGAAAGAGGGAGAGCAAGTCATGGAAAACTAAGCAGCTGGTAAGAAGTAGGGCAGGACTCCAACTTATACTCCTAGTCTCAAAGCCTGTTTTTTAATGACCACACTGTGCTGGAACCAGCAGGGCCAACACAAGATCTCCCTGCCTAGCAGGCTGCCAGAGAAATTCCCAAAGGGAGCAAGTAAACCCACAGAGCAGGCGCTCTTGCTCGAGTCCACAAGTCCTGTGCATGAAGGCAGAGCAGCACCAGAAACTGGAGGAGGGCATCTGGCTGTGTTAACTAACACAGCCGAGTTCCTCAGACATACTTAACCTCTTGCTGGGTCCTCAACTACCCCTTCTTATCCAGTTTCTCCAAATTATTTTCAGTGGACTCAAAATGACACTTGATTTTCTAATAAGGATCCTCATTCAATGGTCAAAAAGGAGCTGTTAAAATGTTCACTAATTTGGAAGCTGCTTTCAGTAACTATCAGGCTGAAATTTAGTGACATTAAGACCCATTAGGGAGGATTTATAAAGACAAAGTTCCAACAACCAAATCCATTAGCACCAGTTACAGATCTTTAGCTGATAACAGACTACTTCCCAGAGAAAACCGAAAGTGTACTATGAAGGTACAAGACATATACATGTATTTGCTGTTCTTTTATAATTGTAATTGGTTATTACATTTATAAACAGGGCACACATATCCTGAAGGTTCTTCACATGGCTGTTAAAGATTTCTTCCTGAAATAATTGAATCCTTCCCAGATAATCAAACAATGCAAGTTTCTGCTGGAAAATAGACCTTACAACATGATTTAGAAACAAGACACTATGCGGAATACTGGTTAGAATCATGAACTCTACAGTGAGACAGCTTGGGGTCACCTTAGACAATCACTTAACCTGTCTTTTCCTTCATCTTTAAAGTGGGGTAATAATATCTACCTTACAAAGTTCTGATACATAGTAAGTATTGGATAAGTGTGGGCTACTGGCACCTTACGAATGTTATCTTTCAGGGATTATTCTGATCCGTAGCAGGTACTAGTTAGGAAACTGACTACATATTATCTGGGTGGCAGGCAAGGCACAGGTCATCCAAGTTGTTATATTCTATTACTAGAAAAAAATTTATTTCTAACCTTAATCTGCTCTGTCAGAATTATGTGATTATTAAAATTTTATAATATTATACACGTATACATATGTACTACTAAGTGAAGAAACAGGTACGACTGGTATGAATTTGCTTCATGACTATCTGGGATAAGAAACCAAACATCTTAACTGCTACTTGGTATAGATGAAACTCTGGAGAGTGTCTGGGTGGTTCATATCCTGACTGTTCACATCCTGATTGTGTTAGACAAGTTACTTAGCCTCTCTGGGCCTTACTTAATTAATACATGAACATTACTTAGAAAAATGTCTGGTGCATCATAAATGCTCAATAAATGTTGGCTTTCATCACTTTAAAATTTTTCTAAATCATGTGAAACCTGGCCCAGTTCTGCTAGCAGAAAATTCTGTCTCTGTTACTCTGGGGCATCCTCCTCTGTGTCACACTATAGTCCTAATGGCTCACCTGTGTACCCAAAGAAGGGCTCATGGCCTATGCCCCACTCCTTGTGGACACTTGATGTGCCTGACATGCACTGATCACCACCATCTGTTCCAAGCTGTGGTTCTATCTTATTCATTCAACAGTTTGGTTTTGTTTACTATAGTAAGATACTATAGTAGGTGTTGGGTATATAACAGTAAAAACAAAACAGACAAGAATCTATTGCCTATTGAAACTTCCAATGAAGCAAAATCTCTGGGCCAGATTGGTGCTGGGACCCTCTCCTTCCACAAAGAAGCTCCTTAGGATAGATGAATCCCCCTAGCACTCTGGAATGACCCCAATTTGGGGTCCTTATACCTCCAGGGCAGAGAGTTCAAGTGGAATCGGATGTCTATACTCCACGGAAACTCCCAAAGTCCCTCACTTCCCCCGCGTCTCAGAAAGTGTCTCCCCATCGCCAAGTACTCTCCTCCAGTTCCTCCCCTTCCCTGGGCCTTGAGCTCTAAAAAACTGCCAACATGTGGTCTTCAGACCCATTCCTAAAATCCCCAGAAACAATGAACCTCCTCCTGAGCCAGGACCACCAGGCTCACAGAGCCCTCCCGTCCATCTCTTCAGGAGATAAAAGGCAAACCACACTACTCATTCTCCCCTGACGAAACTACCCCCCCCCCGCCCCCAAAACAAGACAGACTCATCTCCAAGGCAGGTTATTCAGACTCCCAGGGATGCAGATGGGGTCAAGGGAGGAGGCATCTATGGCTCAGAGGGTGGTAGGCAGAATCTGGTCTACAGAGTTGTCAGAGAGAAGGAAGACACAGGGTCTGATGACCAGATGAAATAGACAATTTTGAAAGCAACTGCAAAAGAGTTCAGGTGCCCAATTTCAGATGCTCTGAAGGCCACAGGGAAGAAGACTAAGAACACGGAAGAGAGCCAGCTGTGATTAGGAGGGATACTTCTTCCCCTGGGAAGGGACAGGAGCAGAGGCATCAAGAGCAGAGGACAGGAGCATCATGGCAAAGAAGAGGTGAGGGCTGAGGACAGAGCTCTTGCCCAAGAGCCCCATGGAGGAGGAGACAAGATGGAGTGCTGGGGACTGGGAACTGAAGAGAAAAGTTCAACTTATCTTTTGGAGCATAAAACTTAGCAGCTTAAAAAAAAATCATTCTATTTGGTTACAATTCCATGGGTCAGCAAATCAGGCAGGACTCACGTAGGAAGTTCTTATGTGCATCAGCTGAAGTCATTTGCTCAGTTGTATTCATTTAGTGGTTGGGCTGGAATGGAAGATGCCAGAAGGCTTCATTTAATTTCTGGCACCTCAATGTTTCCTCATATAATGTGTCTGTCTGTCTCTGTCTCTGTCCCTCTCTCCATTCATCTCTCTATTTCTCTCCCTCCCCCTCCCGCTCCCCGTGCCCATGGCCACATTGGGCTTCCTGATAGCATAGTAGTCTCAGGGGGTTGACCTCTTATAAGGCAGTTGCCTTCCAAAAGGGAGCTTCTCCAGGAGTGAATTTAGATGCTGAAGATCTTTAAGGCCCAATCTTGGAAAGCCTTGCAGTATCACTTCTGCCACATTCTATTGATTAAAACAGATCACTGAGAGCTAGCCCAGCTTCAAAGGCAACAGGAACAGACTTCACCTCTGGAAGTGGGAGAGTAGTAGTCACACTGCAGGGTATTTGATATGGGAGATACTATTGCCACCGTCTTCGGAAATGACATCTACTCCAGGAAGAAAGAAGGGTTAGAGTTCCTATTTGAGAGGGTGTATTGCAGAGTTCAGGAAATGAGCTGGAAGATTCATTCATTCAACAAGTATTTACTGAGTGCCTACTATGTACTGGACACTCTTCTGGGTACTATAGATAGAATGCAATAAAAAAAGTCCTTTCTTTTATGGAGCTTACTTTCTAGTACAGTAACAGATAATATATGCATAACATAAAGTCTGGTGGTTACGAAATGTTATTTAAAAAAAAAAAGTAAAGCAGGGTAAAAGGACAGAAAGGGACTGAGTGGTGAGCAGAGGGAAGACTTCTATTTTGGTCAGGATGGTTGAGAAAGGCCTTGCTCTGTTTCAGGAGTCGTGAGAAGGCCAGTGGGACTAAATCATAGTGAGCAAAGAGGAGAGTAGCAGGATGTGAGATAGCAAGAACCATATTATCCAAAGGTTTACAGACACAGAAAGAAATGTGTTTTTTTTCCCCCTAAGCATAGTGGGCAGCTATTGGTCTGGTATCTTGTCCAGCTGAAGAGGGATCAGGTCTTAGCAGATGCCCATCCTCACTAGCCAAATAATGCCCCTTCCCTGCTCTTGGGGAAATGAAGAGAGGAGAGACTACAGAATCCATCGTCCTCATATCCTCTGATTCATCCTCAGGTCACCAGGTCTCCCCTCTGGATTATCGGAGCTTGAGAGTAGTGTCTTTGTTATATGTTTGACATTATAGTGACTTGAAGCTATCCAAATCTGGTCTGGAAAAAAATGCAAAAAGAATTCTACATAGCTCCAGATGGCTTTGCAAATTAAATTAAACCCACAACTGGCTCGATCATAATTACACTATTGATCATTAACATTTAAAGAGATTGCAATAGAATCCTGGACATAGGAATAAATTATCATTGTCTACTGGGCAGGTTCCATGAATCAGGTGCTCCTGGAGCCTTTTGAGACAGTCTGATGCTGTTATTTAAATGATGTTGTTCTGCTCTTTGATAAGTGGGAGAACAGTGGCGGCAGAAGTAGGGGCAAGTGTGCAAGCACACACAAGCTACACTATGTGTATCTGGCCCAGATATCTAAAAATAAAAGTCTGTTACAACTCCCCCTAGCTCCTAAGGCAACTTGCTTTTCCAGGTTATGTTTAGTCTCCATCTTAGCATGATGCAAGACCCCTGAGGGGCTCCCATTTGTCATCACTCCCCAATGGGCCATCTACCCTGAGCCACCTGCACCCTCCTGACACACCAGGCTCTGAGGCATCAATAACAACAACGACAATTTATTAAGTGCTTAATCAGCGCCCTTCACCATGCCAAGTGCTCTGAATGCATTTATTCAGTGTCCCATCAATACTGTCATCCCCACTTTACAGATGAAATAGATCCAGCTCAAAGGCAGAGCTAAGATTCAAACCAAAATCTGACTCTCCAGCTTAAACTCTATGCACCACCTTCTCCTCATCATACCCTGTCTCAGTGTCCTGATTATAGCCTTCATGGCTCAGCTCGAGAAACTATCCTCAGTGTCCTGATTATAGCCTTCATGGCTCAGCTCGAGAAACTAGCCTCTCCTCACTGTCCCTCCACATTCCCTCTTGGTTTGGATGCCAATTCTATTATTTCATGACATCCTGAGCTACCCCCTGTCACGGCATTGATTGAGCTACACTCAATTTGCCTGTTTACCTATCTATCTCCCTGAAAAGACTTTGCAGGCCATGAAAGCCAGCCAGGACATTATTTTCAACCTTTGTGTTCCTGGTGTCTGGCTCACAAGATATTTACTGAATAGATGGATAGGTGAATAGATAGATGATAGATAGATGATAGATGATAGGTAGGTAGATAGGTAGATATAAATTTACATATATACAGATGTAACCTTAATATATCACAATAACTTATGAGGCTCAGTTCCTACTTTTTTTTTCATTGTTTTTTATTTTATTTTATTTTATTTTTTTAATGCCTACAGCACCTGGTATTCCTAGGTGGTCTCCCATTCAAGTACTAACCAGGCCCGACCCTGCTTAGCTTCCGAGATCAGACGGGATCGGGCATGTTCAGGGTGGCATGGCCATAGACTCAGTTTCTACTTTTGAAGAATACGAACATGCGGAGAGAAAACAAGAGAGAGATTTTACTTTCCACAGGTGGATAAAAAACCAGCATTCAAATTATGACCAAAGTTAACTCAACCCATTAAGAAATTTTCTATACATATCACGACTTGAGGATTGGCACCTGAATAACAAAGGGACTACTGCCTCTTCAAATACCAAACCTAAGTGTCAAAGGGATCTTTGCATTGGTTGCTTAATATTCATACCCCTCATTTGACATCTAAGAACAGGAAGCCAGCAGTCACCTGCATGACCAGAATGTGCCTTCACCAGAAATAAATGCTACATGTTTCCCAGTGTTTGAGGTGTGATGAATTTCCACATTTTCCAGAGAAGTGAAAGAAACCAATATCTACTAAGTGTGTGGATAAGGTATATGTCAGGCTCTCTCAGTAACAATGTCTCTTTAAACATCAGAGAGTAGAAACGGGCAGTGTGACATATGGAATTAAGAGACACCCCTTAAAAGTTTTCTAGATGTGAAAAATTATGGTAGTTGTTGGGGATGGGGGTTGTTCATCATAGACACTCCGTATCTCTTGTATAGGGCCCAAAACCTCATGAAAAACTACTTGAACACTGTCTACACTGGGTTTAACTTTTTTGGTCAGGTTGATGCTAGGAGGTGGAAGAGCAGAAAATAAGGTTGATTTTTAAGGAAATTCTGATAGAAAAATTCCCAGAAGTGGGGAGAAGTCTGACCAAGACTTGAGTGCAGGGGATGAGCAAGGGTTATGAGCTCAGTGGAAGGTTGTCGTTGGACCCTCCCCAACCTCTCCACAAGCCAAGATGAGCTGTGCACAGGAAACTAAGAGCAATGGCTCAGGATTTAACACCTCTCTCCATCAGCTTTTGGGAGGCTAACTCATATAGCCAAATAGGTAAAATGAAATAAGACTAGTAATTCTCCACTCAGAATCATCAAAAGCAGAACCATGGAGGCCTGAAATCTGAGCAGGAGGAACTGTGGAAAAATGGAAGGCACTACTTCACCCTCGGTATCACTTCCAGCAACTCTCTTGGGGTACTGTCCTCTAGGAAAGACGAACATGAGAAGAGACAGGCGTTTCTGGGATGAACAGATGGAGATCTGGAAATAGCATGATGGAGAGCAAGTGGCCATTTTTGCCAAGAAAGTAGATGCCCCACATACCAAGGAGGCATTCAAGGTCTTGAGGAACACAGTACCCACTACCATGTGGGAGCCCACCAGCCCAGCAGCAGAATTGCAAGATAAAGTCAGCAACAGAGAGGAGAGCATAGGGCAGAGAGCTAGATGTACTTCACAGTGGCATGGACCAGCCCAGGAGGCTCCAATGCAAGCAGAACAACAGATCAGAGAGCTGGTGGTGAGGCACCCAGATCAGAACTATAGAGAGGCAATAACAGCTATGCCTGTGCACTAGACCAGCTGCCTGGGATAGCTCAGAGAATATTCAGTGACCGGTAAAGTGACTTGCACAGGGTATTTGAATCAAGCAGAAATACTTGGGAGGAGGCAATCATAAAAACAACAACAACAACAACAAAACCCTGCCATCCAACCTGAATAGGCTCTGAAACATTAAAATCTGGGAATTAACAAGCTTCTAAAGGCAGAAGCCTTCACCATCTTGCTCATTGCTGTGTCTTCCATGCCTGAAGGTGCTTGGTGCACAGTATCAATAGGCATTTACTATCTATCTGGTGTATAGATGGATGCATGTCTGCCAAGAGGCTAAGTTTGTACTCACAAGCTGCCAAGGTCTAGAACAGCTAGGCCATACACATGCTATTTCTAATTCTTGAACCAATGACTACGTCATTATTTCAGCATTTATGTCTCCTATTACCAAAACACTGGTAAGAGCAACATTTTGTAAGTGTTGAGAAATCAAAAATTTAAATTAAAAAAGTGACACTAAATCTTGAGTATGTTTTAAATATAAAACTATATATGCAAATAAAAGCAACAAGTAAAAATAAAATAGCAAAACATACATCAGCATTATAACATAAATTTATAGGAAATGAAATTAATTTCAAAGTGTTATTTTATAATAATTACATAAAATTAAAATGTAAAGTGTGGTTTTAAAAAGTAAAGTATATCAAATACATCATTGCTAAGTTATATGCACACTTCTCTGCAAGAAAAGCTTGGAAAATTCGAAATCATAAAAAGAAAGATATAAGTAAACTCTAAATATCTCCCTCTGATTCCTTTAATCTGTCACTAATCTAATAATTTAATCAATAATTTAAGAATTTTTTTTTTAATGTACGATCACCCCACCCTACCATTTACCACTAGCTCCATCAATCTAGAACCACGATTTTTGTATTAGTTGGAAGCTGCGTTTTATACTTCAAGAAAGCATTTCCAGTCTCTCTGTATTCTTTTAATTAAATATAGATGCAGACTTCCTCTATCAACATCAGTACTTTTTGATGCATGTTCTTGTTGTTAAAATCTATGAACTAGAGTAAGAATTATTTTTGCAAGAAAAATTTTGCTTTTATTGATAATCAAATTTCTTTCTCTACTTAAGAACCATGAAAGATATAGATACTCTGTCAGTAAGCATACCTTTGACTGCTTAAAAATTTTAATACATGATATAACTCTTTGGACAGGGCTCAAGATATAAGTGATTTCTATTTCTGACTCTTATTGCAAAAATAAATCAACAATAACAATGACAACAACAAAAAAACCAGTATTTTTCACTTAAAAATTGAACCATAAACCAAAAACTGGAACTGTATTTTCTGAACCCTTGAAACCTCCTTTGAGTTAGTCATGGTCATTTTATAGATAGAGAAACTGAGGCCTGGGAAATTAATCTACTCTGTCCCACATCAGTCAGTTATAGAGCTAAGACTGGCACCCAGACAGGCTGACCCCAGAGCCTGTGCATATTCTACAACCCCATGAATCTTCACACTCAAGGGATAGCATAGCCACTGGGAAAGTCTGCAGAGTTATGGATCTGACTTGGGAACATTATCTAGTCAGACCTTGGGCTCAAAGAATTATCTGAAACTAAAGCTCTTCCCAGTAAGATGTCAGTGTCAGGCGGGATTTGACAAGAGGCTTGAGATCTTAATAGGTCCTTCAATAAAGCAGTTTTTGGCTGGAGTCTGTACTTTTCAAGGCTGTAAATCTGGGCTTAACTGGCCTCCACATTAACTTGGTTCCTGGCAAAGTGGTGACCAGACATTAAAGCCACTGCTGAATCAGTTGCTGTTACTCTTATCTGCATGTAGGAGAGAGAACTCAGGATTTCATCTTTAGAATGATGACTCACTCCTTTTAAGGAGATGGAAGTTGTTGAGGAAACTGGCTTTGAGCCCTTCCCCTTGTATGCTCCTGACTTTGATCTCCACTGGGACTTGGCTGGCCCACAAGCAGAAGCACAGAGAATTGACAGTTCTAACAGCATCTTAAAACTGAGGTCTCCTGGCCTCTGTGGGCTTGGAGAAATCACTGTGGTCCCTCATGATTTGTCTTGTCTGTCTGATTTTTAAACTACCTTGTAGAAATACAGGATAATAGTTCAAAACTTGTCCTTGAAGTCACATTGACCTGTATTCAAGTCCAAAACCTGTCATAATCACCTTTGTGATTATACGTGACTTATTTAATTTCTTTGTGTCTCAGGCTTCCATATTTAAATTAAGGATATAATAATACCCATCTCAATTAACTGATATGAGGGTTAAATCATGTGGTGTCTGTTAAACACAGAATCTGATACAGAATAGGTACTCAATAAACATTAGCTATTCTTTATAATGATAATAATAATACTCATTAAATATTTTATGGATTGATGTCAGTTTGCAGTGGTAATGGCATAAGTAGAAATTAAACAATCTTCATCCAATCCAAAAGATAATCCTCAAATCCTATTTTAGCCTCATATTTCAATCTTCTGCTCCACAAGAAAATCCTGGTTGAGTTTTCATCACTTCTCCCTGTCTGCTCTCTAGTAAAGATGTGAAGGCAGTTAAGTGCTCATCCCCTGAGTAATAGAGGATTTGTTAGATTTAGAAAATATTCTGGGGTGATGAGTCACAGAAAATCATGGAGCAAACCTCTGAGGCTTTGGAAAAGCATACAATTTATCACTCAACAGATGTATATAGAGCACCTATTATGGGCAAAAGCTGCAAACTTGGGAATGCAAAGATAGTTAGTTCCCTTGAAGAGCTTAAAAACAGCAGAAGAGCTCAGTCAGGTAAGCCCGGAGACATTTCTGGAATAACATCATGATGGCTGCCCAAGGAGAACCCCAAGTTCAGTTCAAACTTATATTGGTTGGTGATGGTGGGACTGGAAAATCAACATTTGTGAAACGTCATCTGACTGGTGAATCTGAGAAGTATGCAGCTACCTTGGGCGTCGAGGTACATCCCCTTGTGTTCTGCACCAACAGAGGACCTATCAAGTTCAATATGTGGGACACAGCTGGTCAGGAGAAGTTTGGTGGACTGAGAGATGGCTATTACATTCAAGCTCTATGTGCCATTATAATGTTTGATGTAACTTCAGAAGTTAGGCACATAAGCATGTGCCTAACTGGCATAGAGATCTGGTACAAGTATGTGAAAACATCCCTATCGTGTTGTGTGGCAACAAAGTGGATATTAGGGACAGGAAAGTTAAGACAAAATCAATTGTCATCCACCGAAAGAAGAATCTGCAGCACTATGACATTTCTGCCAAAAGCAACTACAACTTTGAAAAGCCCTTCCTTTGGCTTGCTAGAAAACTAATCGAAGACCCTGACTTGGAGTTTGTTGCCATGCCTGCTCTCGCCCCACCAGAGGTTGTCATGAACCCAGCTTTGGCGGCACAGTATGAGCATGATCTAGAGGTTGCTCAGACAACTTCTCTGCTGGATGAGGATGACAACCGTGGAAAAAGCGAAGCTGGAACCCAGTGTCAAAAGTCTAGTTTTATAGGCAGACGTCCTGTGATGTCACTGGTGCAGGTGTTTGCCACTTTGTTATATAGCTAAGCAGAACATGTGCTTAATCTGGGATGCTGAAGGAGATGAATGGGCTTCGGAGTGAATGTGACAGTTTAAAAACTCTTCATTTTTTGGACCTGCATATTTAGCTGTTTTGGAACGCAGTTCTTTCCTTATTGTCAAATATAAGACTGCTACAGTCACATCACAATACTCAGTGGTGAAACCTTGTTTGTTACTATTATTCCCATTCTTTTACATTTAGAATCAGAATAAAGTTGTATTTCAAATATCTAAAAAACAAACAAACAAACAAACAAAAAACCAGCAGACGAGATCAGATGTACACACAACAGTACAGCTATGCACAACCTGGCCATGAGCCATGATTGCCAAGTAAGTGGACCACAGAATAAGACGTAGATGAGTCCAAGACCTCTTAGGGCGGAAGGGTGTGGGGGGCGCCTAAGGGACCTGGTAGGACTTTAAAGTGGAAGGTTGGATCTCAAAGGCCTATTAGGATTTGAACCAGAGAGAAGTAGAATGAACCCTCCTTGAACATGGGCAGGGGGCTACATGGTCCACGTTTAGGAACATGCCCTGCTGTCCCTGGGAAACAGGGACAGAGAGCTGTCTTTGGGAAAGCAGAGCAAGCTACTCATGGAATAGATGACATCAAATCTCCATGGGAGTGAAGAGCCTTCAGATGTGCCCACCTTCTCTTGCCTCCCAGCAGACTTCCAGGATGGTTCAGTGAGCAGCTGCCTGGCAGGACCCTTGGCTGTGAAAATAACTAAGAAGTATGCCAGGGTTGGTTGGGCTTGCGGGTGCACACTAGAAGAGGAGATAGGGGAGGAATAAATTAAGTGAGAGACACCTGTACAGGCATGCAAATGGAAGCTCCCAGCACTGAACGGGGTGTCTAAAAGATTTGGATGGTCAGAAAATGGAAAATTTTAAAGGTGGTGCTGTGAAAAGGTGAGGAGAGGGAGGCAGTGTGCCAAGGCAATGCATATGAAACAAAGAACCAAAAATCCCCTTGAGCTGAGCTCCAATCCCTGGCCTCCTTCTTGGCTTGGTTCTTGGATAACACTTTCAGATGATGGTATAAATTTTTTTTTTCTTGGTGAGATCTTTAAAGTCCTAGCTCAACTGCCTTTGAGAATGAAGGAAGTTGGTCATTGTTTTTCAATCTCCTAGCACATCTCAGAGGTGAAAATAAATTCGGTGGAGACATGCACTCAGTCATGTACCTATTCATCAAGTCTCCAGGAAAGCAAGCAAACGTTCAGCTTCTGGTACCCACGTGCCTCTTCCAGATGTGATATGGTCAGAGTGCTGGGATCTGCCACACCACAGGACTACGAGTAAGAAAGGGCACTCTGGTCCTACAGATGGCATGAGGTTTGCAGTATGAACATAGAGAACTTCTAGCTGCACTATTTACTCAAACAGTGTTGCCTGAGAACTCACTTACTGAGCACCACACTATGGGCCATAGGAGCCCTCCAGGAGTTTTATCCTGGCAGAGAATCATGCAGGCATATAGCTATGACACTAAGAATTTCATGAGAGGAAAGAGAGATTTGCACTTGAGTGCAGAGGGTAAGGTTTCATGTAAGATAGAGTTATTGAGCTAGACAAAATTTGGATACGTAGAGATGAGAAACAAGGCATTCCAGGTAGCAAGAGATACCTTGAGTAGAGGCTCGGAGAGTCAAGCTTGGGCATGCTCTGAGAATAGCCTTGCAGGAACCTGGCCAGAGACCAAGGATGGGAAGGAAAACAGTAGAAATCAAGTTGTAACAGCAGCTGGAAGTCAGGTTTTAAATTCTACCGCCTACTGTCCCTTCCTTTGCTCTGTTATTCTCCTCATTTTTTTACCTTCCTTTCATTCCCTTTGACTTGCTTCCTTCCTCCCCAACTAAAATCCCTTCCAGCTATGCCTCCATCCTTCTATCTATCCCAAAAAGTACAAATGCAGTGGGTGTGGGATTAGCATGGAACCTCTACTGGTCTGAAGAAGGAAGTCGGAGATCAGTTGTCCTTCCCAAGTGGTCACAGACCACTGCCACAGTTTTCCAGAACTCTGACTGGAAAACCATATGAGTATCTCTGTGGCACATCTGAAATCTGTAGGTTCACAAAGATACCCTCCTGCTTGGCAGACAGAATGAGACAGTGACATGACCCAGAAAAGATGCAGGAAACTTCAGATAGAAGAGGCAATAAAAAGAAGTAGTTAAGAATGTTTGCTGTGGAGTCAGATCTGAACAGTCACAGTACCATTAGCTTTATAATGGGCATAACAGTTCTCACCTAATTGTGTAACGAGGATTAAATAAGAAAATGTCCATAATATGCTCAGCCCAGGACCTAATCCATATGAGAGCCCGATAAATGTTTGCTTTTTAATGCTTTATTTATGACAAAGAACTAAGATCAGGAAGGGCTGAAGTCCAGCCAGCAGAATCAAGAGAATTCCAGAGGGAGCTTACTGGAATGGAAATACCTCAGGCTTTGAAATCAGACTTGAGTTGGAATCCTGACTGCATCACTTTCTCTCTGTGGGACGATGGGCAACTTGAGCTAACTCAGACTCAGTTTCCTCAACTGCAAGATGGGGGTGATAATATGAGGATGTAGATAATTCATCCATTTTGGGGAGGGTTATTATGAAGATTATAGATAATATAATTAAAGTTCCTTCATATAGTATACATCTTTAATTATTAACAGTAGAAACAATCAAGCTGTGACTTTAAAATTTTACTTTGTAGAAGGAAGTCAGAGATCAAGATGTCCCTTTAAAACTTTACTTGTCTAGTGCCCATGTTTACAGGCTCTGTGAAAGAGGTATGATCGTTCGGGTTCCCCACCCAAAGCTCCTAGCTCCACACCTTTCTCTTCTCACTCCCCATCACCATCTACCCAGAAATATCATGGATTATCCTCTTGTGGTGGCCACTCGGGAGCTGCATGGCTAAATAAAATCGATGAGCATAGTGACAATGTCAGCCCCACAGCAGAATGATCTAGTGATTTAAAACTTAATAAAACAATGGCAATTTCTGGGTTCTTTTTTATTGTAATCAAGCACATTAAGTTCTTCAGGAATGCTTAACTCTAAAAACACCATGACCACTCAGCACTCTGCTGATGGCATAAACTCAGCGAAGGGAAGATCGATTTAGATGGCCCTGGAGGGTGAATAGAAGCGGGAGCAGGAACAGCAGCAGCAGTAATGCCAATGTCCATTTAAATACTAAGCGCCAGGCCATGTGCTGAGCATCCAACACACATTTTCCCCTCTCATGGATCATGAAGCTAGGAACAGTGAAGGAGCATGCCCAGAGTCATACGGCTAGGGATTTGAACCTGGATGGTCCAGCCTCAGAGTCTGTGCGTGTAACCACTCTGCTAATTGCCAGCACAGAGAAGAGCAGTTTGAAGGTTATCAATGGAAGCAAAGCAACTAGCTGTGCCAAGGATGTGGGGCTTGCAGTAGTAGTCTCACAAGGAAGAGGGACCCAGGAGAAAGCACACTAAGTGCACCTACTGATGGGACAAACATTCAATATTCATTCAATCACCCAACACGGAGGGCCTACTCTAGAATTGGCAGTGTGTTACTGCTAAGTCCCATTCTATCTCGAGTCATGGAGCTGAAAGCACCATGTGGATAAGAACCGTAACTTCTCTCTGTATTTCCAATGCTGAGCACAATGCATAATGAGAACAGACTGAGGAAAAGTATGCTGAATGAATGAGTGAATGAACCTACAAACCAAACTCGTAAAGGCGTGACATTTCCATTTCTCTCCTTCTCTCCTCAACTTCCATGACTTGAGAGCTTTGCCAATATAAAATGGGAGGAAACACATTAGCACCACTGAACCCAATCCTATGAGATGCTCCAGATAGGAAATGGCACCACAGAATTATTCTAATTCAGACTGTCTACACCAAGATAAGCCACTTGATGATTGGTATAGTGTCTGTCTTCCTTTTCCTGTGTAGACAGTTTCGGGGGGGGAGGGCGGGAAGATTTCTATAACAATTGCTGGTGGTGTCCAAATGAGCTAAATGAGAAACCTTAACCACAGTCATATCAGACACCAGTGGGGGCCTTTGAAGGTTTATCTATATAAAAGAAAGTCATTTTCTCTATAAGCATTGGATTTCATAATTTTTTCTCCAGCTAAGTTATTCTTCTGCTTATCAAATCACACACTGCCACATCTTATTATTATTCTGTAAATGAGGCCTAGTGTTAGACAGAAAAATCTGTGCTTAAGGGATATGGAAATCACACAGCCTCGAAGCCCC
>NW_006443124.1:8256718-8285178 GCF_000325575.1 Pteropus alecto
CTTTCCCTTTTCCCCCAAAATGCAGAACTTAACAGCTTTTAAGAGGGTGGAGGGGCACTACCGAGAGAGAAGTGCCCTCTGCAGGCTCAGTCGCCTGCACTGCTCCTCACTGACGAAGTGCTCCATAATCATCAAAGGGTATCAGCGTGTAGCTGAAAAGACTTGACGGTGACCATGACTGACCTAGCAGAGACCAGCCCATTTTGAGGTAACTGCCTGGAAAAATCAAGCTGCACCTTCTGTGGAGGATGAGGAAGGAGCAGCTGGATAGGGGGTGGCATAACTCACCTGGTTAGGCTACATGGCCCTTTCCAAAGGCACCACCACTTCAAAAATCATGGAGGTCAGAAGAAAGGCAGGAGGTTGGGAGAGAGCTGTAGGAAGTGAAGGGAGAAAAAAGAGGAAGACAAAGAGAAATAAGAGAAAGAGGTAAAGAAAAAAATGGGCAAGGAAAGGAGAGTCACGGGCTCATTTTATTCATCAATACTGTTCTCAGCACTTTACAAATATTAACTCAGTTAATCCTCATCATTAGCCTTTTGAAGAAGAGAGAAGCTAAGCAAAGAAAGAGTCAGTGACCTAAGAACATAAGGCCAGCACGTGACAGGGCCAGGACTTAAACCCAGGCAGCCTTGTACCAGTCTATGCACTTAATCACTCTCCTCCAACAGCAAAGTCTTAAGCCCTGTTGTAATGTGAATATCTGGCCCAAGGATGTTAACATCCCATGAAACAGCCCTAAAAATATTCAAGAGTTAGTGAAGGAATGTTTATAGCTCTTTGACAAGTTCCTAAAACTTCAGATATTTCCTTGTGAATGAATATAAAGCAGAGAATAGAGTGAAAGGGATAATTTTCCTTTGGGCTATAAAAGAAAAATAATGGCTCATCAATTAATTAAAAGCAAAGTAGCAGCCAATATTTTGCCAATATGCCCAAGAGTTCCCATATGCCAGCACTGTATTCTCACTATGTCACCAGGGCTGGGAGGAACAAGTTTAGTTGACATATTAACAGAAAACTAACTTTGAGTAGAAATGTTGTTCTATTAACCATGGTCAAACATGCCTCCAGGATAACTGGCTTGGGATGGATTCAAGAACCAGTAGCCACATAAATTCTGGCCCCTCCTGACTCTTGGGTCCTGTTTTCCAGTCTGGCTCATCCACCCACTCGCCTTTTCCATTACACGGAATTTGCCTCTCACCTCTCTCTCTTTGCAATTTAACTTCTCTTAGCTCCTCTGCCCCCTCAACCTAGTTTTATGAACAGTCCATCCCAATGGTGGATGTGGTTTAATTTACATTCTCTTAAAAGTTTGCTCAGCTCCATGTACGCCTACCTAACAGATTCTCAGCTCCAGGCCATTACAAACTCCCTCCTATGAAGAGTATGAATCACGTCCTTGGGAAAACTGAGCTGGTGATTAAGTTCCTCCCTTAAAGAATTTTTATAAAAGTGTATCATGCTCTCAGTCCAGAATGGGAGTGAGACAGGAATCAGGGGTAGGAATGGCCTGGGCAAGGCTCTTGGTGTCATCCAGCCTTTGAACACTTCATCTTTTATGTGAGCTAGATGCCAAAGAAAGCAGTTCCCATTGTGATTTTCTTCCACTGGTTCCTCTCTGACCTTGCTTTTGAAAACCCTCCCTTGCCCTGCCCCCAGGAGTTCTTCACATCTTGGTTCCATGGCTGAGTGCCTTTTTGGTTAGGGTGTTCTTTGTCTTGATGGCATGCTTCATGTTACTCTCATCTTCCTTGGGTCAGAGATATTTCTCTGTGCTTCAAAAGCACAGTAGAAAAAAAATCCTTCATATACATTGAACTATATGTCATGAAGTTATCTTCAAAGGCCTGCCACAAATACAGAAAAGCGCCCATGTAAAAACAAACAAATATACAGGCTTTGGCTATCAGCGGCTGTCAGTTTTCCAGGAGTACTACAGTATAAAGTCTGTCTATGAATACACAGCTAGGTTTCTTTATATGGAGGAAGAAATATAACTGTAGAAATTAGCAAAGGTCTAATCAGAGGAAGACTCAGTCTCAAGAGAACGCCCTTGTTTTAGTCTTCATCTGAAGCAGGCAAGAGCAAGTGGAAACAGTTCCCACTGTGTTCTCTCTTAGAACTTCCTCCCCTCCAGCTCTGCTGCCCAGTCTGTTTTGCTGACTTGTCTGTAGGAGATGGCAGAAGCAGCAAGGATGGACTCTCCCCAATATAGACAAAGAGGCCGATGGAGGGGATGAGGGGACAGTCCTGCCAGAGCAGTTACAGTACAGTAAGCCACAGGGTGAGCCACATGGTCAGCCAAGTGGTCTTCTGCTATTTTATGGGCATATGTCCCACTTTCTAATTGAACTGTTTCTCCAGAGCAGGGCCATTGCAGCACCCAGAGAAGGCTGACCATTGAAAAACAAAACTGACTGTCCCCCACGCCCACCTGCCATCCCTCTGTGGGACCTGTGTTGTAAGCAGGCTCTGAGAATTACTGAAACATTCCTGTGATTCGTCGCTTGCTCCACTTTGCTCTGAGCCAGAAAGAGCACAGGAAAGCATGTTGCCCACTGGCCTGGGGTTCCCACCTGGGCTGAGGAGAATCTGCTGCTCTTGTTCTTGGAGGGCAAGATAGCAATGGTTGCTACAATGCTACCCCACAAAAAAGCCTCATTTGCAGCTAATGTCTAAATAATAGTATTATCAGGGGCTGCTGCAGGACCAAATAAACCTTTGATGTCTTTACAGATCATTTGGCTGCTGCCATGATTTCCCAGAAACCGGAAACAAAAACATGCTGCCATCTGCATTGAGAATTTTTAAAAACAGTTCTATTTATATTGTTCTGATAATGAAAAGGGAATCTTGCATTTCCTGCGAATCATTGTATATGTCCCCTTAATATCCAACAGAACAAATGGGATGAAAATTGGCATGTTATGCTCCAGGGTTATCAGATGAAAAGTCAATCCCTTTGAAGAATGCCCCATCTACCTGCTCTAGTCCATGGTTCCCAGCTCCTATGCACATGGCTATCCTGAGAAGGGCTGAGGAGCAGGGGCGCCAAAGGCAAAAATAATGGCTTTCTCCTGTCACAGGGGGAAGGGGGAAAATAAGTGAATGAATATAATTCTCACAAATGTAAACTGTATTCCCATAAATTTTACTTAAATATTGCTTATTGCCAGTTTAACACTGGCCAGGACTCAGAATCAACTAACAAATGTCCAAGCAACACCAAATACTTGCAGAAAGAGAATGTGTGGTTGCAGCAACTCATGTCAGCTTGCTGGATCAAGCAGAAAAAGGAAGATGTTGCACATGAATCCAGGTGTGCCTCATGTATCACATACGCAGAGTAAAGCTGGGCTCCAGAGAGGGTTGGACACTACTTGAGTCTCTTTCTACACAACTCTATTCTTCTATCTCTCTTAACTGGTTTAACTGGTTTGCTACTGGTTTAACTGGTTTAGTCCACAGAGTGCAAGATGTCTGCCCAGATCTCCCAAGGTTACATGTTAACTCCCCTGTAAGTAAAGAGATTGCCTCTCTCTCCATCATAGTCTCAAATATCCAGGTGAGAAAACCTTATGGGCCCAGTTAAAATCAAGGTTCCACCCCTAGTCCAATGAGCTCTACTCAGAGGGGTGATGTCAACAATACAAAATGGCCATAACAGGTCCTTGTAACCTGGGTATTAGGGCAGGGCAGTTCCAACAGAGGAAGGTTGTGGTCAGAAGCTACCGAATGGGGAATACAATGTGTCAGTGCTCCAGCATGCCACAAAGAGCTCCATGGACTCGAGCCAAACACCACTGAAATCTAGTGGGGAAATACAGAGGAGCTGTTAATATGTTCTCCAAAAATATTGCAAGCACTTTTTTGAAGACTACATAGAAACAGAGAGGGGAAGCTTTCGACAATATCTCATTTAATCTTACAAGACAATATGACAAACTGTTTTGCAGATGACAATATTGAGGCTCAGAGAGGTTAAGTAGCTAGCCCATGGTCCTGTAGCTAGTAAATGGTTGAAACAAAATTCAAACCCATGTAAGACTCCAAAAACCCATTCATGCTCCATCCATTCTTCATGGTGCCTCCCAAATGAACTCTGTACAGAGATAAGTCTCCTTGAATTGGAGATAAGCCATTTGCCCAGAAACTGACTGTCATGTTCTATGCCTGAGACTTTTCTGGGGCCTCAGTTTGCCAAGCACTGATGCAGCCAGTCCTGTGAGGACTCTGGCTACACCAAAAGACCCCCAGCATCCCCAAGTCGGAAGGACCCAGCAGGTACCTGCTCCTGATGCTCCTGCTCTAACGCCCAGGCTACCCTCCAGGAGGAACATTTTGGCCTCAAGCTACTCATAGGTCATTTACTGTACAAGTGCTACCGATGCCATTTTCCTGTTTGCGTTTTGTTTTTGTTTTTGTTTTGTTTTTACAGTTCGTTGCTCATCCTAACTGTCAGCAGCAATTGCTTACCATGTGGTATGAAAATCTCTCAGGCTTACGTCAACAGTCTATCGCTGTGAAATTCCTGGCTGTCTTTGGAGTCTCCCTAGGCCTCCCTTTTCTGGCCATAGCCTATTGGATTGCTCCGTGCAGTAAGGTACAGACTGCTTAAGGTGCATGTCTTTGCGGTTATTTCTTCTCTCTACTTAGCATGACCTGAGGTCCATTTTGTTCAAATAAGCAGCTGATCATTTCCCATATTTAAGGAAAATAGCTCTGAGATACCTAGCAAAAGTAAAATACTACATAAGAGAGAAAATATTAAGATCCGCATTTTTAAACCATCATTTAAAAGAGAAAGTGAGGGAAGTGATAAAATGGAAAATTTTAAACTTGTGAATCTTAATCTGATCAACAGCAGACTAGAGAGAGAATAAAAGTACTTTTCCTCTTCTCATCATCCAATGTCCTAAACATGTAATAATACCCAGAGTAATAATCATAATAAATGGCAATAGGAATAGCCAACATTTATTGAGTACTTTCCTTTCATCAAGTAAGCCCTTCTCATGGAATATCTCATTTCATTCCCTCAATTACATTATGACACATACACTTAATGAAGTGGGTTCAGAAAACAGAAATAACTAGTAGACAGACTCAAATGCAGCTCATACTGGGGCACTGCAGACCCATGTCAACATCTTCCCAGTTTCCTTGGCTTCCTTGATTGGGTTCTGGAGCACATGGACAGCTAATTAGGTCACAAGAAGGAAAACAGCAAAGGAAAGAGAAGAACTTAAAAGGTGCAAAGCTTTTCACGAGAAAGGGTGAGTGTCTGGTGCCCTCTGGTAACAGAGGGAATGGAACCTGCAGGTCCCAAACTGCCACACTTCCTGTTCCATCATCCCTACAGCCCAAGCATTTGATCCAAAACCATAAAAAGCACAAGCAGTCACTCCAGCTTCAGGCAAAAGTTTGTACTTATAGACCAAACCATGTAAAAATTTTGAAATGTTTCATGAGTTAAGATGGTCATTAAAGGTTCCAAAGGTGCATTTACCTCGTGGTATGCTAAAAAGGGAATTGAGCTTAAGTAATCAACATTCAGCAGAAGAATTATGAGTACAGGGAGATTAGTTCCACAGAAAATTTGATCAGCTAATGCAGTTAATAAAATTGTCATCAGTGAATGGATCCTCTTCTCAACTCTGCCAAAAAGAAAATCACATCAGGATGATGGGCCCAAGACTTCAGGGCTGCTGATAAGCCCACCTAACCAGGCAGGCAATGAACTGACTGCCTTAGAGAAGAAGGGTGTCATGGAGAAAAGTTAGGACTCAAACTCTTTCTTCTGTAGAATGGTATTAAAAATAAAAGTCCTCATACTGAGTACTTGTAGTGTTGAATCTTACCTCTATTGAGGATTTTGTTTCTATGGCAGTCTACCATGACATGGATTTCTAAATCAGAATTCCCCAAATGATACATATGTAGGTGAAGACAATTTTTTTCTGTCTTTCATTATGAACCGAAAATAAGTACAGTGAGTGAGAGAAAAAAAGTACAATGAGTGATTAGAGCTGGTCATTCATTTAAGGCACATGAATTATCTAGTTTGTACTGCAAATTAGATCACTGTCGTCACCCAGAGCCAAGACTAGGGATGCTTGCCTCCACACTCTCTGGCCCCCAAACTATTTCTAGGATATTCGATCATTAAAATAACAACCACTTGGTGGAGAAAACACCACCAATCCTCACCTTTGCAGTAAAACTAAATGTGACAGCTTCTAGGAAACTGGAACTAGGCAACATCAGCAAACTGGTTTGCCTCTGCCTGCCTGAGGAAATAGTCACAAAGAGATGATATGCCAGTTGGTAAATTTTTAATTTTTCTGAGAAGACTCTTAGCCAAATCATGCAGATGTGATAGGAGGAAAGCATATGTGTGGGAGAGGGAGGGAATTTTGGACTTTCTGGGGGCCCAGTAAATCCAGGAGGCTGATGCCACTGTGGAACGTAGTAGTCAGACATATAGCAGTCTTCTGGAACACTCTAGAAGAAATGAAGAAATGACTGCAGTTTGGGGTTTCTTCTCTTCTGTTCAAATACATGTCTGATTAACATTTGGTGCTCCTGGAGCTTTCGGTAAGACTAAAAAAGAGAGCACTCAAGATAAAGGAGCTGGTCACTAAGCCACTTGTGGTTTCTGTGCACCTTCTGGGCTGCAAGTCTGAGCTCAACACAATGGAGGGTGTGTCCACAGCTGAGTGACAAGTCTTAGTCTACAGCATGAAATTATTTTTGGTAGTAATGTTCATTCCAAGGAAAGAGTCCATCATTAAAAGCTTGTCAAACTTGCTCTGAGGCAGTCAAAGAACAGATAAAACATTCAAAATACCTTTAGTCTTTCCTTTCACCATTTAGAAATCTTTTTTAAGTTTGGCAGAGATATTGTATCACCAGCGGTTACAGAGGGGTCACATCTTCCATGTGAAGAAACCAGCCCTCTTTAAAGGCTCCTGTTGTCTGGAATACAACATCCTCCCAAGAGGAGTGGCGCAGAGGGATAACTCTGTTAATATGCCAGTATCCTTCCTCCCAAGGGGCCACTGCCTTTATATTTGTCTAGTAATTCTTTAAAAAAGCCAGTCCAATTCCAGCAAGTCCATGTTCTAATGACCTTATTACACCTCCCTCAAAGAAATTCGACTGATATTCTTTAATAAAGGTATTCATAAAATTTCATTGCTAAACCTCATCAACCAGCTACAGTCCATGGATGTCTAGCATATGTTGAGATTTCTGCTTCCAACCAAATGCTACATTTACTTCCTAATAGTAGTAGTCCTAATCTGGGGACTATTAGGGACACCAAAATTACTTGATTAGCCTGCCAAAAAGACCTCGTCATTTATTTTCTTTTAAATTCCCAAGGCTGTCAATTCTATTTTTACATAAGTTTCTGAGAGGCCTTAAGACAGTCAGTTATATAAGATTATAAGGTTAGGGGTATCAGTAGAAATTCAGCAACTAATATGGTGGTTGAAGAGGACAACGGAATCACATATGAGTACACATGGTGATAACTGCAGGTCTGGATCATAGGACAGGTTAGTTAGGATCAATAAAGAGAACAGTAATTTTTTAAATCATTTCTCATCGTAAACACCAACAAGGGAGAGGGAGGGAGGGGAGATCAGGCAGCCCCTGGGAGGCTGGTGGGCTCTTAGCCACACGATGTTTTCCTAGAGAGCTCTTCTCCCAGAGACAAGGGCTCCAATGCCAAAGGGCCTTTATGATTCATTAGGCTGTCTTCCATCCTTTGCTATGCCATTCTGACTCATAATTTAGGTTGTATGCCTGCTAAAATCTAACAGCTGAAAAAATAATAGTCATCCTCGAGGGCCCAGTATCTCTATAGCCAGTGGACTGGGACACAGTGAGCATCATGAGAGCACTGAGGAACTGCACAAGTTCTAATTACAAAGAGTGAGAGGAAAAGCTGACTTCCTCCAGTACCTGTTAACCTTCACTGTTCAATTACCCTTATAATTAGTCCCAGGACTAAGGCAGAGAAAACTGTAAAGAACTTTAGTCCTACTTGATGACTTCATAGTCTGCAATCTCTGGTCTTACTGCCATGTAACTCTTGTTTGCAGAAATATCAAAGTGTTAGTCCTTGCTCCCAACCCTCAGCTCCAACCCAAACAAAAGCATCTGGTAAAGAAGGCATGAATGACTCCGCAGCTTTTTGAAGACCCCTGCTTTGTCTTGCCAAAGCTAAAGTGGTTTGAAATAAGGGTCCTAAACTCATGTGGTTCAGAGCCAACCAGGAGAGGACAGTGCCTCCAAAAGCCTCTGTGTCCCCTCATTTGCCTCTATCAGAGAGCTACACTAAAAAAAAAAAAAAAATCACAATGCAATTTTTGAATCATTGCCAGTGAGGGGAAATTTGTGCCAAGAAATAAAGCATTTTTAACTCTTTTGTTAAAAAAGCCTCTGCCCTCAAATCCAAAAGGAGAGTCCATCACCTGTCACCCTGTTAAGACAAAATTTAAGAGTAGCAGGAAGCTGATCACTTTCATACCTAACCCAGCCTGAGACTTGCAACATTTTCTGTTCATCTTTCCATCTATTTCCTACCAGTGTTTAGCCTGTCTCTACCCACTAGAAAATTAGCAATTTTTAAAGGAAGGATCAATTTGTATACCTTATTTTATCTCCATCACCTCTCGTGCCCAGCAGCATGATGCACACAGCTGGTACCCCAAAAGGGCTTGTGACATAAATACATAAAGACTCTGTGTAGGTCTCCCTTTGTGAAACCTCACATATAAACTTTTCAAGGGTGAGTCAAGAGTCTTTTAAGTTTCAGTTAGGGAAACTGCCTGGGGCCCTCCAGTGCCACATACTGTTTCCTTTGTGCCAGGCACTGTTCTGCTCTGTACGTATTAAATAATTCATTCCTATGTCAACAATATGTGGTTAAGTACTATTTTATCCCCATTTTACAGATAAAGAAACTGAGACACAAAGGGATTAAGTAACTTACCAAAAACTATGGAGTCATAATTTAAACCTAGGCTCTCTGGCCCCAGAGACTTGCCTGTAACCACTACACACATGCACACACACACACAGCCTTCTCCCCAACCCAGTTACAGTGGCAGCATTACAACCTTCAATGCTGTATGTAAACATTTTAGCTACAGACTGACTTCGGAATGGACTGAAGATCTTTAGAGTTACCAAGACTTTTCTAAAAATGAGGAGTCAAAACCACCATATGACAAAGGCTACTCCTTCCTTTTCTTTCCTTAGAAGCCCTACCTTTGAAATCCCACTATTACTCAGCACCTCTTCAGCCCCTAGGACTACGGGTAGATTCGCATGGTAATATGAAAACACCCTGACTAGAGACACCTAGGGAGATTCACCACCCCAAAGAAAGATTCCTGAGCCCTAAGTTTCAATAAGAATTTTGAAGGGAGCATACTGAGGAATCTGCCACTAATTTAACTAGGATCTCTCTGAAAAGTGAGAAGCACTCCATCCTTGAAGATGTGCATGTTTCTTTTTGGAATACTTGATCCAAAGTTTATCTCCATTCAGCTTTCCAATTTGTACACTGAGCCCTTGCTCGCTGCTGAAGAGTAAGGGTGGCATTTGGTGAGGGAGACTCTCCAAATGTGGTACCGACTGGAGAAAGATGCTAGAAACATTCTCTGTGTGCTTCACTGCAGTTCAAGCCTATTTTGTGGGCATGTGGCCACCAGATCCCAGTTAGGTGCTTACTAAGAGCCTAGTTATATGGAACATGGAAGTGTGGCAACCAGTAAAACCAAGTGCCCACCCCTGAGGGCCCATAAATGCAGTTCTTTTGGAGCTAATTCAGGAACACTGCTCAGGTATTCTCACATTCATATATTTCCCAAAGTGAAAGAATATTGCCCAGAAAGTTTGGGGTAAACCATACTAGACTACTACAAGCTTGGATTTCCTGATATGTTCTTAGCTCATAAGGTCCAAGTAATGACAAAGCCTCTTAGGCTGAGTTTCAGACTGAGTTTTGCACTCCAGTCGGAGTAGGCCAAGGCCTATGTCTCCTGAAGCTCCATCTCTTTGTACACGTACGCTATTACCGGCCCCAGATTTAATGATTTCCAGCGTAGAGCTGCTAGCATATATTATTTGACTTTTCTCCTTTCTTTTGGCTCACCCAGTAGCCTTGTGAAAAGAGGTTTCCCCAAGCGTAATTTGCTTCAAAAATTACCTTAGTGAGACAAATAGAAAATGCCACAAAAAAAGAAAAAGAAAAAAACTATTGAAATGATTTGATCTCATCTGACCTTTATCAAAGTTTTATCAGTTGAAAAGATGTATTCAAGCCCAAAAGAAAAATAGGAAAGTAGCATCAATTCCTAACCTCATTTCTCCTCCCTAGTGGGAACTGGCCCTGAGAAAACCTTATAAATCATAGCAGGGCCTTATCAGGGTTTTTCTTATGGTCTGTGGTATACATAGTAATTTTTACAGATGCATCTTCTACCAGAAGATAACGATTTGAAGGAGGTAACAAAAAGAACATTAAATTCCTCAAATCAGTTCTTCCAAGGAATCCTAAGGCTAGCTTGGGTATAGCTGCATGCAGATGCCTACAATCAGGTGCTCCATCCAGGTGAGAAGATGGGGAGGTATCTAATATTCTTATCTAGGTAGTAACTGGAAGATGCTATGTAGAACCCACTGATAAAAGACCGAGGAAACTTGGACATCAATCCCGTAACAGTGATGTCTAACTGCATAGTCAGCATCTTTTTCTGACATTTCTGGGACCCTGCTGGGACACACAACATCTGGTATCCCTTGCCCTCTCTTCGACCTTCCCTCTCTCCCAACCCACTCCCCATTCTGCAGTCATTCTCAATCTTCTCTTTGCTTCTCACTGCTAACCCAGCTAGGACACAGTGAAAAGAAACAATATGATGACTATTTAAGGATGTCTTGTGCATACACCAAAGTGTCCCAGTGTTCTGGCTAGGAAAAAGGGATCCAAGATGCTAACATAGTCAACTAAAATTCTGAAAAAGTCAAACTAGCTATTTGAAATCATATAAATCAAAATGACACATGGTTTAATTCCCTGTTATTACTAAATTTTTATTTGTCTTTATCTCTGCATTCTGAATTCAGCACATCTACCTATGGCCAAAAATAATCTACCATCCATATTTTGTAAATAGTAAAGTTCAACATTAGAAAGAAGTCATTTGTAAGGTGTTTGCAGGCCCCGTGGCTTTTGGGTAAACATGTTTTTCCATTTCTGAAGTTATTATAGTGCCATATGACAATTTGATAATTCAGGTGAATCTTTAAAAAGGTGTTTTTCCAGCACAAAGCAGGTATGCCCAACGTCTGGACTTGAGATGCAGTTTTTAAAAAAAGATAAAAATTTTCTTTTTAAAATTTCAATAGGTGGGTTCTACAGCATGAGAATAATAATAAATCATGTTACACTAATAACTAGCATGATTAAAGTAGATGATTATCATGCTGAAGCATATTAAAAGAACATTATCAAGCCATCTGATTTATAAATATTATGCTGAACATAATCATAATGAGAGAAATTTTACCTGGAGAAACCCTTGTAATTGATCTTTACTGAACCAATACTCATCTCCTGGGAGACATTTTACTCTAGGACTCCTGAGTAAGGCAGAACGTGCACATCCATTGCCTAGTCACTTGCTATAAGTGAACATCTGCCCTGGAGAAGGAACTGAGCTTCAGAAAAGTCTTCCCTCTTTGCTTTTGTCATACTAGTATAGCTGGGCAAGGGGTAAGATTTGGTGCTTAGGTGAGTTCAAAGACTCACTGTGCAGCCTCCAATTTAATCCTCAAAGATCTAAGTGGCCTTTGGATGGCATGCCAGGAATAGAGACAATGTGACCAACACTTGCTCCCTAACAGGGAGGACAATAAAATAGAATTTTTAAAAGCATAGAAAGAAAGTCTTATATGTCTAGCAACTAAATAACCTCAGAGTTAAAAATGAAATCAAATGGGAAATTATAAAATATTTAATAACAATATCAATGAAAGGGCTATGTGTCAAAATTTATGGGAACATAGCTAAAGCAGGAAATGTACAGCTTTAAATAAATTTACCAGTATAAGAAACATTGAAACAAATCACCTAAGTATACAACTCAAGAAAATGGCCAAAAGAGCAACAGAGCATATATCCAAAAAGTATTTTTTTTTTTTTTAAATCCTGAACACTATTGAGACAGATTACTTTTCCCCAGATTTGAAGGTCATAAAATTCACATCCATGTGGTTAGGGGTAGCTGTTCAGTCAAACTGTAACATATGTCAGTATGTTCTACTCTTTTCTCTTTTCCCACTAGATTTTCTAAATGGGAAAAATTGAAGTCAGTAGGAAATAGGTTTGGTCCAGCAGCATCTCACATAAAAATTCTAGAGAAAATGTTGCCTGGGTTCAATTAGCAGTTTCTGTCCAATATCTGGTTCAACTTTTGGCAAAAGCAATGCTTTAAAGAGAGACCTGCACCCACCTAGAACTGCTAGTTTATAAAACATGTCTTGTGCATATTTTGTTTCCAGCTAGGACGAACCCTGAGGAGCCCTTTCATGAAATTTGTAGCCCATGCAGTTTCTTTTACAATATTCTTGGGATTGTTAGTTGTGAATGCATCAGACCGCTTTGAAGGCGTCAAAACCCTGCCCAATGAAACCTTCACAGACTACCCGAAACAGATCTTCAGAGTGAAAACTACACAATTCTCCTGGACAGAAATGCTCATCATGAAGTGGGTGTTAGGTAAGCAAGTCACTCTATCTCTTATTCTCTCCAAATTATAACAGGACAGCATTAAACTCTGACTTCTGAACTTATTCCTCTCCCCTTGACTGTACTTTTGCCAGACAAAATGGTGAGTGGATGACCAGCCTGACCAACAAGAAAGTCAAAGTCAACTTCTGCATGTGCTGATATGTAAGATGTACAGACCTATAATATAAATCCCAATTTTGAAAGGAGATATTTGAGGAAATTTCATTATGTGCTTTTCATAATATGTATATTGTGATTGTAAAGCAACTTTTCATGCAAAAACATATTTTCCTCATTCAAATATAGTCTCCTGGAAGCTTCAGAAATCAAGTTTTGCTTCTGAAAAAGAGTATAAAATTGCATATTTTTTTGTTATTATTGAATATAGGCATACCTCAATTTATTGCACTTCACTTATGCTACCTTTTTTACAAATAGAAGGTAAGACCCTCCACCAGCAAAAAGATTACAACTTGCTTTATTGCAGTGGCCTAAAACCAAGCCTGCAATACCGTAGAGGCCTGCTTGTACTGATGTACAGTAGCACTGTGATGATAAATATAACCTTAAAAGTCAGAGTAACATCTTCTCATTATTTATGTTAATGAAGGTAATGAAGCTGTGAAATTCCTATTTGTGGTGATATTTTGTGCTGCCAAGGTCTCCACTAGAATCGCCAAAGAAATTGTTCCCATTCCTCACTGACTAGCTAAAAAGGCTATCGCACATTTGCCTAACTCATAAGAACTATTACTAGGAGGATATAAGCAAGTAAAATAAAACCAGCAATGATTAATATTGTACACAGCAAAATGCTTTATAGATTTTTTCAAACAATGAAACTGCAAAACTGGTAAAAAAAAAAAAATCAGACTTGGTAGGGAAATAATTTCAATTGCAAAAGCTATAATCAGTGATATTGTGTATAACCAAAACCTGATCCATAAAAAATTTATATCAAAAAGATCTGAATTTGATGAGAATGTAAAACTGAATAGAAAAGATTGAAAAAATGTAACCATGCAGTATCAAGATTTTATCAATTAATTAAATTGCCCTAACGACATTCACCCTAGATTTGCTTTCTTGACAAAAATTCAATATTGGTATAATTTTCATTATGTTTATGCTCACAAACATTGAGTCAAAATGTATTCAAAGTGTCTGTGCCATCAATCAACAAATCACAAAAGAATACTTGAAAAGACGGCCCAATATTTGGCCTGTGCTAATTAAATGATATAACCTAAGAAAGCCACAAAAGTTGAACCACTGGAGAGTATCCTATAGATGCCTGAGCACAAAATAGTTAGGAATATGGTCTTAAAGCTGGATCTCTCGATAGGGATATAAGAATAATTTGATCCAAAGGGCAGAGGCAGAAAAGCACACTATGCTCCCCATGGGCTTTTAATCAACAGGCAAGTACATAACCAAAGGTTCATTTAGCGGAGTCACTGGCACTAAAGTTAGAAAGAGATATTAAAGGCTGCTGCAGACTGAGTTGTGTGGCCTCACTTTCACAGTTCAGTCTGTCTCCATCTTCCCTAGCACACTCCCCACAGTTTAACTAAATTAAGACTTTAACATCAGGCACATTGCAATGGATTGAATGTTTCTCTCTCCAAAGTTCATATGCTAAACCCTAATCCCAAGGTGACGGTATTAGGAGGTGGGAACCTTTGGGGGTGATTAAGTCATGAGGGTAGAACCCTCATGAATAGGATTAGTGGCCTCAGAAAGACATTCCAGAGAGCTCTCTTACCTTCTCTGCCATGTAAGGGTACAGCAAACAGTTTGCAACCTGGAGGAGGTCCTCACCAGAACCCAAACATGCTGGTACCCTGATCTTGGACTTGTAGCCTCCAGAACTGTGAGAAATAAATGTCTATTGTTTATAAGTCACTCAGTCTGTGGTACTCTCTGTTATAGCAACCAAAACTGACTAGGACACAGTTTTAATAAAAACAAAAGGTCATACATTGGATTTATATAAAAAAGAAAGTATTTATGTGACCGATCACTCACCCACCCCCTTCCTGATTTGGAGCCCACGTGCAAGACTCTGTTGAGTACCACCAGACATCCCCTTTAAGTGGATATGCGCCACAGGTTAATGGCTCCTACTGAACCATGACTTCCTGAGTCCACATATTTCTCTTCCTATGTGTACCAGCATTATCCCAATAAAAGGGATGCAACTCCAGCTACCAAGGTTCACACTTTCATAGCTTGGTCCCAGCTTCTGCCCATCAAAGCAGAGCTAAGTTTCCAAGACTATTACATCAGCACTATTATAGAAGGGAGAACTTGTTTCTCATTACCTATTTCCTGTTAACATTTCAGACAGAAGAAAGGTTGTAACTACTTTTTATTACACAGATAATTTTTTCAAACTTACTGTTATAAATTTGAAATCGCCAAGTCCTGGACAATCTTTGTTTCATCTATATCATCCCTACTTCCTGTCTCCCAACTCTCTAGCAAAATCTCACCTATAAACATTTTTGTGTATATCACTACAATAAGTTATCTTTTTCTTTTTTTCATTTTTGCTCTTTGTACTTCAAGTCCACTGATGTTTCTTCTGCATTATCTGTGATTTTAATCCCCAACCAGTGAGTTTTTATTTCAAATATATTTTTCAACCCTGTAAATTCCATTTGGTTCCCTTTTATAGCTTTCATTTCCTTCCTTGTGATATTTATATTTTCCTTTAAATCCTTGAACATACTGTGCATATTTACAATAACTATTATAAAGTCCTTGACTCTTAATTCCATCATCTTCTTCATTTCTGAGTTAATTTCTACTGACTAATCTTTTTCCTGATATGGATCACATTTTTCTGTATCTTGATGTGTTAGTATTTTTTGACTGAATAATGGGCACTTTGCATGTTGTTATTAAGAATCTGGATTTTGCTGTCTTCCTTTAAAGACTCTGTGGCTTTGTTCTGACAGGCTGTTAAATTACTTGCAGACGAGTGTGGTCTTTTTCAAGCTTTCTTAGAGTGGATCTGGAGAGGCTCTACCATAAGGATTATTTATCCTTATACTACAGAGACACACATCTAGGGTCTCTACTAAATGCCCCAAGTAATCAACAGACTCTCAACTCTAGATGGTCAGAGCTCAAACACCTCTCCACCACTCGGGGTGAGCTCTTGAAACTGTTCAGCTTACAGCTCTCTGGCTATTATTTGTGGGGCTGTACTCTAATGCATTCATGACTTAGTATTCAGGAAACATTCAAAAGGACACTGTACAAATTTCTAGGCTTTTTATGTGTTTGTATTTGTTTTTAGTTTTGTGTTTTGTTTTTATTTTGCCTAGTACCCTTCTTTTCGGAACTCTGCCATACAACATCTAAACACATCAGGCTCTCTGAACACTAATCTCTGTCTCTTCAACTCACTAGGACTACCTTCTATGTTTCTGGAATCCCTCTGCAGACTGGAATGTGTCTCCAAAAAGAAAAACAGGGTGATTATATGGCTTACCCCGCTTGCTTCCCTTAAGGATCACAGTGCTGTGCTTTTTCCAATATCTGAAAATAGTTTCTTTATTTCTTCTCAGTTTGTTAGTCCATCGCGGCTGGTAATAGAAATCAGGACTTTTTCTAAAACAGAACCACAAACATAAAAGGAAATTAAAAATAATTTCTTCGTATCTTCAAATAATCAGTCAGTATTCAAATTTCTTTGATTGAAGAGACAAGTTGAATAAACACCTGCAAAGCTTGCTTCCTCTCTTCCCTCAGGTCTCTGGTTCAAATTTTACCTTATCAGAGCAGTTGAGAAGATAAAAGCAAGCCCTTATCTCCCTATTCTGATAAAGTAAAATTTGAACAGAAACCTGAAGGAAGAGAGGAAGCAAGTTTTGTAGACATCTGGGTGAAAAGTAATTCCAGACAGAAGGATCAGTATGTGTTAAAGGCCTGGATTCAGGAGCAAGCTGAGCGTGTTTGAGAACAGCAAAAAAAAAAATAGTGCTGCTGAAGCACAGTGAATAAGGGGGAGAGAGCAGAGATCAGGTAAGACGGATAGGCAGAGTCAAATCATGCAAGGCCTAGTAGGCCATGGTACAGAGTTTAGATTTTATTCTCAGTGTGACTAGAAACCACAGGGGAGTTCTGAACACAGAAGTGACATCATCTGACTTAAATTTCTAATAGATCACTGACTGCTGTGTAGAGAACGGATAATTCTGGGACAAGAGCAGAAGCAGGGAAACCAGTTAGGAAGCCACTGCAGTAATTCAGACAAGAAATGGTTGGTTTTGAGAAGATGGCAAATGGTGATTATATTTTGAAGGTAAAATCAATAACACTATTGAATTGTCTGTGAGATGTGAGGTAGAGTAGTCAAGGAAAATTCCAAGTGTTTTAGCTCAAGTAATGGTATAAAAGAGAGCCAATCACTGACATAGGAAAGACCAAGGAAGGAGCAGTTTGGAGAGGGAGTAGAGACGGAAATCGAGAGTTCGATCTGAGATATCTATTACACATCCAAGTAGAATGTCAAGTAGCAATTGGATATACATGTCTGAAGTTCAGAGGAGAGGCTGGGGATGGAGAAATAAATTTGAGCATGTCAGTATATTTAAAATAAAGTATATGCAATCACCTTGGCTGTGAATGTGGGCAAAGGAACTGAGGACCAAGCTGAGGGCACAATAATATATCAAGGATGGGAAGATGAGAAGTATCCAGCAAAGAAGACTGAGCTCAGAGAGGATCCAATCCTCTGAGGGAGATGGGAAGTCACTGAAGAATTTTGAGGCTAAAAGTGACAAGATCTGATTGCGTTTTAAATAGATCACTCTAGCTCCTGTGCTGAGAATACACTGAAGCATGGGGGTGGGAAGGGCAAGAAGCAGGGACACCTTGACAAGGCCATTTGCTTCTTTGTGGTCTCCTTCCCTTAAAGGAACAGGCTGGATTTGTTAATGTCCCAAGGCTCCCCTTTTCCAATATAGCTCTGTGAATAAGTCAAACCCAATTACAAATATATTCTTCCTTTATTCTAAATGCTTCACTTGATTATTAGCAGAATTTTGATAAAATTCTAGATTGTCAATTCGGGATACTTAAGGTACGCACAGAGTTAGGTAGAGGCCACAGGAGACTAAGAAGACACACCCAGAGGTAGAAGAAAAACCAGAACACGGTATCAAAAAAGACAAGAACAGAATATGACTGAGGATAGAGAGATAAATTTGCTAGTAGACATGTGTTCTGTAGAGCTGTCAGATGAACTGTTTTGGGGAAGACCAAATGAACCAGAGACCACCACTCCTTCGAGCCGGGAGAATCTCCAACATCAGTTTGAACCATAGGAATCCATCTTTCTTGCCTGTATCATAAGCAGCCACGCCGGGGTAGCTGAAAGAGGTTATAATAAAACTTCGCCACTGGAAACTGTGGCTCTACAGATGCTTGTCAAGGGCTGCATAACAACATTAGTGGTTCACAGAAAGCCACGAGGCTTGGAGGACAGGAAGTCTTTCCACAGTGCATGTCATCTAGGAACAGAATCATGACACAAAGACTCCTTTTACACCACTCTTATAGAGAATCTGGCAGTGTTTTCTTAAGCAGATGCCCCATTCAAAAGTTCAAATGATCTAAAGCTAAAGCTCAACTGATGGAGTGCAATGTAAATGCCCAGCATAGCATGAAAATACACATAAAGGGCTGGAGAAGAGGAAAGAGCTTTGGACTGGGTGTTAGGAACCCATTCCAACTGTGTCCCTCCCTCCTTGGTGGCTCTGCCTCTCTAAATTTGTATTCACATGTGTAAAATGTGAGGATCTAGCTGCTCCCTCACCCACCCAGGATTGTAACTCTTTAAGAGCAATGCTAAGACTTAGCTCCAGGATCACACATCCAGGTTGGGCCAAGAGTAAAACTGTAAAATCATATGGACTGAGTTCCTCACCTAATTTGTTCTTTTGATGGTTTCTTCATTTATTTAGATAAGATTTCCAAGGAGACTACTCCAACTAACTTGCCAAATTTTCTCCCAGCAAGTCAGGCCATATTTCTGTCCTGCTTATCACCCTTACAGGCTATCTAGCTGCCTAGGGTGAAAACTAGTCTCCTCCTCAAGGCCCAAAGTGGGGTCTTCATGGTCTCCTGGGCCTTCACTAACCTGCCCAATCTCCAGCCCCATACCCTGACCCTTAAGCCATACTGAGCCTCTCAAGGTTCCCTAGAAGAACCTGTTCTCCCTCACTTCCATGGCCATGACCTGGTATACCCTGCCAGCCCATCCTCCTCCAAGTACCTAACTCCTGGTTCGTCCTGCCAAGTGTCGCCTGCTCCATGAATTCACTCCTTCATTCAGTCAACAGATATATGTTGTACCAAACACTCTACTGAGTCAAAAAATTATAATGCTGATTGCTCTTATCCCTGTGTCTCCACAAATAGTCCCCTGGACATTTTTTATTACATAATCTGTCACCCTGTATCACTAGTGTTTGTAGATACATGGATGGGAGTGAACCACCTTTTGAACTGTTAAGCTCCATCTCAGCAGCCTGCGGGCCATTACTCCAAACCTGCCCAAATGGAACTACATAATTCCTCCAGGGCTTCCCAGCATTTCCCAGACTGTCCCTCTGCCAGCCACCCTCATAATTATCGGTGACCTTGTTCTCTTGGCTCCAGGCATCTCTGAGTGAAGGAGATTTTGCCTGAAGGAGACTCCAGTAACCAGCAAGCATCCTTACCCCCTAAGTCCCAAGCTCTAAACACTCCTCTGATTGACATGCTGGAGGCAAGAGACCATGAGGCTCAGCTTGAATATAAAATGCTGAACTATCCTCAGTACCTTGGAAGCAGAGTCTAATTTCACTCACTAAAGTACTTAATTTCACACATTTCTTTTTTCATTAAGCATTCCTACTGCTCAAACCCTTGGGCCCATGCTACTTTTACTCACAGCCTTGGAATAATTTAAATTAGTCTGGGTGAGTTAATATTCAAATCTAGGAAGACTGATGTGGGCATCTGACCATGGAGGAAGTGATTTGCAATGCCCAATGAGGAGCTACTATACTGGTCAGAAAAGTCAGTTTCTGCAAATAATTTGCATTTCAGATTCAGAGCTTTGAACACTTGAAATTATCTGCAAAATCCCAAGAAAATCAAAGGCTTATCCCGGTCACACGCCTGGTATGTGGTCAAACTAGAACTTGAACCCAGGGCTTCCTGAATTAAAGCTAGTCATAGCCCTAAGTGATAACCTGTGATTTCCCTAGTGCACAGCTAAAAGCAGTTCCACAAAAACATTAGAAATTTTAATTGGAAGAGGGGTAGAGGAAAGCAACAAACATTATTTTTCTACCCTGTAATGACTTTCTAATAATTTTTAACTTTTCTAATGACTTTTCTAAAAAGGTATTTTCTTTAAATACTTATTTGAGCAGGCACAGATGAAAGTACATTTCAGTGTTAATAAAATTATTACTTCATTGAATTACCACACAGATTTTGAAAGGGTAAGCTTGGGAAGTATGGCTTTGTTAAGAGAAAAAAAAAGGTGGGGGCAGGGTAGGGGGTGGTAGTGAGGTGTCTTGTAAATAGACCGGCAATGTTTGGGGATACCTTCTGTCGTGGAGACTCCAATTTGATACAGACACACAGATCTTAGAATCTCTTTCATCAAACAAAGTCGCAACTTCTATAAACAGCTGCTCTTAAATTACTTTTCTCCTAAGAAAAACATTTAGTTTCAAATCCTTTTATTTGAAAAGGAAAAATTCTGATTTAAAAAGGCCCTGGACAGAGTCCCAGAGCAGGGATCAGCTCATCACTCAAACGCAACCAGATGTAGGCCTGCAACCAAGTCAGCCATGCTTCAGCTCTCCGTGACGATTTGTCTGCTCCTAATATCATCCTTAACTCCAGGCTTTTTAGGCACCTCGAAGACCACAGTGTTATAATGTGGTCATCTGCCAATGTGCTTGGGTTTGCGGTCTGGAGGAAGACATTCACCTGTGTGACATTCACAAGGAAATGAAGGACAGAGCTTCAGGGGTGGATGCACCTACTCAAGGACAGAGGAAAGAATGAGAATGGCTGAAACCTTGGGAAGCAGCAGCATTTAAGGGATGGGAGAGCATAAGGAACAACAAAGGATGCTGAGGAGCAGGAGCAGGAGAGGCAGGAAGCACCTGAGAAGGCAGGCCTTCCATCTGATGCACAGGAGCAAGGGGAGTGCCAAGAAAGGCTAGCTAACATCTGGGGAATGTATGGCCAGTGAGCTGGAACTATTTCACTAACCAACCAGTTAATGATTCGTTTACTACATTAACCTCCTAAGTATGCCTTCTGGCTGGGCATATTATAACACTCTGTGCCTAGAGGAAACATTAGCTATAAAATTGGGATAACAATGTATTTCATAAGGTTGTTGCAAAGATTTAAGGGAGTTAATATATACATATAAATATCAAACAGTGCCTAGCACATACTAAGTGCTTGAAATGTTATTGAATAGTTAACTTTTCATAATCTAAACCAATTTCATTTTAATAATAAGTGAAGATAAAGGTAAAATAGCACTATTCAACAGAAGTATAGTGCAAGCCACACCATAAGCCACATATTAATTTTAAATTTTCTAGTAGCCACATAATATAGGTGAAATTAATATATTCTATTTAACCCAACATATATAAATTATCATTTCAATGTGATTAATACAAAAACTGTTATATTTCACATTTTTTTTGTACCAAATCTTTGAAATCTGGTGTGTATTTTATACTTACACAGCACCTCTCAGTTCAACTGACCACATTTTAAGGGCTCAGTGTGCACACATGATTAGTGGCTACCATATTGGACAGTGCAGGTAAGGCAGGATAGATACACACCAAATTGTTAATCTAGGCTACCTTATGAGGCTGGCTTAGAAGTGAGCGGGGGGGAACTCCATAACATATTGTTTATACCCCTCTATGTTGTTTAATATAGAACAATGAGAACATAATGTCTTTAAAATCAGTAAATTAGTTATTTTAAAAAGTTGTGAGTAAAAAAATACTAATACCCCAAAACTAATGCTCACCAAAACAGTCATAGAAATATAGAGGAAAGTAGTCTAACCTGAGAGTTAGGAGAACTGGGTTCTAGGTCACATGTGGCACCTTCGGAAAGCCCACCGGACCTGCTTCCTTACATTTATTTTAGAAATGGATGATTCCTTCAGACCTCCCCGTTTTCAAAACACGTAAATGTCAGCCACTATATTTCTCCTACGTTACCTCCAAGAATGTAGCAATGGATGAGAACTCTCCCCTAACTTCTGGAGATGGTTTATTCATAAGCAGAGGCACACGTGAAACCTCTTCTCACAGAGTATTTGCTGCTTCTCAAGCTGCCTTTGAAGATGTTTCTGATGTTACTAGCTATCGACGTTCTCGGTTCCGAAGAGTTTACATTTACACTTGCACCTGGGTTTCTTCCGTGCCTCCATGTAGTCGTATATGCCGAGGAAAATGAAAAATGAGGCTGACTTTCTTACTCTCCCACAGGAATGATTTGGTCCGAATGCAAGGAAATCTGGGAGGAGGGGCCGCGGGAGTACGTGCTGCACCTGTGGAATCTTCTGGATTTCGGGATGCTGTCCATCTTCGTGGCCTCCTTCACCGCGAGGTTCATGGCCTTTCTGAAGGCCAGCGAAGCCCAGCTGTACGTGGACCAGAACGTTCCAGACGACACACTTCACAACGTCTCCCTTCCGCCGGAAGTGGCGTATTTCACCTACGGTGAGTCAGCGGCGCTCCTGCGCATTTTGCCCCGCCCCTGGCGCTTCCAGCGCGTGGCCACGTGCCTTTAGCTTCGCTAGTCCGGCACCTGGTTGTACGGTGGCTGACTTTGGTCAAGTAGAATGCTAAGGCAAACACAACCGTCCGCCCCAAAAGAAGACCTAGTCTCTGCAATATAACCAGCTGAATAGAGCGTGGACTTAGTGACTCTGAGAAATCAATCTTTTTGTATTGGAAAGAATTTGTTTTGGAAAGGTTATTTGGGGCGTTTCTGAGAGTTTTTTTGTTTTTTTGTTTGTTTTAAGAAAGATCTCATTTCTGGTGTGGATTCAGGAGCTTTTCCTTCTATATTCAAAGATAAGTCCTGGTTTCCCATTGTTAAAGTTATTTTCTCATGGCAAGATAGTGTCTTAGGAGATGCACAAGACGTACAGTGTGAGGTACTAGATTGAAATTTTAGAAATAGTAAGAGTTATAGCATCCATTTATCGAGGGCTTATCAAGTGCCAGGAACTGTGTAGACATTTACATCATACATTGCAATCATTGTAATAGCCCTGCAAAACAAAGGGTCTTTTTAAGTCCCAATTTCATAGATAAAGAAACATGTTTTCAAGGCAGGGCTCACAATGTTCCCAGAAATATAGGATTGCCTTGGATTGCTGCAGATCCTGACCCAACATGAACTGAAAACCATGCAGAAGGCATAGTTGGTTATGTTCTCAGGCTTTGGAGTTAGCGAGACATGGATTCAAATTTTACTTCTATAGCTTACTATCAGGCCTTATTTACTTAACTTTTCTGAGCCTCCATTTTCTTATATGTAAAATCGTGATAATACATATGTCAAAGTTTTAAGGCTTAAATAAGACAGTGCGTATGAATTTTGTACTGTGTTCTGAAAATATTTAATGCTCACTACATAGTAACAGTTATACCTCTTGGGTCATTTACTTGCTCAAACACTGTACTTTCTGTACTAAAGGAGAAAGATATGTGGAGAGAAGAAATAGTAGATATTTGTTGTTGCCAGTAAATTAGCTGGACATTTAATAAACATTCACGAATGGCAGCTGCTACGTCATGAAGCATGACGTTTGAATGTCAAATGTCCTATTAGATGTTGTTACAAGGCTCCTGTGGCCACAGACTCATCATGATCAGGTACAGCAATGATCTGTAGAAGGTCGATCACTTAATGCAAAAGTTGAGTTGCTGCCTATATTCAATGTAAATTGTGTTGTGCAGATTATGTTACCTGTAAATGCGGTAGGGAAACCCCTACAGAGAAATGGAGAGTCTTGTGGTATTACAGATCATCTACTCTTCATTTGTTGGTTAGCAAATTCAGACTTTATAAAAGCAAAATGATCTTGTATATTTTCCCCTCTGCACTGCTCAGGGTTCATCAAGGAAAGATGAGGAGAATCTTGATAGTGCATTGGATACTTTCTTAATGCTATGATTCGGGCTTCAGTATGGTCCACTTATGACTTTTATTCCTTTTATGGATTATATTAAGGTCTCACCCAACCCAAAGCATTGCATTTTATTCCCTTGTTTTCGTGGTTCACCCTGTGCCTTTGGAAATCTTTTTGGTCACTCACTGTTTGTTTGTGCCCCAGTTGTGGAGGAAGAGAGCCCTCTTGTGGTCGGCGAGACAGTAGTGGTCCCTTCAACCTCTACAACACCAAGTAGGCAGATGTTTTTCAGGTTGTTTTCTCATGGAAACAGCTCCAAGAAGAAAATCCCTTTTCTGAATAATCACAGTACTGTTTGTTTTTACACCCATCGCAACTCTTACAAGCCAGTCCAAATAGAATATTTTTCATGAAAAAGTCCTGAGCTGGTCACCAGGGTCTGATGACAGCTAAATCTATCTTAATAGATTACAGGAGTACCTTTTATTATTTCGGCTGAGGATTAAGATGGTAAATTATAGAGGTCAGAAAAAAGAAATTCCTTTTGGTGTCTGTTTGAAGAAGCTAAGTCCTATTTCTTGTTCTTTAAATGTGTTATTTATCCATAGACGGTGACAGATATATTAGAAAAACATAATTTAGTCTCCTTACTTTTCTTTCATAGACTTCTGAGTTATGACCTTGATGAGAACATAGAGTCTATAATTTTGTTATATTTCCAAATGTAATTTAGAATGTACTACATGAAACTTTGTGACAAATAGAGGCCTGGCTTCTCTTACTAAAGATTTCTTACCACTCTTTATTACTATAATTGTTTAACAGAGTCTAGCTCCAAAAATAAAGAAAAAATTCTTCCTCTTCCATCTCCCTTGGGGTGCCAAAAATTGCTGTGTAATATCCTTGCTGTCTGCATTTACCTGGCTCTGGAAAGGACCCCATACCCCAAATCCAATCTTTAAAATGGCAATAATAATATCTACTCCACAGGGCTGTTGTGAAAATTATAGCTAATGTAAGTGTAAGGGCTAATTGAGGTTTCTCAATGTTTCTCAATTTAAGTTTCACTTAGCATTTCTCAACAGGGACGCTATTGGCCTTTTCGGCAAGGCAATTTTCATGGTGCAGGTCTGCCTGGAGCATTGCAGGATATTATCATCCCAATAATACTCCTGCCTAGTCATTATGACAAGCACAGATGCCCCACGCACTTCCCCAGGGGGAAGGTTCTGTCCTCATTTGAGAATCGCTATATGTTTTAACACATAGTAGGCAGCTTTTTAGAGAGAGATGCTGTTCCCTGCACCATTAGAACTTCAATAGGAACACTTTGCAGCTTTGGTTTGCTGAATACACCCAGAGCACCTCAGACCCTCACCGGTGACAACAAGAAGCATCTCTCCAGCCCAGGACAGGTCCCAAGACTCTTGCCCACCTGGAACAGGGCTGTCAAAGCAAACTTGGATGACTAGTAACCACTTTAGGGGCCTTAGCTCAATCAGACACACACTGCCTGAGGAACAAAACCCAGGAGTATTTTCTCAGGCAAGATCCTACAGATTCCTGGCCCCCATGTGAGCTCATTTGTTCTGATTTGTGGCTAGTCTAAACTTGTGGTTTAGTTTCATTGTCATTTAACAAACATTTGTCAGCAGTTGCTGTGTGCTAGACCCTTGTCCCCAGGAACCTGAGTAGCATGGAACTTATTTTCCAGCTAAGTACTTTACATACATGATTTCATTTTATCCTCACCATAGCTCTATAAGGTTGATGATATATCCAATTTACAGATGGGGAAAATGAGACTCAAAAAAGTTAATTGACTTGCTCAGAGTCATAAACGCAGTGTGTAGAAAGGCCACATTTAGCCTCAGGTCTGTTTGACTCCAAGTCCATGTTCCTTTCCTCCAACTCCTTATAAAGGGGATAGCCCCCACTTGTGGAGCTCACACACCGGTAAGGAAGACAAAATAGCAAGCAGCATGGTAAGTGCCATGACAAGATGCTGTGGGAGCAGAGAGGGAAACAGGGAGTTTATCCCAGGCTGTGGAGGTCACAGAAGCCTTCCTGAAAATGACAGCTAAGCACTTCAAGGATGAATGGGAATGACGTGGACCTTGAAGTGAGGGAAGGGTGTTCCCTGCAGATGGTCCAGCACATTCCAGGAGGGAGGGTGGCACTTTCAGCACCTTGGGATTAATTTAAAGACCAGGTAGGAATGGCAAGTGATGAGGTTAAAGACCTCTAAAGATGTCTCACTGGTTTCTCTTCCAGAGCAGATCCTATCCCCACTGAATAACTCAGATTGTTTTCTTTCAGCCAGGGACAAGTGGTGGCCTTCAGACCCTCAGATCATATCAGAAGGGCTATATGCAATAGCTGTCGTGCTGAGTTTCTCTCGAATCGCATACATCCTGCCGGCCAATGAGAGTTTTGGGCCCCTGCAGATCTCCCTGGGGAGAACGGTGAAAGATATCTTCAAGTTCATGGTCATTTTCATCATGGTATTTGTGGCCTTCATGATTGGGATGTTCAATCTGTATTCCTACTACCGAGGTGCAAAGTACAACCCAGCGTTTACAACGTGAGTATCCCGGGGCTCCCCTGAGGGTTTCAATGGGCTTCCTGGGGATCCTAGGGAATCTCTTGCAGGTCAGGTTGCTCCTTGCAGAGACTCAGGTTTCCATGGTATTTCTAAATGTTAAAGGCAACTTTATTCAAAGATGGTTTCGAGTTCAGGTTCTGGAGTTGGAAAAACAGAAGGGCTGAGTTCAATTCTCACTTTGCCATTTACATGTTGTGTGGCCATGAGCATGTTCCTTAACTTCTCTGAGTTTTAGTTTACTCATCTGTAAAATAAGGATAATAACAATACCTGCTTAATGGGGATAGTGTAAGGATTCACTGAGCTGTCACACGGTAAACCCTCGATAAATGGAAGGAACTGTTATTTCTACTGTTATTATCGGCTGAGTCTGTGTTACCTAGAAAACAAAGCTCTGGGCAAATCTTGCATGTCAACACTTTAATGGAGCAAGGGAGTTGCAATCCAATTGAAATAAGACTAAAGAAAAAAAGGGAAATGCAGTGTTGGAGGAGAGAAAACACATACAGGTTGCTGACCAGGCCACCATCTACCAAAACATACAACTTGGCCATGAGAGACTCCTCCGGGAGACCGTATGGAAAGAGCACATCTCAGAATAGCCCGTCAGGACAAGAAGTCAAGAATTTATCAGCCAGACCTTTCCCATATGCTGTCTTCCAGGAGTCAGATTCACTCCCCAGGTCATTAACTCACCTGCACTTCCAGGACAGCCTCTGTGGAAGCCATACCCACACAGCATGGGAGGTAGGTCTGCACGTGGGCAGAGGCCAGCAGCTCTCAGTGCCTGACTGGGCAAGCCAGCATGTGTGCATGGGCACCAAGCAAGTCCTGCAGCATCACATGCCTTAGGAACAGCAAGGAAGGTCCAGGTGAGGGAGGCGAGAGGCATGTGGCATGAGCATGAGGCAAGGTGCTATCAGGGGGACTGACATCGGGGTCCCGAAGTAGATGCTATAAGCAGAACAAGACAGTGGCACAGCCTCCCCACAGAGGTGGTGCTGGAGCTCACTGAGCCTGTGTCCGGGAAGACCTAGACCCTCCCCTGCTGCTCCACAGAGGATGCCAGGCAGTCTCCTGAAGGGCATTAGTAGCACTAAGCAGTGGTCTAATAGAAGAATCTGGCAGACCTGAGTTTACATCCTGACACAGGAGGACTTTCTTGATGACCAAGTCACTGGATTTATCCAAGCCTCTGGGTCCTTGAAAATAAAATATAAAGATGTCCTACCTTGCTCATAAGTACCTTCACGAATCAATGAGGGAGTTATATAAAGTACCTGAAGCACAGAAGTGTTCCCAGTCTGTGTCCCACCCCAGGCCTACCTCATCCCAGAACTTCTCCCTGCCTTCATCCAGCTCCTGCCCAGAAGCTCGAGGGAAGGACAGTCTGGTCTCCAGTCACAGGCACAGCAGCTGAGACCAACAGAGCTAAGCACTTCCTGACACTTATCCCCAGGAACCCCTCGATGGCCTGGAATTTGTTCTCTAGCCAGTGACAATGGCTGAGCCTTGGCCACACAGTCTCCCTGAGCAGTTCTTACCTTGTAGAATGCTTCTCTACCCCTTCTGGAGAAAGCACCCATCAAGGGAAGATACTTGTCTCTAAGAACCCAGACCAGGTGCAGTGAACTGTGCCTCTCAGCTCAGAATCATCGAGAGCACTGCCCTACCTGTGCAGAACTACCTCGAATGGTGGGACCTGGTGCTGCTGAACAACAGAAGCTATGACTCTCTGAAGCAAAGAAGTCATGTATACTCACAGGGAGCAGGTGCCCAGCCCAGTGCTGAGAAATGACCCTGAGGGGTTCCTGGCTCTGCCCCTAAGACTGCAG
>NW_006443124.1:8286331-8295280 GCF_000325575.1 Pteropus alecto
GCTATGACTCTCTGAAGCAAAGAAGTCATGTATACTCACAGGGAGCAGGTGCCCAGCCCAGTGCTGAGAAATGCCCCTGAGGGGTTCCTGGCTCTGCCCCTCAGCCTGCAGCGCATCATAGCTCACACTAGGTTTCAGTCTGAGCTTTCCACTTCCTGGCCATGTTGCCTTGGGCAACTGCTTAAACGCCCTGGGCCTCAATTTCCCCAGCTCTGAAATGAGAATACTAAGATGGCCAGCTTCACAGGATGTTGTAAGGATCCAATAAGAAGAAATGGGATTGAATACAGTGCTTGGCATATAATAGGCTTTCAGTGAATGGTGGTGGTCATCGTGAAGATGGTGAATGAGGAGGAGCAGGGAGGATAAGCTGCAAGAAAAGATGCCTGGGGATCGATTTGGCTCCATAGGACCCTTGCTGGACAGGAGCCTAGCTTACAAACTGACCACCAGATCAGGTCAAGAACATGAGGGAATCAGCTGGACTGCCTTATATCACTCCAATATTCAGTGATTAACTGTCGAAGGAATGAAATAAGCTTGAATCACCCAAAAGCACATTTGCTCTAGCTCTGCTAGAGGTAAAGCTAAATGTATCCACTCAACATGGGATGCATCATTATTGAACAACAATTGAGATGTTAGTCAATAAACAAAGGCTCTTAGCCTTGGTGGTCAGGCCCTGGTGTCCCTTCTGTGCTTCCAGTCTAGCATGATGCCCTGCACCAATGTTGCTCACGAAATTGCTCCATAAACAAGAATAAGGGAATGCACAGGACAAAGCCAGATTCGAGGCAGTCAGGTAAGCAACAGGCCGGGAATCTGACCGTGTGAACTTCTGTCCCATTTCTACTGCCTTGGTTGTTCTGCGCACTCACCCCATACTACCAGCTCACAGATCCCTGAAGGTCAGTGCCACGACACATGGGAAAATGGAAAAGGTCATGACCTAAGAATAAGGCCACAACACTCAGCCAGACGCAGCAACAGCTAATCTATAGAGAAAAGGTGAAAGCAGGAAAAAGCGGCAAAGCAATCGGCTTGTCCCATGTGCTGGGAACCAAATGGAGATTTCCTAGACACGAGGGAGCCAACCAAAAAGGACCCCAGGCCCTCCAGGATGGGAAAGGGAAGAGAAGGTGCTGTGGCAGCAACAAGCTTAGTAAAGATAGGATATTTATCACCTTGGCAGCTCCTAAAATGGAATGTGCATCTGTGAATAAGATTTGATTGAACAGGAAAACAGTCAATACAACAGTGAAGTGGAGAGGAAAGAATGGATTTTTGTAAATGTTGTCTCCTACCTTTTGACTGCTTTCTGGAGCATGTCAGCCTCAAGAGATCCTCTTTGATAAGCAAAAAGCCACACTGGGGTAAATAAGTCGTGTGCTTTAGGGAACGCAGAGCTATTCTGAGTATAGGCTATGCAGATGATAAAAGACGAGTGACCCCTCTCAGGTGAATGTTTGCTTTATAGCAGCCCATGCCCAGGCCACCTTGCCCTTGTTCTGGATCTTCCCTGTGGCCCACCCACAGGGGGCCTTCCCTCTGTGGAATTTGAGTTTAAAACAGGATAAGATGGTCCTCTCATCTGTTTCTATAGAGCTGGAAGACTCGATCCTACAGAAGAGAAATTTGGGCTGGAGCACAGTACAGGTATCCTGCCCCTATCATTGACTGTGCCCACAACCTCACCCCTGCCCTGCTTCTGGATCTTCCCTGTGGCCCACCCACAGGGGGCCTTCCCTCTGTGGAATTTGAGTTTAAAACAGGATAAGATGGTCCTTTCATCTGTTTCTATAGAGCTGGAAGACTCGATCCTACAGAAGAGAAATTTGGGCTGGAGCACAGTACAGGGATCCTTCCCCTATCATTGACTGTGCCCACAACCTCACCCCTGCCGTGTTCAAGGACAGCCTGGGTTCCTAAAGACTGTTCAGGAGTCCACTTTGGATGTCAGCTGTTAGGAACCAACAGGGAGTTGTCTCACAGGAGCCCTGTTCACCCTAGGGATGCAATCCCAGGCCCACTCACAAAAGCCAGTCCCAACTAAATCCCACTGAGTTACATTGTGGTACAAAAAGAAAAAAGGAAAGATTTCTCTACCAACCGCAGACACCCAACCCTCAGCAAAGCCCCGCCCTAACCATTACTGTGTCCTCCCTCCCCGCCCCCAATTCCTATTCCCTCCGTCCAGCAGACCTCAGTGAGGGGGTTAGGAGAAAATAGATTGAACTAATTCTGCTCACAGCATTAATAAACATGCAGTATGAACATTCTTAATTGATATCAACAGTTCTCAAAACACACCAGAACCATCTGGAGAGATGGCTAAACTTGGGGTTTCCCAGGCCCCACCCCTTAGAGAGTCTAATTACTATAGTTCCAAGTAGGGCCTAGAAGTCTGCATTAACAAGTCACTGGGGGATCCTGATTCAAGTGGTCTTAGGACCACAATGCGAGAAATGCTGATCTGATTCAACCTCACCATCACTCAGATGGGGAGGTGGAGACCATGCCCAGCTCTATTAATTAAAGAAAAGAGAGCTTGTTAACCTAAGTGAGGGTCTTCTTGGTAGAATTTCAGGCCCTGTGAGTCAGACTAGGTAGCCAGATCCAGTGGGGAGCAAGCTATGGAGTCAGATCCTATGAGCAGTTCCCAAATTTTCAACCTCCTTTCACTTCAGAACCAAGGGTTCTCTCAAAAGTCTGGGTCATTTTTCACAGCCGCCTCTGTGTCAGAAGGCTGACCTGAAGGGAGGAGCAGTGTGCATGGGTCATTGGTTGGTGAGCGGGCTGTATGGGCATGACAGATAGTGCACCTGCTGGCAGCTCATTATCTCCAAGCCACTTCTATTAGAAACTGCAAATGACCAGCGGGAAGGAAGAAAATGTATTCAGACGTGTCCTATGCTCTCAGAGTACAAAATCAAGGTTTCCTAAGATGAGGGTGAGGAAGTGGAAAGAAAATCATCTGAGAATGCTCCTTCTTTCAGAAAGTCTTTAAGAAAAGCTCTCAATTCCAGCTTTTGGGGATTTTGTTCTAAATGGGAACATATCTTCAATTTTCTCATGGAAGTCGGGCAAATAGGATTTGCTTTTTGGAGGGTGTTCTGTAGCCAACTTTGCTGGAATGCACATATCCTATAAAGCAAAGATTTTATGCTTCGAGATGTGTGGAACCCTCAGGGTCCCAGCCCTCTGGTTACAGTGTTAGAAAAAGAGAGACAAAACATCCTTGGCTCACTAATGAAATACAGCTGGGTTGAGAATGCATAGATAAAGGGTGCATCTAATTCGTGGTCATGGCAGAACAGGTACAGAAAAGAATGGGAGGAGCTAGGGGCAATGAGGTGACCAAGAGCAGGGAAGTGAGAAGTTCTCCAACACAACCCATGATGGGCTCCTGGTCTCCCCTGTGGGTGAACTTGACCTCCTCCATTTAATTCTGATTGGAGATTAAATGTGGGCCCTAAGAACCCAAAAGATGATCCCAGCCAACCCTTTCTATAGGCCATTGTAGAAGTAGCTGTACAGAATAGCTGGGTTGAGACTTTTCTAATCAAAAGTAATACCTCTCCAGGATTATTCTGTCTCCCCAGGAATCATTTTAACAGAAGGAGCTTCAGCAGTGCTAGGCAAAATTAGAAGCTTCTGTTTTCCATGACAGCTATGGAAAATTTCCAGACTCTCTAGACAGAGATTCCTATGGCAGAAGGCACTGATTGAGCTCTACCCAGCTCAGCAGGGCCACCCAGCTCAAAGGCCAGTTCTTCCTTCCAGTGAACCTGAAGGGGCATTGGAGCCAAGGGAGGGCTCCCTGAGACCCTGCCTACACCGATCCCACCCTGGGCCCACTGCACCACCCTGTTATTGAACAGCTTGTGACAAACACATGATCCACCCTCTCATTTAATACTCACAGCAATGGAATGACCCAGGTACTGCTACTAGGAAACCAAGGCTCACAGAGATGCTAGACTTGCCCAGGATCACAGAGCCAAGAAGAGGATTTGAACACAGATCTGCATGACTCCAAGCCCATCCTTCACCTTTTGACTTGAAATTCCCTAGAGTGAGTCCCCTACCTCCCACGCCAGGGCCTATGCTCTGAGGTGGAAGCTGAGTGTCTTTAAAAGTTGGATTACTTTGCTGTGGCTATTCTAAAGAATACAGTACTAAATTCGGATTTTGATTATCATTGAGAACCTGATGATTCTACATATGTCAGCTCTAAATACACAGCCTGTGATTGTCCCCTGGGTGAAGCAGCTTTCTATTCCAAAGTGTGTCCATTCATTTGACATACATTATGGAGCAGCTACTCTATGCCAAGTTCTCTGTTTGGCTCTGGGGTCATAGGGATTAATAAGACAATCCTCCCATCCCTGAGAAATTCGTAAACAAAGATTTTTTTTAAAAAAAAAGCACCAGCTATTATACCATGTGATCATTGTCAAAGGGTACTTGGGCAGCACAGTGAGAAGGAAGCACTCCTTTTTCTGGCAGGGTCAGGGAGGGCTTCGTGGAGGAGGTGACCCTGAACAGAGGGTCTTGGAGGATGACTAGGGCATTCTAGCCTGTGCAAGGTGGAAAGGAGTGGGACATTTTTTTGAAGTGATGGAGAAAGCAGCTTCCTTATCACCCAGATATTGATTTATTCAGACGTTTCAATGCCTCAGGATACAATAAAACCCTATCTGATAGGGTTTGGGAAAGGGATAGCAAGCACCTTCTCTGGCCACAAAGGTGGCAAGAAGCCCTTGAGACGGCCCAAGAAGCAGGGCCAAGGAGGTAGATGAGATAATGTATTCAAGCATAAACAAAAAGAGAAGGAATTTAAGTTCAGTGTGAGGGCCATGGGGTGGAATGAAGAATCTTCGGAAAAGTAAGCTATTTCTAGTGCATGAGGCAATAGCGATCCTTAATTCCATTCCTATCTAAACATCTGGATTCCCTGCCATAACATATGTTGCCACCTTTATCTAGAAGGAAGTGTGGTCTTAGAACCTATTGTACGTTTAAGAATAAACTTTTGTAAAAAGAAAAAAAAAAGTATGTAAGTAGGCAAGAGTTTGGGGAAATGGCAGAAGGTAAAATCTGATACTCCAGCAGGAGCCAGATTGTGAAGGACTTTGTAAGTCCTGATAGGGTGTTAAGGCCTTTAGAAAAGGCATCAAGAAAAGGAGGAAGCTTAATCAGCCCTGCCTTCAGAGAGAGTGCTGTGGCAGCCGTGCAAAAGAAGGGCAGGCTGGAAGGCGTGGGAGGGGAGGTCCATGCTTGGCCTGAGCTTGGTGCTGGGGATGGTATGGTGAGCAAAATCAATCGCGGCTCCTCCCTCCTGCACATGGTTGGAAAGGCAGGGATTCATCAAATAGTCACAGGAATGAGGGCATGTTACCAACCGAGAAAATGTTTTGAAAGAAAGGCAGCTCCAAAGGATGCTGAGCTAGATCCATTAAGAGGCCACGACAGGAAGCCACGGGGAGAGAAGATGCAACCCTGAACTAAGGAAGTGGCAGTGGGGATGGAGAATGGGAAATGGAGACAGGATATTGAGGAGTTTAGCGTGGATAGGATGTGGTAACTGCCTGAATGGGGTGGGAGGGTAAAGGAAGGAGAATGTTCTTGGGCTTTGGACACTGGGAAGGCCCTAGAAAGATCTGAGGAGGGAGTCAAGGAGAGTAAGATAAAAAGGAGGGCAAGGTCCCTGGTGAGTCAGGAAAGGGACTAGGGCTTTGACCTTTTCTAGGACCCATGCCCAGCAGAGCTACAGGAAAACACTCAGATCTGCTTCCCAGAAGTTTGGGCAAAATCTATGTCCTGTGGGACTGGAGGAGCAGTAGGGCCTGGAGATGGAAGAACTGTGCTGGCACCAAGGGCCACAAAGAGACTTGCCGAAGGGGTAAAATGGGCTCTCCAGCTATAGCGTGCATCATAAATATAAGACAAGAACCTGAGACTTCTCTGGCTCAAGGAAGGGAAAAAGGGAGACAGCCAGATGAGCCATGTAGACCCAGAAACATCCAGAAGGAAGCAATGAGCCAGAGGAGAGGCCTTCTGACAGCAAAGGGCCACACCCCCAAGAAGGACCTGGCTGCAGAAGAGGTCCCACTGGGGCAGCTGAGGCTGGATTATGTTGCCTGCCCTCGTAAGACTTGCTGTAACCAATGGCTGATTGAGAGAAATCAGGGAAAGGTCACCAGGTGACATCGCAGGACTGTGGCATACCACCATGTTCTTTGTGCAGAGCACGCTGAGTGCGTCTGCCAGTGGGAGCATGGAATGGAATCAACCTCTCAGGCTTTACAGAGGACAGATTTGCCCAGGATCCTGGGTCAGTGTTAAAACATGGGCCTCTCTGGTACAGAAGTGGCATCATCATGTTTAATTATATTTTGAAAGTTATAATCTTGCCTTTCGTCTTATAAATTCAGGTTAGGCATAAGGTTCGGGGAAATGAGAGAGCTTATTATGCCCATTTCCATGAGGAAAAACTAGCACGGGAAGGACTAAGACTTGATGGAGGAGACAGCAGTGGTCAATGATGGGGCACAGGTCAGGCTCAAAGAGGCTGAGCAGCTGGAAATGGCCTTTATGTGTCAAAAAAAATTGGGTCTAATATAAGTTCTTAACTTTGCATAGCTCTCCAGTAAGTGATAAAAACATATAGATCTTTTCCTAGGCTACTTTAGAAGAAAGATCATGCCTGTTACAGTGGACATTCTACTATCCTATGTTTATTTATACTCTCTCCTCACATTTCTTCATGACGTGAATTTTAAAAGCCTGGTATCTTTGAGCATCTGGAACAGGCTGAGAGCCCACAGAGCTCTGAGGGAAAAGACTTGATGATGCACAGAAAATGTGCTCTTCTGGATGACATCTTGGGCACTCCCCGCAAGTCCTCCAAAGGACGAAATCCCTACCTTTTAACTCACTAAAATTCAGTTCTAGGATGGAAATAAGGTTTAAACTGTCATTCCTCAAAGTGACAGACTGACAGGAAACTGGACTGTCTAGGGTTAGCTTTAGAGATGTATCAGAAGGGACAGCTGTTAGGTGGGTTTGAAGCAAGCTGGCTAAGACCCAGTCACGTCGTGCCTCAGGTTCCCAGCATTCAATCATTCATTGACACCACCCCCCGCACCCCCCCCACCCCCTCCGGGAAAGGTTAGTGAGTCCCTACTATGAGCTGGGTGCTGTTCTGGGTACTGACGGCAGAGAAGTGAGCGAGTCAGCAGGCCCTGTTCTCATGGAGGTCACATTCCTCCATCAACGTGAAAAGAGGCAAAAAAAAAAAAAAATTTTAACAGACAAATAAAATCTGTAGATTAAATGCTGAGAGCAAGGAAAGACAAATGCTTTACAAGTAATTAGGAGAGGGCCTCCTTCAGACGCAGCCATCAGAGAAGGCCTACCCGAGTATGTGACAATTACGTTTAAGCCTAAAGGATGAGAAAAATGTTCTTGTGGAGAGAAAAGGGAAGGGCATTCCAGGCAGAGGGAAGGGGGACACACAGGGCGGGAGCACTGTGCCACTGTGAGGAGGAGATAAGCCATAGTCCCCGAGGCTGGCAGGACTCAGATTACCAAGGGCCCCGAGACCTGGGCTAGGTGACTGAATTCGATTGTTACCCTAGGGAAAGGAGTTGCGAAGGATCTGGTTTTTATTTTTAAAGGGTTATTCTGAGATTGATTGTAGGGTAAGAGAGTTTTTTGGCCTGATGCTGGAGCCTATTGCAATTAAGAAAGAAGGAAAAAAAAGAATACTAATAATAAAATAAGTAACATTTATTACATATTTGTTAGGTGCCAGGCAGTATTTTACATATTTCACAAGCATTCTATTAACTCATTTTATCCCCATGACAATCCTTTGAAGTAGAGATTGTTGTTTTACAATTTTACAGCTAGGGGAAAAAAAAAAAAAAAAAAAGAGGCACAGAAAAGCTAAGTTTTTTGGCCAGAAGCTCACATTCAAACCTGGTTTGCTGACTTGAGAGCCTGCACTCCGACTGCCTCACCAGAGCCCCACTTCAACACTGGGATCAGGAACCAGGAAGCCAAGATGTGCATCAGGGATTCATTCATTCATTCAACAGACACTGGATTTATCGAGAGCCTTCAGTGAGCCAGATTCTGTACTAGGTTTGGAGTTTCAAGGGTCAAGAAAGCATAGCTCTGCCCTCAAGGAGCAACAAGGCTACTGGGAGGAGAGTCTGGCCCTCAGTATGAATAAATCCAGGGTGCACAGGCTTTGTGCATCCCAGTTCCTTGGCCCTGATTCTGGAGCCAGGCCCCTCTACCTCTGGGCTATCTAAACCAAATTCCTCCTTTAGGACCCAAGATAAACCAAGAGGTGATTCAGAGGACACGAGCTCACAGGGCATGGCAGGGTTGAGGTTCAGATTTCCTCAGGCATCTGACTCTCTTCCCTAACCTTCATCAAGCCTGGTCCTACTGCTCTTGGCCTCCAGATCTGGGCAGTAGGGACATACAGCCCTTTTGCGGGGTCTTTCCTTATTCCAAGCAGCTCCTTCCATCTCCCAGCTCGGATGGCAGGTGCGTATTGTTTCTGCTTCAGCAGAACTCTAGCACAGCAGCTATTGTCTCCTGAACTTGAGAAACAGCCTTTTAGGAGCTGATCCTCCTGCTTAATTTTAGCCTGCTATGTGCAGATCTGGGTAGGTAACTGAACTTAACTGTTTGGGATGGGAGAAAGAGTTCCATAACGCTGGGGGGAGGGCGTCATGGCATTCCGAAGCAGCAGCAATTTTCCTAACAATCGCCCCAACTCCTCGCCTTGTTGATCGGTTTGTTCTCTGAGCCCCATACACAACTGCCTCTTCAGGCAACCTGTTATTAAAGTCCCATTATGCAGGCGAGACAGACCTGGAAGAGAACTGATTACCTCGTCCCTGCCTTGTACTTGACAAATCAGCCCCA
>NW_006443124.1:8295326-8298445 GCF_000325575.1 Pteropus alecto
GAGTCACGGTCTATTCAGCATCAGTCACAGGCACTTTCCCCCTCTTATTCATTAGGAGCGCTTCTTATGCTATGGTGGTCTATTGACTACATTTCGGTCTCTTCCACTGGAAGAGTCAAATATTGAAAGAAAGCAAGGTTGGAGAAATCAGAAAGAAATCATGATTTGCATGAAATCAAGAGTTATGATGATCATTGCAGATAGAAAGGAAAATGAGGCTTGTTCAGAAAAATCAATGAGCCACTGAATTATTAACTCCATTCGGCCCTGTGTGGAAGCACCTGAGGGGCTGATGGGGTTGTATGTGTTCCTGAGTAAGGCAAGGCGAATGGAGCATCCTTGCCTACATGCTTATAGCATTTGCTCGCCCTATAGGACTCGCTTTAGACTGGGACCACCCCCCACACCCCATGAGGACAGAAACATGTTCTGGGCAGCAATGTATCCTCGTCACCTGGTACGGTGTCTGGCACGTTGTCGGAGTTCAGTGAATAGCTGGCAAATAAACAAATGAATAAAAATAATGGCTACCATTTATTGAGCTACTATAAACTTAACATGAGTTATTCATTTAATCTTCACAGCAACTTAATAATTAGTGCACCATTATTCCTTTTCATGATGAGTAAACTGAGACTCGAACAGGTTTTGTAACATGCCCAGCCTTGCACAGCCACTACATGGTGGAGCTGGGATTTGAACCCAGGCATGAACCTTTGCTGTTCTTACCCCTCCAGCTATTTCTGTGAAGATTCCTGTGACTGACACAGTTGAAGGAATCTATGGTAAACTCTGTAGATAGCCAGAGTGGATGGGAGGAGGATGTGGAAGGAGTGGCTGCCATCTGTATTAGTGAAGAACCTCAAATTTAGTCTTGAGACCAGCTAGTTGACAGTGGGGCTTCTTGTGAGACAAGTGGCTTTGTGGTGAATATAAAGGAAGCTAATTGCAAGACACTTTCTTCTTGAAAGACAGCCCCAAACCCTCACAGTGACTGACTGGTCTTCTGCCCCATGCCCTGGGTCCCAGATCTCCTGAAAATTGTTGGCGATGATTAGTACATGACTCAGAGAGCATTATAACATCACAAGACACTGGGGTTAGTTCCAGTGCCCAAACTCTTGAGATCAGTAATGTACTAATGACTCCTATCCAAGACCAGCCTTCTCTGTGAAATTATGTTGTTATAGGTTTCCAAGGTCAAGGTAACACAAGTCTTTTCCCACTCAGGGAAATGAGGACAAGTTTCATTTATTTCCTGCTACATATTAAACCAGAAGATGCCATGAGCATGGCATAGCAAGTTAATTGTGGAGCTTTGGTCTCCATAAAAAAACATCAAGTTTTCATGGAAGTTTTTTTCCCCCCCTTTTTCTTTCTCTTGAGTGCCTGTCATTTTTGCATTGATTTATAAGAGCTCTTTATGTAAGAAAGACATCATCCATTGTCATATGTGTTGCAAATACAAATTCTTTCCTCCCTTAATCTTTTTACCTTATATTTTTTTTTTACATTTTTTGATGCGTACAAGTAAAGTTTTATGTGGGCAAATCTTTCCCTTTGTAGTTTCTGAAACATGTCACAGACCTAGATTATGTAAATACCAATATTTCATTCTAGTTTTTTGAGCATGTAATTTTTTAAACATTGAACTCTTCAATTCCATTCAGAATTTATTTAGTTGTATGGTTTGAGCTATAGATAAAATATTGAATTGCTCACCACTTAGCTATTTGTATTCAACTCAGCCTATCAGGTCCCCTCTGAAAAATGACAAAATTAGTCTATTCTATTAGTCCACTGAATGTTCATATGAAGAGGTATGGGTACAAATGAAAGACCCAAGAGACCCCAGTGGTGAATCTAGCCATTTTGAATGATTCGAGCCAATGGACTCAGCTTTTCTTTCTTACCACAACTCTTTTGCCCTATAATAAGAGGAAGCGAGGGCTATAGATGCTCTCTAAAGAGCTTAGAAGAGATTGTTAAAAATGCATAGTTTGGCTAAGACCCCTTTTTGCCCAGTCAGGTGCTGGTGGTTATTGCTCTGGAGGGAGTCCCTTTCACTCTGGCAATCCCAGTGAGCCTGGGCCTCTTATAACTAAATTCTCCTGGAGGTCATGGCCAAATTCAAGTCCAGAGGCTAACTCTTAAGCTACAAAAGTCAAACAAGTGTGAGGATTGTGCACAAGCGAGACAACAAATTGAACAACTCCCATTCCAATCCTCAGCAGGGGAGTGGGGGTGGCTGACGTAGAGGAAGGGCAAAGGCACAGGTTTAGGCATCTGTAGATATTCTTATACTGGAACACACACTGCTTAATGGGCCGGCTCTGCCTCCACATTACTGACATCGAATGCCTAAGTGAAGGCACCAAGGATAAATCAGAGCTTAGTGGCAAAGTTTAGCAAGAAGCAAATGAGAAAAAAATACCTGCCGAATCTAGGCCATTTTCCCTAATCAAAATTCCGAAGGTTTCCTCTGGATATGTTCTATAATTGCTTGCTTCATTTGTGTCAGCCAAAGGTTTGCAGGGTTTTCCAGAGTAAGAAAGGGAAGATGAATTTCTGTAGAATGTCTCTCGGTTGCATATATGACCCATTTCCTAGCTTGTCCGTGGTAAGTGCATAATCCTAGACCAGTAACTGTCTGCCCGTCCGCGGTGTCCTCCCATTTTCACCTGATCCCACTGGGAAGTGGACAACGGCCAGAGTGATCATGTCCTGCTGTCTCCTTCCAGTTTGGGATTTGGGGCTTACCTGGTTGTTTGAGATTCTGTCTGCCACCGTAGCTTTCCACAAAGGTGATAACTGAACGATTGCTTCTTCATGGAAGATAATACCTGCAGTGAACCATGCCCCCACACTGAATAGCATCTTTTTTCACACAAATGGAATCTGCATCTCACATGAGGAAACAGTTGTACCCCTTTTTCAAAATAGCATCAGGAGCTGGAGCTCTAAAATAATGGCTGATACCCAGTGTTTACTTCCAAATCCCCAAAGAAGTGTCTTCTCACTAAACTAAAATGAATTAAATATTCTAACCTCATAGTTTGAAAAGAAACCAAAAACAAATAATGGCCACCAAAACTCACTTCAATTTTTCAGTTTCAGAC
>NW_006443124.1:8298485-8320715 GCF_000325575.1 Pteropus alecto
GGGAATGCGCCAAACAGCTGGCTAGACACACACATACACATACACACACGCCCACACACACTCACACATGAGAGAGCTGAAAATTCATGCGAGTCAGAGTGAAATTTTTAGCCAAAGTGACGAGTACTAGTATTTTTGTACATCCTGTCAAATAAATACCAATCCTTAAGAAACACTGATTTTGGGGGGCGGGGGGGGGATCTAGCTAATCCTGGCCATTTTTGGGTGAGTGTTGAAAATCTGAAATATTAAGGAGAAAAAAAAATGTGCCTTCTCATAATTGTACCAAAGATCTGGATGCAAACTAAAAGAACCACTTAGCCATTCAGATGTCATCTGATAAACGTGCATGTTCTAAACCACCCAACCAAAATCCAGCTTTCTGATTGAATATTATGCTGTTTGAATATTATGCTGATTGAATATTATGCTGATTGAATATTAACCTGATAGAGGGTCAGAGCCACATAGTACAGAATATGGAATGTGTTTGGATCTTACTCTTCAAACCAGTGTATTTTGGTAACTTCATAGTCTCCAAAGCATCAAAGAGCAGTGTCCTTAAAGCCAGATCTTCCCCAAACTTCCCTCAAAGCACATACAGTGTCTGCCTTGAGTGAGCTGCAGGGCTAGGTGTAGGCAGTCACCTGGTGAACTTCAACAATAGGACATACTAAACTCACCACTCTCACTCCTAATAATTCAATCCCAGTTTAGAGGACTCAATATGTGTGGCTGGCCTCAATCCCAGGGCCAGTGGGTAGTAAAGTAAAGCATAGTGGTTAGAAGTACACACTTTGAAAACCTCAGACATGCCTGGATTTGCGCCCCACTTTCCAGCTGAGCACTACTGGAAAAGGCATGTAAGACTCTGAGCGTCAATGCTCCCCTCTGTAAAATAGAGGTAATAAGTGAGCCAACCGCAGAGGCGGTCATGAGGCTTTAGTGAGCTGCTTTGTGTTGAGTGCCCAGGAGGTCCCCGTCACCAATGACACCAGCACCATCAGCGGACACCAACCTCTTCCCCTTCACGTGGGGCTAGGTAGTCTGAGAAGAGGCTCAAGACACTACTAAAGGAAGAGTGTGCTTCTGAGAAGCCAAATACCATATAAGAGCACACATTTGCCCTGGCATTTAATTTAAAGTTTAATTACAAGATAAAAATGATACCACAACCAAGAGTCGCAATAAATCGACTGAACGGAAAAGAAAGACACTGCCCTTTTTTAACACTCCTTCAAAGTCTTCTTAGAAATCTGAATACCTCATTATTTCAGAACACGAGCACCACCAGCAAGTCCCAGCCCCAGTCCAAGGTAACCACTAACATCTGGATAATGGCAACTTTCTTAGGAAAAGTGTTAGCTGATGCAATCTGCCTGAAAGCACTGCCCGTTTCCTTGCAGGGTTGAGGAGAGTTTTAAAACCTTATTTTGGTCCATCTTCGGCTTGTCTGAAGTGATCTCGGTGGTGCTGAAATACGACCACAAATTCATCGAGAACATCGGCTACGTTCTCTACGGCGTTTATAACGTCACCATGGTGGTAGTGCTGCTCAATATGCTCATAGCCATGATCAACAACTCATATCAGGAAATTGAGGTAAGACCAGTTAACTGATCGTGCTCTCTCTCCCCTTGGTTTAATTTAGATTGCTGTTTTCAGAAATGAAGGTAAATGACCTTAGAAGCCTGGGTGTTGTTTAATGTGAAGCCAGAACAGCAAGCAATAGGCATTTTTCCTGGATTGCTCCAAGAAGCACTTCCAGTCAACCAGCCACATGGCAATACAGGCACCACATCAAGTGGCCCAACAAGGGCAAAAAGGATCAGGGTTGTGAATCTTTCCTCTTTTACATGTATCCCCTCAGGACAGCATGCAGGTGCCCATGGCAAATCAGAATGGCTACATGTTTCAGCCCACATTCTCTTCTGACTCACATGTATTTCTTAAGCACCTACTGTATGCAAAGCCTGTGCTAGGCACTAGTAATACAAAACTGACTAAGACACAGTCTGTGCCCTCAACTCAGTCCACTGAGAAAAAGAGACACGTCAATCAACAAATTGCAATGCCCTGGGGCCAGTGCACCCAGAGAAGTCTTACCTGGTGCAGGAAGTGCAAAGCAGAGACTATGATTGGCTATGGGAGGAGGAAGCTTGCAGAGGTGATGCTTGAAGGCCATTCAAAGACGAATACAATTTTGCCAAAGAGATAAGGGAGTCGAGAGAGAGTATCAGGAGGCAATTTATCAAAATCTAAAACGCACAAACCATAAGCTATGGAAACTTTCTTTAGAACAGCAAGAAATTAACAGGAATTCAGTTAAATGTATTATAATTATGATGCATCTGAACAGTGACATACTGTGCAGCTTTTAAAAAGAATAAAGATGCTTTCTATATACTGATCTGGAAAGACCTCCAAGTTAGAGTGTTAAGTGAAAAAAAAATCAAGTCACAGAACAAGGCATATAGTGTAGTCTCTCTTGTGTAAGAGGAAGAAAAGGGAATGCATATTCAGTTTTGACTGTATAAGCATTTGAAAAAGAAAAAAAGCCTCTGAAAGGGTACACAAGAAACGCACAGCAGGGGCGCCTGTTGAGAGATGGGGTTGGGGGTTGTAGTCGTTGGAATGCCTTTCCGGTTATACCTTTTTATCCTTTAGAAATCATAGTATTGTTTTACTTACAATAAAGTTAAATAAATAAACTAAAAATTAAAACAAAAATAAAATGCCCTAACCCTTTGACTCAACAATTCCAATTCGAGGAATAGATCCATGCGGAAATATGATTTTGCACAGTTGTTTATTAAAAGAAAAGCTTGGGGGTAGCTCATCGATATCAGAATATTTAAATAAACTGTGATACAGTGTAGACTTGAGAATACCATATATAATACGGTACATACAATGAGAAGAACTTTTTTGTGTGGACATAGCGAAATCCCTATGATAATGTTAAGTGAAAAAACACAAGTTGTAGAAAAATATAAGCAGATCTTACTTGCATTAATGCAAATGTGAATATACAGAAAGAAAAGGTAGAGAAACTTTTGACACCCTTGACCCTGGGCATCCTCTGGGGAAGGAGTAAAAGGAGAGAGGAGACTTGAAAGGGGACTTTCGCATGTGCTGAGTATACCTCTGTACTTAAATATTTTTTTATAAGAAACAATTATTTGTGTATTTCTCATAGAGAAAAAAATAAAGAACACCTCCCCCCGCCGCCCCCACCCGTATTAGTTTGCTGGGTTTGCCATAATAAAATACCACAGACTGGTGGCTTGGACAAAAGAAAGTTATTTACTCAGTTTTAGAGGCTGGAAATCTAAGATCAAGGTGTTGGCAGGGTTGGTTTCTCCTGAAGCCTCTCTCCTTGGCTTGCAGATGGCCACCTTCTTGCTGTGTCCTCACATGGCTTTTCCTCTGTGCACTTGCATCTCTGGTGTCTCTTCCTCTCCTTATAACGACACCGATCATATTGAATTCGGGCCCCACCATTATGACCTCATTTAACCTTAATTACCTCTTTAAAGGCCTTATCTCCAAGTACAGTCACATTCTAAGACACTGGGGCCTCAACATGTGAATTTTAGAAGGACACATTTGGTCCATAATACCACCCCAAAAGAAGAGTATTTTAAACAGTAGAAACATGTGCCAAGGCAGGGAGGGGTGAAACGATGCGGTATACTTGGGACTGCAAGACTGTAGATTGTTCAGGGAAAAGTAGCAAGAAGTGCAAGGCAGAGGTAAGCCAAGCTATGAAGCCTTAGTCCCCACTCCTACGACCCCCCAAGAAAATACAGCACTCCTTCGATAGAAAAACATATTTTTTTTAAAGCGCTATACATATTTGGTCACCTCTGTGGATGAGCTATTGCTAACTAGTCCCTCTTGCCCTTCTGGGCCTCAGTTTCCCCCAATGAGCACATCCTGCTTTGGTCCAGATGAATGTGGCATGTAAAGCCACACGATTGACATGAGGGAAGACCATGACAAGAGCAGGCAAGCCTATGGCTTTCGATTTCAAATCATCTCACCAAAGCATGGTGTCACAAGATGGAGAGAGCACGCTGCCGCCCACACCTCCCCTCCAGGCTCTGGGCTTCTCCTTCTCAGGTGAGAGCACATATCTCCCACCCATCTCACTGGTGGTACAAGGACCAAGAAAAGTGGAATGAGGCCACCAGAAAGTGCCCACTGTTCATGGTCACATGAACTTTGATGAAGTACATATTTGTAAAGCCTTCCGTGAGAACACTTACTTATTCAATCAACAGATCTTGAGCACCTACTGCGCAAATCCGCAGACTCACCTGTCTCTGCACCCACCATGCCCCACCAGCCTTGCGTCTTCATCGGTGCAGCCCAGCCCACGTACCCTGCCCACTCGCCTCCTCAGGAGCCACCATTATCCCTGCTCCACCTGCATCATCCCTGCTCCCTCTCTCTCTAGTCCTCCTTGTCAGCATTTAAATAAGTCTCTTGATCTTAAAAAGTAACTACAAAAAAATCCTCCCTCGATCTCACTTTCCAGCTCTCAACTTTTTCTCTCCTGCTCTTTACTGCCAACTTTCTCAAGAATTGTTTATATTTCTCACTGCCTCTTCCACTAATTGACTCCTACTCTTCTCCACCCCTCCACTCCTACCCACACTTGACCTGGTTGAGAAATACTCACCGCTTGGATCTCAGCTCAAACACCAGCCGCCGGAGCAGCCTTCCCTGACCCCTGGGCCAGGCCAGGGGCCGGAGCCTCCCATGGCTCTTAGCACAACTCTAGATAAAAGACGAGCTGAGGTATTGTTTAACATGCTCATGTAATTGGCCAGACTATGTGTTCCACGAGGGTGTGGACTGTCATCGCCAGTATCTGCCCAGCGCATGCCAGGCACACAGTAGGTGCTGGATTAGTATTTGCTAAATAACTAAAGGTTGAACACTAGGCACTGTGTTAAGCGATCGAGATAAAAAATATTTACTGAGGGTTTACTAAGTGTCTGACACTGTTTTTCAGGCATTAACTCCTTTAATTCTCACAATCTATGAGGTAGGTATTATTATCCTCATTTTACAGATGAGGCGCAGAGCAGCTAAGTCACCTGCCATGGTTACACAGCTCGTAAGGAGCAAAGCCAGGATTTGAATCCAAGCAGGCTCCAGAGCCGGTGCTCTCACCACTGTACTACCCTTCCGCTCAAGTCCCTGTCACACCTCTCTATTATACCGGAAGTGACCTCTGCCCTCACAAAGCTTCCAGTCTAAAAGACCCATATAGGATGTCCCAGAGGCCAGGCCAGGTGCTGGTGGGGTCTCTGCAAAAGCAAACATAATCGAGCCTGCTCGTAATGACCTTGTATCTCGTGGCACATCCCTGCGGCTTCCTGCCGGTGCCTTCCAGGTTCACAGCCCCTTGAGTGTAGCTATGCATAGAAGACTCCATCGCCCATGGAGCACATACTCAATGCCAACGTCAGGATTATGTGAGGGATCATCTCCATGTTCAGATGAGTAAGCCCAAGGCCCTTGCCTAAAGTCACACAGCTAGTAAGGGGTTGTGAGCCCAGGTCTCTCTGATCCTAAATCCCATGTCTGGTCTGAAACCACTCTCCTAGGTCAGAGGCCAAAGGGGCTGGCCTACAAAAAAAAAAAAAAAAGAAAAAACATACCTGCTACTCCTTAGGGGGCCCACTCAGCATTCTAGCACTGACACCAGGTCAGAAGTAGCAGATCTGGGCCTTCCATCTACCACCACCACCGGGGAAAAGAGCGTGGCCGGACTAACTACAGTCAGGTTCGTTCCCTTGGATTGCATGTGCAGAATCTCTTCACTGGCAGCACTCTGACCCACAGGAAGTACACTTTTTAATAAGAAATACACTGTGGTGTCCAATATGGGAGCCACTCACCACATGTACCTATTGAGTACCTGAAATGTGGCTAATCCAAGCTGAGATGTGCTATGAGTATAAAATACATGCCGATTTTGAAGACTCAGTAGGAAAAAAAAAATGTGAGCTATCTCATTAATAATTTTTTTATGATTACATGCTGAAATGATAATATTCGGGGTCTACTGGTTTAAATAAAACATATCACTGAAATTACTTTACCTGTTCCATTTTACTTTTAACAATGTGGTTCCTAGAAAATTTGTTTACCTATGTGGTTCACCTTCGTGGCTCGCATCATATTGCTGTGGGGCAGCATTGCTCTAAAAGATTAACGTGGTGGCTGGTGAATAAGCTAGCAGAGCTGTAAGTGCTAACGGATGAGAAGATTAAACGGCAGTGAGCAAAGTTCTCTGGTAAGTGGCAAGTGGAAAACGTTGGTGAAAGCACCCACTGGAGAATAAGGGTGGATGCACCAGCTGAGGTTTTCAGCGATGAACCCACGAGGTTAGGTGAAGATGTTTAGGAATGACTATGCATACGGTCTCAGCGAGAGCAAACTCCCCATCCAGAGCGGAGAGAAGACCCACAAATGTATCCATCAGAGTCCCGTTTAGCCCCTGCTCTCAGGACTGGCGGGCTGCAGCCCCACGCCTCGCCTTGCACTCAGTCGTTAGATCACGGCCTCTGACGGCGGGCTGTTGTTTCCCTTGTTCCACAGGAGGATGCAGACGTGGAGTGGAAATTTGCGCGAGCAAAGCTCTGGCTGTCTTATTTTGATGAAGGAAGAACTTTACCTGCTCCTTTTAATCTAGTGCCAAGTCCTAAATCATTTTATTATCTCATAATGAGAATCAAGATGTGCCTCATAAAACTCTGCAAATCTAAGGCCAAAAGCTGTGAAAATGACCTTGAAATGGGCATGCTGAATTCCAAATTCAGGGTAGGTAGCATGGTGTTTATGGGGCTAAGAAGGTGGCAGGAGCGGGAGGAGGGGGCTGTATGCATCGGATTCGGAGGGGGGCCACTGATACAAGGGGAACCAGGCACTGGGAGGGGCCAATGCTTTTCAGAAAAGGGGGCACATCAGCAAAGCTGCGGCACCAGCGGAGGCTCCCTGTGGTGGCTCCCCCGCTCCTTGCAACTCCCTGGAGAGGTGCAGCCCTGGCCCCAGTGAGGGACACTCTTTAGTGGGCTCAGAAGTGGAATCGCTCTTCCCATAGTGGAACTGGAGGATGCTCTCTGGGGAGAGAGGTTCCCTGGCCATTATCTCCTCCTCCTGGAGTGTCTCAATGTTTATGAGCATGTTAAAACTTCTGAGGAGGCCTGGAGAAAAGCGTCCCGGGCAACTTTAACTCAGTGCTTCCCAAAGTTGACCAAACCATATGTGTAACCTGTTGACATCCCACAGAACTAGAGTCCCCAGGAACAGTGTCCGAGGAAGCCAAGCAGCAGTGAGCATTATCAATCTTCCGAGGGTCCTCTTTTTAGAGACAGCCCCATATGTGGGTGCCATTCGAGTCCTACCATGTATGCATGTATGTATGCATGTATGTATGCATGTATGTATGCATGTATGTATGTATGTATGATGTATTGTGTATGCATGTATTTTTTTTTTTTTCCAGAAGACTCGCTACCAGGCTGGCATGAGGAATTCTGAAAACCTGACAGTAAATAACACTTTCAGCAAACCCACCAGATACCAGGTAATTACCTATTTCTCAAGCATGGGCAGAATTAATCTATGTCAATTAAGACATAGATTCAGTCACATGGTTGTGTCGTCCCCCCAAAACATAGCTCCTTCCTTCCTTCACTCAACAAATGTTTATTGAGTGCCTACAATATGCCAGGCACTAAACTACTTACTGGGGATAAAGAAGAAAACAATAGGTTGGAGAAATGAAGAAAAACTGGGAGCCCTTGCTTAGATATGGTTCTCAGAGGCGGCTCCTGCAAGGGGAGGGCAGTTAGCTAAGACCTCATGGATGCAAAGGAGGCAGCATGCGGAGCCTTCCAGGCAGAGGAAACGCACCAGCAAAAACTAGAGGGGAGAAGCTTGGCAGGTCCAAAGCAGCTGGAGCCCAGCCAGCAGGGCAGAGGAGAGGGTGATGAGGTCAGCAAGGAAGCAGGGGACCAGACTGAGGTTAGGATGTAGATTTCACTCTGCCTTATCGAGGAAGGCAGTGGGAGGAGTTTCACTTTCGGGAAAGAGAAGATGATACAATTTTATTTATGCTTTAAGAAGCCCACCTAACTGCTGTAATGAGGAGACACGTGGGGACAAGAGTGGAAGCAGAGAGCTCAGTGAAGAGAACGGGACAGTCATCCAGGTGCGACGGATGGTGGCTTGGAATGGGATGTGGAGAAAAGCAGACAGATTCTGGACATAGAGCCAATGAATGGGACCTGAGGCGTGCCAATAGGTGTGGGGTAGGGAGAGGCAGCCTGACTCCCAGGTATTTGTCTGAAGCAACCAGGTGGCTATTGGTGTCTTCAGTGAGTACCTGACCTTAGACTGCCAGCCTGCAAAGTCTGTTATGAAAATTAGAAGATGACCTTTTATGCTTGCAGCCCTTTCATTGCTTTTGGAAATTACTGTCAAATCTCTGTTATCAGTCTGAATCAGCCCGTGAGCCAGTGATAAATGTTAACTACAGGTTATTGATTATAAAAGTTCAGGCCATTCTTTTTCTGCTTTCTCCTTCCCAATGATTAGCAGTGTCATCTATGCTGGTCATTGGTGTCAGATGTAAATTCGAAGCTGTTCTGAGCTTTCCTTTGGGCTAAGGAGAGGCGTCCCTAGTGCCACCATCCCAGAGGGAACAATTACAGATTAGGCATCTTCCAGACGCAGGTCTCTAATTGAATCTCCATCTGTATTTTAGAAGCCAGCTGTATAGTTAGGACTTAGGTATACAATTAAGAAATGGCTCATCCCTCAAAGTACTTCTAGTATTATCAGATGACATGGGCTAAAAATGGGCAAGGGGGAAATCTTATATTTGATTGTGCACAAAATTGGGCCTGACCAGTTTGATCCACTTTGAGTTATTAGACAGGTCAAATTCTTGGGTCAGTGGAAGAATTTTTATTTCTCAGGTTCTCAGAGGAAATTTTAGATTATCTGTGTCACTGAAAAGATAGACAGCGAGTTAGGGCCAAATCTCTCCTGAGTTTTGAGCAGAATCAGATGCTGAGAAGAAGGAAGACTCATTACGTGATGAATGTCCTGTACCCAGAATGAATTCTTTCCAAGCGAGACCATTTTCAAAAGCCGCGTCGGGGGGATCCCATTTCTGTCTTCCATCAACACTGGTTGAGTCCTGGCAGCCTTCCATCTCCCTGAGAGCTTCCTGCTGTGATTGGTGACTGGTTGGTTTGCAGCTTCGGGCTACCGATGACCTTGGAAAGCTTGCTCACCCAGTATTTTCTGAATCCACCATGAAAAGCCTGGGGCTACTTAGTCAAAGTGTTGTCACAGGAAAGAAGAAAGGAAAACTGGACCTTAGCAGTGGAGGACAGTAAACAGGAACAGAGAGCATCTTGCATTAACACATTTGTACTTTGCTCAGCCCTGCTCAGTGAGGTCGAGGCATCTTCCCGAGCCATCGTCTGCTCGAACAGGAGTAAACCTTGAGATGACACAAAAGGACAGTTGAGAGCAGACTAGACACTAGCCCTTGTGTTATCACACTATGTTTCTGAGAGAGGCATTATCTTTAACCCCGTTTACCAGATGAGAAGACTGAGGCTCAGTGGCGGAGATCACACGGCTGGCTGAGCTGAGATCTGATTCAGAAGGGCACCGTCTTTCACTGCACACACTGCCCAGGTGCTGGCCCATCATCCCCCTTCACAGTGTCACATCACAGCCTGCCTTGGAGCCTGCCCTGCCTGTTGGACAGTCACTAGGAGATCTATCTGAGCCCTTGCAGCCTGAGGGGAGGAGGCAAGGAGTGGAAGGAGGTACTTCTGCTCTTACCGGAGAAGCGGAGTGAAAGGTTAGGGCAAGGACCTGACAATGGCTCCTCTGTCTTCTTGGGCTCATGGTGGCCTCCCAGCTGCACTGCCCTCCTCCCAAAGCAACTTCCAAATGTGCAGAGGTCGGGGGCAGCTCATTCTCTTTCTTACTATCCAGGCTGCACCTAGAGCTGCCACCTCACTGAGCACAAACGCAATCAGCCTCTGTCACTGTTATGGTTCTGACATTCCCAATAAGAAAAAAGCCCCGTTGTTCTTACACATGTGGGTTTGAAGCTTGCTCCCTCTGTCTCTTTGGTAGATCTGCTTGATTGCTCAGCCTTAGTGCTTTAGGTGTTTATTTCAAGCTTGTTGAGCCTGATTTGAGCGGGGCTCCCTGTTGTAAAGGAAGGCAACTACTTCAGAGGCTCTCTGTGCTTTGCTTTCTTCACCTTCCAAGAGACAAATTGTTTTTTGTTTTTTGTTTTTTCACAAAACTGGTTCCTTGCCTTTGCAATGTTTTTTCCAATCTGGGTTCTGTGGACATGAGACTAAACAATGGAACAAAATCATGATACTGGTGTGGCAAAGTGTGCCTCCTATCAGAGGGGCCCTGTGACCTTTCCAAGATCCAGTGGGTCAATTTGTTGGGGTGTGTACTGACCCCACAGACTCGCTCTCTGAGAGGTATACTTCCTGCATGGGCACAGCAAACAAGCCACATCCCAAATGAACCACAGAATCCAGGCACAGTCCATCATTCAAATAAGCCCCAACCTTGATGATACAATCCTTCCCCAAAACCCAGTGAGGAGTCCTCTTTTTCACCTTCTAGATGGCCTTTTCCATAGAAATCAAGGAAAATAAGATAGACAACTTGACAGTGCTAAATCCTTCTATTCAGTGTCTGATAAACCCAGTTTAACACATCACTTGTCCTGGGATGCGTTTTATTCACTTCCAAATGTTCCTCAATTTCTGTTTTCCTAGGTGACAACACTGCATCCCTCTACTTTGTTTGCCATTTTCAATATACCATGTGTGTTCTTTCTCTTCCTTGTCTATGTCTTTAGCTGCCCCCAGCTGCACAGAGAGGATCTTTCCATAGAAAGATCTTCAGGTTTCTCTTCAACAGCAGTAGCCAAAGGCACTGGGCCCTTGGAGTCTAGTCAGGGGGAACTGTATGCCTCCTACCCTGGAGAGAGAGAGGTCTCAGTGTCACGACCATACTTACCCACTGTGTCTCTCAGCAGTAATTCTTTTGCCTGAATAACATCACTAAATATACTCATTTCCAGCACTTGCTAAATGAAAGAGGCAGGGTAGGCCCAGTTGCCACCAATGAAGACATGTAAACTTAGGGACCCAGAAACTTAAAAACCCTCAATTCTTGGGCTTATTCTTGAAAGGCAACAAATTTGAATTAGATCTCCCCTTAACTTGCGTCAGCCTGAAAGTCTGCAGTGGAAGAATACTTCTGAATTCCTTATTCAGTAAGAATGTTAGATACTTGGATATCTGAGTTGTTTTGCTTTATTTTGTTTTGTTTTTGTGTTCCCATGAGACTGGTTCAGGACAGTTTTGTTTTATTTCTCCACTTTAAAGTAAAAAAATAAATAAATAAAAAGCATTAATGAGTCCCCTGGAAAGGTATATATTCTTGTAACTTAGGTCACTTGCCCTATTAATGTCAACAAGAAATCTAATGCTTCAATTTAACCACTAACATGACAAGACCCAGGCATCTCTGAGAAGGTACAGCAGGAAGGCAACTTGCTAATTAACTGTTCAGCCACAAATCAGATTACAACTCAAACCACAGAGCCAAGTGGACCACCAGCTCACCGAGGGCCAAGGAGGGGCGGCGCTGGCCTAAGTGGGCTGACCCAAAGCTTGCTGTTGGAGCACCTTTGCCAGGTTCAGTCCAAGCCTCGGAATCTCAGGACCAGGAGACAGCTTCTCGGCAAGGTCTTCACCACCAAAGGCACTGCGAGAGCCCCCGTCTGATAATAATAAGTTAAATCCTCCAGCTCTTCGCACCCCAGCCGTTCACTTCTTTTACTTGCAAGAAGCTTTTCCTGAGTCCATGTCGTCAGAGAGAACTTAACAACCTGCTTGACGTCCCACAACTAAGCTGGGGACAGAATTCAGGTCCCTTCAATCTAGAAAATGCTGCCTCTGTTCCCTCCATCCTCAAGTGTGCGCAGGTGAACAGGAAGGGACAACCAAGGAGCAGGGAATTCCTCCCTCTTTGCCTTACTGCTCATCTCTTGCAAGATTGAGAAGTCTCAGCTACCAGAATATTTTTAAATCCTGTGATTTCACAGGAACCTTGGAACCACAACTGGCAAAATCCAAAGTTCACTCCCTGTGGTCTTGCACTTGGCTCTATTATTGGTGTCTCTTAAATGTTTGTTCATGCGTCATTTGCATAAAGAACCCAGTGTCTGTGTGGTAAGTGAACCTGCAGGCCAACCCTTCCCCTACAGCATGCCTAGGGGCGCAGAGTCAGGCATGCGGGTTTTCAGTAAAGTGGTATCTTGGCAAAACTTCTCGAGACCCAGCTGTATCTATTTCTGCCTCTGGTAGGAATTTTCCCAGGTGCGCTGGGCTTGTCCTCCAAGCCTGGTCCTGACTCTCCGCTCATGCGCAGCATCTCACAGGGACGCAGCTCCACCTGGGCTGGCCGGCTAAGACCTCGGTACGCCCTCTTGAGCACAGCGGTTGTTGAACTAGAAGAAAGCGTTTCAGAGCTGCAGCCTCAGAAGAGGAGATGACTGGCAGAGGCCACAAAGAAGGGTCGGATCAGGCCTTGGACCCTCAAGCAGCACCCATTCATTTTAGATGATTCTCTCTCTCTTTGGCTCAGTCTCGTGCCATTGAGTGTCCTGTTCTTATATCCCAGGGCCAGGTGGTATCAAATCCTGGGGGAAGAGGTTAAACAGAGAGACTGGCCCAGGTTCCCCAACTAGGCAGGACACCTCTCAAAAGCGAGGCATCAGGCATGGGAGGACTCCCAGCAGCTGACTGGGCTCTGCAGGAGTGAAGGATCGTGCATACACCATGCCAGCTGCCTCTGTGCTTGGCCAGGCTTGTCTGATGCCTTGTGTTCACATTTCAGAAAATCATGAAACGGCTCATAAAAAGATACGTCCTGAAGGCCCAGGTGGACAGAGAAAACGATGAAGTCAATGAAGGTAAGGGATTAGATCATCTTCCTGTAGCTCGATGGGAATTGGACATGGTCTCACCAGGCTAAAATCCAGGTGTTGTCAGCAGGGCTGTGTTCCTGTCTGGAGGCCCCGGGGAGGCTCGGTCTGCTTGCTCATCTGGGTGTTGGCAGAAGGCGATTCGTGTGGTTGTAGGACCGAGGTCTCTGTTCCCTTGCTGGCTGTCAGCTGGAGCAGCCTGTAGCTCTAACCTAGACCGCCCTCCAGTCTGCACGTCGCCCCTTGACCTCAGAACCAGCAACAGAGCATCCACCCTTCTCGTGCTGTCACCTCTCTTGCCTCTGCTGTCACCACATCTCTCAGACCCACTCTTCCGCCTTCCTCTCCCACTTTTAAAGGCTTGTGATTAGACTGGATAAATCAAAATAATCTCCTGTTTAAGGTCAGCTGATCAGCACCCTTAATTCCGTTTGCAACCATGGTTCCCTTTTGCTGTGTAACATAACACACCCACAGACAGGACCCCAGGATCAGTACCTGGACCCATTTGCGGGGCGAGGTAATCATTCTGCCTACCACAGTGATGGCTGCCTTGAGTCGGTCTCATGGCCCTTGATTTCAGGGTGGCCCAGAATTCTCCATGTCATGGGAGCAAGCGCAGAGAGCTGCAGACCGTACACCTCTTTCAGATTCTGCCACTGCCTTGGTTGCAGCTGGCTCCGTCCTGTCTCACATCCGGGCTCTCAGAATCTGACAACCCCAGTGTTTCTCAAAGTACCCCTACCCCCTGCCTCAGAGTCACTTGTTAAAAATGCACATCCCAGACCACCCCCAGACCCAATTATTCCGCTTCTCTGGGGTGGCGCCCGGGGGTCTGCATTTTGATAAGAGCACCAGGTCATTCTGACGCATGCAGAAGTTTGCAAACTACATTATTTTCACTGTTTGGGTTATTTCCCAGTCTATTTTAAGCAGTTACTCTTAAGTAAAAAACAAATTACTTTATACCAGGCAATTAATCTACATGAGACACCAAGGACAAATATTTGCTACCTAGAAACAGCCTCCTCCACAAATGAAGGCACTAAATCTCCCCCTCGCTTAGGCCACCAGGGCCTACGGAAGAGCCTGGTCATCATTAGTGACCCTCCGCTTCATCCCGGGGCATCACCCCTAGGCTGACACTGTCTAGGGGCCAAGCAACTGCCCTTTTATCCACCCATACTTTTGGGTCTCGAACATAAAACTGCCAGGTGTCAGGCCGGCCAGCAGTGTGTAACTGTGATGGACAAGGAGATGCCTGATTATAGAAAGTGAGGCTGCCCAGGTTTCGTGCCACTAGGATTACACCATGAAGCGAGCTCAGTGGAGCGCCAAACGACAAGAGAGGGATGTCTGCATCTGTCGAAACTGACCAGACTGCACCTTTAAGATCTCTGCACTGTACTATGTAAAGCCTATCTAGAAAACAGATATGAACAATGGTCCCCGGGCAGCAGACTCCCATCTGAGTCAAGCCCCGTATCTAAAACATTGGGAAAGAACCTTTCGACACCCCTTCGTAGTTAATAAAAAGACTCCCACAGCCCTGGCGCACGTGGACGTTTAACCACGTGGTTCACTGCAGAAATAAGCTGAAGTCTCACCTGGTGGTCCCTTGCTACGGAAAAAGAGGCAGCAGGCCTGTCACAGTGCTTCGGTGAGGCAGTGCTGCCTGCATGGTCTGGATGGACCCTGCTCTGGCAAGGCTGCCGGGCTCCACGGCTGCGTCCGCCGTGCCAAGCCTCTCCCTTCACACTTGGGAGTTTCTCCCCTCTGCAAATAACGACAACAGAACAACACATGGAGCCTCATGGAAACAAGTGTTCCAGTTAATGAGGGTGGTCCTTGGAATCTTGAAATCTGCCTTTAATGGCTCCAAAACCAACATTCTAACAATCATGACGTGAAACAGGTGATAGCAGTTCACAACCCTAATCTTGACGCCTCCTTCTACCTCAGACCCTTAACAAGAGCTTGACCAGGAATTAGAGGGGAAAGGTCTCAAATGGATGACGTGTCCTTCAGTGGCAGGAGCGAGGTGGTACTTAGGTCAAAACAGAGTTCTGGTCCCCTGACCTCCACCCCTGGGGGGCTGGCCCAGCAATCTGAGAGCCTGCTGGAAAGATGCACGCCCCAAACTCAGGTGAGATGGCTCCCTTCTGTCCACTCAACACTCACCAAAATTTCATCTGTCCTTGCAGGCGAACTGAAGGAAATCAAGCAAGATATCTCCAGCCTGCGCTATGAACTTCTGGAAGAGAAGTCCCAAGCTACTGGCGAGCTGGCAGACCTGATCCAACAGCTCAGTGAGAAATTCGGGAAGAATTTAAACAAAGACCACCTGAGGGTGAACAAGGGTAAAGACATTTAGCCGCCGACATGAGCATCTGTGACTTCTACCAGCATTCCAAGGCCAGGTTGAATGTCCTGGCCACCAGCCCTGGTGGGGAGGGGTCCCAGGCCCACTCCTCTAGGACACTAAGGCTCCATCCTGAGCAGCTCTGCTGACATCTGCAGCCCAGTGGCCTTCCTGGACCCAGAACTGTTGTGAATCTAGGCTATTGGGTGAGAAACATGACCGCAGGAGGAGGGGGGAAGTGCCCCCCATACACACGCATGTGTGAGACCGTCGGCCCAGCCACAGTGACATACGTCCGGGGGCCAGTGCAGGAAAAGGCCTTCTTGGATGCACATGCACCCTCCCACAGCACATGGAACGCCGCTCTGTCTGTGTCCTGGGAAGACGAACCACTTCAGCCCACGTGCCCCTTCTCTCCTCCTCCCTGCCACCCACACACATCCAAACAGAACCGGCAGGTGACCTGTGATCTATACTTAAGTGCCAGATGAGAACACAGATAGCCTAATAGTAAAATAGTTCTATTTGTTTATTTAAAAAAAAAAAAAGTTTAAAGATCTTAAATCAAAAATTGTACTGTAGGTAGCACCGTTCGGAGAACAACAAAATCCAAATGATGTATTTTTACCTTTATTATCTTGTATTTACTATTTTTACCTAAAATGGAAAGGAATAAAATTACCTCATAATAGCCTGGGACGCTCTGCAAATGTGCTGCCCTCCCCTCCAGCCTCCTGCCATTCTGTCCCGTGCCCCGCCTGGGGGTGGCCTTGGGAGCCCACTGACTAGCACTTGTCTGGGAGGAGAATGGGGCAGACTCGAGAGGGGAAGGAACCAACCTCCTGAGAGTCAGGTGGCCAGGACCCCCACCTCCAAACCCCTCCTCCTATCCCAGACCTAGTGACTCCGACCTTGCCAAGCTCAGAAGAGAGGCACAGGAGATGGTGAGGGAGGCAGAACGTTTTCTCAGCCCCACCTTTCTCCCTCTCCCCCCGTGTGGGAGGGGCAGGGTGCCTGGGGGAATGGAGCCAAAAATCTCTCTGAAGACAGGGCCTAGGTGTGAGTGGGGAGAGCAGCCACCAGAGGGCACCCCAGTTCCAAACAATACCCATTCTGAGCAGGTTGGGGAGATGCCACTGGATTCTAGGAGGGCCACAGGCTCCAAGGAAACACCCACTTTGAACACTACCAGCTGGATGTAGCAAGTGAGCACTTACTTGCCTTGTACCAGGAACCGTGCTGTCTGCTGTCGGCTCTGCATATGCCAGGCCACTGAACCCTCAGAGCAGCCCTATAGAGAGGAGGAGGAGGGTCACAAACTCAGATGACTTGCCTACACCCTGGGAGGGTAAACTATGTGTGCGCGCATGCACGTGCGTGTGTTTTATGCAGGTACATGTATGGGGGGGCTTGTGTTTCATGATATACATCTTCAGCGACAAAAGTGTTTTAGTTAACTGTTCTAAGAAAAGAACAGATCAAATGGGTGATGAATAGAACTCAGGTATTCCCAGCACCGAGGAGACAGAGAGGGGAGCCACAACAAACCAGACAGCGGTGCTCCCCACCTAAAGCAGGCCTCCAGCACTCAGCCCAGCCAGTTGTCGCCACAAGAATACAGGCCCGGTTTCGCCACATCTTCCCAAGTTCCGGGGAGAGGGGGAAAGCCCACATTTGTTGGCCCCTGGCAGCCAAGATGGGTGACTAGAGAAGACACACTAAAATGTGGCTCCATACCTGGGCCTTCCTGGGACCACCACCACCCTGTGCTCAAACGAGAAGGAAACAGAGGCATCTGACAAGTGCCGGGGGCACACTGCACTGTGTGTTCGGGGGGCTTTACAGACATGCACTCTGCTCCAGGAGTTCTGCACCTGGGCTCTGTGTGAGGGGCCGTGGGTGGACTTCAGGGGACCTGCAAACCCTAAAGTACACATCAGACTGTGTTTACCTTTGTGGTGATGCACTGTCCTGGACAGAATACCTGTAGCTTTTCTCAAACACTCCTCATGGCCCCCCAAAGGCTGTAGGTGACAACTGAACTCATTCAGGGGTGCTTACTGAGTCTGTTGCCACGTACCTGGGGATGAGACATGTATGCATCCAGCGGGGCCCCTTTTGAAGCCTGGACTCTGAAAAGGGAGGCTAAATGTGCTTTGTAGAAAGAGCAATTGATTTATCCAGGGGACAAATTACCAACACTTCTGGAAGATTTCCTTTCAGATCCTTCACTTGTCTTCATCAGAATGCTAATAAACACCTCTAAGATGCATTGTTCAATTTCCCTATCTGCCTTCAACCAGAGGCAGCTTGGCAACCCCATTTATAAATCCTGGGGCACCCTTTCCCTATCAAAATTAAGTCTCAAATTTTCCCCTTAAGGAGATAAAGAAAAACAAGTCCCACTAAGTAATTAAAAACTGGAAAGGAAAACTAGCTCCATCCATTAGGCTTTGCATGGCACGTCTGGGAGGTGAAGGCAGTCCAGAAACGGATTTGCGGCTGCCAGATGGATGTGGCAGAGGAGAGGAAACCCTCTTTTGTCACAGCTATGGGAGAGGCCTTGGAACTGAGGGCTGGCGGAGCAACCAGCCTGGAGCCTGGGGCAGCAGCTTTCGTGATTTTCTAAGCACTCACAACCTCCCTCACTTTCTCCCATCTCCTTGGCTCCTATGGAATTAGCCAGGCAGGGAAGCAATTCTTGGAGAGACAAAGCAGGAGAGTGAGGAGAGGAGTCTGGGAGGGTCTCCAGGACAGGCAGAGGGAGGGAAAAGGGCTCAGGCCCTCCCTGCAAAGCCCATGGACACCTGAAGACTTGGCCACGCCCAAAGCACCCTATCCGTTCCCTTACAGCCCTCTGCCTGACTGTTATTGTTCGGTCTTTAACTGTAATGTATGCATGTGACCTCTGTCCCCACTGCTCATGGGGAAGCTCTGTGAAGGGGTCCCGGTCTGTTTTATCGCCACTGTGCCCTGGCACAGGGCCAAGGAGTAGCCACACAATGACTCCCTGCTGGGCCCCGATTTTCTAAAATTCCTTCAGATGGCACCATCAGGTTCCAAAATTTTGGTGAGTTTGCAGGAAACACAAGCCGTCCCCGCTGCATCTCAGTGCAGGATCGGCAGAAACATGTGGCTTGCTTCCCTTCTTGTCACAGCGTGGAAGGAGGCCCGGCTCGGGCACCCTGTGTTGCTACGGAGCTTCTTCAGACTCTGTGCCCCACGCCCCGGGCCCAGACAGACGCGGTGCAGACCCGGCTGGGGTGCTGAGGGACTCGGGAGTGGCATCTCTGTCCAGGTCTCCGGGTAACCAGTGGTTACGCAGCAAATTCTCCAGCGACTTGTCACCTTCTGATGGCTCGCAATAGGGATCCACAAATCCTAGTGACACTTCCTGGGCAAAAACCCCCAATTAGTTCCTAGAGCTATGCCTAAAGGACGCGTGCTCACACACTTGAGGAAGCACAGCCGGCCTCCTCTGCCCATCACAGTGTGTCTCCCTCCCTCCCAACAAGGCCCAGAAGACCAAAAACAACTGGCCAACACAGCCCAGGCTGTGTTCCCTAATGTGGGTATGACTCCATGAAAGTTTCTCCATGGGACCACAGGCCACCGAAGGACACCTTTAAGTCTGCTTAAGCCCTCCCTGGGGGAGAGGGGCAGTGAGACACCTTGCCCTGCTCAGGAGCACTCAGCATCTGGTTAAAAATAAGCGCCCCCCCCCCAACCTGTCACTCCTCAAAGTGCTCATTAAGGCTTATGTAAAGTATAGAGTCTGAGGCTCCCAGAGGCTGACAGGAATTAGGAGTTTTGATCCACTGAGCAGGGAGGCAACGCCCTGTGCTATGTTTATCCCATCTCTTCCCTTCATCCCTTTGAAGGGTGAACATGCCAGAGGGAAGGGACTCCAGGAGAGACCCGGGGATGTAAATCAACCCAGGCTTGTGAACCAGGAAGCAAAGCCCTTCTGCCCTGGTTTGCAAACACAGCAAGCTCCCAGGCCCTGGAGCGAGGCCGCTGGCTTGGCTCTTCCCGGAGAAATCCCACGGACCCTTTGGCAAAGATTTGCCCCTTGCTTCAGGTCGAGCAGCCAGATGTCCTGTGTCCTTTGCCTCAGGGAAGGAAAGACACAGACACAGGAAAAATATAAAGGTGACGTGGGCTTGAGTTCTCAAAGGCCTGAGTCTTTAAAGAAGGGAGAGGATTGAGGGAAGAATCCAAACATTTGAGAGAAATCGTGTTTGAGGAGCACAGGGCTCTCCCCTACCCAAAAATGCTCCCTCAGACTGGGGTGGGAGGGTATCGGAGGGGACGGCAGCCTGGCCCAGCCTGTGGAGGAAAAGCGCTCCGATGCCCATAGAAATGGGGTCCACGGCTGTAGGGCCACCTCCCCACCAGCCACCCTCCCACTGGCACCTGGGAGGCATGAGAAGGAGAAGGGAAGGGGTGTCCCCTAGCCAAGGCAGGGGCAAAGTGCCCTCTCATCACAAAAGGTTTCGAAAGTGTGGATTCCATCTCCTCCGAGGGTCTGAGTCAGAAAAACTGGGTCAAACAGAGCCTGCCGTGTGTTGACAAGGATGCGGCGTCAGCTGTGCTGACTGACAGAGGCCCACGGGCCCTGTGGCACAGACCCCATACACACGCAGGCCAGCGGGCCACCCGCCCAGCAGTGCGCTCAGGACACAGAAGGCAGAAGAAGGCGACCGACATCCAAACAGAAGCTCGGCGGTACACCTTTGGGCGTCTGGTGCAGATGCAGACTCTCGCAGGCAGACGACACTTGTAAGGTTGTCACTTCCACTCACCCACCTCCAGAGGAGCATGTACTCGTGGAAGGGCAGGGGAAGGCGGGGGCGAAGAGGAGAGGGAAGGGAGGGAACCGGGCTCGTCCTGGCTGTGACCCCCTCTTTAGCTGGAACTAGATCTCACCCCACCCCCAGGCACGGGCTGTCACCTGACCCCAATCCAACCAACCAGAGTACCTAGTGCCCCTGAAACCAACAGTACTCAAAACAGGGCAATCATATTCCTGCCCTAAGGGAAGGGGTGTGTGTGCGTGTGTGTGTGTGTGTGTGTGTGTGTGTGTGTGTGTACCCTGAGAAAGAGATATCCTTTCCTTCAGCAAGATCACTGAACAGAAGAATGTAAATCTGTGACACCACTAGTCCCTTCCCCGCCATACAGACAGGGACTGTCTGAGAACGAAGTCAGAAATGAGACACAGAGGAGAGGGGAGAAGCCAGGTAGGAGGGGGAGAGAGAGGGGAGAGAGCAAGCGGAGAGGGGAACTGTGCTAAGTTCTTGCCCCTGACGCCTTTCTTCCTTATGTCTGCGGAACTGTTCCAGAAGCCTTCTCAGCTTAGCCGCCAAAAAAAAAAAAAAAGTTTTGCTGAAGCTAGCTCGCACTGGGTTTCTGGATGTCCTTTATATCCCCAGGGTCTTGATGGACACAGAAAGAATGCGAGCCCTTCTCGGCCCCACCCTTCCCCTGGGGCCGTTTTGCCTGTGGTTAGAGGAGTAAGGGCCAGAAAATCCCCAGGGCTGTTTTTCCTGAGACTTGGTCAGGTTCTGAACAACAGATGATGGACTGGAGCTGGTTAAGCCGTCCAAAAGCAAACCTACAAGACACAGGAAACAGAGCTGCTCTCGGGCCCAGGTGATGAGTGAACCTCCGGGCCAGGAAAAGAGTCTTCTCCCTGCTCTGCCCAGGCTCCAGCTCTGGAAGGATGCAGAATGGGCATCCTAGGCATCTGTAGGGCGCCGGTGAGGCACCTCACCACAGCTGTATCAGCAGCAAAGAGTGAGGCGGCCAAGGGGAGCAAGGTGACTACTGTCATCGCCCTTGTTTGAGAGGTCACCACTCAGACTCCAGAAACAACCATAGACCCTCTGAGGATAATCAATGTCTGGCTGATGAGGTTCCTGCTACAAACACGAAATATACAGCCTAACTTTGGAGGTGCGGAGTGGTGAAGTGGACTATTTGAGTTATATAAATACAACTCAGTGTTGGATTGGAGGAGCTTCTGCTTTCCACCAGCATAGCTCACTAGAGTCACATGAATCCCAGCGGCTGTACCACTGACTCACAGGGTTTCCGCATTGGGGGTGCCAGGGGAAGCAGTGGGCACCCCAGACCTGAGCTGGGTCAGTCTCCAAGAGAGAGGAAGTAATTCTTGGATCATTTCAATGATAGGACAGAACACAGCCTGAGGTCGCAGGCTCAGCTCAATCAATCACAGGAGAGGCACGCCAACAAAACAGAGCCTCTGGGACCTTCCCGATCTGCAGAACTGAATTAGAAGCCCCCAAAGCCTGCTGAGCCCTGCTGAAGGTGACCGTTCTGAGAGCAGAGCTGTTTTTTAGACATCCTCACATAAAGACACTTCTAGCACCATCAGTGTCTGTCACCAACAGCGTGAACAGAACGTGTCTCCTGCACTTCGGCAAATGCCATGGGGGTGTCTTCTCAAGACGTTTCCCCTCTAAAGACACACAGACATGTTTGCTGTGTCCTGGGACTTCGAGCCTATATGTTCCCAAGCCCTGGCTCAGAGGTGAACACTTTCCATCGTGGTGGAGCTGCAGTGAGAAGACGTTATTGATCAGTATTCTAGTCACTCTAGACAGATTTTCGGTTTTCCTCCCAAAGGGGAGAAATAACATTACCTGATTCCTAAATACCTTCCAGTCTGTCCTCCCCCTGCCTACACATGATGTGAAAGATGCAGCCTGAGGTGAAACTTTTCTCATCTGAAAAAAACAGAGCTAGCAGTTCGAAACAAGAGCAGAGATGT
>NW_006443124.1:8320795-8334363 GCF_000325575.1 Pteropus alecto
GAAACCAAGGAGACTGCCACGCCCCACACGCCCTAAGTGTGCATCTCCCCGGGGTCTCAGGACGGGTGCTGCGCAACTCTGAAGAGACCCAAGGTGTGCCAACGCACAGGGCGCTGCAGGCCACGGCGACGCCCACCACATGGTCCGAGACGAGGACGGGGATCTGGAGGTGAGAATGGGACCTGGGCCCAAGCCCCCTGCACTCTGGCAAGAGGGGCAGGAGGCACAACCCCAGTTCTCCTGCCTTTGCTTCTTCCTGTCCTTCCATGGTTGCTAGGTTTGGTCATGTGATCTGTGTGAGCCAACGGGATGTTAGCAAGTACAGCACCAGCCACGGCTTGTCCTCTCCGAGGCCAGTAGCTCAGTCGTAAAGAAGCTTAGCTAGACTCCTGAAACATTGTGAGGCCACCGGAGAAAAACGCTGGAGGGCAGAAGCCTCTTGTCCTTTCCAGCCTAGTCCAACTGGGTGCAGCCACAGGAGTGAGTCAGCGCCACGGAACAGAAAAACTGACCAGCTGAAGCCTGTCAACCACAGAATGAAGGGAAATAACAAGGGTTTGGTTTAAGCCACTAAGTTTCGAAGTGGTATGTTACCCAAGCAATAGATAACTCAAACAAAGGGACTGAAAGACGGTGTGGGAACTTTTCACACCACACTCAGCCTAACCACAGGAGTGGCATCTCACCCATTCGCCCCAAGAGAATGACTCATTCCCCTGCCCTAAGAATGCAAGCCACCGGTGTTAGGGTTCCCAACTGCCTAGATCAGCTCTGCTCCACCCACAAAGAAACCGTGTTTCCGTCCACCAACAGAAACCTCCTGAAACATCCCTGGCCATCTTGCAGAAGGACACACACCTTACTGAACAAGCTGAATGCAGCCGGTCAACACGGCCACATCCCCTCAGCTCACATATCGCAGTGCGCAAAGGATTAAAAGGATGCTGTGGACTCACAGCACAGAGGAGCTTGCAGGCTCGCTGGGGAGGAAGGAGGCGAGCCTGAGAACAGCTCAGGAGATCTGTGAGGTTTTATAAGAGTGGTTGACAACACAGAGGAGATGGCACAAGGCAGTCAGTGAATCATTGCCCAGCAGACGATAACACTCCCTAAGTTCCCAGCATTACGGCTATCAGAGCACTTTCACATCCCTTATTTAATTAAGCCGGGTGGGCAGGGCAGGATTCATTACCCCCTCTGCAGAGAAAGAGCTGAAGTAGTGCAGGGGTGCTGCTGAGTGGGTGGGACCCCCATGAAACTGGAAGTTCAACCCCTGGGGTCCCAGATCCCCATGAACTGGACTAGGTGCCAAGTGGGTGCCAATGAACACAGCTGAATGCGAGGGGTACCCTTAGACTGGACACAAGTGTAGAGACACTGTCGCGGGAGGCAGCCTGGAGGAGGGACACTCCTCGCAGGGTCCCTGCAGTTTTAGACCCTCCCGTCTCAGAATCCCCGGAGACACCTGTTGATAATGTAGAGCTCCAGACCAGGAATGGGGCCTAGGGATCTGTATTTTCAGATGCTCCCAGGTGACTCTGATGGTAGACCATATCTGAACACTATTGCCCCAGAAGTCCCCTTGTCAGATGGCTTGGCCATCAGGTCACCTGGCTGGTGGGTGATGGGGAGCATGGTTCCATGCTCTAGCTGGATCTCTGGTCTTCACCAAGGAGGCAGAACTGATTCCATTTCGGAAAGATGTGGAAGATTTGGACATGTAGAAAAGATGGGGGATAAAGCATTGGAGGCACCAAGAAAAAAAGGGGGGCGGTGAATAGCTCAGACCTCCTCTAGCCTATGCTGCATATCCATTATTAAACAGTACCATTACGAAGCGAAAACTCAATAAAGGGTCAGGACACACTGACAAGGGTTTGGCTGATAGCATTCTGCAGGGGGGGCTGAGTTTGGATTTCGTCTCCTGTTCCTTGGAGGTGAGGAAACATCACTCTCGCACTAGGGCAGGGTGCCCTCCCCCTCTGTTCTGGGATCTCAGGGCACCTCAGGACCCACCTGGAGTCAGAGAACAGATCCCTAAAGCGGACAGCCTGCCCCAGTAAGGACCACGAGCTTCCTGGGTGTCCTGGCATTGAACAACCTGGGGTGGAGCCGGGAGACTTCATCCTCCATGCAGGCAGGTTCTGCCCACAGAGATGGCAGCGAGAAGAGCTCCAAGCTCCTCCCAGGCGGAGTCGGGGGAGAGAGGGGCGACCATGCTTCTTCCCACCACAACTAATTGGTGAGGGGCAGAGAGGGGTAAAACACAGGGCTGGCTCCTCATATTTGAGATCCACCTTTTTTTTTTCTTAAATCGCCCTTTCCTATTCTTTGTGACAGAATCTGAGCCACTTCCGATTCATATCAGAAGAAATGTGCTGTTTAAGTGTGCTCATAATTAGACCAGGTAATTCGCTTTTATAATCAGCATGTTTCTCCCTGCAGATCACTAAGCCTCCTCCTCCTGCCTCCTGTTCTATTTTCATCCTGTCCCCTCTCAGGTGGGGATTCCTTAAAGGGGCCCAGCTGGCTTGTCAAATCCCCTTTCTCTCCAAATGGCCCTATGGGCTGAGGATGGGCCTTTTCCTCCTCCTGATTCAGAGTAAGGCTCTGAGCAAGGGCCCTAAGGGCCAGGAGAGCAGATCCCAGGAAAGGGTGTTATTTCGGGAGCTTGGACAGTGGAAAGGCCCAGGCTTTGACTCGGCAGGGCAGGCGCAGTCTCTCCTGCTTGGGGCAGGGTGGGAGGGACCATGTCCACAGAGCCAAAAATGAAAAGTGTCTCTTCCATCCTGCCTGTTCCCTCAAGTGGGTGTCATGTCATCGTGAATCAGGGCCTTTGGCTCCGGGTCTCCCAACTGGGCCCACTACCTTCCTGCACTAGCGCCTGCCGGGCCTGCTGCCAGGAAGGAGCTCCAGGGGCCGAAGGAAGCATGACAGCAGAGGCACTTAAGGAACAAGGACCCCAGTGAGGGTAAAGGAATAAAAAAAGCAAATTACTTTTGCTGTTTTGTTATATACTGTTTTCTAAAAATTGTTCTTCTCATTACGAAAGTAAACCATGGTCACTGGAGAATTTTTCTAAAACCTCAGCACTCAGAAAGAGGAAAATGGAACTCGCCCCTAATTCCACCATGCTGAGATCATTATCCTCTTGTGATTTTCTCCGTGTATTTATGTTAATCTTAATCTACAAGCTCAAGTGCGTAAGCAACGTAACGTTATTTTTCCTTTAGTTGATCTCGGTAAGGAGCCCTCCGTGCTATTCCACTGGAGCGATCCAAGTCTGAGCTCCTGGTCCCCACACCCACTCTCCTGGTAGAGCTAATGTCTGCGGGCTGAAGGTGGGTGGGAGGGAGGATGGGCATCCCATCCACAGTCCTCTGTGCGGGTGTCCACCAAGCACCTGCTTCCTAAAGGTCAGCCCTGCAGGTCACTGCCACTTGGACCCTCACTGCCATCCAAAAGACGTCCTCAGATACCTCCTTGCCACTTCTGTGCCCTTGGAACACTGACACAGAAGCCCGTCTTCTGTCTCTAACTGACTTTGGAGCCAGAGCAAGCTGACGGTGGCCCCTGGCACTTCCATGCACGCTTAGGTGAGCTGGCTGGAATTACTGTGCTATCTCACACCCTGTGGAGCTGGGAGAGCCATCCACACTCTGGAGGCTTCTACCATCCTAGGGGTCTGCCCTAGAAAGGTATTTATGATCTCCCTCTGCACCCTGATCCGCCAAACTATCCAGTTTCTGTCATGCTTCCCAAGACCGCGAGAGCCCCTCTGCAGCCTCTCAGGGACCCACCAGTATCTAAGGTCTCCTGTCTCCCCCACAATGCTCCTCTCCTCCCCTGCCACTCCACCCAAGATCAAGGAGATCTCTTCTAATTTAGGAGATGGAAAAGTCTGCCCTTACACAGGGCAACCACATCAGGTCGAGCAGTGTGCACACTGCACAAATGTGTCCTGTGAGGGGACACTGCTGAGTGTACGACAGGAGGCTAAAATCTGTCCGTGCCCTGCTAAGGAGAAAGGCACCTTTTTATAATTCACCCAAAGGTGCTATATGTGCTAGCCACAGGCCTGCCCTTACTTATCACGTCTTGTTCCAAACCTTATACCCAGGCCCACATGTTTGAAACTCAAAAAACAATAATTTGAGTCCTTTGTTAAATATCTCATCCCTTCTCTAAGGCAGTTAATGCTGAGCAGCATGACTGCCATCGGCCTGCAAGGAAGGATCACAGGTGCCAGGAAACACAGGGGACACCTTGGTAATGCTTGGGCATTCCCACACACCCAAGCACACGCACGCACACGCACGCACACGCACGCACACGTGCACTCTCAGCTCCAGATGCTGGCTTCAAATCTTTGAGATTGTGGCCAGAATGTGAATTTAAAAAGCTCCCAAGGTGATTCTGAAGGAGTGGAGGAGAGGAGGAACCATGAGGAGAAGCCGAGACCCAGTTCCTGGAGAAGCTCCCACAGCCCGCGGCCACCCTCGGAGCCGTGCAGGATGCTGCCTGTCCTGCCTGGGTGGGTGACTTCAGGCCCAAGCTGTGCTGGATGGGAGACTGTCATATCTCAAAATGCCCTTAACGCCCCCAAGCATTTTGTTTTCTCTATTTGGTTCCAGTTGAGATGCTGAGAAAATCCGCTCGACACCTGTTTCTGGGGGAGTGTCATCTTAAAGGCATTCTCAAGGAAGGGTCCATGAGTCCGAGTCATCCCGCCCACTTCTCCCTTCCCTCGGAGAGCCTGCGGGCAGCCTCCTTGTGGGGGTGCGGGGGGGGGTGAGGCCCTTTCCCCAGCAGTACTGGGGTGCAGGGACCACACGGGTCTCCCCGAGGAAACCTTCCAGGATGGAGACACCCTAACTTCAGACCTGAGAGCCCCAGGGGAGAAGCAGGTCGGCTTTCTGTTGCCTCAGCATGAAATGGTGATGCCGATGTACTTTCCAATTTAGGTTTTAAAATGCCACTGAAAGGACAGCTTCAGTTCTCCCACTGAAAACTTTTTTTAAATAATCACATTTTTCTCAAGAATCAGGCCTTGGGCATATGTGTCCTCCCCTCCCTCCCTGTCAAGAAGTGACAGAGCAAAAAGGACAGTCTCTCAGATTTTTTTTCATGAGCCATGTGCTGCTTCTTGGGTCAAGGGGCCTCTCTCTGGCCCTACTCCACATCTACGGTCCCCCCACCCAGCACTCTGCACAGTGCATCGTGACGTCTCCCCCGCAAAGATGACTCTGCCTAATGGCAGAGGGCAGGAAGGACCGAGCAAGACATGAGAGCTGTTTCCTAGACACTGGCCAAGGGAAGGTTCAGAGCGGGGATAACTGGCTGCAGCGGGTACTTGTCCAATATTAACATGATTGGAATCCCTTGGAGTTTTATGGGAGAGAAATCAAGTTGTTTTCTGGTTTGCTTCTGTTGCGTTTAAATTTTGAGAGAAAAATAAAACAGAATTTTCTTTTATGGAAATTAGGAATAATCTTTTAGGAATAATTTCCTAATTGTTCTTGAAAGAATATGCTCCCAATTTTTAGAAACTTAGATTTTTCTCCTCTTCCTAGTCAAAGATGAAAATCCTTCCCCATATTTTAAGTACAGGTCAGGGAGGGACATGAAGAGTGAATGTGGTCAAGAGGGTGTCGCTCCTACCCTACCTTCCTATTGACATGGGAAGGGACTTCGGGATTTGTACCATGAAGACAGGGTCTGCAGGAGACCCAGACCAGCTGCCAGGGGCCCCATCAAAAAGGTCTGGCCTGGTCTTTGGGGTGGAGTGTGTGAGAGTAAGTAGGGTAGGGGTACCTGTGCACGCAGGCCTACGACTCATCCCCCAAGAGGGAAGTGAGGACTCTAACTGCCCAGCCAGGAGCCCAGCTCAAAGGCTGTACCTGCTGCAGCTCCCCATCCTGGCCCAGCTTTCCACGGGCTGCCCGGAGCACTCAGCCGACAGAGGATGTACTGATGACAAGAGCTGGTGACACCCCTTCCTCAGGTCCTCGATCCCAGAGCTTCTTGCTGACTCAGACCAAGTCTTTCCAGTTGGTGCTGCCCCCCACCACAGTGGGGGTGACAGGTTCCCTGGACCTCTCTTCTGGGACCTCCCAGCCCCAGGCAGCCCTGTGAACCACATCACTGACTCTCTCCATGCCACCATCTGATCCTGTAAGACTCCACAGGCCATGGGAACAGAGGACAGAGGCGGAGAAGCCCGTTCTGAGAGAGGAGCCCCATTGTGAGCGTTCTCTTTGAAGAACCGGCTCTTCCCCTCCCCACATCCTTTCTCCATTTATCCACTCCACAGACCAGACTGCAAGGCCCTGGAGAGCCTCGGCTTGACCATTCTGAGCCCACCACTGCCTACTGCCACTTAGAAAGTCTCTTCATTTCAGCTCCTGGGCTTGGCCTACTGGCTGTTCTAAAATGGTAATTCTAAAATGCAACCTTAAGTCACCAACCACTGTGGTTGCCAAAGTGATCTGTTAAAACAAAAGCGAAGGCAAAAACAAAAACAAAGAAAAAATACACTGCAAGGGTGATGTTTAAGGAAAAAAAAGGTTTGCAGGCAAGGGCATCATCAGCATTCACAGAGGAAGCGGAGGCCATTCCACAGCAGTCTAATATGCAACCTCCCTCAGCACGGGGAAAACCCGCCAGCAGCAACGAACTCCAACCTTCGGACAGCAACATGTCACCCTTGATCTTCACCCCAGCCTCTTGGTGATGCTGAGCAGTTTAATAACCATTCCCCTGGTGTGCGGAAGAAGCAGAAATAGCTTCACCAAGCACCACAGGCCAGTGTGGCGCAGTTTATGAAATCGCGGGGCTCTAAGGCTCCCAGTCTCCCAAGTTTCCATTAAACAGATGCCAAATGGCCCTGTGGTGGCAGGAAAAGCACCCTTGCCTCTCCTCTCTTGGGCTCTCGGGGACTAGGCTGGCGGGGAGGGAATGTATGTCACTCAGCAACCCTGTAAATGGAGAAGAGGTCACTCTGGGGTTCCAGCTCTATGACCTCTGCCTGTCAAATCCAACCTCCAAGCCTCTTTATAATCTTTTTCGAGACTTAAATGTATGGGTACACAAAACTCCCTTAATGGAAGGTCACTCTGGCTCGTGTAAAAAGCTGTGTAAACTTCACCTCTGCATTTACTCAGCTCCAGCCTTGTTTAATTTCCTGCCCGGGGATATTCAGGGAACATGACCACCTCTCAGGGCTCTGAACATCTTTCAGGGAAAAACAAAAACCAAAACGGAAAGACCCCCCCAAAAGGGCAAGATACCTCCTTCAACTTTATCAAAAGCAAGGCAGTTTGACCACATGCTCTGCCATGTTTCTCATTAGAAAAGGCAGCTAAGACCAAATGGACAAGCACAGGCTACAGAATCGGAGACTCCCTTGCTCCATGACCTGGCAAGTAACACCACTTCTCAAGGTTCCAGCTTCCATCTTGGGAAAGTGGAGGAGGTAGTAGTGCCCATCTCACAAGTTGCCATGAGGAGAAAGATCACACTGATGCCCAAGGCAGTGCTTGGCCTGTGGGAAGAGGTCTGTGAACAGCAGCCACTGGAACTGCTCTGCCATTGGAGGCAGCCATGGTCACAGTTAAGTGCATGGACTCTGGAGCCTGGCTGCCCAGGTTCAAGTCCCAACTCCACCATTCACAGGCTGCAAGACCCTGCATGTGTCAGTTCTGCCAAATTTGATATGATGATGAAAAGCAGCAGTTGTGGGTAAAGAATAAGCCAGGGACTCAAGATTCAGAGACTTCCTCCCCCCCCAACACACAACATGAGCAATGAAGCTGCTGAAACCCCACCATCCACACCAGACTCTTCGCAGACTCCCCCCCTGCTCCTCACCTACTTCCTGAATGCTCACAGCATGTTTCCAGAGAGGGACCAGAAATCACTCAGGACAAACCCCCATTTTATAGCCCAAAGGGCTGGAGCCTGCCCCATTTCCACCTAGGACCATCCAACTGAGCTGCCTAGGCTTCCTGCCAATCCCTAGTGTTTTGCCCGATCTCATGGGTGGAGTGCAGAGGAAGTGGGGACAGCAGGGCCATGTTACTCCCTACACAGACACAAAGAAAGCTCCAGGCAGGACCTCAACTCAAGTTCTTCAAGCCCCACAGTCAAGCCTTACCAGGATTCAGGGAAATACTGACAGCAGAGGCTTCACCTAGATAAAATCCCCTCCATCCTGCCTACATGCTGACCTTCCCCACGGCTGACAGTCTTGGTAAGACCTGCTCTGGTTCACATAATGTCCCCTGGGATCCTGTTGGCTGAGTAAAATGCTGTCCGAAATAGGCCAGGCCTTCAGAGAAGGGACTCCTGCTCCTCACCCAAGTGACCCACTTCCATGGCTGCTGCATCACTGCCCCGTGGTGGCTGTCCTGCGCTAATGTGGATAAGCCTTGCCCCTCTCAGAGCTAGCTTTTCCATCTGGAAAATGAGGGGTCGGGCTAAGCAACAGCCAGGCATAGGGGCTCAGAGTCCGATGCCCTTGGAGCACACTGGGCAGCTCCCCAGGACCAAGGCAGGCAGAGGAGGCAGTGCTGAGTCCTACCAGGCCCTGCCATCCACCCCATCTGTACACACACAGCTCCCTCATCTAGGAAGGCCTCCAGAGGCCCATCCACGGGACCAAGAGAAAAACGCCGAAGAAGGCCTCTGGAGCATGTCTGTACCTCATTCCGTCCTCAAGCACTCTGCAAGGTCAGAACTGGGGCCCGCAGTTTCAACATTAGACAGAAAGCTTGCAGCAGTGTTTGGTCTGGGCTGAGCAGGGATTGTGAGAATGAGCTCTGGCCAAGACTGGCCTTACACAGCTTGGTTGCTCATGTCATGCCTGTGGCCAGGTGTGAGGTGTAGTGAGGGAGAGAATAACTAATCCGTCGTTCCTTCAGCCAGTGCTCACCAGGCTCTTCCCACACACTGCATCCCTTGATGGGGAAGGAGGCACAGGGAAGAGAGACGGAGCTGTGAACTTGGCTGACCCTGTAAGGCTCTCAGACAAGTGACCAGGCAACAAAGTTGGGACTAGTGTGGGGGTGAGGTGCCTAGGGTGCAAAATGGAAGGAGGCACACTCACTCCTGGCTCTGCACTTGCAGAGGTCCCCAGGGGCAAGCACCTTTTTCGGTTTCATGCCCTTGGCTTCTCACCTGTCTCCCCCTAATTGCAGCCCTGCAAGACTGTGACAGTCCAGGGTGGTGGGTACTTCTTGAAAAGGGTAGGGCTGTGATGGCTGGGGCAGTGGTTCCCTTTCTAGTCTGGGGGGATTGGAAGTTTTCACAGTGGAAGTGAGGAGTTTAGACTCCTGGAAAAGGTGACCACTCTCAGTCCGGCTGCCTGTTCACCTCCGTCCTGACGACCAAGCCTTAGCCAGGGCTGTCAAGAGCAGGTGGGCCATGGCCAGCATCACGTTCTCCTCTTGCCCCTTTGCCAGAGCAGACCAGGCCAGGGAGCTGAGCAAGTGGGCTCCTGGTGGCAGGAGCACAGTGCCCTCAGGGCACAGCTAGAGAGGAAGGAGTCTAAGCCCACCGAACCAGTCCCAGCTTGCCTGGGAGTGCCCCTAGGGGCCATGTGCCCTGCCTGCGCTACCCAGCAGCCAGTGGGGCTCCATGCCAACCGGGCTTCCTGGGGAGGCAGAATGTCAAGGAGGAGAATGAAAGCAGGTGTCTATGCCTGGCGGAACCTTGTCTCCGACTCGCTCTGCTGTCCGCAACGGTTTCTGTTTTGTATGTGTCTCTGTTAATAGGTCTGTACCCGTTTCTGTGTCCGTCAGTCTTTCCGTGACCCCGTGCTTTTTGTTCCTCCCTCTGTCTGTCCCTCTGTCTGTGAGTGATGTGAGGTCGGGCAGGGGCAGTCGCAGCCTTGTCCTCTCTCGCCCTCATTGGTTCGCAGCCGCTCCCGCCCCCCGCCCAGGACCTGAGCGCGCTGAGCCGCCTCAGCGCTCAGTCTCCTGCTCAAGACTGGAGCGCAGCAGCGCGCACGAGTGGGACAGGCTCGCGGCTCACGGGGCGTCTGCACAGGGACTCGAGGCTGCGGGACTGCTCGGCGGCTCGGCGGCCGCGGCGCCGCAGGACGCGGAGGACTCCCCGCCTTCGCCTTCGGTGCACTCGGCGTCCAGGTGGCGCCCAACAGGGACCCGAGTTGCGGCCGTGCTCACCAGGCACCTCTCGCCGCCGCTGCAGCCCAGAGGCGCCCCGGAGCGCGGAGCTCATCGGAGCTGGGGGTCCGAGCCGAGGGAGCAGCTGTAAAACCTCCAGACGGGTGATTCGGCGCCGCGGGTGGACGCGGGGAGACACGGGGAAGCCCGAGGGGCGTGGAGCCGACCAGCTCCCAGCCCGGGGGTCTGCCAGCCCGTGGCGAGGACTGCTGAGCGCGGAGGCGAGTGAGCGGCCGCGGCCGACTCTGCGGCCCCGGCGGCCCCGAAGGCACGACTCCCGGTCAGTCGCGCGCAGCAGGGCAGGAGGGAAGCGCCATGGAAGCGCCGGGTGGCGCCGGTCCGCGCGAGGCGAAGTAAGACAATCCGGCCGGGGTCGGGGACCTGCGGGCCATGTACGGCGACGTGTTCAACGCCACCAGCGGCCCCGAGGCGGCGGTGGGCGGCGCGCTGGCCCTGGCAGCCACGGTCAAAGCGGAGGGCGCGTTGCCGCTGGAGCTGGCCACGGCGCGCGGTATGCGGGACGGCGCGGCCGCAAAGCCCGACCTGCCCACCTACCTGCTGCTCTTCTTCCTGCTGCTGCTCTCCGTGGCGCTCGTCGTCCTCTTCATAGGCTGCCAGCTGCGCCACTCGGCCTTCGCCGCGCTGCCCCACGACCGCTCGCTGCGCGACGCCCGCGCGCCCTGGAAGACGCGGCCGGTGTAGCGGCGCAGCGAGCCAGGGCCAGCGGGCGCCGTGTCCCGGTCTCGCCACGAGCAGTGGGTGTGAGCCAGGCAGGACGGGCCTGACGCCAGGGTCGCTGGCCCCTGGGCACACTGCGCCCTGACCCAAAGACCCTTCCCGACCTCGAGTGTCAATCTGGGCGTAAAGGGAGTAGGGGGCGTCAGGACTACGTGGGGTCCGGCTCCTAGTAGCCGCGGGGTAACGAGGTTCTGGGCCCCCGGCCGGGTCTTTCCTCCCCCGGACAGTGGTCCAGCCCGGACCTTCCTGAAAGACGGCGCGCCACCGGGACGTAGGCGCCTTCCTCGCCGCCTGCTGAGTGCCTCACTTTGCGCACGGAAAGGGGCAGGCACGGCCGGCGCGCGACCTGCCTGTCGGACTCCCTGGCTGTGGCTGTCTTCCCGCGGCTGTCACCGCCTCCCCTACTCTTCGGCTCCGAGGACCCCGTTAGGATATGAGCGTGAACTCAGCGGGACTTTGAAATGGTGGCCCTCAGGGGCCTCATGTCCTGGGGGAAGTGAGGGGACGCGGAGTTTCACTAGGTCCCGCCTGGGTCCAAAGGCTCAGTTTTCTCTGCGGGCACGGGCGGAAGGGAAGCCCGTTTAGAGGCATAGGGTCCCATCGGCAGCGCCCTGTGGTCGGGGATCCGCGTCCCACATCTCCAGGGGGCCGCGTTTCTGCAATAAAACCTCACTGAATTAGACCCAGTGCTGAGAACGCTCTGGTCATTGGCTGCGCCTCTTTGGAAAGAGGGATCAGGGCAGGGCATCCCGCGCAGCCTGAGAGCCAAGCGCAACCCGTCATTCGCCTCGCTGTGGCCCAGGTCAGTTTTAATACTTCCTCTTCTCCAGCTTTTCTCCAGGGTTAGTCAGTTATTTTTATGCGAAGTGTTTTCAGAGCCGGTCTCAAAAGAGGAATTGCTGCCTAGTCTGCTGAAAAAAATATCCCTGTAGTGAGGCTCCATGGTGATCTTTCTTTCCCTGTCTCTCCTTTGCTCTCAAAGCCTCCCTGGGCCTCAACCTTTCCAAGAGCCATTACTGGACCAGAACCAGCTGGTGATGGAAGGGCCTGAGGGTCCGGCGATGGGGACAGCTGCTCAACACTTCTTCCCAAAGAGGCAGGTGGCCAGCTCTGGAGAACACAGCAGAAAACAATAGATGAATAAACCGCGCTAGGAGGAAACGATCTCAAAGAACCTGAGAGGGAACAGAAAGATTTGAGATAACCTTGGCCATTTTCAAAGTGAAACTATGCTAAGGCATTTTTATGGGGGGTTTAAAATAGTTTCAGGAGTCACCTGGCTCCGTGGGACACTGGAGCTTAGAGAATGTTAGGCTGAAAAGGGGAATAGGTAGATTATCTAATCAGTAGTTTTAAACCATTTGGCGGTCACTCAGGTTTTGAGAATCTAAAGAATGCCAAGGACACCTGCCTATGGCACAATGCAAACAGGCACCCAATTCTGCAAACTGGTCTAAGGGCCCAAGCTGAGGCTCGGTGACTGATGTGCTAGGGCTCAGGCCAAGGCTCCCACCACCACTTCTCAGCCATGCCCAAGAGACCCTCCTGCCTCCTAATGGCAGAGATAAGCAGAAGACTACGATTCACCTTGGGCTACATTATTATTATTATTATTATTTTTTTTTTTTTAGGCGACACCACCTTTGCTTGACCTCACAGTTTGCAAGGACCTTGTCAGCTTACAATCCTTTATTTTTTTACGCCTACAGCACCTGGTCTTCCTAGGTGATCTCTCATCCAAGTACTAACCAGGCCCGACCCTGCTTAGTTTCCGAGATCAGATGAGATCAGGCTTGTTCAGGGTAGCATGGCTGTAAATCATTATTATATCTTGAGAACTAACACCAGCCAAGCCCTAATGATGCTAATTCTCTAATAACCTCACAGAACATTTTAGTTTGGTCTTTGGGAATGTAACCAAACCTCTCCAGCCTGCAATAAGGGTAACCCAGCTAATCTGTGTGATTCTTAGTTGCAGTGAAGACTCAATGGAATAAATAGGAGGAGACATGAGGCCCCCCTGGTTGCCCTCTGCTCTTCCACAATCGTGTGATGCCTTGGAACCACCTTTGGAGAGGTGGCCACAGTAAACTAAAAATAAGACTAGAACCTGTTTGGCATGATGAAATCACACAATGCTGATATAGGGGACCCCTCAGCCTTGGTCTGAGGGCTGTGAGGGGTAGGAGACTAACATAGAGGCGGAGTACTCTTCCTCCACATATCCCATGGATAGAGCTGAAGGCAGTGTGCACAGCAGTGAAAAGCACATGCTCTGCAGTCTCACCGACTTTAAATCCCAACTCCACTGCTTACTGGCTGTGACCCTGTGCAAATTATTTAATGTTAGCCTGTTTCTTCATCTGCGAAGGGAATACTGCATCACCTAGCTCCACGACATAATACTAAAGGACCTAGTCAATGTAACATGCTAGCACTCAACTGTTAGCTATTATTATAACTGAGCCTTAGACTTGAGGCAACACCACTGCTGAAAGCTGGCCCGCAAACAGGATGTGCCATCCCTATCCCTGTGACCACAAACAAATGCAAGGACTGGTCCTTGCAAGAGAGACTATGAGTGGATGACTGGGTTGGAAGTCATCTGGAGTACTTGGGCCAGAATCAGCTAAAGCTGAAGGAGGG
>NW_006443124.1:8335106-8335370 GCF_000325575.1 Pteropus alecto
CAGTTCTGATGACAGGTGAGGGGGTCAAATTTTAGGGAAGGTTGTGGCAGATTCCAGGAACCAGGAAGAAGCAGCATACCGTAGTGACCAAGAGCCTCAGTCCTGAAGTGAGGTAACCTGACCTTGGCCATTCACTCTGTGCCTTGATCATGTTTCTGGATGTCTGAGAGCCTCAGTTTCCTCATCTGTAAGATGGAGATAATAGTATCTGCCTCAAGATTTGTAACTACATGAAGCTCTGTAGGCAGTGTTTAGCTCATCTTC
>NW_006443124.1:8336542-8357573 GCF_000325575.1 Pteropus alecto
AGACATGAGGCCCCCCTGGCTGGCATGATGAAATCACACAATGCTGATATGGGGGACCCCTCGGCCTTGGTCTGAGGGCTGTGAGGGGCAGGAGACTAACATAGAGGCGGAGTACTCTTCCTCCACATCTCCCATGGATAGAGCTGAAGGCAGTGTGCACAGCAGTGAAAAGCACATGCTCTGCAGTCTCACCGACTTTAAATCCCAACTCCACTGCTTACTGGCTGTGACCCTGTGCAAATTATTTAATGTTAGCCTGTTTCTTCATCTGCGAAGGGAATACTGTATCACCTAGCTCCATAACATAATACTAAAGGACCTAGCCAATGTAACATGCTAGCACTCAACTGTTAGCTATTATTATAACTGAGCCTTAGACTTGAGGCAACACCACTGCTGAAGGAAGAAGCTGGCCCACAAACAGGATGTGCCATCCCTGTGACCACAAACAAATGCAAGGACTGGTCCTTGCAAGAGAGACTATGAGTGGATGACTGGGTTGGAAGTCATCTGGAGTACTTGGGCCAGAATCAGCTAAAGCTGAAGGAGGGTGGAGATACAGGAGGCTCTTAGGATCCCTTAATAAAATACAGACCCGAGGCATCAAAAAGTTAGAGCTAAAAAGTGCTAAGATGGAGACAACTTGGAAAGCATCCCTCTGATGTCTCTACAGGGTTGCAGTGGCCTCGACCACCTAAGCCGAAGGCTTGAGCGCTTCAAATGAACACATATTTCTGGAGGAAACACCTAAGTAACTGGGCCTGCACAGAGCTGGAATCTAGAAACCAAGCAGGGTCAGTGAGAGGAGCTAGACTAAGGCTCTGTTTTTTGTCAGCACTATAACCCTAATTTCATTCCCTTCTCTAGTCTAGTGCCAGCCTAGTTGAACAGTAATGGGCCCTTGCTCATAAAGAACCTAGCCACAGATTCTCCCCCAGAAAGCAGGGGTGTGGCTGAGTTCATGTCTGCTCTCTACCAGCACGCAGGTAAGTGGACTACAATGTGGTAATTGGACATTTAGATGGATATCCAGGAGGAAGGTCTATAGACACACTTCCTCCTGCCCTCTGCTCTTCCACAATCGTGTGATGCCTTGGAACCACCTTTGGAGAGGTGGCCACAGTAAACTAAAAATAAGACTAGAACCTGTGACATAGGTGTTTGGGGTGCAATGCCATAACCAGGCACTGGGAGCAGACAAGAAGTGTAAGAATACATTTCTGATGACAGGTGAGGGGGTCAAATTTTAGGGAAGGTGGTGGCAGATACCAGGAACCAGGAAGAAGCAGCATACCGTAGTGACCAAGAGCCTCAGTCCTGAAGTGAGGTAACCTGACCTTGGCCATTCACTCTGTGCCTTGATCATGTTTCTGGATGTCTGAGAGCCTCAGTTTCCTCATCTGTAAGATGGAGATAATAGTATCTGCCTCAAGATTTGTAACTACATGAAGCTCTGTAGGCAGTGTTTAGCTCATCTTCCACATGTAGTAAGAGCTATCATTCTTACTAAACAGGGTTACTTACCATTGCAGAAGTGTCTGCTGCAACACAAACAGCAACTGCTTTCTCTCAGGGACTTGCAGTCCTTTTTCAAAAGGTATGTGCTATCACAAAACAGTAAGAGGTCTGCCACTTCCCAGCAAGTATGCCCAGAGTTAGAGAGTAACTGTTCTAGGTCTTTTCTCACTCTGCACTTTCTGCTAAACTAGCTCAACCACACTCATAGCTTCAGGTGCTTTTCAAATGACTCCAGACCCTATCCCTGAGCCCGCTCAACACCTTCATTTGGATATCTTATAGGGAACCTCAAACCCAACATGTCTAAAAGTCATCTTTCCATATAAAGTTGATCTTCCAGTCTTCATCTCAGTAAACTGCACCAGCAGCTGATTGCCCAAGTGAAAAACACATGGTGGTCATTCTTGACCCCCACTCTTCTTCACCCTCCCACCTGCGACCCATCATCACTCTACTCCATCTACTGCCCTCCATCTCCACCACACCACCCGAATTCAAAGCCCAACAACCACTTTTGCCTCTCGCCAATCAAAGCACACATTAGATCCCATTATCTGCCTTCAGCCTGTTTACATTCCAGTGGTTTCTCCTTGTTCTCAGAATTTAAAACAAAACCTTGGCTTACAAGATCCAGCATTATGTGCCCCCACCAACCTCTCCAGCCTCATCTCCTTAACTCCTCCTGTACTCTAGGCTCTAGTTACGATGGCCTTTCAATCTCTCACGTCCCCCTGCCTAAGCTGGTGGTCTCGCCATCTGGCTAATGCCGTCTCATCCTTCAGGCTTCAACTTATGTATCTCTTCCTCAAAAAAGACTTGCCTGAGCTCTCAGATAAGATCAGTTATATTCATTCATGGCCCACGGTTCCCTTATAACAGATATTAAGCATGTAATTCATAGGCTGTCTCTCCCCTACTAACATGTAAGATGTATGACATCCACCTTGTTCACTGCTGCTTTCCCAATGCCTAGCATCGTGCTAAACACACAAAAAAACAGGAACCGAAGAAGTATTTGTTGAATGAAATACAGCGGAAAGACAAAGCTAGAGGTTAAGATAAATTTGCCTGTGGGATCTTCATCTAAACACCTCACCTTTGACTTTCTGCCTTAAACTAAACTTGTATCAGATAAAATATTGAGTTGAACTTTCCTTACTGATTGACCCTTTAAGTGGCCTGTTTCCTGGAGGCGGTAATCCACCAAGTTGTTAGCAACTGACATTTATCTCCATCGATGTAACACTTCAGTTATTATTCTATCTTATGCAGAAGCTAAAGAACATAAAATTTTAAAGTTTGTTCTTTTAGCCATTTCTGCTTGAATTACTCTTTTCCTGTAGGGACGCTGAGATCTTTGCAGTATCATTCATGTGCCTTCTGAACTGCCTTGATGAAGAATCAGTTAACTCACTACTTCACATATCGAATTCCTCACCATTTCCTGCACTTGGATCAGATTTCCTTCTCAATGAGCCCTTCCCTGGCTTTCTGATCTAAAACTTCAACCGCCTCTACCCTAACCCGATATTTAAATCTCGCTTTCCTGCTTTACTTTTTCTCTTTAGAACTTACCAATACTCTATATTTCACTTAGCTTGTTTTATGTCTCTATAACCAGAATGATGCTCCTTGAGGGAATGAATTTTTGTTTTGTTCAGTTTATCCTCAGCCTGACATGGAATACACCCTCAAATATTAGTTGAACAAATGAACCAACAATACTGCTCAGGACCAGAAAAATATTCATTCAGAAAAGCAGAAGCAGAGTCTATTTTTTAGTTTCCTTCTCAAAGCTCCCAAACTGATCAAATAACGCTAACTAGATAGGAACTGAAATCTCTAATATGTTATAGCATCACTTTCCATGAGGCAAGAGATGACCCCGCTACAGCTCTGCTGTCCAGCACAAAGCTTGACCTGTAGTAAGCACTCAGTAAGATTTGGTGAGACTAAGTGAATGAGCAAGTATTAATTAGGTTACAGTCTGAACAGTTATAACAAAGGACACTCCCCACCTCCATGTTTCTTGTTCACTTAACCTTCCAGGAGTAGCAGAGCTGTCGTCCTCATCCCTTGGCTTCCACATCCACTTCAAGGTAGCTACTCTAGCTCTTGCCATCATATTTGCATTCTAGCCATTGGGAAGCGGAAAGGTGCAAGACATTCCTCTTTGAAGCAGTATGCCGAAATGGCATGTATCATTTCTGCTCAAATCCAATTGGTCGGAACTTAGTCACACGACCATATCTAAGCTGAAAGGGAGGCTGGGAAGTGTGGTATGCAACTGGACATAGGTGTTCTTTAATTAAGGAAAGGGAGAATGAGTATTGATTGGTAAACTTCCAGCAGCTTATTAAACAGACAAAAGGAAAGCACCGTTCTTTTCGTAGGGAGATAAAGCTTTGCAGTCTTACTACTTATACATAATAGTTCGTACTTGCATTCATCATCTGCATCTTCTTCGCTGTCAATAACTTGGGCTAAACAAATTCACGGAATTTTCTGTAAAGAAAAGGTAATCAGGGAACATTTACCATTAATCCTAACTAATGTTGGCACAGCCTGTCAAGCCTCCCTGTGCTTTTTCTCCCCTGACAACCACATGCACTCTTCAGTAAAAGTAATCTTTCATTCTGAAGGACAAATACAGGGTGCTACGTTGTCTCTCAAAGGCATTACTTGTGGAGTCCCACCCAAAGGCCTGTCCCTCATTCACAACAGTTGGGGATGATATTAGAGAATCTAAACCAGGGCACTAAAATCAAACTATAGGGCTCTTAACACTGCCACCCTGTAAAGCTGTAAAATAAAAAATACACTTTTTTGGTTATTTCCTTTTGTCAAATATATCCAGAGAAACTTGTCCCCTTTGGACTTTCTCTGGGAAAATATTAATGACTGTTATTCTTTAGTTTCTCTAAGCAATAATTCCAGTAATCATAACTTTGGAGTAAAGGTCTAAACGTTCAAAGAGAATATGACTGTTCTCTCTTCTTAGTTGAGTTTTCCCCTTTCTTCTCTTATGAGGCATGTAATAAAGAGATTAGTTAAAAAGCGCTGAGCTAGAATCCATTCAACTGTTTCATTATATAATTTAAAAGCTGAATTCTAGTTTTAAAAAATCGCGTTTCAATACTCTCATTCACTCAACAAATACTGGAGTGCTTACAAAATGTCTAGACCTGTTCTCGCAGCGGAAACACAGGTCTGGCCTCATACAGCTTATATTCCATGAGATAAGACAGTGTACTATAAATAGAGTGAAGAAATATAGTTGGATGGTGATCAATGCTATAAAGAATGAAAAACTTTTTTCTCTCTCCTTAATTTCCAAGGTCTTTTCTTCCTTCTTTCTGAAAGCCTTCCCAGATTAATCCCAAGTAGGGTTTGTTGTTGTTTTTGGTCACTTCAGTAATCTCATTAAAATATCTGGATAGGTAGGCTTCACGTTTATACATTTTGAAAAGGTCTGCCATTCAACAAAATAAGAGATAGAAAAGGGAGGACAATGTTCTCTCAGGTATATAGAAGTCAAGAAACACTTCAGAACCAAACCAATTTCTCTTAGAACCCTTTCAAAAGGGGAGCTTTAGCTATACCCGTATTCGCCTAATGTCAAAGGACCAAAGATATAGTGACTACCATAACAGGTAAGGGTACACGCATACAAGTGTAGTAGTTAGCTATTGTTTGGAGGGTTTTAGTTTGTACTTTTTCTGTACTGTTAAAATTCTCTGAATTTATCTCGGATATAAGTATTTAAAAGGAAATAACAGGTGAGGTTTTTACTGGATGGAGAAAGGGGACAAAGTATAAGAAGGCTTTCAAAATCCATCCCCGGACTTCAAAAACCTGCCTCAGGAAACCTCTCACAGGAATTATACAAACATCCACGTGACAGAATATGGATAATGAAAGAGTCTTAACCATCAGCCTTCCACTTCCATCCAATATATTTTAATATGGAGATGGTTAAGCAAGCTGCTAACTCTTTCAATTTTCCCTATAGCCTCATTTCCCTTTCTTTGAAATAAAACCACAAAAAGTGATTTAGATGAAAAGAACTCAAGATTTTTTTTCCCCACAAAAATCAGTTTATTAAAGATAGACTTACAAATTCAACAGAACCAAAAACACAGTAATATTTAAAATGTTAAAATGGGGGAAAGACTTTTTAAAAATGGTTCCTTCTTAGAATGATATATACTACAGAGCTCTGAAAAAATACTTCCTTATAAGCTTACCCAGCCTGCTGACAGCCTTCTTTAAATGTTTATAAAATACTGACTGCATCAAAACTGCAAGAATATGAAATAGCTTTAGCCACTGAGTCTCATGTCTAAAAGAAAATTGAAGCAGATGTCAGTTTCTCCTCTCATCACCTGAACTGTTTTGGCTAAAGCAATTTGAAAACTAATTATCTTAAATCTGCGAGAGCTGACACCTCTCACTTTCACTGAGATCTTTTGCCAGAACAGATTTTATGTTTTTGAAATATTCTTCTAAAACTGTCAGTGAAATCGCTGCTAAATACCTTACTAAATGCCTTATATTTGAAATAAAAAGGCATAAGAAGGAACTGATTTTAAGAAATGAATTGATTTGATGAAGTTTTCTCTAAAGACAATAAGAGCTTTTACATTTATTCTTTTGGGTTAAAATATTCAGTTTGAATTTTTCTACTTTTCTAGTGGGGCACAGATTTTCACCATCCCTTCCTAATGAGAATGAGTTTGCATTTCTAGTATATATAACACAGAGGTGGCAAAAGTATGTACTTGGTAGAGATGATTAAACTGTGATTAAAAAAAATAATTTAAGAAAATACGAACAAAGCTAATTCACAAAATGGATAATCACAAGTTGATCTAAAGTGAAGCAGCATCAGAAATAATTCCTCTGAATCAAAAAAGTATAAATGTTATAATAATAAAAATATGAGTTCTTATGTGCCAGACTTTATTTGTATTACATTATTTAATCTTCCCCTAATCCTATGACTTTTACTTTACAGATCAGGAAATTAGGCACAGAGAGGTTAAACAACTTGCCTAACGGCACAGAGTTAAGAAAGCTATGAGGCCCAGGATTCAAATGCAGGCAAGTAGACTCCAGAGCTAGCTCTGCTAAGACCTATTGTATTTTCCAATATAGGTCAAGACCTCTCATTTATAGATGGATCTAGAGAAGAGAAATTAATGGTTAAACTAAAAAATTCCAGACTCTAGATCCAAATCCCTTTTCAAAACAAAACAAAACTAAACAAAGAAAAACACATCAACTCTCCTACAAACAGAATGGAAAAATATTGATCAACCTGAGCAAACCTCATGCTGCGTGGAAAGGCATGGTGTTCCCATTTTATACCACTAGTGCACAAATACAGATAACACAGCTGGTCACAGCAGCTGACAATGTCGTCCCTTTTATAACTCAATGAAATAAGTCAAAACAGAGCACCAAATCCCCTCCCCCTAAAAAAGAAGAAAAAATCCACACACATATTAAGTGGGTTTTGAGGTTTATTAAAATAAAGTATTAGCAAACAATATGCAAAAATGAAGTTCTTAAGAGTTATGGCTTTGAAAAGCATGATATAGTAAAACCTAATACATTTTTATAAGTATCAAAAAGATAACAGAATTGAAGCATGTTGCTAGAATTTCATTTGCTACAACAAAAAGAGAAGCAGAACAAATACAAATAAGCAGACCTATACTATAGTGCAGCCATTGGTTTGGTCTTTATCATCTGCACATGAAATATCTTTTTAAGAGAACATGGGTAGGTACGTACAAATATCCAGTTTTCACGATTACAATCTTATCCAATTTTAAAATAAGTGATTTTCAAAATGCAACCTTAACCAACCAGGTTAAGAAGAAAACCACTTGCCCAACTATTATCTTCAAGAGTCCCTATAATTAAAATACTTTATGAATAAATCAAAGCAACATCATCTGCAATCAATGGTATTAGAAGGGAAAATCTGACTCTAAAAGATTTCTTTTTCAAAGAACTTGGGTTTGTTTGGCATCACTGGAGTTTGGTTATAACTAACAACAGCTAGTATTAACAAGGCACTACCTAATAACTGGGCGGGGGGTGGGGGCGGTTATCTACCTGTACACAAAATCCTGAACATTTTAAAAAGAGAATCTTCAAATAAAACCTTAAAGGACAATGGTATGATGATTTTAAGAATTTTAAGAACAGAATTATTTAGACAAGAACCATACAAACCGTTTTCATTTTGCCATGAATGACAGAAGAATCCTGCTCTGTATGGATCTTTTTCAACAAAACAGCTCATCACTGGTTTTGCAGCAATTGCTACCAGCAAATATTACAGCATAAAGTCTTACTTTTTAAAAAACAAATTGATATGTAAAATCCCTCACTGTGGTTTTTGTAAACCATCTAATTTTCAGGTAATACTTCAATTATAACATAGTTGTATTTCAGAAGATTTGTTCATAACAAAGGCTTGATAAAGACTGTTACCTCTTGTAGTCAGGACATGCTAAACTGCAATCCACTGAATTCCAAAGAACTGTCCAAGTTTCTGTGCAGCAGGTAGAACTATTTATGCAAAAAGATGCCCACTTCCAAACATGCATCTTCTATGAGAAGAAAACCTCCCCAAAATCCTACCTGTACCAACGAGAAAAATGCTGCTGTTCTGGGAAAAACAGGCATCAAGCCTGAAGATTACCACCCCCCTCCCCCGAAAAGCTGCCCTAGTTAGGATCTGAGGAGACCATCCATAAACCAATGCTTAGGAAAACTCACTCCCATAAAAATCACCAAACACTTCTAAAACCACCAGGCTATCTACTATCTTAAATGATTAATGCTTATCTAGCTGATGGGTATAAAAAGGAAAACATACTTATATTCTCACCTGAGAGATTAAGTGAGGAGTTAACTAAGAAGACAAGGGCGGGCTCTGAACCTCCTAAACTTAACAGGTCCAAAATTTAAGTCATCACTGGGAGCTGAATTCAGTAATTATCAATAGATTCTTCCTTCTTCAGGAAGTATAAAAGGTATTAATATATTTTAAGTAGAAAAGTTATAATGATCCAAAGTAATATTAAACAAATAACTAGAAAAAGTATAAAGAAATGGATCTAAACTGGTATATTAGATGCTCTCTATAATAGAAGCACAGCATTTAAGCAGGTACTATCCAACTTTTTAGTCTCTCTGCTATTAGTAGGGTTTCTTTTTCTGTATAAACTTTTCTCTTCAGCAGAACACTATTACAGGGGAACCGTTTCCCACAGGTACCCCCAGGTAGCACTGAAGGTTTTATAATGTGAGCCCCAGTTCTTGTATTGACAATACATTTCAGATCTGAATACTTACTGATCATTTTACATCCTAAAAGGATGTCTTACTCTCAAATGTATAAAAAGTATAAAATGGCTACATCTTCTTTCTGTACTATTAGATGTAGCTTACTGAACTATCTAGTAATCTTACTGTGGATTTCTCCTCAGAAACCCAGCCAATTCTATTGTTTTCTTATATAACAACAATAAAATGTGAAAAATGTTTATATGCTGATGTATATATTTGACATTTTGACTGGTCTTCCTCAAATTTTCTCTAAAAACAAAAAGTTACATTCCACAGATCAATAATACGCCTGCTAGTTTACATTCCACAACTTAAGCTAGGCAATACCAATCAGACCACAATATCTGTTACACAGAGATATTAGTCAAATACACCTCTTAACTTGCTTTTTTTCCAATCAATATCTTTTTGCTGTTTTAATTCATTACTGGGATTTTGATTCTATTCTTCTGCATTTACCAAATTAGTTATAATTTTATTATTCCCAGACTGTCTTTCTCAGCTGCCATACATTAATATGTTGTACATGCTATAAAATGATTATTTTACTGGTATTAATGTTTTATAAACCATTCTGGAAATTAAATAAAAACTTAATACTGTAATTTTCTGAAATGGTTTCTTTCAGAGGTATGGATTCTTTTCACTGGTCAGAATTGCACTTGCTCTTTAAAAAATCTTACTGGCAATTTTTATTTCCCATCCATGGATATTCAGCATCTTCAGGAATCATAGAAGCAGCTAGATAAAGTTTTCATTTAAAAGCCAGGGATGTGGAGTTAACAACTTTTAGGAAATACAACAGGCTAATGCTTTGTGAAACTCTTAACAGTTAATAGCTTCAGCATGGTCATTCGTGAGACACAACTCCATAGAGAAAACACAGAAAAGACCAATCACTTAAAATCCTAAAGGCTATGACATGAGTAAAAATAATTTTTAATTAACTCAACCAAAAACATCAATAAAACAATTTGATAGTTTCCACCAGCTGAAGCCCACTGAAGTTGATTACATGTATCTGTCATTCGAGCAGGGTGATTTTTTCTACAAATTTGTTCCAAAGATTGTGCCATAAGCCTGGTTAAGTAAACCAATGATGTAAATTAAAATTGTTCTATCACTAAGCAAATAATATCCTCTTATCCTCTTTCATGTGGTTGACACAACTCTGGAAGATTGAGAATGCATGTCATGTAAAACGTATGTTTAAGGCTCAGGTGACTATCAGAAAGTATCCTCTTACCACCCTGTGAGCTGAAACACATATGGCACTTCATTTGAAAGAACTAAAACCATCCATTGGCTGCACTTTGTAAAAGCAATAAATAATGTCACAGAAAACAAGAGGAACTGCATTCTCTTTTCCACAAAAAATGCATTTTCTTCCTCATAAAAGCAGAAAGGGCAAGGCAAAAAGTCAAACCAAACTAACATTTTAAACAGAAGACTGACATGGCTCCAAATACTTTCAAAAGGCACCAGAACATAAGCTTCTTCTGATAGGTAAATTAGGTCATTGTTTTCATGCCATGATTATGAGTCCATCTTACTGCTCCCTAGAAAAAGAGGGTGAGTCTTTTACCCCACAGCCTTTAAGCATGATTGATTAAATGGATATTTTATAGTTTTCATGTCTTTCCTCTCTGAGAATTGTGTTCTGGGAGACTAGCATTCATATAGGTACTAAAAAAAAAAAAAAAAAAGGAAAACAACAGAGCATGGTAACTGAAAGAACAGTCTGTATTCTTTGATACATGAAAGTTTTAAAATCAGCTATCTCAACAACCACTGCTGATTCATTTAAGTATCAAGCTAGTAGCCTCATCCTTGGGGCCAGACTGAAGAGGCTCCTATGGTTACAGTACACAGGTCCTTGCATGGAGAGACTGATGCAAAACAAATAAGAGCAATGGGCTTAAGTACATGATTTCCCAACATTAATAACATCCATAAAACTGGAATTAAAAAGGCACCTTAGGTTGGAGCTACAGAATAACAGTCTTATAATCTAGGTTGAAAATACAACAAAAGCTAGAAAAAGCATAACTTCCTACAACTGTAATCTATAAACTGCAGTGTTTGTTAATACAAAAGGGTACCAAGGAAGTATGGATGAGCATCTAAGTCACTTGAGTGTGTTTCACAAAAGGTTACATTAAAAACTGTCACCCATCAAAGTGCAAAATAAAAGATTAATGCATCTCAAAATTAGAGTTCTTGCAACACTGGCCAAAAGCAGCAAACATAGCTGAACAAGGCCGTGCATGCACTGTCACTAGCTATAAAGTAGTACTTATGACAGATTCCAAGTAAATGACATATATTGAAAATCGGTTGTTGGCAATATATATTTTTTTTTTTTAAAAAAAGGAAATGTTTTACAAAAGATATACTGAGTGAAGTCACAATACAACAAAACATTTAGCTGTATTAAATGTAAATTTTATGGTGTCACCTATAAAACTATCACTCTGCTTTTACTGAACACTACTTGTTAGAGCAGTGCATAGTGTTCCTTCAAATAGATTTTTTTATAGTTTCTTTTAAGCCCCTACTATATGCTTTTATAGAACAATGAATTATACTTTTTTAAAGCTGGTGGGACAAAGAAACTGGTAAAAGTACAGCTTCTGGAGGATCAAGAGTGAAAGGGAAGACTTTTCACTGTTTACCCTCCCATACTATTATAATTTTTCATCATGTAATGTATTACTTTTTCAAAAAAATTTAACAAATTTTTCCTTATTGTTGGAACAAGAAGGCAAAAGTGTGTTCCAGTTTAAAATTAATGCCAAACTTTTGAACTGGGGCACGATAATTACTCTGCATCTTTCTCAACACTTTTGAGAGTTAATCACATGAACATTAATACAAACAAATGTAGATTCATCACAAAATACAAATGTATTGGTCACAATTATGTAGAAAAAAAAAATAAGCTGTTTTCCATGTAAGCTCACAGTATCTGTACTGAAAGTTTCCCTAAAATTAAAACAAGTCCACTAATAATAGAATTGAAAAGAATACTTCTGCACTATGAAACAGAAGATATGGGGTTCAGAGGAGAGCCCATCTGAGTGAGGACCTTATCTAACCACTGAAGAGGCCCGTGAAGATGAATCTCAATCCAACATGGGGTGCTGGTAACATCCTGCCGGTGATATTCTGCTCCCCAGCCCTATGAAAATGAACATATATCACAGCAAATCTCTCTTTAAACTGTCAACCAATCAAAACCAATTTTAACATACCAACAAAGATTAATAAGTGACATGCAGAATGTACTTTAAAATCATAAAAACAATCTTAGCATCATGGAGTAAAAGCAACACAATAGCTGCACTATGGAAAGATATATAAATTTTTCAAATAACATATAATTCCCTTAATAGAAGAAACCCCTAGAGCAAGATATGTTTCAGAATTTTTTTTTAATTTTAGAAAGTTAATACATTATAATATCTCATAATTTAAAAATTAATATTTCTACAATGAGATACATTCTCATTTAATGGGATAAATAAATCATATAAGTAGTCATATAAGTTCACGTCAGATTTTGTTACAAAAATAGTTTTTTCAGGTTTTTTTTTTAAATATCAGAAAATGCATTACAAACCTGATTAAGGTATGCAAGTGTGCTTAAAGTGGCAATCACATATCAATTATTCCTTAAGATGAAAAATTACTGAGATGAATTGAGCTGGAACACTTTAGCCTAAAACTCCAAAGATTATCTTTTTTTTTTCATTTTTATTTGCCTGTAATAATCAAACTCTCTGCTTTACTGCTTATAGTAATCCTGGCCCAGGACAACTGCAGGGGAGGGGCTGAGGGAGAAAAGATTAAATATGCAAAAGTCATGTTTCTATAGAAGTAGGGAAATATCAAACTGATGTATGTAACAGACCTATAGCAACGCAGCAAGGAAACACTGAACTGTGGGACTGAAAGCCAAACGAAAAAATCCACAGAGTATGTGACAGCTGCTCTTCTTTGGCTATATCCAAAAAGAACAGTCAATACAGTACAGGCTAGTTAAATATATCACTAAAATTCTTTCCGAATTTTGTTCCTAAACTATCATCTTTGGAATGCCAATAAAATCTAGCGAAAAGTAAATGATAATTTGAAAAGTTCTTTAAAACTTTTCGAATCCTTAATAGAACTTAGATACATGAAAAATAATTTTAGTATTCTAAAGAATTCTTTAAATCACTCTAATGCGATCTAATAATTATTAAATAAAGCTAAGGAAGTTAAAAAAGTTTTTAATACCAAATGCTTTCTAGCAATTTAGTATTAAATTAAACTGAAATTCTTTATAAATTCAGTCTCTATTAAATATCAAAATCAATATCAATATCATGTGTTTTATAATGTCTGGATTATAAAATAAAATCTTAGACTATCATATGGTTAAAGTCATAAATTCAAGAATTTCATTTAAAAACCTATTAAATCAGGTCAAAAGTAATTAGCACTTTTCATTTAACAAAGACTTTTTTTTATTATATCCTGAAGACACACAATATACATATTTACAGTGACTCAAGCTACAAATTACAACCCACTCACCTTGACAAAACTCATTCGAATGGTGCACATTTTGGTGAGCTCATATACTGCCTCAAACCCATGGTTGACGGATTGAGCCAGAAGCTGCGCGAACTCTTGATTGTTAAAAATTTTGAGGCTGCAGCTGCTGGGAATCTTACAGACAGTGGTAGGATGAAAGCCATGATGAAAGTTGCAGTTCCTACTCTGTACAAATATGCTGCTGTCACTGAGACACTCTGCATACACCTCTCCACCAACATAGTACAGATGAACACCTTAAAAACACCAGGTACAAGAGTCAACAAAGCAGCAGCATGAAACCAAAAAGGCTGTATCTGAGGTGCAACCAAGAATATTCACTCATCTATAGCAAACTCCCCAGTCTTTAGATAGAAGGCACCACTAGATGGCCTTATGCTGCCAGAGATAATTAAGAGGCTGATGTCTGCCTAAAACTAAAATTGTCCTCAAGTAACTAAGACTCAAGCCTCATATTAGGTTATCAATTCTTAGCGTTTTTTCCCTCTTTTCCAACAATAATTCATCATTTCTATGAAAGAAAGCAATTGCAAAAAAAAAAAAGCCAAAAAACAAAAAAGCACTTTATGACGAGTCTTTTCAAAGGAATGCTTGCTCCTATCAACAATCATAGTAATTTGGCAAAGGGTTTTGCACTCTTTTTGCTAATGGAGAGGACAGCTGCATTAAAAAACAAACAAACAAACAAACAAACGTAAGGCACATATGTAATTTCAAGTCACAGAAGGTGCCTTTAAATGGTAGATCTATTTTACTTTCCTAAAAAAAAATGTTTAGGTATTTAAAAAATACACATAGTGTGTGAATGTAGTTTCAATATTAAAGATTCAAATACACAGCTAAAGCTGAAGTTCCCAACTTTTCACTATGCAAATAGTGCTAAAAATACCATCCTTATACATACATACCTCTACACACATTTTAGTCACAGACTTGTATCAGGCTGTGACATTAAAAAAATTTTTTTCTGAGCAAAGAAAATGATCTGCAGAAGAGTCCTATACCTACATACTGGGGAAAAAAGGGAAAACTGAGTCTAGAATTCAAGAATTCACCAAGTAGATTTCTCTTGAATTATTCTACTATAGTGGAAAAATCAATGCATAGAAGTGAGGCATTTAACCTAAAATACCTAGTTGGCAGTAAAGTAAAAAAAGAATGGGAACTTTCCTTTCAACTTATTTTTGGCCACAGTATTTTTCTGAATCTCTTCTATAAGAAATGGCACACAATTATAGTTATGCACCTTTTGTTTTGAATTTGGACTAAGATTTTCTCAAATCGAAGAAGCAAAAAGCAGCAAGCGGTAAAAACAAAACTTCTTAAAGAGACAGGCAATACATTCTACCTGGGGCAGACTTCCTTCCTGACCACTTGATACACGAGACTCTGACCTTCCACTGCAGTGTGAAAAATTCTTTGTTATGGCAACTGTCTTGCAGGATGAATTATAAATAAAACCTAGTTACCTGAATCAAAAGGTGGGAGGGGTGGTAGTGAAGCCACTGAAGATATATGTCACTCAAACTCGGTTTCCTACCTGTAACCCTGCTCCTCTAACATAATCGAAATTCTTAGAAGCCATCTCAGCCCAAAATACTCCACAAATATATTATTATAATTATATATATAATATATAATTACAAATTATTAAAATATTTGTTGCATATTTACTATGAGCCAGGCACTGTTCTAGTTGCTAAAGATACTGCTGTTAATAAGGCAAATTTCTGAAAAGCTTATATTCCATTCAGAAAGATATTCAAAAAATAAACATAGAAGTAGTATGATTTCAGACGCTAACTACTATAAAGAAAAACTAAGCAGGATAAGGAAAAGAGGATTGATTAGGTCTTTACTTCAACATCTGCAACTTGAGGGCAGAGAACACAGCTTAAGCTTCTTTATATGCTCTAGCATCTTTCACAACAATGCATGGTACACAAGCAAGCACAACAAAAACAGACTTCAACTCAATGTAGAGATATGACAAAATTACCTTTTCCAATATGTCGCCTAGTGTTTTCAATTGTTGAATTACGATTAACATTTGACAATAACCCCAAGCAAAATCTACTTTTGTTATTGGAAGGGTCTGTGAATCCATCTACTAACACACTAGTAGAAGATGCATGAAAAGCTTCTCCAACACGATTGTTTAATTCATAGTAAACAATTGAACACCAATGTTTAGGCTCTTCATAGGCAACAGGCTGAACATCTGTGAACAAATCAAACAGAAAAAATGTTTAATAGATGATTATCATAAACTCCAGATTCTTTTATGTTTCCTTTCAATCCAACTCAAGCACTATATAAAAAAGAAAATTTTCAGATATTTCACTTAAATTTCACTGTCCTTCCTAGCTTTGAGTCTGTATCCAAAAAAGAAATACTGAAAAGCCTTGAATATGATGATTTTAAAAATTATACAAGTATAGGCAACATCACATTTCAAATGGTTTTTCTAGTCTGCTATAAAAAATATAATCCAGGTTTATATTAGCAATGACAAATCCATTTCCGCATTCTGATTTAACTATACCAGTATTTATAAAATTATTCTAAACAAAAATCTAAACTAAAAAACTAAGTGGGACTCTCAGCAAACTAGAATAGAGGGGAACTTCTTCAACTTGATAAAGAACATTTACAAAAAAACTATAGCAAACGTCATACTTATGAAAAACTAGAAGCGTTCCTGCTAAGATCCATAACAAGGCAAGGATGTTCTCATCACTCCTGAAAGTCCTAACTAAGGCAGTAAGACAAGAAAAGGAAATGAAAGATTTCTGTTCTGCAAGACACTGTCAAGGGAAGACAAGTCACAGACTGGGAGAAAAGATCTGCAAAAGACTTATCTGATAAAGGACTGTTATCCAAAACATACAAAGAACTCTTAAAACGCAACAAGAAAATGAACCACCCAATTAAAAAGTGGGTCAAAGTCATGAACAGACACTTCGCTGAAGATACTCACATGTCAAGTAAACATTTAAAAAGATGCACCACATCATGTGTCATCAGGGAAATGCAAAACAAAATAGCAATGAGATACTGCTACACATCCACTAGAATGGCCAAAATCCAAAACACTGGCAACATCAAATGCTGGTGAGGATGTGGAGCAATAGGAACTCACATTCACTGCTGGTGGGAATGCAAAAAGGTATAGCCACATTGGAAAACAGTTTGGTGGTTTCTTAAAAAACTAAACTTACACTTAGCACATAATGCAGGAAAAGTGCTCCTTAGTATTTACCAAAAGCAACTGAAAACTTATGTCCACACAAAAACTGCACATGGATGTTTATAGCAGCTTTGTTTACAATTGCCAAAACTTGGAAGCAACTAAGTAGGTGAACGAATAATTAAATCCAGACAATGGAATATTATTCAGGAGTTTAAAAAAAAAGGAGCTATCAAGCCATGAAAAAATATGGAGGAAACTTAAATGTAAGTTAGTAAGTAAAAGAAGCCAATCTGAAAAGGCTATATACTGTATGATTCCAATTATGTGACATTCTGGAAATGGCAAAATTAAGGAGACAATAAAAAGATCAATGGTTACCAGGGGTAAAAAGGGATGAACAAGCAAAGCACAGAGGATTTTTAGGGCAGTGAAACTAGTCTGTATGGTACTATACTGGTAGATACATATCATTATTTATTTGTTATAACCCACAGAATATACAACAGCAAGAATGAACCCTAATGTAAACTATGTATTTCTGGTGATAATGATGTTTCTGACAGTGCAGGATGCTGGTAGTGGGGGGTGGCTATGCTTGTAGGAACTCTGTACTTTATGCTTAGATTTGCTGTGAACCTAAAATTGACCTAAAAAATAAAGTCTGTTAAGAAAAAAAAATCACAATTAAGTAAGCATTATCTTTGAGTAAAAGGTGGTACACATTTTAAATGTTAAGTGCTAGAAATGACTATGGAAAAAGATTTACATGGAGTAAAAATACAGACAGTTCTGATTTATGATCATTTGAATTAAGATTTTTCAACTTTACAATGGTGCAAAAGCAATATGTATTCAGTAAAAATCATATGTATAATTTTGAATTTTTATCTTACCATCCTAGGCTAGTGATATGCAGTACGATTCTCTTGCAATGCTGGGCAGTGCAGCAAGCCACAGATCCCAGTCAGCCACATGGTTGCAAGAGTAAACAACGAATAATCTATAGTGTATTCACTGTTCAAGACGATTTTGCCCAACTGTAGGCTAAAAGTAAGTGTTCCGAACACATTTAAAGCAGGCTAGGCTAAGCTACGATGTTTGGGTAGGTTAGGTGTATTACTTTTATAACAATGATATTTTCAAATTATGATGTGTATATCAGGATGTAACCCCTCTATAAGCTGAGAACCATCTGTACTGGCCAAATTCTTATTTGTGTACAAGTCAACAATTCACAATGGGCACAACAGGTGGGAGGGACACATGGAAAAAAAAGGAAAATGAATGGTGGGGTAAACATAGTCCACATTTTCAGAAGAAGGATAATATAATTTATTGGGTATTACCCGACACTGTACACTAAGATCATTACATATATTATCTAATTCAATCAATATACTAATAATCCCTGTGTAGATATTATCTCTACTTATTTTATAAGTGGGGAAACTTAGGCTTGGAGATTTTAAAAGGCAACTCTGTTAAGCTGTAAAGCAAATAAGTAAAGATGCAGGAATTCAAATCCGGAAATTCATATTCGGAGACCTTTTGCTCTAAATGAAGGTAGATTCTATGAATTACAAGCAAATTAGTATGATAAAATTCCTACATAAATGCTAGACCTTGAAAAGTAAGACATTATTCAGATATTAACAAGACTATTGGGAGCCTGAAATTTAACTGTTCTTAGGAATGTGGGGCTCCTGGAAACACAGTGTAACATATAGTCTTTCAGTATTACCACGAACACATATAACATACAAAAACACCATTCTTTTAAGAATTGTATGAAGTGGCAGTACCTTACTTTTTCTAAACTTGTGACAACTAAGGAGGGTTTCAAAACAAAGTAGTTTTTAAACCACAAAGCAATACCTCTTCACACCCATTAGGATGGCTATTATTTTTAAAAAGTATTGGCAAGAATGTGGAGAAATTAGAACCCTAATGCACAGCTGGTGTAAATGTAAATGGTGCAGTACTATGGAAAACAGTTTGACAGTTCCTCAAAAAGTTAAACAGAAATACCATAAAATTCAGCGATTCTACTACTAGGTATATGATACCAAGTGAATTAAAAAGCAGAGACTCAAACAGATACCTGTACACCAATGTTCATAGCAGCATTATTCAGAGCAGTGAAAAGGTGGAAACAACCCAAATGTCCACCAACTGATACCTGGGTAAACTAAATGTGGTATATACACACAATAAAATATTATTCCGCCTTAAAAGGAATGACATTCTGATATAGATTACAACACAGACCTTGAAAACATTATGCTAAGTGAAATAAGCCAGACACAAAAGGACAATATGTTATATGATTCCACTTAGACGAAGGAACTAGAATAGGTAAATTCACAGAAACAAAATGTAGAATGGTAGTTGCCAAAGGGAGGGAGAATCAGGAGTTTAATGGGTACAAGAGCTCTGTTTGAGATAATGAAAAAATTCTAGGAATGGATAGTGGTGATGGTTGCACAACAGTGTGGATGTGCTTAATGCTACTAAACTGTACACTTTAATAACAGATCCCCAAAGTACACAAAGCAAAAACCAACAGAACTGAAAGAAATAATTCAATGGTAATAGTTGAGGACATTAATCTCCCACTCTCAATAACTGACAAAACAATTAGAAAGAAAGAGGACTTAAAAAACACTATCAGCCAACCAATTTGACCTAATTGAAACCCACAGATCCTATGATTCCCTACAAAACTGGAATGTATTTTTTCAGATGCATATGGAATATTCTCTAAAGTAGACCATATGCTCTGCCAGGTGTTGGCTAATGTTTTCTGCTCACCAAATCCAGAAACATATAAAAAGCATTATATACCATGACCAAGTGGAATGAAAATATTTTAGGTTTTTCAGGCCACATATTCTTCTTTAATAATCTTTTAATAATCTAAAATCCATTCTTAGGTCACAGGCTATACAAAAACATGCATAAAACAAGTCTCAATAAAATGAAAAGAAATGAAATCATATGAAGTATGTTCAATGCCCACAATGGAGTTAAATTAGGAATTAGGAACAGAAAGAAATTTGGGGAATCCTGAAATATGTGGAAATTGATTAACATGCTACGAAATAATCCAAGAGTTAAACAAGAAATTACAAGAGAATTTTAAAAAATTTTGACTGAATAAAAATGAAAACAAAACATCAAAATTTATAGTGTACAACTAAAGGCATTGTTAGAGGGAAATTAATAGTTTTGAACAGTTATGTTCAAAAAGAATGACTCAAATCAACAACCTAACATTCCACCTTAAGAAACTTTATAAAACGAAAAGCAAGCTAAACTCGAGCAGAATAAAGAAAATAACAGATTAGAATGGAAATCAATGAAAAAGCAAAAAGTTGGCTCTTTCTTAAGAGCAACAAAATTCACAATCCTTTAGCAAAGCAACCAAGAAAAAATCAACAACACACAAATTTCCAAAATCAGGAATGAAGACAACACTAATAACTCTCACAGAAATTAGAAAGATTATAAAGAATACTATAAAAAACTTTAAGCCAACAAATTAGACAATTTGAATGAAACGGACAAACTCCTAGAAAGATACAAATTACCAAAATTGACTCAAGAAAAAACAGATTCTGAACAGACCCATATAACTAAAAAGGTTGAATCATTTTTAAAAATCTTCCCACAAAGAAAATTCCAAGCCTAAATGGCTTCGCTGGTAAATTCTATCGAATATCTAAAGAAGAAATTATACTGATATTTTACAAACTCTTCCAAAAATAAGAGGGAACACTTCCCAACTCACATCATGAGACCATCATTACCTTGATTACCAATGCCAAAGAAGACATTACAAGAAAACTACAGACCAATATCGCTTATGAATATACAAGCAAAAATACTCAACAAAATTTCAATAAACCTAATCCGGCAATATATAAAAAGGATTATACACCTTGACTATACGAGGTTTATCCCTGGAATATAGACTGGTTTCACATCAGAAAATCAGGTCATGTAATATACCTTATTATTAAAATAAGAACAAAAAACTCCACATGACCATCTCAACAGGAACAGAAAAGGTTTTTGACAAAATCCAACATCCATTCATGATAAAAATTCTCAACAAACTAGGAATAAAAGAGAACTAGTAATTTACTGGCTAGACCATCCAGAACAATGTTGACTAGAAGCAAAGAGCAGACATTCTTGTCTTATTTCCAATTGCAGGGGGAAAGCAATTCAGTTTTACCATTAAGTATGAGGTAGCTGTAGGTTTTTTATAAATACCCTTTAATGACAAAGAAAGACAAAGAGAGACAGAAAGAGAGGGAGGGGGAGGGGGGAAGGAAAAAGTAGGGG
>NW_006443124.1:8357598-8362576 GCF_000325575.1 Pteropus alecto
CAGAGAAAGAGAGCGCGCGCGTGCGCGTGTGTACACGTGAGAGAGCGAGATGTTAAAGGCATCCAGGCTGGATAGGAAAAAACACTTTTCTATTCATAGACAACATGCTCCTGTATTTAGAGGACTCTAAGGAATCCTCAAGGGCACATACAAAAAAACCTATTACTAGAACTAATCGATGAGTTGAGAAGGTTGCAGGTTACAAGATTAATATACAAAAATCAACTGTATTTTTACATATTAATAAAGAATTCAAACATAAAATTAAACAAATTCCACTTACTTAGGAATCAATTTAAAAAGAGAAGCAGAAATAAAAAGTTTTACACTGAAAGCTGAGACGATCTAAATAGAGATTCCAGGTTTGTGCACTGGAAGATGATGGCAAATCTCTCCGAATTGATTTAGAGATTCAACGTGAACTCTATCAAAATCCAAACAAGGATTTTGGGGAACAAAAACTGCCAAACTTATACTAAAACGATGTGAAAATGCAAAGAACATAGAATAGCCAAACAATTTTGAAAAAGAAGAACAAAGCTGGAGAACTAACGCTTCTTTTTTTCAAAACTCAAAAATAGCTTTAGTAATCAAGATTACGAGGTACAAATATACAGATCAATGAATAAAATTGAGAGTCCTGAAATAAATGCTTACATTTATGGTTAACTGACTTCTGAAAAGGATGCCAAAGGAATTCACTGCAGAAATGATACCCTTTTCAACAAACAGTGCTAGAACCAACTGGATATCTACATGAACTAAGATGAATTTATATCTTTATCATACAAAAAGCTTAACTCAAAATGAATTATACACCTACATGTAAGAGCTAAACTTATAGAAGTTCTAGAAGAAAACCCGTAACAAAATTTTCATGACCTTGAGATAGACAATCTTAAATGCAACACTAAAAGGATACTCCAGAAAAGAAAAAAATTAAGCTGGACTTCATCAAAATTAAACTTTTGTGCTTCAAAAGATAGCATCGCGAGAATGAAAAGATGATCCAGAAACTGAAAACATTTGCAAATCACATATCTGATAAAGGAATTCTATCCAGAATATATAAAGAACAATTACAACTCAATAATAACAAACAACACAATTTAAAAATGGGCAATTGATTTAAATAAACATTTTACCACAGAAGATACAAGAATGGCTAACAAGTGCATAAAAAATGTTCAACATCATTATTCATTAGGGAAATGCAAATTAAAACTACAATGAGATAGCACTTTATACCCACTAGAATGGCTATAATAAAAAAGACAGACAATAATAAGTGTTAGGAGGATGTGGAGGAACTGGAACTCTCATATATTACTGGTAAGAATGTAAAATGGTACTGCTACTTTGGAGAAGTCTGGCAGTTTTTCTTAAATAGTTAAACTTACCATATGACTCAGAAATTCCACTCTTAGGTATCTAACCAAGAAAAAGAAAAACAATGTCCACACAAAGACCTATATGCAAATGTTCATAACAGCATTTTTCTTACTAGCCAAAAACTGTAAACAATCCAAATGTCCATCAACTGGTGAATGAATAAACAAAATGTGGTACATCCATAAAATGGAATACTGTTCAGCAATAAAAACAAATAAATTACTGATACGTGCTATAATATAGATGAATCTCAAAAACATTGTTAAGTGAAGGAAGCCAGATGCAAAAGACTACAGATGTGATTCTATTTATATGCAATGTTCAGAAAAGGCAAATCTACAGATACAGAAAACAGAATAGAGGATCTCTGAAGCTGGGTTTAAGAGTGGGGATAGACTGCAAAGACACAAGGGATATTTTTAAAAGGTTATGGAAATATTCTAAAACTAGATTGTGGCGATGGTACAAAATTTATATGGTATATAAATTATACCTCAATAAAGCTGTTTTTAAAAAGTGGCCAAGAAGTTTAAAAAAAAAAAAAAGGCAAACAAAACAGCAACAACAAAATAAATATGGTGAGTATTTCTCTTACCTCTGCTGGATATACTGGGCATAATCTGAGGAATCATATTATTGCTTGTATCCATGGGCTGGGAATTATCTTGACCCATTTGATCATCTGGTGGCATATAGGCAGGAGGAGGAGTATCAGCTAAGAGGAAGAAAATGAGACAAGTTAAAGTCCCAAAAGAATAGTTAAAATCTTAACCTGCTCAGTTATTCTAAAGAGACATTAAAAAGTTCATAAGTTTACCAGTTGGATTCATTACTGAATATCACATACAAAAATGTAGAATGCATCTTACAGCAAGGGAAAAGGAGAAAAAAACAGCACAACCATTAGCTACTGAAAACCTACTTTAAGTCCACATGTATTTGGTCCAATCCAGCATAGTAAGATAAGTGCTAAAATGCACAGAAGACAATTTAAGGCCAAGAATTCTGCCTTTATTTGCTTAGACTCATATGCTCAGAGAAACTGCAACTACTGGAAATCAATCTGAAGGATGTAATTATCCTAGTTTGGGGTATGTATTAAATTATCAAGATCATCATATACTGTATATTGTTATTTAAAACTGGAAAATAAAGCTATACTCCCTCAAAATTCCATCAACACTACGAGCAGTTGTCTAATTCTTTTGCAAAGTCCTAAAATGGCTGTTGTGCCCTATTAAATGGCTAGATAATTCTCTTAGGAAACAATGTTAACTAGAAAATCTTTTGAGTTCCAACACTTGTGGTTGAAAATCTTTGCAAAAGCTACAGCTATACTTCTTTGATTCAACAAATTACAAATACTGAATAAAAACTGTCTTTCACCCCAAGGTTTATACAAGATATATTCTGAGACAGAGCTACAATCAGCATTGAATCTAGGACAAAGTATGAAAATTAGTTTTTGAACAAATATCTAATATTAACAGCTGGCACTTAACTACTCTTCCCCCATCCCCCCAAAAAACCTGCATCAACTGGTAATTTTGGTGCAGAGAAACCACAAAGAATATACTTACATAAGACTGTACCTGCAATAGGCACTCAAGTATTTTTTTTTAGCATTTTATTATTAGTTTCAAGTATATTTATATAGTTTATGAAACAATCCCCCTGATTACTCTATCACCCCTCTGGCTCTACACATATCCATTATATCTAGTGTCTTCAACCTCCAGGCTGTGGACCAGCCCATGGCCTGTTAGGAACTGAGCCACACAGCAGAAAGTGAGTGGCGGGCAAAGGAGCCAAGCTTCACCTGTATCTGCAGCCACTTCCCAGCGCTACCACTGTAGCCTCAACTCCACCTCAGATCATTAGGCACACCAGTCCCTAGTGCCAAAAAGGTTGGAGATCACTGCATTATATTACTGCTGACTACATTCCCTATGCCACGCTCCCCATCCCTGTGACCTCTATCAACTACTAATTTGTACTTCTTTAACCCTTCACCCCTATCTCCCAGGTCCTCAACCCTCTCCCCACCTGTTGTCACGAGATTGTTCTCTGTATTTTCTGAGTAGGCATTCAAATATTTGATCGAGTGACATAAGATGTGTTCCTACAAGACATGTCATTAACAAAAGCTGGAAACTTTATGAAATTTACTTATGATCTTTCTCCAGGCAAATCAATTCATCAGTTATCTAATTAAAGACAAATGGGGCTCATTTTAACCTTCCAACATTTAAAAAGATTTGAAAGCAGTGTAGTAAAGTTAAAAAGCACAGACTTTACAGTCAAAGAAACTTGAGTCTGAACCTCCCACTTACTAGCTTTGCAACCTTAGGCAAAGTACTTAAACTCTTGGGGTTAACATCAATTTATTTTTCCATCTGTAAAACAGGAATAATATCTATCTCACATGGCTGTTCCGAAGATTAAATTTAATGCATCTTTTCCCACAGTTTTATAAAAGGCACTCAATAATGGCACTTAGTATTATAAATTATACAAAAATATCTGACTTTGAGTCAAGTATGGCTACTTCCATTTTTCTAAACATATGGTACTTGGCAAAATAAAATCCAACATTCTTCTGAAAATCAAACAATTACTAAAAATTATAGAGTCAAAAGTAGCTAGCTCTTGGCATATAACAGTTCATCCAGAGGGCCAGCAGTATAAGAACAATTGCTGATTCTCAGGGATTATTTTTTGTTATTAATAAAATAAATTCTTACCTGGAAGCTGAAATGGACTTCCTGGTCCAGAACTTGCTGGGGAGTTGGGATATGTGCTGCTTGCAGGGGAAGGGGGATAGGGGCTATTTGGAGATAAGGGAAAAGGAGTGTTGTTGGGCTGGTGGAAAGAATCTGGAAAAGTTGCATTTTGTGGCATGTGCGGTTCATTGTGGCTCAGGTTTCTAAACTGAACCAGAAGGCTGTGTTGTGGATTGAATTCATTATGACGAGGCACTAATACTGGAGGTAAGACTGAAAGACAAAAATCAAAAGTCACCTGTCAGCAATGACTAAAGCAAATATCCCATACACATTAAGGGGTAGATAGAAAGGATTCAGGTTAAGATTGTAAACCTATTAAACAATTTACTTTTAGAAAGGACTGCTTTGTAGAACCCTGAATCTATTTACATAATAACTAAACCAAAAACTCTCTAAGCATTTAGAGAAATGAGACCATTCCTGTACTATAGGAGATAAAGGCATGTTTTAAAACAACCGTAATAGAGAGAATTTAATGCAATGAGAGTTCAAGAAAGATTGAGTACTTCCAGCTAGCAAGGAATCAAACAAAATATTGTCAAAAAGACAATATCTGCCTGGACCTTAAAGAACTGGGAGGATTTCACATGGGAGGGCTAGGAGAATACAGGAGATGAGGAGATTCCAGGAGGGAGATAAGAAAGGATAAACAGTTGGCCTAAGCACTGAAATAGGAGGTAAGAGAGTGAAGTTGAGGTCAGCTATACCGATGTCCTGAAAGCCTCCATGCTTCCAATTTTGAACATTTCATGTTTCTTAGTTTGAGAGATCTCACGGTTTATGTTCTTCAGTAAAGTTTT
>NW_006443124.1:8362586-8375165 GCF_000325575.1 Pteropus alecto
CACAAAATAGTAACATTTACTATGTAGAAGTCTTCCATTCAAAATCAGTTTTCTAAACATGACCATAATGAAAATATATACAACAAAGCCTAAACATTTTAAGAGATATATTTTTTAAAATATAAACTTTATTCAAACATTCACTTTCTCTAAAGACCCAAGTGGTCAATCACATACAAATATCTGATTACCTTTCCCTATAAGAAACAGAAACAAACCTGATTTCTTTAAACTGTTACTGTACCAATTCATGTCTTTTACAACTTTCTTATATTTGTCAATGTAATTTCACTTCTGAAAGTATCACTTTGACATTGTTCAGCAGCAACAAAATCAATCTGTCTTTAAGTTATCTGTCTTTAAGTTAACTAGGTCATACTTCCCCTCCCAGAAGCAGGTGAAGAATCAGAAGATCTTTAAGTCAGTATTTGTACTGTTTTTGTTTTTTTGGCGGGGGTCTCTTCATTTTACTGAACTAGTGTAGTAATTATCTGGTTAACATCTGATTACAATTGTTTTGTTGTACTGTGTATTACCAACTGCTGTTCCCCTCACAGAATGATGGGACAGCTGCCAATGGAGAGTAGGGAGGGCATTAGACAGTAAAAATTTCTGTTTAGCTGGCTAGCAAGACTTAAATAACTACTTAGAAATTCAATCTGGTAAGAATTTCTTTTTTTTAAGGCAGAACTAAAATCACTGACTTCTCTCTCACTTCTATATTATCTATACGTTTTTTAGTAATTTTTTTATCCAAAATAATACAGTTTAAGATAGATGCCACGAGAGTATAACCAAAATAGCAGTTTCTAAGCCTCCTCCCATACTGCTTTCAGAGACAACAAATTTAAACTCTTAGCCATTTCTCCTAATATTTTGTGCACTGCTAAATGATAAATTCATACTGCTATTATTGATTTGTCAAGACATTATTTACAGACTTGTTGTTATGATAAATGAAGTTCCTTTCTTATATCATTCTATCCTACTCTCATTCCCCTTTCCCCACAATAAAGTCACATTAAAACTTTTTGGTTAAATTTAAAAATGGGCAGAGGACCTGAATAGGCATTTCTCCAAAGAGGATATACAGATGGCCAATAGACATATGAAGAGATGCTCAATGTCACTAATCATCAGAGAAATACAAATTAAGATTACAATGAGGTGTCACCTCACATCTGTCAGAATGGCTATCAATAAATCAACAAGCGAGTGTCGGCAAGGATGTGGAGAAAAGGGAAGCCTCATGCACGTTCAGTGGAATTGAAAAATTAGTACAGTCACTATGGAAGACAGCTTTGAAGTTCCTAAAAAAATTAAAAATAGAACTACCTTATGACCCAGCAATTCCACTTCTAGGTGTTTATCCAAAGAAAACCAAAACACTAACTTGGAAAGGTATGTTCCTGTGTTCACTGCAGTGCTATTTACAATAGGCAAGATATGGAAGCAATCGAAGTGCCCATCAATAGACTGGATAAAGAAGATGTGGTACACATATACAATGGAATATTACTCGGCCATTAAAAAAAAAAATGAAATCTTACCATTTGCAATGACATGGATGGACTTACAGGGTATTATGCTAAGTGAAATAAGTCACTGAGAAAGGCAAATACCATTATTTCACCTACATGTGGAATCTAAAGAACAAAATAAACAAACAAAATGGAAACAGACTCAGATATAGGCAATGAACTGGTGATGGCCATACAGGACGGGGGTTGTGGGGCTGGGTAAAAAGGTAAAGGAATTAAGAAGTACCTACTGGTAGTTACAAAATAGTCATGGGGATGTGAAATACAGCATATTGTAATAACTATGTGTAGTGCCAGGTGGGTACTAAATTAATCGGGGGGGGCGGGGAGGTCACTCATAAATTATATAAATGTCTAACCACTATACTGTATACCTGAAACTAATATTAAATGCCAACTCTAATGGAAAAATAAAAATTTTAAAAAAAGAAGAAGATAAACAGCAGAAAAAAACAGCAAATATATGAATGGGCAATTCATAAAGAAATCCAAATAACTAATAAACATGAAAAGATGGAAAAATTTTTGGTTAAATCAATATCCAGATTTTATATATTACATATATATATATATTTTTCACTGTTGAGCTAAGTATATACTACAATTCTATTTTTTCATGAACAGTGCTTTTATTAGTTATTAGAACATAATTACAATTAATTGCCTGTTCCTTCATTTGTTTAATCTTAAGTATGTACCACTAATAGCTACAGAAGTCCAACAGATCTGTCAAATTTCTATTAATATTATTTTCCAGATGCCACAAGTAAACAAAAAATTGATTCTATAAAAATGGATCCTCCATACTTTTGCTAAAATCTAGACAGGTTGCTACACAAGTCTACAAATCTCAAGTCCTTGGTCTTCCCTTCCCTTCTGTTAGATCTCATTTCCTGGATCTCACCCTCAATTAGCTTCCTAAGAAAGGGTGTAAGGAATATAAATTTTGAGACCTTGCATATATAAGATTTTCCCTTTTGTTTGTCTGCAGACAGATTCCAGAATAGACAACTATTTTCCTCTGAATTTTTGGAGCAATGCTTCCTTTTCTTCTAGAATCCAGAACTGCACGGATAAATACAATACTCTCATTTCCAGTACCCTACCTTTTTTCTCTGGGAGCTTAGAGAAACTTCTTTTTATCTGTAATATACTAAAGTTTCACATATGGGTCTTTTTTAATCCCTTGTTCTGGTTAATAAGTCACTGGGCCCTTTCAATTTTCAGTTCTGGAAATTGTTCTAGTAGTATTTCTTTGATAAGTTTCTTCCTGCCATTCTTCCCTATGCTCTATTTCTAGATTATTATAGTAGAATGATATTTAACTTGAAACTTATTCTAAGCCAGTTTATGTTTTAATCTAAGCACTTTTCATGCATTAACTCATCTAATTCTCATTTAAAAAACTATGAAGTATTATTCTCTTTTACAAATGAGAAAACTAAATCACAGAATGGTTTAGTAACTTGGCTGTGGTCACACTGGTAGTATTGGTAAAATCAGGATTCAAACCCAGAAAGTCTGGTTCCAGAACCCATTCTTAACCAATACTGCCTGTTAAACAACGGACCACCTGGGCTGGCCCTCTATTTTTCTTTTCTTTACCACTTTTCAGCTTCTTCCATCTTTTTAATTTTTTTGTAATACTTTCTGGCTCCACTGTATATTAGCAATGTGATCTTGTATAAGTTACTTTCTCTTTTAAGCCTTGGTTTCCTTATCTGTAAATTTATTAGTAAACTTAAAGGGCTTTAAAATGTTAGTATCACTTTCTAACCCTATGAAGGAATAACCTTATTGCATTAGAAAAGTGCCTAGTCCATAAATACATTACTATTACTATTACTTTAATACCAGTACTATAGTGATTCATCCTGTATCACAGATGCTTAACCTGCTTAAGCATACTAGAGCTATGCCCTAGTCCTTTCTATAGAATGAATCATAGCTGAGAAAAATGGAATACAAAAATTAAGACATTTCTATTGGCTGATTATAAGTCACACCCTGGCTATAGGTGAATATACTAAATTCCTAGACTTTCTTTCCAGCAACTCCTAACAAATACCAACTTTGGGAACGTTTCAGACTACGCTTTTCTATTAAATCCTCATATCTTCCTTTGCTCATCAATTTCTTCAGGCTATAGCACTCCTTAGATTCAGTAAAAAATTGGGGATCATCTCAAATACCAACTGGCAGCTCTAAAGCTCTTAAACTGAACTTTCCCTGACAGCGCCATTACTATTCTTTTTACTAGTCTCCACATCCAATGTTATTTTCACAACCTTTTGGTAAGATACTATACTGGGCTTATAGTATCTCCATGTGAAATCCAGCATGGCACACAGACTCTAAGGTGGCCACCACCATTCCCACTTCTGGGTATTCATCCTTGCGTATCCTCCTCCCTTTGAGTGTATAACTTCTAACCAAATAAGGCAAAGGTGACAGGATGTATATGACGACATTCCATAAGAATATAATACACTTCTAGCAAGAAGACTCTCTCTCTTTTACTAGTTTTGAAGTAAGCTGCCATGAATGTGAGCTACCTGTGAAAAAGGTCATGTGGTGAGCAAACGAAGGTGGCCTCCAGTCGATAACTAGCAAGAATCTAACAGCCAGTCTGCAAGGAGCTGACTTCTGTCAACAATCACATGAGCTGGAAAACAGATCCATCCCTAAATGATCTTCGGATGAGACCCAAGGCTTGACCAACACTTTGATTATGGCCTTACAAAGGACCCAATTAAGGCGTGCCTGGATTCCTGACCCACAGAAACACAAGATCATAAATGTGTGTTAAGCCACTTAGCTTGTGGTAATCTGTTATGCAGCAATAGATAACTAATGCACCTTGCTAGTATCTCAGCTTATACAATTCATTCATTACACAAAAAACATTTACTAAGCACTACCTACTAAGTGCCAGGTAATACTATTCTAGGCACTGGGGACGCAGTATAGAATGAGACAGAGGAAGTCCTGGTCACATCAGTCAATAAACAAAATAAATATCTAACATAGCATCAAGTAATGACTGGGGTATTTTAGCAAGGACTGAATGGAGGGAGAAAATGTGCCATGAAAAGATCCTGGGAGAGAGTACTCTAAGTAGAAGAAACAGCAAGGAAAAAAAAACCTAGATGCAGGAATATGGCAAGTCTAAGAACAAAGGAAGTTTGCTTGGTCATGTAGGGTTTTGTAGAAAATTATTCTAAGTGTGACAGAGAGCCTTTAAAGTGTTCTGAGCAGGGACTGACATGATTTGATATATATTTTCTAAATGTCACTCTGACTGCTATGTGGAAAACAGAATGGGTTCGGGTGGGAGAGGCAGAGACCAACAGAAGACTACTGCAGGTGAAAGATGATGATGTTCTGTACTACAGTAGTGGTATTAGAGATGGTGAGATGATAGTATCAAGATATAATCTGAAAAGCACAGCAAACAGCATTTGCTCATAGCTCAAACACAGGACTTATGAGAGAAGAACAAAAGATGACTTCTAGTTAGCACTTACACGAATGCTGGTGCCATTTCCCTTCAATAGGGAAAACTGGAGGGAAACAATAACTTGGTGGGAGAAAAAAATCTAAAGTACTATTTAGACATATTAAATCTGTTATGTTTATCACACATTCAAGTGGAGATATCAAGTAGGCCAGCAGTCCCCAACCTTTCTGGCACTAGGGAATGGTGCTCCTATGAGAATCTAGGCCTGATGATCTGAGGTGGAGTCAAGGTGGTGATGCTAGTGCTGGGGAGCAGCTGCAAATACAGATGAAGCTGCGCTCCCTGGCCTGCCACTCACCTCCTGCTGTGTGGCTCAGTTCCTAACAGGCCACGGACTGGTACTGGTCCACAGCCCGGGGTTGGAGGCCCCTGAAGTAGGCAACTGGATACAGAAGTATAAATCTCAAAGGACAAGTTGACTCAAGTTCAAAATGTGAGCATGAGCTTATCGGTGGTTTTAAGACATGTGACAGCATGAGAGCACACAGAAGAAAAATACAGATAGAGAAATTCTCCAAGAATTGAGTTCTATGAAAACAATAAGGCAATATACAGACTAAGCAAAAACAGCCAGTAAGATAGTAGTTTCAGAAGCCAATAAAGAAAAATTTTGAGTGGGAGGGAAGAAGTGCAACTGTATCAAGTGATGCTGGGAGGGCGAGTAAAATCTGGACTGAGATGAGCTCTCAGAAGGAAGTCACTAGTGATCTTGACAAATCAAATGGTAGGGAAGAAAGACTAACTGGAAGGGGTATCAAGAAAGAATGTGAAGAAAGTAATGTGAAGATAATAAAAATGGAGGCGCCTATAAAAGAACTAGAGGAAACAGCATAGAAGATTGCAGGTAGGGAGGTATAAAAAAATTCAAGACAGGAATTCTTTTTTAATGTTCACTTTAGGATGGGCAGTATTATGACAGGCTTGTATGCTGTCAGAAATAGCCTAATAGAGAAGGAAAATATAATGCTAGGGAAAGGAGTGATAACTGTAGGAACAAAGTTCTTAAGAGAGAAAAAGAAGTGAGATGTAGTACACAAATGGAGCTTAGGCCTTAGATAAAATAGAGACAGGTATTTCACAGGAATGGCAGCATGTACATATGCCTGTTTACAGTGAACAATGACTTAGAATAAGCCACTTAGGAGCTATATCATCTATACATAAAAAGCTAAGTTCAAAATCCAGTGTTCCTTCCAACACTAAATCTTTAAGAATGAAACACGAGGCCAAGAGAACCTTTTAATTACTAAATCCATTTAATTGAAAATCAGGAAGGAGATTTTCTAATTCTTCCCAAGGAAATAAAACCTACCTGGACTCTCCACTCTCTTATAGTGGTATGGGTTGATACAAACTTCTTTTTGCTTAGATCCAAAAGGAAATTCACAAATATCCAATGGCTTCAGCTCATGATGACTCTGCAAATCAGGCCAGCGCCAAACACGACAATATATAACGTGGGGTAAGCCTTTTCTGTGAGACACCTGCAGGCGTCCATCTAAAGATCTGGGAATAGTGACACACTTGCTCGGCTGTCCTGGACTGCTCAAGGCTTTCTCCAGTTCCTCCATGGCACCCTTTTTCTTTTTTAGCTTTTTCACCAAAGCATCGACTGCCTTTTCGGCCCATTTCTCCTCTTCATCACCTTGCTTCCAGCCCAACAATCGCTTTACTGCTGGACTAGTAAAAGAAAACAAGCTGGCCATTGACGTCATTTGATATAAATCTTCAGAGACCTTCCTGCAACTCAAAGTCAGTGGCTAGTGAAAGAACAGATGACAGGTGAAAAGTCATATACAGGTCCTAAACAGAAGTTCCAATTAAAAAGGGAGGAGTGACATTTCTCTTCATAAGTGCCATAAGCTTCTTTCATTGGTTCAAGTCCTGAAAGAAAAAGGGGGAAAGCATAAGATCCCCAATTTAAATGAATGCAGTTTACATACATCTAAATTAATTTAAAAGTATGTTATTTTTAAATAAAAGCAGAAATGCATTACAAGGTAAAACAACAAAACCTAAGTCTAGGAAAGAAAAATTTTCTCTAAAGTCCTGTGACCACTCAATTCCTTCTTCATAACATGAACAAATAATTCACTGGTAATGCCAAAATTTAACCAAAAGAAAAAACAGGTTGCTCTACCTCCTATGTATCATACAAAAACACAACCTCTAGACTTTTAATTACTTTGGTCAAGTCCCAAAAAACAGGTTTGATTCTGAAGTACTTTTTCTCCACTGAAATCCAAGCCAAATGCAATGTCAATTTTGAACATATGTCCTATCTGAACCAAAGTCTTAAGAGAAATCTAGCTCTTCCCTAAGGTCATTATTCTCTTTAAAATGTTTCACAGACTTAAAACGTTTGGGTAAAAGCCATGGTTTTATTCAAGTCATATATTTGATATAAGTTTTATTAAAGGTTGTCATCAGATAAAATGTACTAACATCTCAAATAAATCCTAACACATCATGCCAGAAAAATGAGAAGTGTCTATTTTTAAAACTAAGAATGCTTAAGAGATTTAAAGAGAATAAATTCAAAGTTCAACTCAAGAAGGCACAGTTTATAATTTTATAATTCCTGTTGCCTTCTGTGGTATTTTAAGCATGTTAAGTTAATGAACCTGCTCTGGGCAGACCACCTCTGCACCATTAAGAAGCTCTTGGAGATGACGACAAGAGGAAATGATGTGCAGTGGCATTCCACTGATAAGAGTGAGGACAGTCCCCTGTGGTGACTACACAGCCAACTCGAGACAATGAGCAGCTAGTGAAGTAGTGGGAGTAATGTTTGGGAAAAGGATGTCAGTAATAAAAGATGCTTCCTTTCTTGTGCCTAAAACTGCCAAATAATGCTGCAGCTCTGCCTTTGACAAATTCTAACATCAGGACTATTCTGGACTGGGGTATATCTTCCCATAAAAGAATATATGTGCTCAGTTAAAACCCAGACAGACATAAAGTAAAATAAAACTGAATTAAATTCAACAGATAATTACTGATTGCTTGTTATATGCCACATACTGTGAACAGCCATGATGGTGCTTTAAAGAAAAAAAAAATCTCATACCAAATAGGTTTCATCTTCAGAGCCAACTAATTCAGTCAAACATATACTTACTGAGAGCCTACTAAGTGCCCAGCACAGTTCTAGGTACTGATCAACTAGTAGTGGCTATCTAGACTGCTATGTTGGAACCATGGGGAAAGGGGTACAGGGAAGTAAAGGTATACTCCTTATTTATCGATGGATATACCCAACCCTACAAAGGATAATTTTTGCCAGGCAAAACTGGCTATATTAAACTACAGATACATAACAAGAGAATGAAAGCACATTTTTCAGTAATAGGTCACAGACTGTAAAGTGTTGTATGCCAAACAAACTGTAAGAAAGGCTGAACTCAGTTGTAGCTACATCAAAGACATAGGATAAAAGACATCTGGGTCAGAAAGCAGAGGCATGGTTTGGTTGTCTGAGACGAGAAGGGAAATTTCAAAGACAAAAAGATATAAACCAAAAAATATGTGGACAAACATGAATAGAGCATTTCCTAGAATAGAGAGGAGATAGGCCTGGCTGACTGAGATCTTATTCAGTAACAGCAGAATATAATGAAGGCTGTCTGGGTAGAGAATGCATGTGAGAGAGTATGTATGAGCAACTGAGAGAGATGTTGAGGAAGGAGAGGAGCTTAAAGATCAGACACTAGATTAACAGTTAACCACTAGAAAGTACTTAATAAATGTTAACTACTAATCTAGTATCAACATTATCATCATCATTAAATACTAACCATATTATGTACTGAAAAGGGGGAAAAAGGAGAAGTTATTTGCGTATGTAAACTCAAAACCAAGACTAGAAGGCTACATTCTAAATTTTTCACTGCAGCTTCCTCTGGGGAGAGGCGTGGAATAGGAGAGAGGCAATAGACAGGGGTCCTGTGTGATTTGTTTTATGTACTTCAGTATCGTTCTAATCTTTTAACAAAGAAAATCTATGATGTATTACTTGCATGATGCTAAAATTAAAAGATAATTTAAAATAAATTATGGTGAATAGAATGGAGTTAACAGTGGCGGTACAAAAAGCAGGTGAAACTAATGAATGCTATTAAAAGTCAAGATGGTGGTTACCCTTTGAAGGGAAGTGTAGGAGTATTAACTAGAAGGGAACCTGAGGGTTTCTGCCATCCTGGAAAAGTTCTGCTTCTGGCTCTAGTGATTAAATGGGAGAGCTCAGTTTGTGAAAATCTGGCTGGCTGGATAGATATGTATACTTTTCTGTATGATTTATAACTATTTAATGGATGTATAAAAAGTCTACAGTGGTTGGTTTCCTTCTCATTTTTCTATTATCAGTTCCCCGTTTCATGAGTAAACTCTTTTATATTTGTCTTTTATATCCTTCCAGAGAAATTTTATACAAATACAAACAAATACAATCTTTTTTTTACATAAATAGTGGTATACTAAAAAGAAAAAAGCCAAGCAGAAAAAATGTATAATGTATTTTCAAGATCGTCCCATATCAATATAGAAAGTTTCCACATTCTTTTCTACTGCACAGAATTCCAGTACAAAAGTAATCTTAAAAGTATATCAAACTATGTTATTCCTCTGTTCAAAACTCACCCAGTGGGTCTTACTACACTTAATACCCAAATTTCCTAACATTACTTTATAGGACCTACATGATCTGACCTTTGGCTTCTCCTCCAAACTCACTTCTTATAAATCTCCTAATTCTGCACTTGACCACACCTGACTTCTTTCTATTTCTCAAGTGCTCCAAGGTCATTTCTGCCTCAAGGCCTTTGAACTTGATGTTCCCTCCCCTGGCATTCTCTTCGCCCCAGATCTTAACATGACTTATTCACTCAATTAACTCAGCTGCTCAAATGCCATCTCCTAAAAAAGGACTTCCCAGAACACTTACTTTAAAATAGTATACATCCCATTCCTACATCATTCTCTATCCCCTGATCCTGCTCAATTTTCTTTCATGGCATTTATCCTAACCTGATATTACATTATCGATTTTATTTACTTATTATATGTCTCCCTCATTGAAATGTTAGTAAGCAGGTAGCCTTGTCTTCCTTATTCACCATATTCCTCTGGACCTAGAACAATGCCTATTTATTAAATGAGTGACTGAGTAGTAAGTGAATTTTTTTAAAAAAGCAATTTGCAAAACTATACACATCTTTGTAAGAGCAACTGTATAAAATTTTAAAAAATGGTATTTATGGATATAAATAATATATGCATATACTATGGATATAAGAAGAGAATAAAAATACGTATGGAAATGATACATACCAATCTCAGAATACTCAATACTGACTGGGTTGCCTCTCAGGAAAGGATGAAGACTAGAAAAGATTTAGCTATGCTTCTTTTAAAACTAGATTTGAAGTAAAATTGGCAAATCATCAGATGTTATTTTCTCTACTTTTCTGTGTTTAAATAACAAAAAATTCACTATTTTTAAAAACTAGCATGATGAAAACAGAAGAGGACTACAGTCTATCCTTTACTAAGTATATGACCATAACCAGGTATCACTCTAAGTAGGAACAATTCCTAAGTCATTGAAATGTTGAAGTAATAAAACAGCATGTGTGTATACATGAGAAAGAAGAGCCAAGACTCAAATCTATCCCCTTTCGTGAAGACCCCAAATGCACCAAACCACATATCAAGAATACATAATGAAAGATCAACTATACCTTGAAATTAAAGGTAATTTCACATTTTAAACCCAGGTGACTAAGATAATGATAATTACATTAGCAGAATAAAGGACACGGGTTAACTACAGGGAAAGGGTCATGACTGGAGATACAGGTTTGGCAAGGAAAAGATGAGAAAAAGATCTAAGATTTTGCACAAAGACTGAAACGATAAGAAAAAAATGAGTTTTCAACAGAATGAAAAGAGCAGCAAGTATATCCCCTGAATATTCCCTGAACAGTAGGAACATTCGCTGGTAGGAAAAAGGAGAAAGAGTTACTGATAAACTATTGCTAAAACAAAGAGCTTAGGACCAAATACAATGGTACTATAGAAGATTAAACACAAGAGAGAATTTAAAGAGAATGTGAACAAAGAAAAGGCCGATGACTCTGGTGAATGGAAATGTCGTTAGTTAAGACTTCAAGAGACTGGCTTTGTAAAGAATAAGGAGCATCAGATTCCAAAACCTAAGACTTAATATTAGTTTTTTCTTAAAACTAGCACTGGGAAAGGGGCAGGGACAAACCTTACATTCAACTCTTTAACTGTGGAATGATTAAAATTTTTAAACACATTTAATGGAATTCTTTCTAAAACTGTTTTATAACTTTCCAAGCTACGTTAAGTGGTATGTGCAAAGAAATCCAAGTACTCATTTCAAGGTCTTAACTTACAAAGAAAGGTAACAAAATTTATCACAAATATTCACTAAGTAAAAGATTAGACACATCAGATAGTAAAATGAGTCCAACATCATTAGTTATCAGAGAAGGTTTTAAAAAGTGAAACTGAAATATCACTCCCTATCTACTGAAAAGTACACTAAAAAGTGTTCATGACAATACAGAACAAGTGGAACTCTTACACATTGCTAGTAGGAATATAAATTAGCCCAACCACTTTGGAAAATTGTTTGACTGTCTCTACTAATGCTAAACATAAATTCCTATGACCAAGTAATTCCATTCCTAAAAAAATGGATGAATCTCACGGATATAACATGAAGAAATCAGATACAAAAGATTACACATTGTATCATTCCACCTATATGATGTTCCAAAACAAGCAAAACTAATCTATGCCATCAGAGACAAGAACGTACTAAGAGAAGAAAAGAGACCCTTCTGGTGGGCTAAAAATTTTCTGTATCTTGATTTGGGTGATGACATAGATGTACACATATATAAAAGTTCATGGAGGTATACACATAAGATTTGTACACTTTATTGTAAGATATACTTTAAAAGGAAAATCTTTTGAAAATTTACTAGTGAACTGATCACTTATAAAATTAGTTCCATTCATTAGTATCTCCCTCATAAACCATGAGTGAACTGCAAATTTGCAAAAACTGTAAGACTTCACAGTTAAATGATGGCAACATTAAAATGACGGCAATTTAATTTTACCCTACTGCTCCACAAGCAATTTAATTTTACCTTATTGCTCCACAAGCAAATAAGTTAGTTACTGTTTCACAGATGCTGACAAAGGACATGAGACTCTTGGGTTACAAAGGACTTTATTGCTCATGGTATAGCAAGCACCCTCAGCATCAGATTTGCAATTCTCTTTGCCTTCAAGACCTGTGGGAGTGATGCAATATGGCCCAGATAGATGGTGCTCCTGCAGAGGGTTTGCATTGAAGAGAACACCGAGCTTCATGAATTCAACAGTTTTGCAGTAATCAGTAAGCAAGTCTATTGTTAGTGGAGAATGAATAACTTGACTATTAAAGAATTAACATAGGTCTTTGGGGAAACCACTATATAT
>NW_006443124.1:8375205-8389904 GCF_000325575.1 Pteropus alecto
TATTTTATGGATATTTTCACAAATAAAAATCCTCTTAATGTTAGTAACACAAATATCAAACGTGAAGGATGCTCTATCATGCTACTAAATTATATTGTGAGAAAAATTAAGCCTATCCATTCACACTTGATTCATTCTTTGTTCATTATAAGAATGCATGTTTACAATTATAACCTAATGTTTTTCCAAAATTTTAATTGTTCAAGATAAGGTCCTAATCAGACCTTTTAGTCACAATTCAGTATGAAATACTGATCTGCATTTCAAATGGTTTAATTTTAAATGAGCTTTTTTCCTGAACCAATTATCATTAGTTCACAAAGATGTAAGAGCTTTTTTACAGCAAGAGCTTTTCTTGATGACTTAGTTATATCATTATGAACCTCTGCTACTGCACTGTACTGGAAAACCTCTATAGAAAGCATGGAACATGGGCTGCATTGTTACTAACCGAATAGACAAAAGTGCATGAATGATCTTGAAAAGTTACTTACATAGGTAGACTTTTGGACATCTGACTTTGTTAAAAGAATATTGCTATATAATCAATTGCTAAGGCAAATACATTCCTTTGACAATGATAATATCACTAACGTTTACTGAATATTCACTATGTATGCCAAGCACTATTAAGGACCTTATAATTATATACAAAAAATCATTAAAATCTCAAAACAGCCATATGAAGTAAATCCTACTATTCTCATTTTACAGATGAGAAAACAGGCAAAGGGAAATTAAATGTAATTTGCTTATTCACATAGCTAGAAAGAAATAAAGCCAGGAACTGAACCCCTGGCAGCCTAGCTCCAGAATGATACCCATTGCCTCCTATAAAGAAAGCCTCCTGTCAAGGAATTTTCTCCCTTTAACCTATTTCCCATTTAGGACAAAAAGTGGCTCTCGCCACTGGCATTAATTTAATTTTACATAAACACACTATTTGACGCTGAAACAAATCTGACTGGTGTTCAATGTGAAAATAAAATATAAAAGTTGTTCTTGGAGTTATTTCTAAACAGAACTTGGCTTTAATCCTAATGTAACAGAAATGTTAATACATAAATCTGATTAATCAAATTCATCATCAGCTAACAACTGTTGGAGAATGATGTTAGCATCATGCATAGGAATGCTATGTTTTCTAGGATTTGATTACATTTTGTAAATGGAAACACCACTACTAAAAATAAAATGCTAGAAAAAGAGTAATGTCATTTGTTTCCAAAGACTATCAATATACTAGAGCGAAGCAAAAATAATTTTTAAAAGCGAGATATTTCATGGCAAACTTTGGGGGTAAGGTTAGAACTGTAATCATGGAGTTATCCTGGGGTAAACGCTGCAGCAGTGAGCACTGCTGATGAGTATTCTCAAGGCAAACGAAATATGGATTAAAGATCTTCTCGATTAGTCTTCCTCTTTCTTACTTTTCCAAAACATTCAGATCGTTATATGCCATCATAAAATAAGATTACATAGTTTCAGAAACCAAGGATAATCCAGTTAAATGTGCTCATTATCAAATTGATTTTTTTTATACCACTTAACACATCTCATCAACTTCTTTATTTTAACTCATTCTTCTCTTAGTTGAGCTAAGTCAGTCAGTAGGTATGAAATGACTAATGTTTAATTACTATCACATAAAAACATACATTTATTATGGAAGCCTTTTCTTTTGGAGTTACAAAGCTCCAATTACAATTAGGATAGTTTTGTTACACTTACCGCTAGAAAATAATTATCTCAGAAATCATAAGACGATGCATTACTTTTTAAAAAACGTTTTTCAAATTATAAAATATACTTAACCATAATCATTTCATTAACATTTGATATACTTACCTCCTTATATTTTTTTTCTCTGCATATACAGTCTCTCCACCTCAGGCCATGATTGAGGCTACACCATGACGCTATTTGGTATTCCACATTTTCCATTTACCACAACGAGAATGTGCCATATATATGCTTTTAATGGCTCAAGCATATTTCACTTATTCACTTTCATAACATTTAACATTTAGGTTTCTAAATGAAATCTTTATATTGTGATTAAAACTATTTTATACTATTCATATGATAGGTCAATTTTCTCCTGTAATCTTTTCTGTAGCATATATCATGTTCAAAATAACATCTTGGTCTGCAAGTTGAAATAAAATTATGAGTGCTTGAGATACAACAATAAATTTTACTATCTTCACATAGTCCTTGGTTAAGAAATAATTTCTCACTATTTATACAAAAAACAGAGTAAGATACTATGCTTTTTCTGATTTGCATATGTTAGCATATGTAAGAGCCCCAAGTGAACTTGCAACCTTTTAAAATTAGAATATGATTAGGTTTTCTAGTAACCAAAGGGTTTAATTTTGAATTTCTTATGAAAAAGTTGGTTCAATTTTTCATGTACCTTTTGCCTTTCACTAAATAAAATGAATTTACAAACACTGAAAACACCCACCCTCAATTCAATCAGCTGATTATGTATATAAACACCCATAATATTTTTCTGTATTATCTCTGAACATCCTAATACTAGAGAAAAGTCTCAAAAGACTATGCTGTGTAACTTGAGTCTTTACAGGTTATAGATTGCTAGACAATTAAATCTGGTCCTCTGTCCTCCCTTTCTACAATGCTTTCAGGGCCTACTGAGGCATTTCTATTTATAAACATACATACACAAACAAACAAACATGTTAATGCATATATATAACCAGTGCTAAACTTAATCTAATAGCCCTATTTATGCAACACAATTTACTGAGTGCACCTAAAAATGGCAAACCTAGATGCTAAAGGGTAAGGTCGAGCCTTAACTTTAAAGAATTACAAATTAATAAACAACTAAGATGCCTATACCTATTTATAATACACAATGGATAATAGCAGATGCCCTAAGAGTGTACGGGGTGCTAAAAGAAATTCAGGGGATGGGCCTTTGGGGAAGGGAGTATTGGAAGATAAGCAGCATGAGGTAGCTATAACTCAGGCATAAAGACTATTGAGAGTAAAGTCAAAACATCAGAGTTTTTATCTATCAGGATGGGGAAATACTACAGTTTAGTTTGCTGGAACATAAGTGGTAGAACAAGAGAACTGGTAAGAAATACACAATAAGGCTAATCTACACTGGGATATTAATACATGTACTGTAACACATAAAAACACCAGATTTGAAGTCTAATGAACTTGTCTTCAAATTCTGCATCTAACACACCTAAATCTTCATTTTTCCTATTTTGTATAGTGCATATCAGTTCTGAGAATCAGATGAGACAAACACTTAACTCAGTGCCTGGCATACTATGTATATGGTAGAGGGGAACTATAGTTGTTATTGTTGTAATAATCATGAAAAAAACTGGTATCAGGTTGAAGATTTTAAATATATAGCTCAGCTACTTTATTTCAACGACTACACAAAGCCATCTATTTAAGAGGTACCATTATTTTATGAACCTGGAAAGAAGAAAAAGCTAAAAATTAAATGATCACAGAACGCTTTCTTACCATTTCAAAATTTTCTTTACATTAAGAATATAAGTCTAAAGAGTGTTTCAATATTACCCCAGGATTGTCATTTAAGCAACTGACACCCATCCTCCAAGTTTTGATAATGGTGCTTGCTTGATCTTCCCAGAGGGTGTAAATGGAAGAAATGACAGCAGTATAAACAGCAAAGGCCAAGTTTATGCACAGGCAATGGCAACTACATCAAAACTGCCACCTAGCTAAATATAATATTCAGATGCCATCGACTGCCAGACATATCCCAATTTCATAGTAGTTATGAGGTGGAAAAAACACACATCTCAGAAGAAATAAGGCAGCTCTTTCTTTTCTCCTCTCTCAAAGTCCGTCTGATCTCCTCCATCATCTCCCACCAGTATTTACTGCTCTTTCTTTTTTGTTCTCTTTCCTCTGACTCTCCTTTCTTGCCTCTTCTTTCTCCATTCCTTGTAGCTTCTCCCACATTCCTCATGATTAATTCTGGAGAAGCTTGGCTACAACCTAATGATGTATAAACTAACAAATGAAAATGAACTTTTCTTCTATCTCCAAAAGGACTCAATTAGCGAAGACTGCATAATTTGTTATCTTTAGTGCTTTCAAGTGCTCCAGGGCTTGCTTGCCCTCTCAGTTCCCATTCTAAGTAGAAGGGAAAATATATTTTACAGCCCAGCTAACGTGAGACAAAGCCTACAGCAGTCCCCAACCTTTTTAGCACCAAGGACTGGTACTCCTATGAGAATCTAATGCCTGACAATCTGAGGTGGAGCTGAAGAGGTGAGAGGCTAGCACTGGGGAGTGGCTGCAAATACAGTTGACACTTCACTGGCTGAACTACTGCTTACCTCCTGCTGTGTGGCCCGGTTTCTAATAGGCCACAGACCAGTACCAGTAGGGAACCCCTGCCCTATATGAAAACTTGGCTTCTGAGTAGTTTCCTATTTGTGTCTCTGCCATCCTCATCCCAGGCCACCTAACACATCAAAACTATCCTAAAATACACCATTAGGAACAATATATGTGTTGTTATTTTTAAAGGTGATATTTTTAGTTCCTTAGAAAACAAAAATCAGCATACTTCATGGAACTTAAATCACGGAATTCTCTTCTTTTGCAATAAACTCTCATAAGAAGCTATTTCAAAAGTTACCATTTATAAATATTAAAGCCTTATTTCAATAGCATAAGTAGGGTCAGAAGACAAATTGTTGTTTTTTTTTTTTACTTTTACTGAGGCTACACTAAACCAACCTTTCAGAATGTTAAACGTCGAACTGAGCCTTTTCCTTAGTCTTGTTACAGTAATGCACAGGGCCGACCAAGAAGTTAATAAAACAAAACACACAAACTAAACTGAACAGTGCCCAAGATATCTTTCAGGAAATTTCTATTTCTAGCTTAAAAACCAGAGAATCTCTCAAAATTTAAAATCCCATTAGGAAATACACAGGATAGTCTATGTAAGGTGAGTCAGTCAATTACCATCAATACTGTAGCTTGAGTGAGTTTAATTGAATCCAGTGAACAAACACTTTCAAACATATCTATTTTGGGAGACCATAAATAGAACAGAAAGGAAGAGGAATTAACCCAATATAACTGGAAAACAAGGGCGGAAAAAGATTTTTAAAAGTATAAACTGGTAGATAAGACTGCTTAAGAAAGAATTAACTGTGCTGTAAATGACTAGTGATAGACAAAAAGTGCAGGGCTTAGAAAGTATACAAAAAAATCTAGCTCTGACAGGTGCCCAGTCTCCCCCAAACCCACGCACAGCGCACCTAGGTGAATAAAAGCCTTAAGGATAATGTGTGGATAACTGTTCATCATATTAGCACAAATTTGGGGAACAGTTATGATAAGTTCCAAATAGGAATATGACAATCTATAATCACAATCCAATTGTTAATAAAGGACAAGAACAAGGAAAACCAATTATCATTTATTCCAATGAGGCAGGAGGGACTAGGAGAAGACAATTTGCTAGTTTGTAAAGCAAAAGGTTAAGGTACCACCACAGAATGAATGCCAAACAGGGAAAGACTGAATTCAAGGCTAAGGAGTCAGGCTAATGGAAGTAATTCTATGTGCAATGTAGAGTTCTACCTAAGCAGAAAGATAAGTTCAAAGAGCTTTTTTAAGGAGACAAAAATAACAATAACACATGACCAAATAAGAGACTTGGGGAAGAGGGGGGCTAAGAGGGAAAATCTAAAACATGGTAGTAATCCAATTGTGAAAGAGAGATATACCAGAGCAGTGGTACATGGGCCAGGATACTGATGGTAGCAGAGATATAGTTACAGAAAATATATGAGGGACACCACAAATAAACAATCAATTGGACTTGGTGACCACCTAGAATTAAAACAGGGACAAGCAAGAAAGATAAAGGTTTAAAAGCTAAAAGAATAGGATACACCACTTACCTAAAAAAGGGAATTCTAGTTATAGCCAAGATGATGCAAGAAGGTGATGGTAGAGGAGTATAAGGAAGTAATCCCTGACGCACCTCCAAGAAGATGTGAACTTAAAAGCTCAACAGAGAAGGAATGAATATAGAGATCTGAAGGATCATAGGAATAGAAGTAAGCATTGAATCTACAAGAGCAGATATTTGATTTATTCAAAACTTAAAGAGTACCTAATAAGCCTGGAATACTCTGTGCTAGGAACTCAGGCTTAAAGGACACTATCTATAATCTCAAAGATCTTAAAAGGTAATGGGGAAAAAGAGAAGGTGCTATGAAGAGCTTCATATGCTGTTTAGACATCACTTAGTTTCACTCTAGATTTATTTCCATATGGCAACCAACAGAGAGAGATAGGGCATTAAAATAGAGTAAAAAATATGTACGACAAGCCCAGAAGGTCAGTAATATGACAGACAGGAATGTGTGCTACTTCTTACAACAGAACTTGGAGGGACTTAGGAAAATAACTATGAGCCCACTATCTTCTCTTACCTTGGCCTTTTATAGTTTACTTCTGGTTTGTGAAGACCCGACTAGATAACCCTCTCATGGATACGTTTTGTCATTTCTTACAGAAATGACTTCAGAGCTAGAAAGAAAACCAGGATAACAGTAAGATTTAGATATTTTTTTAAAGTCCTTGAAATTTTTCTGAAAAACTGCAACTACTGATTGAACAATAACACAGAACAGGACCTCGGAAATCCAAAGAAATGCAGTGGTACCTCCGCCATAAATGAAAACCTTATAAAATTAAGAGATATCATTCATTACAAAAGGATCTATCGCATTACAAAACACACACTCATGTGCACATCTTACTTCTATTTCAGCTCAAGCGTCTCTTCTTCAGGGAAGCCCTCTCAGACCACCGTGACTACATGAAATGTCCTTATTATACACTATTACTGCATCACATACCTCTATTTTGTAGCACTTAACATACCTATATTTTTACATTTATCTGTTCATCCCCACAATAATGTAAATTCTCCACAAATGAAAATGAGAGAAGCTGTATCTATTTTCACTCATCACTGTAAGCCTAGTGATATATATGCTCAATAATTGTTTGTTTAATGCATGAAAGAGAATGTGTATAGCTTTTGAATGGATATTAGGGGTGGGGAGGGGTTAAGGGGTACTTTCCACTTTCTGCTTTATACAATTCTGTACTTCTTAAAATAAACATGTATTTCTTGCATAGTTCGGGAGGGAAAAACAGATTTTAAAACCAAACTGCAGCTGTACCTGCACATATTAAAATACTAAAGTGGATTTAAATAACAAGTGTCATTCATATTTCAAAAGAATGCTCTCCAACATATTTAGAGTTATACAAATTTAGAAACTGAAATTTAAGAAAAATCTATCAGAAACTAGGAGCAAGTACTTTCTGTTCCCAATAGTTATTTGTAAGAATTCATTTCTCCAAAGCATTTACCTTCCTGTATGGAAATGTCTTTTTCACCTCAGAGGTTTCACAAATGCCATTCTCTGTCTGGACCATGATCATCCCATAAACCTACATATAAAGTAGGTTTTCCCCAATCTCTAATCCAATACTATGTCCATCTCCTTCACTGTGTTAACCAATTTGTAATTATTTGTTGGTTTACTGATTTTTCTCTTCTACTAGAATGTAATGTCTAAGAAACAATACTAAGCATATTCAGAGAACTTGTTAAATTCATTCATGTTATTCATTTAAAAGTAAATTTATTGAGGGAGCATTCTAGGAGCTGGGAATATAGAAGTAAATAAAGGGGACCAAAACCCTTGTACTCATGTAGCTTACATTCCAGTGCAGGGAGAGAGACAAAACAGAATAAGTGACATATTACAGTTTACTAGGTAAAAAGAGCTATGGAGAAAAATAAAGCAGAAGAAGGGAGATGAAGAATGTTGTAGGGGAGGTGTAATTTTAAATAGGGTGGCAGAACTGAAATTCACCGAGAAGGTGCCAACCGAGTCAAAACTTTAAGGAAATAGGAGTGAGCCAGGTGGGGTAGGGGGGAAGCTAATACAGACAATACAAAGATCCAAAGGTGGGAGCATGCCTGGCACACTCAAGGAAATGCAAGACCAGTGTCTCCTGAGAATAAAGTGAACAAGGAAGGAGAAATAAAAAATAGGTAGAAGACAAAGATTGGGTATGCTGGATGTAATAAGGGCTTTGGCTTTCACTATATTTGAGAGCCCTAAATGGAAACATGACATTATCTAACTTATTGAAGAATTACTCTGACTGACGTGTTGAGAATTGGGGACGGAGGGTGGGAGGAGGTCAGCAAGAGTAAACGCAGAAGGACTAGTTCAGAGTTGCAATAATCTAGGTGACAGATAATGATGGCTTAGACCAGGGTTTTAGCAGTGGGGTGGTGAAAAGTAGACAATTTCACATATATGTTGGGAGACAATAGGTTTCCTGATGGAAAAGATATGGGGAATGTGAAAACAGAGGAGTCAACAATGATTCCAAGGTGTCAGCCTAGGTTGCTAAAGAATGGGATGTCATCAATTGATTTGGGTAAGGCTAATACAGAAAATAAAGAAAGATCAGCAGTTACATTTTACTTACATTAAATGTGTGAAGAAAATGTTTTTAACCTTCACCAGGCTTCCATTTCAAATGAAGTCATATTAATAGAAAGAGCCTGAAGGTCCTGTTCTTACCTCAAGGTACTTCAGTAGGAACTCCTGACCAACTCCTACAAACACACACAAACCACCCTCAACACTCTTCCCCAGAGAGACAGACAGACACAAAGCACACACTGCTCATGCCCAATTTCCAAGGTAAATTCATAGAAACAGCTACTTCACTTTCTACTCTAACATCTCCCTAATTGTTTTCAATCCAAAATAAAAGGCAAGCAAACCAATCCAAAAATTTCACACAACATTGTTAGCCAAAACAGAATCTTCTGGGCACATCAACCCATGCAAATAAATGTTCATATGGATCACAACCTACTATCATCTCCAGCAAACTGTACAAAAGTATTACAGATGAGGATTTTAAAGAAACGAATTCCTCATAACCATCTCCCAAAATTCAGATTTATTAGGTTTGAGAGTTGGGCTCTAACTCCCACTTTTTTAACAAGAGTCCCAGGTTATGAAGCAGGTTTGAGAACCAGGGCCCTTAGGATCGCCTGCAATGGAAGAAAGTCATTTGCCTACATACTACATCCAAGAATAACTTTTTTGTGGTTGACGGGGGTAAAGCTTTAAAAATATCTTACCCTGTGGTTCTAATATCAATAGCAGTCACAAAGTATCAGCAAGAGTAGACAGCCCCCACTCCTGCAAACCAATCTTAGATCCAGGTATACAATTACTACAAAACATGTAAGCCACAACCATGACTGCAGAGAAGATAAAGAAATCAAAAACAATTTACCTACAAGCATTTCTAGGCTCAGAAATCAGTCTTACGGAACATCTATAAGGACGAGGGGATAAAATGACGAGTACCACAATCATTTTCCTAGAGAAACACTTAAATCGCCACTTTTCCCAAATTGTGGCTCCCAATTTCCAAACACGTTAAAAGTTTTCATAGTGGATGAGAACCATTCAAAGCCATACAGAAGCTGAACTTATGATCCCTGACACTTCTCACAGCATAATCTTCTAGCCTAGTCTCTTTGTGCCCACAAGTTTAATCTTTTTTATCTCCACATTCAGACTTCTGTTTCCCAGTTTTTAATCACTCTTTAAACTTCACCTGCTCCTCTAAGTCCTCTAATTACGTAGAGCCTGATCTAGATGTATCACTCACCTCCACAGAGTCTGCAAGATTTCCTACATTGCTACCATATGTGTTCAAGTTTACTTGTATAGGCTTGTAGGCACAGTAACAGACAAAGAGCTGGTCAATCTTTACAGTGCTTTCCTTCAAATTATAAAATCGTCAAGGGTAGATACCAAATCATTACGTCACAAAATGTGTCTCTGGAGCACAAAGTGCTAACTTGTGTACACATATATTCTGACACTTTATGAAGGTGTTCCCCAGATACCTCACATGCACTCCAAAGTTCAGGTCACCCACTCAGAAGAAAAGGGAGCAAATGTGGCTCTGGGTACCTTTTCAGCTCTAGTCAGCATTCATTTAATTTACACCTTCACCTCCAAAGAGTGGAATGGCCACTAAGTTAAGTAGGTACTTGAATGGGCAAAAAGATGTGAATACGGGGGGAAAAAAAGAGACTAACTTTGAAATATTTCTGCAATGCTCCCATCTTCTAGGAATACACAAACTAGAATAACTAGATCTCAAGTTATACAACCTACCAGATAGGTGCTAGGCAGATCCTAACACATCATGAAAACAAAATTGAACAAAACAAAACTTGCCTTGAAAGCACTAGCCATATTCTGAGATCATAGTTACATATGAAAAGTGTAAGACTCTTCTCAGGACTCCCTTTGCTATGCTCAGGGAAAGGTAGGAAATTACACTAGTTTTTCCTATTATTCTCAATAATAATGAAAATAACATATATGGAAATCAAAATTAAAAATTCAGCTAAAATCTCACAACAGATCAAAGCATTTCAAATTTCCGTAAAGTATATAGAAATTACAAGCAGAAACTGTGTACCACAGAATTCATGAGTAAAACCTGTTTACAAAATGTACTTTATCAACTAGTTTCCAAAAGTGAATTATAATTACAGTACTGCACACACAGGACTGTCTAATAAAGAATTCTTTATTTTAAAATATTATCACAATCAAGTTAGGAATACTGTAAAAGCAAGAAGTAGTCACTGAAACCAACTCTCTACTAGAATGGAGCCAAAAATCTCCCCATCTAGCTGCCCAAGGTAAAAATATATCAAAAAACTGGAGCCCAAAACTAACTGATTATTTAAGAAAAAAACAATTAAGCTGTAATTTGTCCCATCTTTGTAAACTAATAAAAGCTATCAGAATATAAAGGTAATCTATAAGAATGGAAAATTAGCTGATCCTAACAATCATCTAGCCTTCAGCAATTTTTTGAAGAGAATTTTATACCTTAACCTTCCAACTACTAAACATACCTATCAGAGTTAGAGTTCGAGACAATGGCAACGAACTGAATAATCCAGCACTAAAAATTTCAATTTCTATTATTCTATTGACTCTGGAAGTGGAAAAACAAGGTGTAAAAAGACATGGCTAGGCTTCCTGGGATCATTGTCATCTTCCTTGGGAAAGCACCCTATCTCTGCGCAGCCTTCTTGGGTCCTACCTACCAGATACTCTATTCTTCAGAATATCTAGATTGGTGGAGATAAGAATCATCCCTCAGGCTGTCACTGTCCCTCACAAAAGGAAATCTTCTCTAATGTCTTTGACCTTAGGAGTAGACTGGCTAACCCACAGGATACCACCAGAAGAGAACAGGGAAGACTAATAAACCAGAATAAAGGCAGCTATATCCTAAAGTGTATTTAAGTCAGCTCTGAAATTCTCTCAAATGTGTGGCTCACTGCCTAAACCAACATATACATCTGGTAATAATAAACACTGATAAGCCATAAACAAAAAGGGCTTTCTTAATTCAAAGACTCTACAAACTATTGGTAACATTAAAATATACATAAAACACAAACAATATGTGTGAAATATATTTTTAAATAGTATTTCAACTTGAGTTACTAAGAAACAAAAACTGCTGTTCTACTGCCTAGTCTTCAAAACCCAAAGAAGCCAGTATCTTTGATTTGATCAAATTACAAATATCTTTAGTAGAGAGAGAAAACGTATTGCCTCTTTAATACAAAGGACAAAAAAGATCATCACTGCAAATCATAATGTTTGGGTTCATGATGAAAACAGGAAACAGACAGGCTGTCCAGGTATAATTACGGTTATAGTCTAATGAGCCTTCAAGGTTCAGCCAAGAATTAAAACCCAGTGAAGAGGGTAAGCAGAATTTACTTGCCTCTACCTTCCAAAAGAAGGCAACTTTTAATAATACTCCCAGCAACATGTTACATAACCAACAATAAACAACAATCTGATTCAAACCTCATTAGTAATAACATTCTGCCACTGTCTCCCACTGAAATTAATAGCTGACTTTGCCAGAGGGGAAAGAAATGCAACACATATCAATCTACCCATTTCTGTGGCGCCTACCACAGTGAACCAGACAGGTTAGATAATACCACCAAACCTGCATAGAATATACAAAAATATTTTATTTTCCAGTTCGCTGCTCTCTTTATCCTTTTAACAGGATCATATCATATAGATGCATTTAAAACCTAAGAGGAAAGTCAGTCAAGGTTAATCTAACTTTTACTACTTATTTTGGCTATAATCTGAGAGAAATGGAAGCATAAATGAAGAATGAATTTTTGTAACAAATGTAAATGGGTATCATAACAGCAGCTGTGTGAAAAGGAAAGAAAGGCACACTGACAGCAGCAATGTAAAGGGAAGGAAAGGAGGATGCTATATACAATCATGCAAAAAATCACACACACACAAAAATCTACACATAATATGTAGAACTTTTATGAAGGTTACATTTTGTTAACTTGTCTCTTATGAGTTGTTTCGTATTCTTATAATCTCCAGGTTCACCCCTAAGGCACAGAAGGGAAGAAAAGTTAGCATAAAAGGAGTAGAAAAAGAGTATCAAATAATTTCAGATCCTTACTTAATTGAATTTGGAACCCACTAATTTCATAACAATATTCAGATCAACAAATGTGAACCTATCACATTGTGTTTGGTATTGTTTTCCCGACAGACACTACTGCCTTGACACCTAGCAGAAATTTTTAACTACTTGGATTGTTACTATACCTAATGGGACTAAGGTTTTCAACTTTTCTGTTTTCAAATGGAAATTAAAAACAGATTCACTCTGGGCAATTTGGGTACTCTAAAAATATTCAAGTACTCTAGTTGATAAAAAAGCATTTTAAAAACAGCAACCCAAGTACCCTTTCCTCTCAACTTCAATGAGGCCAAGCCACAAACTCCACCTATTCAGTCTTTGTTGCTAGATAAGAACAATTTGGTAGTACTAAGCAACAGGCGTGATGCTCAGTGACAAACCCAACCAGACTTGAAAATTTTTCCAAAGAAAGATAAGGTAAACAAGATATACTTAGCACCACACCCAGTTTCAACGCACAGGCAGCCAGGAATGCTTTTTCCCCCCCTCTCTCTAGACCTCCAGCTGGTCAGGAAACAATGTCTCTACAATCAAGATAGAGATCTGGCCCAGGGTGTTCAGGCATTCCTCACCTCCAGCCTGGCCTACAACTCCGTTCTCCACAGCCATCAAAACCAGAATTCAAACATTTTGTTAGGAAGCAGGCAAAGGTCCAAATACTCAACTATCCTAACCCCAGTTCTTTTTGCAACCAAAATCTGTTTTGGCTACTGAGCATGCTCCGATTTAAGACGGGCGCCACATGGGAGTTTTCAAAGCTTAGGCTCCAAACTCCACGTAATAATAGCAGCTGAAAGGGGAAGAGAGCGAAAAGGGAGGGGGAGAGACTGGAAAAGAATTTGAGTACTCATACAGCAGTTAAGGATCGGGCAGGGGGCTGAATACCATGAAGGCAAACAAACACTGCTTGGCATTCTCCTTGCAGCAGTGCAAAAGTTTACATGAAGCAGAAGAAATCTTTGCAGGGGTGAAAACTGGCATGGCCAGTGGCAGAAACCAGGTCTAACCACCAGCTCAGGGCAGTAGCAGGTCACAAATGCCCAGCGTGTAATTCTCACCGATAAGCGTGGATCCTTATCTCTGAAACACAAAGCGACGGCGGCACGGACTCATCGAGCCATTGGACGGCTTTGCAGCGCAGCGCTCGGCGGAGCACTGCACTCGTACCCGGGGGTATTGAGGGTGGTGCTAAGATGAGGAAGAACAAACCGCTCCTCGGAACAGAAGTGAGGCCGGGGACCCCTCGAGCGCGTCCCGAATGCCTCCCTGCACAGTAGGGGCGGTAACAACGGCGTCGGGACAAGGACCAGCCTCGGCCCCGCCTCGTGACGCCCCCGGCCGCAGGCGAGGCCTCCGCAGCCAGACGGGCCGCCTCATCCCCGCGTCCCGGACCCCAGCAGACCGGGGCTCGGCCTACCTCCCGCCCCGCAGGCCCGGGTGGTTTCCGCTCCGCCCGCGGCCGAACGCCCCCGCCTTGGCCCGAGTCCGGCCTCCAGGGTCTGAGGGCGAGCCACGTCCGGGCAGAGCCTGCAGCCCCCGCTCCCGCTCGCCCGCCCACCCCGGGGCCCCACACTCACTCTCCAGCCGCCTGGGCACCCTCTCCCGGCGCCGTCGCTGCGCTTCCCCTCGGTGCAACTTTATTAGCAGCTCGGCCACGGGACACGCGCACGGCGCCCGCTCGCCCAGGACCCGGATGAGGGAGGGAAGGAGCCGGGAAGGACTCCCGCTGGGGTCGGCGCATGCGCGCAAGCGGCCGAGTGACCGCTGCGGGACGGTGGGCAGGGCCGCCTCGTCCCGGCAGCTGAAGGAAGCTCCGCGTTTGGCTCCGCGCCGGGAAACCCTGGTTTCCGATCAGTCCCGGGCTTCTCGCCTCAATGGCCAGGCCCAAGAGTGAGAGTCGGCTAGCTCCCACCACCACAATAGCCACTAGTCGTCTGCACTAACCCAAACGACCCACATAGCAATAAAATTGTTCTCGATATGCACAATTGATTTTCTCAGTGATTATATAT
>NW_006443124.1:8389938-8399229 GCF_000325575.1 Pteropus alecto
GTGTAAATAAAGACATCGGATACAACTTTGCTACTCTTTTTCACTTGTAATATAAATCTGAGAGAAGGGTGTCCTCTTTCTGTGAAAAGTAGTTTCAAAACAAGTTTTTGAACTTCTCGCACTTTCTTACTAGATGGATCCCTGAAACCCTTCCCAGATGGAAATCTTGGAGCTTCCTCTATCAGCCACCTTCGCAGGCCTATGGAGTGCCCACCTCGGAGTTCCCCGAAGTAGCACTGTCGAAACCGGGAGCTCAAGATACACACATGCTCCACTTTCTGGGAGATGGGAGGATATGCAGTGGGGACTCAGCCTTTGGACAGGTGGGGCCACTGAATAGCAGACAGGCCATCCAGAGGGTGACATTTCTCCATTCCACTTCTTGAGGCAAGAGCCTCTTTTCTCAGTAACTGAGACTCTTCTCAATGATTTTTACCTTCAATTTTCCAACACTCTCAGCATTTCCCAGCATTTATTTTAAAATAAAAATAACTATTATAAAAATAACTTAAAATAAAAATATAACTATTAAAATAACTATTATTTTTATTTTAAAAGTTCAATATTGGTTTTCCAATATTCCACTATAGGTTTTTTTTCTAAATAAGTTAAATAAAAATAAAAAAAAGATTTATTGATACCAATTTACAAGAGCCAGAAGAGCCCTAATATGTACTATCTTCCTCTGAAATGAATGTGAGAAATGTAAATTTTATAACAGTATTATTCATCTTGGTTCAATTCTAATGGGATGTCATGCTAATTTCATGTTATGATTAGTAAAAACATTTTATTCACAAAATCAAAATTGGAGTCATTTTTAATCCTCTCTCTCATATCCTAAACCAATCCATCATGAAATCCTATTGACTCTACCTTCAAAATATATCCCAAATCCGACCATTTCTCACCACTCTATTGCTACCTTCATAGCCTGAGCCTGGGTCATCTCACTTGACAGACAAGTGGACTGCTGCTATTTTGCTCCAGGCCCCAGTGATTTGTTTCTGCACTAAAAAGACAAAGTAAGTTTTGCAGCAGTCTGCATTAGGGTGGCCACATCGAATGTGGACAGAGGCCTGGTAAGGGAGTGCCCTGGACAAGGGTGGGGAACCAGATGGTGTCTGCTCTGATCAAAGGGGGCAGCTCCAGTCAACTGTCACTCTGGAGAAATGTGGGAATAAGGACCTAGTGTTGGCAGGTCTTGTGATTTTTCAAAAACAGCTGGAAATCTAGACTTTAATACAAAATTCCCAGTTTTATATGTTTAGCAACTTCTTTCATTATTTCTTTTTCTCTCTCTTAGACATTCAGGAGGCCAACCCTGTCCGAGCCAAGCAAAACAAATCCATAGGCCCAATTTAGCCTGCTGGCCATCAGTTTGCAATCTCGGGTCTACATCTTAAACCTCTTTACTACATCATAAACATTGTGAAAGTAAAGTCTGTGTATTTTAACTCTTTGTCACACTCGCTGATTATTTGTTGTTAATTCAGAAGTTTCCAGCCCCTTGGAAGGCACATATTTCTGGAGTCTGCATGGGTTTACAACTCCCAGAAGTGCCTATAACCCTGCCTTGGAGGATGCCTTCTCCCCCCCACCGCTCCCCCACCCCCGAACTGATGTTTGCAGAGTGCTTTGTTGAACACTGTAAGACATAACAATTTGGTTTAAATGTTTTGTGCACTAGAATCACTCCTCACTTCAAACAGCTAGTAAAATTCTTTCCAAAACAAACTGCTGTCTTGCAGTCACTGCACATATGTAAGGAACAATTTGTGATTAGAGGATTCCTTTAAACAATCACATTTGCAATCTCAAAGCCAACAGTTTTGTTCTCTGAACTGTGTGTCCACATACTGATCAAATCAACTCGAGACTACAACCTCTGTAAGTTGCTAGGTGGGCTAAGTTTGGGTCTTAAACAGAAAAAGATGATAACATAGAAGAAAGGAATGGAAACTTTGACAGCACAACAGATGCCCCCAAAGGACTGAGAAATTATCCAGACCTCCAAAGGTATAGAAAATCAGACCAATCACTAAATATCTATATAGTCAAAAAGATATCAGACAGCAAACGAACAGGCCTGCCAGAGATGGAGTAAGGAAGCTCCTGGTTTTGGCAATCAAATGGGATCTAAAAACAAATGTAGAACAGGATGATCTGAACAGATAGATATAGTCAGTGAGGTATCAAAGTAGACAAACTGCTTTTTCAGTTTAGCATCCACCTGACCAAGAAGATTAGATAAAAGCAGCTTTGATGCTTGATTTTAATTGATTTGTCAAGAAACATATTTCTGGATAATTTAGGCCTGTGCTTCTCAACCAGGATTGCCTGTGCCCCCCAGAGAAGGAACATATTTGATAATGTTTGAAGATAAACTTGGTTGTTATACCTAAGAAGGTAGTGCTAGTGGCATCTACTGGATAGTGGCTAGAGATGTTGCTAAACATTCTACAGTACGGAGGACAGCTTCCTTCTACCAAGAATTGTCCAGCCCAAAATGTCAATAGTGCTGAGGTTGAGAGACTCTGATTTAAGCCCAGAATCATTTTTCTTTAATTGGGTTGATGTTGATGTTTAGGGAGAAAATGGGCCTGTTCTTTAATTTTTTTTTAGTCATTGCTTTAATTATTCATTTGGTGGAAAGAACCTGCCTAAATATTTAGTCCACGACCTACTCCACCTGGAATTTTCCAAATTCAAAAAAAGTAAATTTCAGATGAAGAACTGGAATGATTAGCCTCTCCATATTTTAAATTTTTATTTTGAAATATAGGGCAATTGAGGCAAATTGTTTCTGGTTTCAAGATCCTTAATATATATCTCAATTCCACCCTTGGCTGTAGCTCAGAAGATTCTCCTGAAATGACCAGTGCACACCCAGTAGAAATGAAAGAATGTGATGACGTTTGGAGGAGTTACCCAGCATAGCAGGAACAGTGAATGAATGACATCATGGAGATCCATAAAGGGTCCTAAGAGCCTCCTCAAGGGCTTTTCACTTCCTCACACAGACATGGCAAGTAGACATCAGAGCAAGAAATATCTAAGTTTGTATGACTCCTCTAGACAGTGTCCTGGAAATGATAAAACTGCTTTCCCAAGTTCTGAAAATTCTGTATCTGTTCTTCCATTGCCAGACTACTCCACCTTTAATCCTTAGTATTGGAAACAGTGCAGGAGCCAGAGCTAAACTGGGAAAAGTTGTGAGAAGAGTGAACTCCCAAGGAAATGATGTGCAAAGACATAACCCACAATCCAATCAAGAGAGAGAAGAAAAATCATTGTTACAATTTTCAAAAGAACCTCAGGTTAGTTTTTAACAGAATGAGCCAAGGTTCTCTGCCAGCCAGAGAATATACTAAAGTGACTTTATTCAACATTTGAAAGGATTTTTTGCAATAAAATTTGAGTGTTATGATGTCAAATGCTTCCTTAATAATCCACAGACCCTTATTTTCACAACCGACAAGTTGAGAATCCTACTGGACTGGAAAAAGGAAAAGGAAAGTAAAAAAATGACAGCTGCCTCCATTAGAAGCACAGGAACCTCAAGGACACAGACCCCTTGAAACTTCAGGGTTGGGTACCAGAGACTCCATGAGCCCCCTAGAACAAATATTCTCATTTTTGTGTATATACCTATTCACCAATTTTCTGCACAAAAATTCTACAGCATTAATCAGATTCTCAAAGGGTTTCCTGACCTCCAAATGTTTACAGATGCTTAAAGCAGTGGTTACTTTATGTGTGGTGTAAATTTAATGTGTCCATTTTAAGTTCTCTTCTCTTTTTCAGAGCAACATAATTGGGAGAGCCCTCTCTAGGGAAGACTGCTTGAGGGAGAGTGTAGGAGCCCAGCTAGCCTGTCTCCAGCCATCTGCTACATTAAAGAAGGCCTCCTATGGCTGGAATCCAAAACACAAAATTAAAAGGGTTGCTTGCACCCAGAGTCATAAAACAAAGAGGCTTTCTAAAGCAGGGCTTGGAGCGAACACTCATTTCTTCTGACTTAAGCAGCATCTGTTCCTCCTGCTGGCAAACACTCTCCAAGTTAACTCAACCGACCTGCACAGTTCTACATTCTTAGTTTTTATTCTCAGAGATAGAGTCTCGGAAAAGCCAAAACACACGTGCACTCTGCCACATATCCAGAGCAGCAGGTGAAAATCGGGGAGTGCTATGGAATTGGGGAGAGGCTAAGGAGATAGAAACTTCTCTAGGATGGCCTTTAACTGTATAAATAAATCTTAGTCGTGAGAACTCTGAAGCCAGACTTCCTGGTTTGAACATAGAGTGTCTCACTTACTGCCTGTGTGAACTCGCACAAGCTTCTTAACCAATCTGTGCCTCAGCCTCCTTGTCTGTAAAATGGGGATAATAGTAGTATCAATTTAATAGGATTACTGAGGATTACATGACTACAGACTTGTTAAGTGCTTAGAACAGTGTCTAGCACATAGTAAGTGCTATCTAAGTGTTTGTTTTTAAAATATGTATTTTCATTGATATATCAGCAAATATTCTTAGCAAATTCATTTGTTACATAAAATGTGTATTCATTTCATCTGACAATAGACCCTCTTTTCTTCTTACTTTAATAGATGATCTCATTCACTCTGGTACTATTGCAGATAATCCCCAAATTTGTTTCCATCTTGGACTTAACTAAGGAACTCCAAGCCCTTAAACTACTCTCTTAACATCTCTACTGGACTGCAGATTTTGGATTTTGTCTGCCTACCATACTCTCCAGTCCCCTTTCTCCTTCTTCCTTTGTGATACCATTCCCTTTTTCTATTAACCACAGTACCAGACATCCCACCCAGAGATGGGCATGTGGCCCAGGAGGGTTATCATAGTTCATTATTTCTGCTTCGATTTTGGTTTTACATTTGCTCCTAAAAACACTTTGTTTCCATTTAGTTTTTTTTAAATTTCTTAATCAAATTTTAATATATAATAGATCACCACTCTCTCTGCCTCCTAAGAAGAAACTCAGCCCTTAGATTTACCACTAATTCATTCAACCTAAATATTTATGTGGTACCTACCGTGTGCCTGGCATTGTGCCAAGTACCGAGTCTACAAACTTAAGTGGCACTTGCTCTGCCCTCATGAAGCTCACAGTCCCCTGGCAGATTTGGTGGTCTTCTGTTGCCAAGATCCTTGAGCACTTGAACATAGAAAAGGCAGAGGCCAAAATTTCAAAATCTGTCATTTCAAAGCTATAAACCTGGGTTTTTACAGGGGAGGAGACTCTAGGTACCTTCGAGGAGCCCCTTGTTTTGTAAAAAGCTCCCATATATAATAGACCATTCAGTCGCGAAAATGTAAAACAAAGACCCTTTTCTTCAATGGAGTTTTTAGTGCTAAGTTAGTATGATCATTTGAAAAGTTGTTACAGGCAGGGCTGCATCCCTCTAGACTTCATTTCCCAAAAAAGTTTCATTGCTAGGTATGGATTTTTTAAAATAGCTTTATAGTTTTTATAAAAATATTACATGTTTATTGGAAAAATTCAAATTATAGAGAAAAGGTAAATAAAAAGAATAAAACTTATTTGAAATCACACAAATAGAAATACTCAGTAAGTTGATGTAACATCTTGCCAAACACTTCTCTGTGCGTATAGTAATGGTGAATATTGATCAAAGACATACTTTATGCTACGTATGAGCAATGTGCTTTGAATATTTTATTAAGCACTATAGCAAACTTACAATGTACTCATTATGACAAATATTGTCATCCTCCTTTTTCTAAATGAAGAAACTAAGGCCCACCTCCGCTCCACCTACCCTAAGCCATTAAAGAACAAGCTGTTGTGAATGCTTGTGTTTCTACAGCCTAATTGGGCCTACAACTCCCAGAAATGTTTCTAACTCTGCCTTGGAGGGTGTTTTTTTTTATTATTATTTATAAGAATTGGTGTTTACAAAATGCTTTGCTGATCATTGAAAGATATAACAGAATTTGGTTGAAATATTTTGTACACTAGGCCCTCCCTCTTCCTCACTCCACGCGTTCTGGAAAATCTTACATTCTCTGCTTTCTACAACATAGTCCCTTCCAACTTCTCCCATTATCCCCCTACACCATTCTCCTTTTCCCTGGTCTCTGCTGTCCCCACTACTCCCAACTTACAATCACATTCTCATCAACATACCTTTGCTTTCACAGTAACCTCTGTGGGAAATGTGCCCTCCTGCAGCCTGTCCTACCTTTCCTTCCCAGACCAACTTAAATTCCTCCTTCAGGAGGCCTGCCTGGTCTTCAGGAAACTTTTCGAGGTGCTTGGAATTATGGGAGCTGCATAAGAAGGAAAAGAGGTATGCAATGTAGAGATGGTGAGAGATGAAGGATTTCACAGCCATTTTATAGATAAGGAAATGACTCAGAGAAGTGAAGTCAATTCCTGAATCTATACAGATGATAACCAACTAGTATTCAAATCTGGTGAGTCTGACACCCAAACTCCTGCTCTAACTACTACACATAATGCCTGTTCTCCTGTCTCACTCTCATTGAGACATTCTAATCATTTGTACGTTAATAAAATGGTTCTGGTGGATCCTATGATAATAGTCAGGGAACCACAATACTCTGTGAACTGACTTGGAAAAAACAATAGGTTACAAAGTAAGAGAATGAATGAATGCATGGATAAATAAATAAATGTGTCAATGAATACAACTGCAATTTCTAAACTAAATCTGTGTCATTTGGTGATGGTGAAGTCACACAGAGCAAGTAAGCCATAAAACTTTGTATTTATTCTAACAGTCAGGTAAGGGCCCTGAGCAAGCTCGAAAGGCCCTGAGTGAATGGAGTTACTGTTCCAACATGTTTATCTTGAAGTGTAGTGAAACCTATTAATTCTATTTGTATAATGACTAATGCCTCTGTGGATGTATCATTTACAATATGGTGGCATTACTAATGTGCCACATTAAAGGTGATGTGAACTGATGAATCAAATCAGTTAAGCTCCTCTAAGTCAGCTCCAGCTACCCAAGTCATGCGGTGCAATGTTTCCACTGCACAGAGGAGCCATGCTAAGCAGTCCGGAGTGTTGATCTCACCTGCGTTGCTTCCGCAAACCTGTTTTTGTAAGAGCCCTATCACACTTTGTACTGAAAACCAGAGTCAAAACATTTTAAAATCAGGGTTCAAAGTTAACAAAGTCTCCTGCCCTGAATGTGTCAGGTAGGAGCCCCCTGCCAGGTTATTCTGCCCAAAATGAGATGTCTGAACTCCGGTGTGGTCCTGGCTATGTCTGATGTCCTGGCATCTGAGCAAAAACCATCTGGAGACTGCTTCTGGTTTTTAAGACCACAGAAAAGAAATCTATTTTTCACCTAGGTTAAATATTTATTTGACTTGCTTTTGTTTGTTGGATGAGTTTCCATTATATGTCAGGCACTACAATGGTAAGGAAATTGTACCGTACATTTTTCTAGTCATGAAAAGTAAAGATAACCAGAGATACAGCTATCAGTGAGAAAGAACACCCACCTCTCTCCTTGAACCTCCCTCTTTATTTCTTCAGTCAGTTCCCTGTTCCTATCTCTGGTTTCATGATTGAAACCTCCTTTCTGATCCATTTATTCACTCAAAAAACATTTGTGGAGTGTTCGTTGTGTTTCAGGCCTTGGGCTAGACACTGGGAATGCATTAGAATGCAAAAACAGACAGGGCCCCTGCTCACACAGAAAGCAATCAAGTCAGGAAGACAGATGTAAATTGCTCCCTCGCTAGTCTGCCCAACTAAGATGCACCCCAAACACTTCCTGGACTCTTTTGATCAGCATTGGCTGAACTAAACTTTTTAAACTGCAATTTTTTTCCTTCCTCTACTCTTTTCATCATCACACACCTGGAATTCATTTTTTAGTCTATAACCAACATCATGGAAATACATATACTCATGCCTTACTTGCTTTTTTTTGTTTTGTTTTTTTTTTTTGTAACACTGATGGAGCCACAAACAAAATGGAGTACCTAGAGGCACCCAGACACCCAATCACCCATATCTACATTGACTCCTGAAGGATTTAGCACCTGGGATGCTGTGATTACCACTGACTTACGAACAGGCCACATCTTCACCCAGCGGTGACATATCACTTTAAGGACCCCAACAGTTCTGGAACTATTAGGGTGCCATGAACAATTTCATCAACAGGCTAATGGTCCACAGCTATATAAGCAGATGAGGAAAACAGACACTAGACACAGGTTTTTGTGCTGAATGGTTTCTAGCTGCTACTTTTAGAGACTCTTGAAGCCTTAAGGAGAAACCAAAGAGGTCCATTTTTTTTCCTGCGCAGTACACAATGAGGACAAACACACAGAGAAACTCATTCCTTAGACTTAGTTGAATTGTTCTCACTCCTTAAAATTGAAAGGAAGGAATGAACTTGAGTTACCAGTGGTCAAGGAGACATATTGTAAGGCTATCTGGCAAGGAGAGTGGTTTCCTCGGCCATGAAAGGTTTCGCTCTGGTCCCAAGGCTACCAAGGCTGGGTTGTCCAGCAGGCTTCTAGAATAATAGTCTAGGGCATGGCTGGGGATTCAGCCAGCCCTAAAATGACACTCCTCTTTTTGCACTTTTCCAGAATTCCTGGTAGGCAGATTTCTCAAGAGAAACTCACAAACTTGCCACCAGCCAAAATGAATTCTATTGAGTAGAGTTTCATGCCGAGCCTCCTCAAAAAGTATTGGCTTCTCTCATGCCCAGCTCATTTGCAATTTGGCAGGGACACCAGTCCTCATCTAGGCAAACTGTGGCCAGACCTATAAGATTGCTTCCACTCAAGTCACACGGCACAAGTCAAAACTGCTCTTCCAGAAGTGGCTCAGCTCGCTTTCCCAAAAAGGTTACTGTGGGCATGGCAGACACCTGAGCTTCCTGGACTTCACTTCTGCCAGACCAGCACACAAAGTGAGGCCCAAGGGATCTGCTTGGTACAAATGGCTTCCCCCATACAAGGCATTCATTGATTTATTTATTCATGCAAGTGTTCATCATACTTTTACTGATAGCCTACTATGTGACAAGCTTTGTGACAGATGTCAGATGCAATGCTGAGCAAAAACAGATCCAGTCCCTGCCCACACATATTGTATAAGCTAGTAGTAGAGACAGGTATTAATCAAATAACCACACAGTACGAAAAAGAACATGGGCCAAGGAACGCATAGAACCACAGGGCAGGGAGGACTTCTTTGACGAACAGGTGCTTAAGCTGAGATCTGAAGGATGAACAGGCGTTAAT
>NW_006443124.1:8399280-8406779 GCF_000325575.1 Pteropus alecto
AAGCCCCCAGGAACTTGGGAGCATGGTGGTGACAATGTGAAACTGAGGGAAGTCCAATGTTGGACAGAGAACACAAGGGGGCATGGTCCTGGAGAGGTGGGCAGGACCACCCGAGGCTTCGTAGGCCATGGCTGGTGTTTTGAACTTATCCTAACAATGCATCACATGTCAGCGCTGGGCCTCAGGCAAATGCTTTCCCAGTGAGGAGAAAGGCTGGCAGCATCAGAAGAGTCAGGAGTAGAGAAGAGAAGGAAATAGGAAAATGGAGTTACTCAAAGGACAAGCTCTCCACCAGCATCTCAGGAGCACTATCACTGTCTCACCGGTGACTTCTAGCCAAGGCTAGACCAAGACCACTCAGCCCCCTCGGCCCCACCCCAGCCCCACCTCAGCTGGCACTCCCAATGCCTTATATTACTTTTCTGTTGTGCGTGGCCCTGTAACTGTAGGGACGAGGGCTCCTACAGCAAGCTGATGGGAAGGGCAGGAGTGAGATGGGTGTCAGAGGAGCTAGGAAGGTATGTCTGGGACAAACAGGCCTCAGGGAAGACTGAGATATGGTACTTTCACCCTTCTAGAAGGTGTTAAATGCCACTTCCCCCTTCTGGAGTGAGGAGCAAGGGGAATCTTCCATGACTTCTGGATGGCTAGACATCCTGGAGCATCTGTGGGAAGACCTGTCACACCTGGACTTATTCTGTAATGTAGAGGAGGGGTAGGGACGCATGCAATTCTTTGCTGTGGTGCTTGGCACGTAGTGATACACAGTAGACCCACAGTAAATGCTTGTTAATCGAATTCTAATGCAAAACATACACAAGACAATTTTATTTCCATCATATTACCTTGAAGGGTAGGAACACCCCGAATTAACAAGGAAAACAATCCCCTTTATTGTCTTCTGAGTTGGAGCAGCTGAGTATTTTAAAATGGGTAGAGAAGTCTTGGACTAGACCGGGGCTCCCGCAGACTTTGCTCTCATTTTCTTTAAAGACATTGATTTTTCTGTTTGTTTGAATTGTGGAGACTTCATTTATTTTGCCCAGGTCAGTGTTACAGCAAAGGTTGGCACCCAGACAAGTTTTCACTGTAGAAAAGGGTCTCTTGGCCCGTATGTGGGTAGGGCAGGGGGAGTGTGTGTGTTGGGGGGAGGTCCTCTCCTCTCAAGTGACCTTGGAAGGCCTCTGGGTCTGGCTAGCCAGTCAAGGGTCAGCAGATTGGTTCAAGACCACAGGGTGAATTCCGTAGACTTTTCCTCACGTCTGGCCTGGGGAGTCCCCATTTAAATGACAGTAGAGAGGAAGGACCTGTGTTTAATGAGGTTGTCTCACACACAAAAAAGAAGGTACTCGATCACTTACTTGCTCATTCTCTGCAGCCAGGACCTGGAAACTGGACTCAGGATGACGCCTCACTGGTGTGGGGAAGGAGCTCAGGTGCCCTGCCTGCTGTCTCATTTGCAGCTTACCTGGAAGCCCTGGGCTCTCTCCTGGCCCTTTGCAAGGTGGAGCCCTGGTGCTGCACGCAGAGCATTGTGTACTTTTGCGCATGAACATTTTTCTGGTGAGAGGACCCTTCACCCGTTCTAAGGGTTTGTGATCTCCAAGAAGCTAAGAACCTTTTATCTTTATAAATGTAATTCTTCACATTTTATCTCATCTTCCAAAAACCCAGATGCCCATGGCCTCATTCCTGTCTGATCATCACAGTACCCCACAAGGAGAGCTGGCACACAGTGACTCCATGAATCCATGAATGAAGGTGACAGACTAGGAACTTCCTGTGGGGTTCGAAGGTGGTTGTCCCTGGAGATATGTGCTCCCTTTGAAGCAGAACTCACAGTGAGGCGCTTTATACCCACTAGGCCTGGCCCTCTGCCTGTGCCACTGCTCAAGGCAAACAGCTCCAAGAGTCTAGTCCCAAGAGGCATCTTCAGAAGCTCCCAGAACCCTTCCTGGCCCCAGGCAAGGATCTTGATTCTGTTGGGAGCTTGGCCACCAAACAAAACTGGAAGAGAAAGAAGGCTCAGGGGTCTTGAAGGAGTCCTTCCCATTCCTCTTCCATAACTGGCAGCCCCTAGCCTTGGGGGAGTAATATCAGAGGGGCTTGCCAGTTTGATCTGGGACAAAGAAAATTAAATGGTAGAGTAAAGTGTCAGGCAGGAAAGAGAACCATGGGAGGGGAGGAAGGCTTGGGGTTCATGAGATGAGTGTGAGGACTGTGTGTGGCTAAGAGAAAGCTGGAGGTCCAGCAGAAGGCATGTCAGGAAGTGGGTATTTAGAGTCCACCAGAAGGAAAGGAGCAGGGGTCTACAAAGGTGAGAGAAAGATTGGGTTATCTGGCAGAGAGAACTCTCGACGCTTTGATTTGGTAGCATTTTGGGTTCAAGAGTGAAAGGGTCTGGGAGTCTGAGCCTCTGGGCAATGGCCCGAGTTTCCTGAGGAAGGAAGGAGGCTCAGGAGTCCGGACAAGGAGCACTCGGTATTGAACCAGACAGTCTGGCATTTCAGATTCCTGTCCATTAAAAAGAACAAAGATTAAAACTAGACGAGTCAAGTGCACATTTTATTACATTCATTTCAGATCCTCTTCATCTCAATTTCTCATTGTTTCTCAATTAGCAGGCACTTGAGTCAATTCAACTCTCAGTTTCTCTTAGTAAAGGACTGAATAGTTAGTAAAGAGAAGGATCCAATCCTGTGAGAAATCCTTTAATCTTGACAAGTTCACCCTTCATCTGTTTCTAAGTAAGATATTCAGAAGGGGTGTGTGTGTGCTTGCGTGTGTGTGTGTGTGTGTGTGTGTGTGTGTGTGTGTGTAGAGGGAGTAGTGCTGGCGATAGTCATGTGTATCTTCATAAAAATCATTTTTTTCTTCCTCACTGCCCCCCTTCTCATCCCTGTCCACTTCCCTCCAACTTCCCTGCTGCCCACCTGGCTTACGACACCTTCCTCTTGAGTAGAGTGTTCACTCCGCAACGCTCTCCACCTCTGTCCACTCTTACTCACCTCTCAGACCTCGACAGCGCTTCCTTAAGACATCCCTTCCTGACCCCTGCCCCCAGTCTAGAGTAGTTCCTTCATTTTAGGTTCCCATAGAACTTGCTTCATTTTTCAGAGCACAGATGTCCCTTTGCTCTTATGTACTCAGAATGGTGATTATTTGACTGAAGGTTGTCTCCCTCACTAGACTGTAAGCTTTGTGGAGTTAGACATGCTTGTCCATTTTCCCCAGCACATCCCTGGGAACTAGCACTGGGCTTAGACCCCAGCAGGTGTCCCCCAACCCTGTAACTCACACGCATTATTGCTAGAGAAGTAAATGCTCTGGAGGGCTACAGAATGGGTTTAATGCCTTTTTCCACGTGGCGACTTTTTAAATATTCAAAGGTAGCTCACATGATCCCCCACTCCTCATAAATCTTTTCAATGTCAAAAAGCCTCAGATGAGAGTTCTGGTCTTTCCTCGGAAACAACATTAAAATGGTGGAAGCTATCAGATGAGGCTGAATTAAGGGAACCAAAGACTTCCAACCCCACGCCAGCTTTTCAATAGGTCCAGCTGATTTTACTAAATCAATAGAGGAACATATGCTGTTCCCCAGACACAAGAAGTTGTGGCTTTAGAACACTCGATGATGCCTCGCTGGGGAGGACACTCCTTATGGGTGAAAACCAGCAGATCATAAGACACTATAAGCAGCGCCTGCTCGGCCATCTGGTTCCCAGAACTGATGGTCCCCAGTGTGCAGGCAGATTTTTCTTGTCCAGCTCACCTGGAACCAAAACTTGAAGAAGTATAGGGTCATAGGGGGAAACATGAAAGTTTTTTGGGGCCTCTGGGAGGAAGGGAAGAAGGAAGACCTGCTGTGCAGAGTTCTCAGTCTGTGAGATGGATTGGGGCCCGAGGAAGCCCTTCCTCCCCAGCTGGCTCAGACCCAGACCTGTCCCCAAGTGGAAGCTGCCTCTGACCACAGCCTCTCTGAGCCCCAGCTCCACAAGAGGGACAAGAAGGGGCTGTCTCTGTATCCAGGCAGCTGGACCAATACTTTCTCAGCTCTGAAGCTCAGAGTTCCCCTACCAGGAAGCAACTCAGAACATGACAGTCAGTGTCTGTCTGCTGCCTTATGGGGAACAGACCCTTGAGCTGCCTATGCTCCAGGACCCAGCAAAACTTGACCACTGCCTACCACAGATTCTACAAAACAGCTCAGGTCAAACCACCTCTCCGGACCCTTGGTACTGCGTACTAACCTAGCCGAATGCCCCGAAGGCCAAGCATGCATGTAGCCTCAGCCCCTTAGATTTATTTACCTTTGGATTTATTCATTAGATTTGTTTAGGTGCATTTCCTTAACCATCTTTACTTGTTTTTTTAAATTCAGAATTAATATGTCTTCATTGTGAAGATGTCAAGCATTATAGAAATAAATGCTGTAGAAAGTGCAGGTCTTTGGTATTGTCCCCGCTTCCCCATTAAGATAACAATTGTTGGTAGTTTTATGTCTATTCACCCAGATCTTATTTCTATGCATATACTAACAAAAGGGATTTCATTATATTTAATATTTTGCCATCTGCTTTTTCTATATAATATATATTTGAAATCTTTCCATGCTAGTGTAGTCTATATACCAAACCATCTCAGTATTTTGAACAGCTTTTATAAATGGATTTTGCATTCTCTCACTGTCTCTGTCTCTCTCGTCCTATTTTTTTCTGTGATTACAAACCTGGTGTAGTGAGTGTCCTTGCAACTTTGTGCATTTGGAGGGGCGCTTGGGTTGTTTCTGATTCTTTTCTATTACTGGCATGCTGTGCTGAAGAGGCTGGTGCCTCTGCCTCTGTGCGTGCGTGGGCACGTTTCCGTGGGACAGATTTCTCGAAGTAAAAGCTGAGTTAAAGGGTAGGTGCATCTTTAGTTTTAAAACATACTGCCAAACTGAGCTCTAAAAAGGTTATGCCAGTTTTTACTTCTACTGGCAGTGTATGAATCACTCAGTTGTGCTTTAATGTTGTCCTTGGCTTTACTGGAGGACATGCTAAGACACAGCACATGGACTCCGTTTCTGCACTTGCTGTGGGATTTGTGTCAGCACAGTATGTGTGACATCACTCAGCACCTGCCGCAAAGTCCTGCTTGAGGCTGCACATAAGCAATGAGATGGTCTAAAGAAACTTCTCAGAAGGACTTTCTGAGAAGCCCTGAGACAGAGGTGGGGTGGAGTGGGCAGAGAGATTGCTGGGGAGGCCCCTGTGTCCTCTCTTATCCAAAGACTATGTCATTTTTTCTTAGTGGGTGTTCTGTATACCCCCCTCTAATGTGCGTACGCACACGCACACACACACACACACACATACACACACCCCCCATCTAATGTGCATACACGCGCACGCACACACACACACACACACACACACGTGCGCACTCACATCTCCTAGTTTCTGTGCCCTGGACTCCATCAGTTGTTCAGGTAAATGGTCCCAGGCTCACTGTCACATCTCCTAGTTTCCTGTGCCCTAGACTGCATCAGTTGTTCAGGTAAATGGTCCCAGGCTCACTGAAAAGTCCACTACATCCTTGCCTGGCCCTGCAGGTAGACAAACATGCAATGAGCTCACAGTGCAGTGTTATTGTGTGGTTCGGGAAAGAAACAGCACTTCTATTGGTTTGAACTCAGCTGCCTTGAGAATCATTTTGTCTTTAAAATCCTCTATTGCTCTGTCTACTCAGCCTACCTCTCTTTCTGTGTTGCAGGACTGCTGTGAGAAGAATGGGCATTTGATCCACGTGACTAGAAATGATTAGAAAAAGAAGCAAGGTAGGAGCCCAAAAGCCATAAGCTGGGATTAGTCATTACAAGACAAGAAGGCTCTGAAAATAGCAACTCATCATAAATAAGTTAACACTTATTCAGTGCTTCTCATATACCAGGGGCCATTCCAAATACATTTATGTATATTTTATGTTTTACTTATTGTATATATTCATATATAATTTTACTTAATTCTCTCATCAATGAGATGTGAATTATTTTCTGAGTCTAACTCAAGTTAACCAGGCAGTCTGACCCCTCAGCTCACTCCGCTGAGCTCTCCTGCTCATGCAACACAACTCTCATTTTGTAGAGCATTCCAAATATGTCATCTCATTTGATGCTCAAACAAAGCAATGCTGGGAAGATGGGTATTAATGTACTCATTTGACAGGTGGGGAAACTGAAGCCTAGAGATGCGCCTTGTCTGAAGCCCTATCCCCACGGGAGTGGTAGAGCTGCAATATGAAGCAAGTCCCTTGACTTTGGGGGTTTTCACATGACACCCCAGCAGAGTGTCTATCCTTAGGTCTAGGGTATCTCTTCAAAGCACAGGGTTTTCTCAGGTCTTGAAACTGGGCACTGAGCCATCATAGGTGGCTCCCGGCCAGGTGACAGGATCTGTAGACAAGCTTGGTCTCTGCCTACAGCCTGGTATTCCTCAGGCAACTATTTTCACAAGCCATTGACATCTTGGTTGGCTAGAGAGCCTGGCTCTCACCCACTGCCCAGGAATTGAACTGCTCATTGGTCCATGGGTTTATGAGTGTCAGCTGCTTTTTCTCATTACCACTTTCAATTAACTCATTGTGCTAAGGCCCAGCTAACGGGCCCCCTGGAGAGTCATTTACATTAATGTGGGGGCCCTGGTTTCTTTCTTTCTTTTTTTTTTTAGAAGAAAAATTCAGGTTTTGTGAAGTGAACAATTAGAAACATCAGGGCTACAGCCCCTGGTTGTGGGCCCAGGACAGAAGGGGCACACATTTCCCACAGGGACTTTGCCAGGATGAGGTGCCCTGGCTACCTAGGAAAACACAACACATCCTTCAAGGCCCAGATCTATCATTCTTCTAGGAGGCAGCCGAGGCTGCAGGACAAAGATGCAGGTGGGAGAGGAAGCGAAGTGTTATGTGGCTTGCTGAAGAGGGTACCCTTCTGTCCTGTCGGGACCCACCTCCTAAGGAACACATTTATAGTCTCCCACTACAGAAGGATGAGAATCGGAAGAAAACTGAGACTTATTAAACATCTACTACATGCTAAATGTGAGAGCCCTCATTTCACATGATCCCTATGGCAACTGTATCAAACAAGAACTGTTATCCCCCTTTTATAGGTAAGGAAACTCAGGCACAGAGATGGGCAGTGACTTGACCAAAGTCACAGATCTATGAATGGTGGAATGGGGATTTATACCAGTAAACACAGACATAAGTGCGGAAAGCAGGGGAGGATGGGGAAGATGGGGTCATAGGACTTTTGTGCAATTGAGTGATAATTTCTTAAAATCCCTTTTTAAAGTTTTCCTCTGACACCCTGCCTGCTTTTTATACCTTTTTGTTGGGGGGGGGGTGGCGGGGAACACTTGCTCTCTATTTCCTGTAGATAATCCAAGGGTGCTGACTTGAAAACCAGAGTCTTTCTGGGTATGTTTCCTCTTATGTTTTTTAAAAAGCAAGGCTTC
>NW_006443124.1:8406854-8409923 GCF_000325575.1 Pteropus alecto
GAGAAAAGCCCCATCGTTGCTGCTGCTGCTAATGCCTGGCTGGGGGTTACAGATCAGAGTGACTCTGACAAAGAGACCCAGCCAACCATTCCAAGAACAGAAGGACGAGAGGCAGAGAGTAGGCAGGCCAAGCCTAGGCCTGTGACTGCCATCCTTCTTTTCCGGAAACATGTCGGGGGAGGTAAAAGCAGAGCCAAGAGTGGGCCCTTGAGCTGGGATACCCCACTCTGCCATCGACCAAGGGATCTGAGGCAAGTCCTTCCACCCAGGCAGAGCCTCAGTTTTCCCACCTGGAAAGGGAAGGAACTGGATGAACTGCTCTCTCAGTCCTCTGCCAGTTCCAAAGTCCTCTGCTTTTTGTCAGAGAAGATCTGGGTCTTCTCATTACTCTGGAAGATGCAAAAGCTGCCTTCACTATTATTTTTCCGTACCCAAGTACTTTGATAGTAACAGAATTTGCATTTATTTTCTTTGACATGTCATTTTAAGTTGTGAATTTAAAATATCTCTGTCTTTGATCAAGACCACCTATTCTTCATTAGATCCGAATTTGGTAATAGACCAAGTGAATCCAAGAGCTGAACTGCTGCCTGGCCTACCCACACCGCCCCCCACAGCCACCAACACTGGACTTACCGAATAAGGTATATAAATACTCGGCACGTTTGCAGCAGTTTGCAGGCTACCTTTGTTTGTCCTCTGAAGGGTGTTCATGTGCATGAGCTAAAAGAGATGGAGCATGAAGAAGCTGAAAGATCTAACGGAGAGGAAAGGCCGGAAGTTTACAGGGAAGATGGCTAATCAAGGTCCTCTACAAGTTTGAGTCTGGGCAGGAAGAGAAGAAAGAAAGTAGGAGGGTAAATGTGAGACAAAAATCTTGCAGCCGGAAGGGGGAGAAGGGGCAGGCAAAAATAACCATTTCTATATATATATACATATATATAAATTTTTTTTTTTTAACCTCAAATCATCTAAGAGTGGGAAGGAGATTTGGCACAATATTCAAAGCAATCCAGCTTCCGGGGAGTGAGCAGTATCTAGGAGGCCCTTACAGGCTTGCCCTTGGCCCAAGTCCAGGTTTTCGGGAGGAGCTGCAGGGCTGAGGTCCAAAGTCCTGCCAGATAATAGAAGCTGGGAGTGAACCTGGAATTCTTCATTAACAGTGCAAATTATGGAGAAGAAAAACAAACAACTGGATGCTTTGTGTGTGCCCCTGGCTGGAATAATCTTGTACTTTCTAGTAGCGCTTGTGTTTTATGTTTTTATAAAAAACAATGTCCCACTTCTGATTCCCATCATCTCATCTCAGTGAGGGATAAGCAAGTCGGGCCTAGGATATTAATTGCCATTTCACTGAAGAAGAAACAGGTTGAGAAAAGAGAAGTACTGTTGACCCTTAAACAACCCAGGCTTGAACGTGGATTTTCTTTTTCAATAAACATACAGTTGGTCCTCTCTGTATCCCCTGATTTTTTACCAGCAGATTCAACCAAAGCAGTTCAAGGGATGATTGTAATTCGACCCACACCGCACAGTGTTAGGAGGCCTTCACTAGGCCTACAGGCCCACACTTTGCTTTGAACACCTTATGTCGCCAGGAATTGTGTAGAAGCTTGAGCCCTGTGTGTGGGCACCTACAGCTTTCTGTTTAAGGTGCTGCTTCTGGCCACAAAATATAGAACCAGCTCTTTATAACCGAGAACTTCCAAAGCATTTGGTAACAACTGCTAGTCCAATGCCTATTTATGTCACAACCAAGCAATCTAATTGTAAAATTCAGTTTTCCTAGAAATGAACTTCGATCACTAGCTCTTAATTTGTTAACAATTGTTGAATCAATACTATACAAGTATTTCAACTTTCTATGTGTTTGAACAGGTTCATAATGCAATATCAGGGAAAATATTTGTTATTTTATGTTTGAACCTTCAAATAAAAGTGATGAGTTTGTCTTCCTTCCTTCCTTCCATCTATCATTCAACAAGTATTTGAGCACTGTGCCTGGTGCTAGTGATACAGCCGTGAACCAAACAGGCATGAACTTTGACTTCATGACAATACAGAAATTCACCTGTTTGAGAAATATAACACTCTCTTCATAAGTGCTTAGAAGAAAAGGAAAGTGCAATGATACAGAAAAATTAATAGGAGGACCTGTATTCGAGATGGAGAAGGAAGCCAGGAGGCCAGGAGGGAGATCACAATGAGCAAGGGAAGGGAAACAGCAAAGGCCCTGAGCCTGGTGAGAGTGTGGTGGGGCTTAAGAACGCAAGAGGAAAACCAGTGTGGCCTGAGCTCCTGGGAGACTCTGAAGGCCCAACCACGAAGTGCATTCAGCAACACATTTTGGAGGATGCTTTCACTGTGGTCCTCAGTTTTCTCATCTGTAAAGTATGAACAGTGATACTAACCACACTGGATATTTGAAAGAATAATTGGGTCCCAGTCCAGTAAGACGGAAATCCTAAACTGAGGTGTATAAATGTGTCTGTATCATGTGACCAGGCTTGCTTCATCGTAATGTCTCATTGGTGTTCCTCGGTGGTGGTCGGAGCACTTCGCTTGGGGTTTCTCCTGCCATGAAAGTATTAAATGATCTGTAAACAAACACTTGAGAGGTTGCATTGCAAAAGGACAATGCAGATCTTCAGTCTGGCACCACTTCACTCTCCTACTTATTGTTTGCAAGCATTCCAGTGCCAATGGTGGGTGTCCAGCTTAAGTCATATACAACACTGGCCTTTGTAGGTAGAAGAAAAGTTCTTCCTGGTATCGCTCCCTGCCACCATATCCGAGAGACATTTTGTAAACGTAGGACACAGACTGAGAAGAGCACAGACAAGTGTTTTCTCAACCATGTGCTCGATGTCCTCCCCCTCTCCTTTGAGCTCCACTCCTTCTTTGAGGATCATGGGATCTTGGGTGGTTGGTATTACAAAGGTAGGAGGGCTTTTTGGTTTTCTAAGAATTAGATGATATTTTATGTCATGTTTTAGAGTTTACAAAACCCTTTGATGAAATTCATTTGAAGGCCTGACAACCCTGGGAGACAGGCAACCTGCCATGTTT
>NW_006443124.1:8409983-8453597 GCF_000325575.1 Pteropus alecto
CTAGAATGTAAACCCGAGGATACCTGTCCGTCTTTTTCACTGCTGTGTGCATGGCACTTAGAAATATGCCTGCCCCGTAGGAAGCAATCATAACTATGATTTTGATGAATTAACGAATCTCATTGTATAGATGGGGCAACTGAGGATGAGCAAGGGATAGTGGCTTTTCCAGGTTCAGGCAGGTAGTAGGAAGCGGGGCCAGGACTAGAAATCAGATCTTTGGATTTCTCATCTAGGATCCTTTCTGGGATACTATCCCTCTTTCTATGGTATAATCATAAGCTCAGAAATACATGAAATATATCATGTATCTGACATATCGGGAATGGTTATCATAATAGCCTACTCTTAGAATCAACTTGATCTTTTGTTTTCTAAACAAAGAGGGTTACAAACTCTAAAGTGGGAAGGAGCAGTAGGGGAAGGCCACAGGCTGACATCAAGGGAGAAGCAGAAAGACTGAGCTGTAGCCTACATCTCTGAGGGGTTGGCTGGCTGGGGCCGTTTACTGCAAGGGAAAATTGCACCACACACTGTTATAGCTCTAGAGGAGAATATCCTGCATCATAGCATTGGATGGAACTTTCCGGAACATTCCAAGTCAGGAAGGACATGCCACAGACTGTAAGAGTGGTTACCTGGAGCAGAATGGGCAGACATCCACTTTTGACTTTATAGACTCCTGCATTGTTTATGTTTGTACAGTGAGGTATATTAAGCATAACAAAGCCAAAACACTCACTATATTTAATATGTTCTATTTAATAAGCCTGGAAAATATGCACTTCAGTTGAGAACGTTTCCATAAAAAAATAATTAAGGTTTAAAAATATAATTAAGGTATAAAGGAAAGGGTCGTTTTCATGGGTAGGTCAAGTTGCTGCTGTGAAATAATAATGCTTAACACATTGAAAGTCTGTGACATGCCAGGCTCTATGCTAAGCACTTTGCTTACTTATCTCATGTACCTCTCATTATAACCCTAAAAAGCAGTTCCTTTTATTAGCTCAACAGGAGAGTTGAGCTCATAGGGTTAAGAAACTCGCACACAGGAAAGCTACAGAGCTTGACCTCACACTCAAACCTTTCCAACATCAAATCTCACGTTCTTAAACAAATGCCCTGAAGTGTGTGTGTGTGTGTGTGTGTGTGTGTATGTGCGCGCGCGCGCGCATATACTATTTGAAAGGAGTTGTGGCAGATTAGAGATTCAGGAAAGTATCACCATTCTACAAAACAGCAGGCCTTCAAAAATTGTTCCCCTGCTCCCTGATGGTTACAGATGTTAATTAGAAAACCCCTTCTCTTTCCAGCTGCCCACTCCCCTCCCCCAAACTTGAAGCCCTTAGCACCAGCTCACCCCATTCCAGAAACTCACTGCTATCTCCTTGTGAACAAAGGGCACTAACCTCATCTTCATTTGACTTAACTTTTAATAATTCTCATGTATCCTCAAAAATGTTTATCTCATTTATCTATTTGGCATTTACAAAGCAGCATATGAAAGTGGCAAGATATTTTCTTTTGGATCCAAGAAAGAATTTGGATACTTGAGCCAAATTCCTAAGGAGCCCCAAGGTTTACTTCATATCTGTATGGTGGAATGTGACATCTTGAAATATGGAGATGAGTTTTATAGAGAAAAGTTTCGCTTACTGAGACAAATTTTAAAATGAAGGCAAATTTCAAGGATTTTCTAATTAAGCCACTTGCTTTATATCTTTGAGATGTGACCTTGATCTGCAGTGTAGCTCCAGCAGAAGGTGCTAGGTACTGCCTGGGACTCAAAAAATGAAAGATCCAGTTCCCTCCTGGAGGGAGGGAGCTTTTCTTCTTCAATCTGGATGGAAAAGGTTTAGAAAAGATGCCTACGACTCTCACACCAGGAGCAATAGCTTCCAGCTAGTAGAGGCAAGAACCGGCCCCATCACCTAGAACATGATGACAAACCTCTCTAAATTTCATCAGCTTCCTCCTCTACAGAACAAGCACACTTAAAGACTCATAAGGTTATTTGGGAGGATTAAATGAGATTAAAACATGTAAAAGCACTTAAATATTGCCTAGCACAAAGCAAATTCTCAATATAAACTTTAGTTATTACAGTCTCATTAAAGTGCCAAATATTGAATAAATAAATCACACACATTGTTACAATATGGTTGAGATAAGCACCACGGAGTGTAAGGTGCGATAAAAATTGCTAGGAGGACATAACCTGGCCTGGGTGGTTCAGAGAGAACTTGGAAGAAATGAAGGTAAAACTAAAACCTAAAGGGTTAAGAAACTCGTGCACCTAAAGAGTAAGAAGAACCCCTTCAGATAGGAGGCGAGTACTATTCAAACTATGCTTTGCAAAAAACAGCTACATCAGAATAATCTTTAGTGCATAGGTATTATAATTTTTTAAAAAATTTGCAAATGTAAAAAGCAAATATTTTTACATTATTACTGTTTTATATTTGTATATCTTTTATTAATTAGGATAAATATGTTTTCAAATATTCATTGGTCATTTGAGTTTTCCTTTAATTATTTTATTTATGACCTATACCGAAGTTTCTTTATTGGGGGAGTCTGTATTTTTCTTATTTATTTTTAAAACTTTATATATTAAATATATTAACCCTATCATATTTACCATAAACATTTTTCCAAATTTGTAATTTATCTAAAATTTTGTAATGATCTTTAAACTTAAAAATATATATATCCAAGTGTATTCATACCTTGATAAATATATTTGCTATTGTTGATGTTTTTCGTTTAGCAATTTCTTGCCCCTAACATCAGATAAACACTCACTATATTTTCTCTTTTATGATTTTATTTTTTATTTGTATACTCAACTTTTTAAAAAATTTCTGCAGTGTTTCAATTATGTTTCATTGTTTCTACACCCACTTATTTTGATTCTTACTGAGGATAGCCTACATTTCTTGGAATTAGTCCCTATTTATCCTCAAAGTAGATCATTTCCTTTCTCATAATCTTTATTGCTTTTCCCATTTCCTTTGCATTTTCTAAAGACTGCTAAAGTTTATCATCCATGTCAATGATTTAATTTTCTGGGCATGTAGTTTTTTATTGCCTCCAATTCAGATGATTTTAATCTTACCATTAATAATATATGAGTTTCCTTGTCCTCCTTTTATCTCTTTTCAACTCATTTTTTTTCCTCATGATATTCTACTTCCATCTTGTAGAAGCTATGTTTAATGAAGGTGCCAGTTTTCTAAAATTTTCTTCTGGGTTTTGCTATAAATCATTTCATTGTTACGTTCTTCCTCTGAATTTTTAAGCTGTTGTTTGTTCCTGGATCCTTCGCTGGGGTTTTAGTTGCCCCTTGTCAGGTTTCCCCTTCTCCACTTGGTTCTGCACAAAGAGAGAACTATGGGGGCAGATAAGTGGGTTGATTGCTCCAGCCCACTTATCATGGATTCACCAGTAGAGCAGGTGGCTACAACGGCTCTTGACTCAATTCCCAGTGTTCAGTAGGAATAACTCATCATTTCCAGCAGAATCTTTCTTCAGAAAAAAAAAAGTCTTACTTAGAACACCAACATAAATATTTATAAAACCAGAAAAGCTTGATTGAAGTGAGGAGTAAAGGTCCAGAATTTCCTGTTATGTGCCTCTCCTGTCTTAAGGCAAATTTTCTTTCCTTCCCAGTTCCTGGCTCTCTGATGGGTCGAATTGATGGGATAAGTGAGAAATGCAAATCCACATCAGGCACTGTTATGAAGATTTCTTCTCTCTCCTTAATTGTCTAAGCATTACCTTGGGACCTCAGCTCCTTAAAATTCCCCATATCATCTCTTTCTCTGGTGCCCACCTCCCAAATTGCCCTCCCTCTTTTTGTGATTCGCAGTCTCTGGACAAATATAGAAAGTGTAGCATAGGTGGGGGTGGGAAATGGATGTCCTCAGAGGTCTTCAAAGGCAGCCTTCTGGTGTTCTGAAAGACCTACCTGACTTTATGGCTGTTGCAGAACCCTAGAGGGGTAAAAACTAGAGGAGGCTGCTGAAGATTCTTTCTGCCTTCTTTCTAGAAAGCCGGGATGCTCTGTTTCATGGGCGAAGTAGGATTGTCACCGTTTTTTCCTCTACCCTACTATGCCATTAGCCCGATATTTGGTGGAAATTCTTCCCAAATTCAATTTCTAGGGTAGCCTACATTCAGTATGAGCCTAGGGCCTTTTCTGCACCTTCACAGATACTTTGGTGCAAAACTGGGACAGGAGCTGGTAAGAGGTTGCTTGCTTGTATTTAAAGCTGCGAGCTTCAAGGATAATGATTCTTCTGGGGACCACAGGACTGCTCCTGTCTCAGCTATAACAGTAGTCTTACATTTTTATATATTTAAATTTCTCTTTATATCTATTTTTATATAGTTCAACCTTTAAAATGATGACTTATTAGTTTACAAGATATTCAATATATTATAATTTATATTGGTAGGATATGCTCAGACATTTTTACCAAGAGACGTAGTTGTGATTAAAACAGCATGATCTGTAAGATACGCTGGCACCTCTGGCCCAGAAGGTGTAAGTGGTACCCTCTCTCCCCCTTTCATCACTCTCTCTTGGTTCAGGCTGCTGGAGAAGAGGAGGAGGCCGCCTGGGCAGCATCCCTCCTGTCCCAGACGCCCCAGTCGGGCTCCTTTCCCACCCAGAGCTCAGACACAGGTGTGAGGGTCCCCTTTCTTTTCAGTTTGCTACAGCCATGACCTTGCTTTAGGATATTATGTTCTGTTCCAGAGCCCAACAGAGTCAGCATTTAGCTAATGAGCACCATATTATTGAGAATGTAAAAGACCCCATTGTTTCCCATCCCACCCCCACCCTCCTCATGGAGGAACGTGGCTTCCTGAGGTAAATTAATTTGCGGAAGGAGTCAGAATAACCCATTGCTTTACAATGAGCAACGCTTTATGCCAGCCAATGCACGAAGTGGGGCTCAGGGAAAATATGACATGGTGTATTTTTTAACTTACACCTTTGATGAAAAAAATATCTGAAAGCTTTTACTAAAGTATTTAAGCTATGAACTCTGAATGGTTCTAAAATGCTCCCCTGCATTCTTCCTCATGCTCTTGAAATATCTTTGGGAGAGATACAAGTGGTAGGGCACTAGCAGAGAGAAAACAGCACATCAGGATGGTGGGACATGGCTCCCTACACTCATGGGGCAAATACTTCAGAGGAGACCACAGAAGCATCTGGCAATGAACAGGGACCTGACTTCCAAAGAGATGAGTCACTAACGAGGGAGACATCAGAGAGAAAAAAACACGTGTGTGTGTGAGTGCGCACGTGTACCTGAAATGTTTTATGACCTAATACTTTTTTACGTTATAAAAGTAATTCATCTTCGAGGTAAAAATTCAAACAGCACAGAGGGAGTAGGTGAGCTTGGTTCCATAAACTGTCATAAAACCAGGTATATATACATACCTGTTTATCTTCAAATTAGGCCTTTTATTTAAAAATAGGGGGGAAATTATGTCATAACGTATTTAAACTAATAAATCTAAACAGTTTTCAAAGCCTCTCTGGATCCTCCTTTTCTCATCTTCTTTGAATACTTTTGGAAGAGAAGCCATTTTTCAAATAAAACAACTGAGGAAATAGAACAGATTAAAAATTTAAAAATAAGATAATGGAAGCTTGGCACATAGTAGACACTCAATCAGTATTGGAATATCTGTGAAATAAAACTATAATGCTTGTTTTCCAAGCTTGCTTCTACAATGTATCCACCAATTCTTGGAGCATTCCAATAGCTTTCAAATAAAAGGTGTGTGTGTGTGTGTGTGTGAGAGAGAGAGAGAGAGAGAGAGAGAGAGAGACACATTATGTTGTTTGCAATAAAGAAGCTTAATCACAATCCGGAATCATTTCTCCTCCTTCCATCCCATCTTCTCACAGAAATACTCATGCAAACATACAAAAGACCATATGAATATTTCATTAGAGTAACAGACAACCAGACTACTGAGCAGTGATTCTAGACATCAGGAGGACTCTCTATCAGTGACAGCCTGGATAAAGCCCACAGGTTGATTGCTTACAAATAAATATTTTATTTTATTTTTGCAAAATCATCCATCAATTCAAAGGTTAATTCAGATAGAAAATCTACATTAAAATAATCATGTGAAAACTTACCAAAATATTTTAATATTAGTGAAAATTTTAAAATTGCAATATCTAAATTATATAGTGCTTACTTTAAAATCTAACTTCACTATGGAAAACAGTCCAGAGGTTTCTCAAATGATTTAAAATGGATATGCTTTTTGACCTAGCAATTGCACTTCTGGGTATTTATCCAAAGAAAACCAGAACAATAATTCATAAAGATCTATGCACCCCTATGTTCATAGCAGCAGAATTTACAATAGCCAAGATATGGAAGCAACCTAAATGCCCAACTACGGATGATTGCATAAAGAAGTTATAGTTCATATATACAATGGAATATTATTCAGCCATTAAAAAAATAAAATTCTACTTTACCATTTGCAACAAATGGACCTAGAGGTTATTATGCTGAGTGAAATAAGTCAGACAGAAAAAAATAAATACCACATGATTTCACTTACAATGTGGAATCTATGGAACAAAATGAACAAACAATATGAAAACATACAGATACAGAGGACAATCTGGTGACTGACAGAGGAGGAGGTGTTGGGGGACTGGGAGAAAGTGGTGAAGGAATGAAGAAGTACAAGTTAGTAGTTACTAAATAGGCACGGGGACATATGGTACAGCACAAGGAAGACAGTCAATGGTATTGTAATGGATACATGTCGAGCAGAGGGGTGATAGAGTAATCAGAGAGAACACTTCGTAAATTTTATAAATGTCTAACCAATGTACTGTATACATGAAACTAATACTATATAATATTGTGTGTATATATTTATACACACAATATTATATAGCAGAAGATGATGGAACAAAACCATCAATGTTTTGAGGAAAGAAAGTTAACAGCCATATTAGGAAAGGAAGCCGAGTTCCTAACATGCACTGTGCACCTTTGAAGGAAACTCTTATGAAAAAAGGGCAAGGAACCTCTAAAACTGAAAACTTTAAAGACACAAACTGAAACCTGCAAAAACATATTTTAAAAAAACTAACCGTAGACTTAGAAAAGGAGAACAATTATTGCTTAGAATGAAATCGTGTTCTGGAAAATCAAATGAGGGAAACATCCAGAGGCAAAAACCAAAGTAATGCAAATCATGGGTACGAGATAATATTTATAAAGGACAGCTCTGGTGGATCTGGTATGCAAATAACAGGAGATCCTTAAGGCAAAAGGCAAAGAGGGAGAAAAACAACAATAAAAGAAATAATGAAAGGAAACTCTCAGCTGTAGAAAAACTTGCATTTTAGGAAGAAAGAGCTCATCAACTTCTAAGTTGCTCAATAAACCTCGAACTAACCATATCCTAGTGAAGTCTCCCAAAGTTAAAGAGAAAATTCAACATGTTTCCAGGCACAGAGAAAGCGTCCTTACAAAGGAAAATGAATCAGATTGGTATGAAACTTTTCATCCGAAACAGTCATCCTAGATTTTGAAAGAAAAGGACTATATCCCAAGAATCTTATACCTAGCCAAGTTCATGTGTAAAGAAGATTTTTCTGGATATGCAAGGACTCAGAAGTACACTTATGTTTTCTTGGGAAAAGTAATGTAGATTGAAATTTAAATCAGAAAATAAAGACTGCAAGGTAAGGTAAGCTGAGAAGTACAAACAACATTTGGGAACATGAGCACTGTAACATTTGTGGTTGAATCTAAAACCAATGATGAGAATGTGACTGGGGATATTGATATCAGTATTAATGTTAAGAAAGATGGGAAGGAGCAAAAGCTTTTGAATGAGGTTGTTAGAGAGGAGTATCAACTAACACTTCATGTGAGACATCACTGATTAGAGGAATAGTGGTTTAAGTTTCTTTGGACAAAATGAAAAGTTAATGCTATTGGAGTAAAGTCTCCCTCCTACCAAATGACTACAAAAGAAAAAAGAATACAAAGTCAATAAAATACATATATGTCTATGTGCATGTAAGTGGATATATATGATTGACAGGACATACAGCTAAATATTTACAATAGGTGGTAGGTTTATGGGTAACTTTCTTTTCTTTTTTTAGTTTAGAAAAATAATGGAACAATAAAATTCTACATCTGGAGGCAGGACAAGTTTCACACACCTTAGGTACTAGGGCTCTGTTTGGTCTGCCAGTTTCCCTCTGGGGAATGACCTTCTGGAATTCTGTATTCCTATTTTCTAATCCATGTGACTGGGTGCGACTGATCCTATCAGTCAGACTGCTCTATCCTCCTGACAATCGGTTCAGGGATGGGTATATGATCCAAGTGGAGATAACAATCTAGCTCTTTTGTCTGAAGTACATGAAGCCATATCTAAGTCAATCAGTAAGGAGGGAGAAGGGAAGAGAGAAACAGAGACCGAAAGAGACAGACAGCTGATGACAAGTTTGAAGCTCTCTGCCCTGCACGTTTACTCCTTAGACTCCTCCATTGTTCGAGTCAACACATTTCTCTTTTTAGGGTAAGCTAATTTGAGTTGGTTTCTGTCACCGTTAACTAAAAGAATCATCACGAAGGCGATGTCCCAGCCCTATAAGTTTAGGACACATGTACTAAAATGGCCAGTGTGGGTTTACTTTAATCAAGAATGCTTTTCCTTGTCAGTTTATGATTTCAGCCCAAGATAAAATTTTCTATGAAAGCAACTCTCTTTATGAATAAAGAGAGATCTGGGGGCTCTTTCTCTTATTATCAAGTATTTTGTCTGTTCTGCCAAAAGTATTCTTTTGAGATGGTCCACTGCCCTCCTCAGGCCCCAAATCTTCATCTGCACTTTTCCTAAATAGAGATCCTTGCTCATAGAAAATCTGCCTCCACTCCCACTGTCCAGCCTCATCCCCACTCACTTTCCCCCTCCTTACTGAACTCCAGACACCATGTTTTTTTCTTTCTTAACTTCAAAAATGCCAAATTTTTACCTTACCCTAAAGCCTTTACCCATGCTGTTCCCCCTGCCTGGAACTTTTGTTCTTCTGAGACCCTCTCCTTCCTTCACTTGGCTGCCTCTTCATGTATCTGCTAAATACTACTTGTAGTATTCCTTCTTCCCTGCTTCCTTGACAATCCAATCGTGAGTTCAGCCATTAAGACATTGGACAGTTCCTGGAACACAGGAGGAGGCCGGCTTTCAGAACAGGGCATCTCTTATGAGGCTTGCCAATGAGACACTGCATAAATTAATGGTCCTTGCACTGACTTAAATAGAATAATTAAAAAGAAAAAGAAAAAAGAATCCAGGATTGTTTCCAGGAAAGCTCTGGAGTCTGGCAAGCAAATGGGTGGCATAGAGCTAAAAAAGGCTCCATGTTTCCATTAGTCTCTTGCAGACACTGGCCAGGACTCACCTGTTTCTGGGCCACCGTTTAACTAGATTAACTGGGAAACTCCTGGCACGATCTGATTTATCTTCATGGCATGAGAATGGTACCCATCAAATTCAGAGGATGAATTAGAAACACTTAAGCAGCAAAGCTGGAGAAACTTCCTGATGAAGGTATTGGACTCTTAGATTAGAAGGGAGAAGTGCTTATAATATTAGGGCCATGGTTTTCAATGTTAAGAGCATTTTTGTATTATTTTGCATTATTTCTCACAGTATAAAATAATGTCAGAGCGAGGGCTTCAGAGTCGGCAAGAACTGGGTTTAAATTGGGCCCTGATACTTATTGTTTGGCCTAAATCAAGTTGCTTAACCTCTCTGCGCCCTGCATATGTTTTCTCTCTGAAAATGGAGGATAATATAAGAATCTACCGCACAGGGTTTTAGTGAATGAGTGGGCATTAAAATGTCATAATCAATGCAAAGCACTAAGTACGGTGCCTGGCACATAATGAGCATCCAATACCTGTTAGTTATTGTTGTAGATGTAGGTAAAATATCTAGAGTGATGGGTGTCTGGACATAGCAAATATCAATGAACTACTGCTATTCTTTTGGGTCCAGCAAAGGTGATATTCAAATATTTAACAACCCTGGCACCAGCCAATCAGAAACAGGCTAAGCACTGACCTATTGGTGGCTAAATATGTGGACAGTGAGGAGTAAGGTATCACGGGACAGAGGTGTGGGGGAGGCAAGGATGGCTGTAATGGTGGGGGGTCATTTTGGGAGATCTAGACAGTGGCTAGTTACCAACCAGTTCAGAAGTATTTCTACTTTTAACCCCCAGGGTGGCTGTGCTAGTGCAAACCAGTTCACTGTCAGCCTTGAAGCCGTACTGAGTTAGATCCTGTGGGATTTAAACCCAAGGGCATGGCTGGTCGCAATCAGAAAGTCACCTCTGAATGCTCGCTCTCACCTCCAGGGTCATTGTCAGGCCTCTGCCTCCTCTTCCGGACCCTTCTTTGGTCACTTCCTGCACAAGAATCATCAACAGCCTCAACACCCAGTGACTTGCAGCCTCAACAATACCTCCACTATCACACTTTGCAGGGACTGTCCTCTCCCTGGAAACCCTTAGCAGTCCTCAAGGCTCACTCATGTTCCCCTCTCGCTCAACCTTACCAGGTGGAGGGGTATGGCTCCTACCCCATCAGCACTATAGCAGCCATCTCACAGCCAGCCCTTGTCTGTCACCTCCCAGCCCTGCCTGAGACCCTCAGGGGCCCTGAATATTTGCCCCATTTCCCACTCTCCACCAGGGCTGCCAGGCCCTCCAGTGGTCAGAGCAGTAGGGTTGGGTCTGCCTCCCACTCCTCCTCCCTGCCCAGTCGACTCCTTCAGGAAACCGCCAGTCTATTTTGAGCAAAGAAACGTGTCACACCTCCCTGGGCCAAGACACCTTCTCCCTTGTCAAAAAACCACACTCCAACTGTGCTTAGCCAATGACCTTTCAGTCCTGGTTTGCAAAAGCCTTCAGGACCTTTCAAGTTGCCTAAATCTTCTGAGCCTCCAAAAAAGAAAATATTACTTTCTCTTTATTCCCAACAGTCAGTTATATATAGCTCCATGCACAATTGCTAACCTTGGAGTGCTGAACACTTGGATGGGCTTGGCCTATTGTCTCAACGGCCACCCACATGCAGCCAGAGCCCACAGCCACCCAACTGGGAGCTGCCTACAGGGAGGGGTCCACAAGAGAGGGAACAAGTCCAGCCATTTCAGGCTCACACATCCTGGCCCTGCCACTTCTTTGCTGTGCAATTTTAAATAGCTAACTTGAGGCCTCTGAGCCTCGGTTTTCTAAACTATTAGAATATTGTAAACTTGTAAGGAGGGTCAAAAGGATTACTGTATGTATTTGCCAAGGATCTGACTCAGGCTGGGGTCATGGTGGCTGCTAAATAAATACTTGCTGTTTACTATATTATCTAGTGACTTTTTGAAATCTCTGGGTGTTTGGACAATTGAGAAAAATATCTTTTCTTCCTCTGTCTCTTACAAACACAGTACACTCACACATACACACTCCAAAAAGGCAGTTTGCTTTTCTCTTTCTTACTGTTTAACTTTTATCCACTGATGTCCTATCACTAAGCTTGTTCCTAATATTTCTTCTATCACCAAGCTTGTTTCTAATGGGGTAAAAGGCAAAGTAATAGGGAGGTGCATATACTATGGGCCAATATACTAAATGGTTTTATTGAGGTATAATAGACACACAATGAAATGCGCATGATAGATTTTGATGTATATATACGCCCATGAAACTGCCACCACAACCAAATAGTGAACATATTTAATACTCCCCAAAGAAGCCCCCTTTATACTTCTACAACCCTCCTATACCTCCCATGCCACCCTCACCATCCCCAGGTAACCATTGTTCTTCCTGCATTTTTCTAGTTTTACATAAATAGAACCATATAGTATGTATCCCTTTCATTTGGCTTCTCTATCTTAGCATAATTATTTTGAGATTCATCCACATTGATGCATGTACCAATATTTCTTTCCCTTTTACTGCTGAGTAGTATTTCATTGTACAGATATAACACAGATTATCCACTGACCTATTCATGAAGATTTAAGTTGTTTCCTGTTTAGGGCTATTATAAATGAAGGTTCTAGGAATAGTCATATACAAGATTTTGTTTCTACATATGTTTTCCTTTCTCTTGAGTAAATACTTAGTAGTAGAATGAATGCCTGGGTCATACGATATGTGTATGTTAAGCACTTTAAGAAACTGCCACCCGTTCCCTTCCATAGTGGTGGGAGCACTTTACATCAGTGTACAAGAGGTCCAGTTCTTTCACATCTTTGCCAACACTCAGAATGGTTAGTCTTTTTCATTCTAGCTATTCTAGTAAATGTATAGTGGTGTCTTATTGTGGTTTTAACTTGCATTTCTATAAAGACTATCGATACTGAGATGTTCTTTTTCTATCGTGTGCTTTTTTGTCATCCAGGTATCTTCTTTGATGAAATGTATGTTCAAAACTTTGGTCTGTTAAAAAAAAAAAGATCTCTTTTCTTACTATTGGGTTTTGAGCATTCTTTTATATTCTGTATATCAGGTATATAATTGCAAAGCTTTTTCTTTTAGTCCATGTTTCTTTTATTCTCTTAACAGTATCTTTCAAAGAATAGAGTTTTAAATTTTGATGAAATTCAATCTATCGTTTTGTATCTTTTATGAATTATGCTTTTTAAATGTCGTAGCTAAGAAATCTTTGCCTAATTCAGAGTCAAAAGATTTTCTCCTACAGGTTTTGTGGTTTTTAGGTTTTATATTTAGGTCTATGATCTATCATTAGTTTTTTTTGTTTGTTTTTCTTTTTTTTGTTCTAATTCCATTTTGTATGTGATGGGAGTTATGGCTCAAACTTCATTTTTTTTGCATATGGATAACCAATTGTTGTAGTCCCATTTGTTGAAAAGACTACAGAGTCTCCATTGAAATGCTTTTGCCATTTTGTCAAGAATTGGTTGTCTGCATATGTCTGGGTCTGTTTTTGGAGTCTATTCTGTTCCATTGATCTATTTGTTTATCTTTATGCCAATATCACATTGTCTTGATTATTGTAGTCTTAAAATCAGGTAGTGTTAGCCCTCCAATTTTATTCTTCTTTTTTCAAAGTTATTTTGGCTAATCCAGGTCTTTTCATTGTTATATGAATTTTAGAATCAGCTTGTCAATTTTTAACAAAAAAAAAAGCCAGGTGGGATTTTGACTGGGAGTATTTTGAATCAACAGAACAATTAGGAGACAACTTAACAATAGTAAGTCTCCTGACTCATGAACAAGGTATGTTTCTCCATTTATTTAAATTTTTAAAAAATTTGTCTCAGCAGTGTTTAATAGTTTTCAGTCTATTCATCTTACACATATTTTGTCATATCCGTCCCTAAATAATTCATAATTCTTAGTGCTATTGTAAATGGTATTTTTTTAAATTTCAATTTCGGTGATTTACTGCTATAATGGAAATACAATTATTTTTTGTGTGATCTTGTATCCTGCCATCTTGCTAAACTTGCTTATTAGTAATGGTGGCTTTTTGTAGGTTACATCAGATATTCTATGTAGATGACTGTGTCATTGGCCAACAAGAACAGTTTTACTTCTTCCTATCTGAATTGGATAACTTATTTCTTTCCTTCTCTTCCCTTGCCTTCCCTTTCCTTCTCTCCTCTCTCCTACTCTTCTTTTCTTTCCCTTCCCCTTCCTTCCTTCCTTCCTTCCTTCCTCCTTTTCCTTCCTTCCTTCCTTCCTTCCTTCCTTCCTTCCTTCCTTCTTTCCTTCCTTCTTGACTTACTGCACTGACTAGAACCTTCAGTATAATGTTTTTAAAAAGTGGTAAGAGCTGATATCCCTATTTGGTTATTGATCTGGGGGTGGGGAGGGCAGGGGAGGAAGTTAGTCTTTCACAGTTAGGTTTGATGGTAGATGTAGGACTTTTATAGATGCCTATTATCAGATTAAGGAAGTTTCCTACTGTTTCTAGGTTGCTGAGTGTTTTATTTGTTTTTGTTTTTGTTTTTTAAAATCAAGAATGGATGTTATATTTTTAAGTGCTTTTTCTGTACCTATTACTGTGATGCTATGTTTTTTGTTTTGTGATTTTTTTCTTTTTTAGTTTGTTAATATAGTGAACTACTTTGATTGACTTTAAAATGTTAAATGTTCCTGGGATAAACCTCACCTGGTCATGATGTATTATCCTTTTTATCAGTTCTTAGATTCTATTTGCTAAAATTTTATTTAGAATTTTTTGCATCTTTGTCATGAGGGACATTGGTCTGTTTTACTGCAATGAGTTTTTCTGATGTGGGATTAGAGTAATGCTAGTCTCTTAAGATGAGATGGCTTTCTTTTGGGTGCGGTCTGTTCTTGGGACTATGTTCTGAGAAAAAGGCCCACACGGGCGCTGGAAGAGACTCAATGCCATTTTGTCAGGTGACTTAAGCGTTCCATTTACCTGGGGTATGATCTGGAAGAGTTCTGGGTATGCATTTCCCCTTGGTTCTTCGACAATTCCTTATTGTGCTGTGGAGAGTGCTGCAGGCAGGGCTCCTTAAAGCACTGGGCATAGGTCAGGGGACCCTTTCGCCCAGGACTAAGGCGCACCACCACCACGAAGCCTTCTGGAATCCTGACTAGCCATCATCTGACATCTTTGCTCACTATGAATCTAACCTCTTTTCCTCCCAGAAAGCTTATTGTGTGAATCAACCTGGTGAAAACACTCTCTAGTGAGGTTTTAACTTTTGTTTGCTACTGCTTCCTTTCCAACAGCATTGAGACATGCTCAAAGCCCTTATCTTAAAGACCCAACAACAAAACGAAGCTCTCCCAGGTCCTGAAGAGCCTCACCACCCTTGCTCCTTTTCTTCTTTCACAGCCCCACGTCCAGAAAGGGCTGGATGCCTTGACTCTGTCTCCACTTCTCATTCACCCCTCAACAAACAGGAATCTCTCATCCTCACCACTCCCACCAAAGTCACCAACCAGCTCCTTGTTGCCATCACCAGGGAGCTCTTCTCTGCTTGACAGTTCACAGCCTGTGGCACTGTTGGTCGCCTCTCCATCTTGACTCTTCTGTCGCTTTCTCCAACACCTTGTCCTCTTCTTGCCTCTCTGGCTTTTGCTTCTTGCACAGACACCTACATATTGGTGTATCCGTGAGATCTAGTCTCTCTTCTCACTCCTTAGACTAATCACCTAATTCCAGATGAATTCCACCAGCAGCCACATGAACTTGCTCAGGTTGTGCATGACACGACTCTGGAGAGCACCATACACAGAATGTGAGCATTCTGTCTGGCAATGCCCAGGTTGGAGTTATGCACAACCTGACCGTACATGGCTTCTGTGTTTGTATGTACTACAAACATACCACCTGATATCCTACAGAGCAGTGGCCTATTGCGCCTCTTGGTCCATGCACAACCTGACCGTACATGGCTTCTTTGTTTGTATGTACTACAAACATCCTACAGAGCAGTGGCCTATTGCGCCTCTTGGTCGTAAGGCTTTTGAAGGCTGAATTTGCCCCACAATCATCTTTGAAGAGACAGGCACGTAGTAGATGATCTTTAAGGGTGTGCTGAAAGGATGAGTCCACCAGCCAATGCCAGCCAGTGTAGATTTCTCCACTCAGAAGGGCCACCAAGCAGTAAGCATGGAGTGAATCTCCCTTGGACTATATATCCTTTCAGACTAGTGGAAGGGACTGTTTGCTAACACTCCCCTCACCAGACACTTCCCTTCTTTGAGCCTGATACTAGCCATGCATCCTACTTTGCCTCTTTGAGCCTCAGTTTGCTCATCCAGCAAATAATAGGGTCAACCACACAGACCGTGGAGAGAATTACTGAAGCAAAGGTATAGAAAACCCCCACCTTCTGTATCCTTCCCTCCACCCCAGCACACTCGGGATAATATCTCTGGGTAAACGCTACCCCAGGAAAAGTTTTTCTTATTGATCACAGGAGGGCATCTAGAGTGAAAAGAGCCAAAACCTTGGAAAGTATGTCCTGCCTTATCCCCGACTAGCTCTCAATGTCAATTCTACTCCTGCTTGTTAGTATCATTTATTTATTCATTCAACCATTCATGAAACAAATGCTGAGTGCTTGCTACTGCCAGGTTCTATGGCAGGCACTGGGAGACGAGAATCAGACAAGGACCATATGTAAGACAAATATGGTCCCTGCCCTCATGACACTACATTCTGCCACCCTTGAAAATGTCTGGATTTACTTAGGTGTGTACTTGCTAATGGAGGAAAAACACAGGATGTTGTGACAAAGAGTAAGGTTGGGTGGCAGGTGGGGGAGGAAAGAGGTGGCCCTTTAGACAGTGTTCAAGGCAAAGCCCTCTGAGGAGGTGGCATATGAGTTGAATGTTAAAGAATGAGATTGGAGGGTGGGAGGTATCTGAGAAATAGTGAAGAAGCTAGAAAGGGCATGCTCGAAGAACCACAGAAGGCCATGTGATTGCAAAAAGAACAAGGGAAGAGCAAAGGGACACCAGGTAACATCAGGAAGGTAGGCGGGCACCAGACCGTCTAGCAAATGGAGTCTAGGTGGATTCTAAGAATGAGAGGATTTTCAGAGTTTTCAGCAGGGATGGATGTAATATGCTGTAGGGTTTGCAAACATGGGGGATTTCCTCACTGTCCAAGGACATTTGCCCACCAGGGGGAGCACCTGGAACACACCCTCTGCGTCCTCACCTTCCAGCAGGCCAGTTCTTATTCCTACACTCAGGCTCCAAAGCCAGGGCTTGACCAGATCAGGGACTAAGTAAGGATGGAGAGGAGGGAAACAATTACTATGGTAATTGCTTACTGAACCTACTATGTGCCCCGCCTGAATGGGGCTCATTATTACAGGATAACTTCCCAGGCCTCCACCATACATACTATCAAAGACTCATTTTTGGATGACAATTTGGCAGTTACAATTTTAAGTATGTATGCTACTCAGCCCAGCTATTCCACTTTTGGGAATTTATTCTCAAGAAATACGTGTCTGTTTTCATGAAGAGGCTTGTGCAAAGATGTTCATCGGAGCACTATTTGTAAACTAGTGAAAAAAAACAGAAACAATTTCAATGTCCAGGCCTACCAGAGGAATGGCAAAATAAATCACAGTTCATGTACTCGTGGGGAGCTATTATAAATAATGAGAGATCCCGACGCCGTCGTGGGAACATCTCCTAGACATGCTGCAAAATTTCCCACAAAGCTGGTAGAGTGCAGTCTCATCACATCAAGCGAAACACAGCCATAACCAAAATAAAGCTATACAGTTTTATTTACTTTCCTATGTAAATTTATGGAAAGAGGAGGCACAGCAAACTTGTAAAAAATAGCTGTTACCTCCAGGGAGGGGGTCAGACTGATAGCTGGGATTAGATCAAAGGTAGCTTTCATTACTTGCATGGGTTTTAATTTTTCACCTGGTTTTTGTTTTCTACAAAATGAATATAAAAAATCATTAGTGAAAAGCTTGGGGTTGAAGTCGCCCAACTAGGAAGTGGGGGAACTCGGATTCAACCCAGGTTGGGGACTATAAAGCAGTTTCTAGTATAGCGCTGTCCTACTCTCCCCAGTGAGTGAGTTGTCACTCACTCAACAAATGTTTATTGAATGTATGCTGTGCTAGGTACAGGGAAACAGCACAAAAACAAAATGGAAAAACTCTGTCTAGTGGAGTTTACTAGTTGTTTGAAATGCTCTAAAGCAAGATTGGCGGACAGACAGACCCTGTGAGTAACTCTTGCCCTTTCCTGAGAGTTCAGACTGGTTCTGTCCCTGAATAACTGTGTCAATTTTTGTAATTCCTATACTTCAGTTACTTAAAAGCTGAGTCTCAGTTTATTCATCTACAAAATGGGGCAACAGCACCAACCTCAGAATGTTCTGGCCATTTCGAGGTACATACTTAATCCAGAGCTTGGCATTGTGGTATGTGCCCAATAAGTCGGGGACATTCCCTTTGTTAGCAATTGTGTGGGAAAGGTCTCCATCCAGATTTTGAATCCTCCTGAAGGAATAAAGTGTACACAAGGAGGTGAGGTGGGGAAAGGAGGAGTGATTCACCCTACTTTATCCCTCATGAGAAACAAGAGTTTCTCATGAGCTATGAGACTTTAAAGTTTTTGGCTTGCAGGCTCCGTCCTGGGGCCTGGGGCCCCGAAAATCAATCATTCACTAAGTCACTCATCTTCGCACCCAAAAGTCATTTGCTGATCATAAATTAAACCCTGTGTCCCCAGAGCCCAGCTCAGGGTCTAACACAGAGGTGAGCAGAGCTGGCCTCAGCACTTGGTAAGCTCCCTGGCTGCTCCTGGGTGCTGTTACTGGAGAGCCCTGAGCTACCCGCATCTGCTCCGGGACAGCATTAAAAGTTTCTAGGAGGAGAGGCCTCGGCCACCTGGCTGCACTACCCAAGCAGGCGACCTGTGATGTGCTCACCGGCACTCTAGTCCCTCCTCTCCCTCTTTGTATTCTGGCCCCTTTCTGTGGTCGGGGAACCCAGAGGCCTTCCCTGACGCCTGGGACAAGCTCTCGGGACATCAAGCAGGGAGAAGGCGGGACCCAGTGACGCAAACGGCTCAGAGGTGGAGCAGATGTAACCCAGCCCCTTCACGTCACTCCACTATAGTTTAGAGGCTAAGATCGCTCTCTTCCTCCCGGGTCGGCTTTAGCTCAAGCGGTTACTTCGTTTCAGCAACAAATCCCAACCATGGGGTTCGAGACCCGCGGGTGCTTTCTGACCCTTTTGCTCCGGACTAATTCTATATAGTCCCTCTCTTCGAGGATTTTAAATGTGTCCTCTCTTACTCTTCATTTTGCCCAATTACTTAATTAACCGGTTGAGTACTCCTGGGTCGAAGTCAGATATGCGATGGGGGAAAAAAAAAGGCACACAGCAGGAGGTCAGAGCCTCAGGAACTCAGGTAGGGGTGGTAATCACGGTCATTTACTAATTTATCCTTAGAGACTATTTTCTTTGTGTGTAGGTCCACAGAAGCTTACTCAAACGACCGCTACCGCTACCGCTGACACCTCCTGCTCTTGACTTTCTAGCCACCCTGGATTTTTCTTTCAAGTCCTTCGTGCTCCCAATATTCTAGCTGGTGGCATGTGCCTGTGCTTACTCACATGGAACACTCCTTAGCGGCCTCCCTCACAATCAAAAGATCTCTCTTACCCTCCCTTCTACCTCTTACTGGTTTCCTTCTTGGCACTTGCACATTTCCAGACATTTTATGTGATTTTGTTTAATGTAGGTCTCCCATCCCCTGTAGAATAGAAACCACAGGAGGGCAAGGACCTTCACCCCTCGCAGTATCCATGGCATCCAGGACGTTGAGGCAAGACTGAGCACTGGGTGGCTGAGTTAACTCACACAGAGGCGCACAAGGATTTTTCACATTAAACTCCTGTAAGTGGAGCTGCAGGGTCAGGATTTGCACCGCCCAAGTTCCTTCTAGAAAGGTTGTTCTGGTATGAGGAGGCGGGCTTGGTTTTCAAGGTGGAAATGCTGCAGCCCCAGAAGAGCAGAAGCTGTCACTGCCGGCGGGGAGTTGATCCTGGGGGCGTTCTCAGGCTACATCTCTGTCTCCTCCTCTCGGTCGAAACCTTGGACCAGCTGTCCAGCCTTGTGGTCCACCCCGTTTGGCTCAGGAGACATCATACGTGCTTTTGATCATGCCACGTTGTCTCATGCTTCCGCGTCTTTGCATGGGCACTGACCCCACCGCCTCACTGCACGCTGCTCAGCTCAGGGGCTGTGCGCTCCCTCAGCCCATGCCCCAGCCAGAGAGAGTCCCCCAGACCAGTGGCGCTGGTAGTCCTGACCTTAGGCGGCTCCCTGAAGTATCTTGAGCCGGCAGGTGCGGAGAGAACCCTCAGAGGCTCACGCAACCCCTCCGCTTCCACGCGAGCCCCCGCAGGTCCCCTAGAGTAGGCTGGGAGCAGCAAACCATTCGCACGCAAGCGCCTCCATCTGGGGGAAAACAGTCTTGGCGTAGAAGGAAAAGCTCACACAACTACCAGACCTTGAACCTTGCAAGAGAGAGAAACTCAGCTAAACAAGAGGGAAACTTGAGCTGGACCTAAACTTGACATTTTGGTCAAGCCTCATTTCTTAATTTTTCATAAAGAACACAGATTACTTAGAGTAAAACAAAACAAACAATAAACCCTTTCATGCTGTGGCTGGGAGTAGGACTCTCCCACAGGCAGCATCTGAAGATCTTGCTAAAACTTCAGATTCTCTGACTCCCAGCCTCAGACAGGAACAGACAGGTGGTGGCCAGGAATCTGCGGCTATTTCATACCCCTTCTCCTCAAACCTCTACCCAACCGATGGCCCTGCCCTATATTTTGTATGAGTTGGTGTAAACCCAGGAGAATTTCCTCGCTGTCCCACCACCACAGCCGATGCATGAGTCCTAAGCTCTCTGCCTACCTTCTCTTCATTTCTAGTGGAGAAGGTGCCAAGAAGGCATTCATCATAGGTGACCCCTCCCCTGACTCCAGATCCTAGCCCCTAACTTCTTCCGGCATCACCAGCCTCTCACTACTGAATTATTCCCATCAGCCTACAAATGTGCCTGAATATGATCCATCTGGGGGAAATGAATATGGTCTACCTTCACCAAAACAAACCAGAACATACACAAACAAGCCCTCCAACACATCTCCGCATCCTGACAACATCCATTTTTTTAGCTTTCCATTCTCTTCTCAGCACATGCCAAAAGGGCTTTTCTCTTTACCAGTCACTAGTTTTGATCCAGGTGACCTCAGGCCAAACACAATGGTCAATTCTCTTTTCTTATCTTATTCCAGTCCAGTAACTAGCTACACTTTCTCCTGCAAACCTCTTCCCTCCCCGTTTCGTCTCACTCACTGTCCAGTCTGTACTAGCCTCCTTCGCTGGCTTCTTCTCTCTCAGAACTCTTAGGGTTGGTATGACTATCTGATGCCTGTTCTCCTTCTGTGACCTTACTCAGCCCCAAGACATTAAAACTGTCTGTATATTGATGATTTCTGAGTGTATATCTCAAGCCAGGTCTTTTCTGACCTTCAGTTTCTAATATCCAGTTGCCTACCTGAAATTTCTCAGAGACATTTCAAACTGGATTCACCAGAATTCTTGATCCCCTCGCACTCACCCAAATCGGTTCCTCCCTTGTCTTTCCGATCAGAAAACAGCAGTGCCATCAGTTTGGTTGCTTAAGTCAGGAATGTGGATGCTATCTTTGATTTTCCTCTTTTTCTCACTCTGCCAAATTCAAGCCACTAACAAGTCCTTTTGGTTTTTCTTCTGAAGTAGATCCTTAATACAATCGCTTCTCTTGCCACTGTGCCTTTCTCCTGGGCTCCTTGACAGCATCCTGCCAGGCTCCCTGCTCTTTTTTAGCACCCTCCGGCTCATTCTTGGCACAGCAGAGTGGTCATCCTTTTCAGTTTTCTATTATGAAAATAAGCAAGGAGATACTTGAAGCTACTGGGTTCATACTAGGATTCAGGAGCTAGCCGGTCCTGAGGGGCATAAGGAGATAACCCGAGTTCACTTGAATCACTAAATCTGACCCTCAGGATGATGGCTGGAGACACATTCCATCTCTTTAAGGCAGGAGCTTCAGGCAGGAAACCACTGGATAGCGGAAAATGCATATATTTGGCAGAGGATAAAGCGGAGACAGCGTTCTCCTCTGCTGTGCCTTCCGTGGCTACCTGTGTGTTTCGATCCTGCCTTTGTTTCAGACCTGACACACAGCGTCAGCTTCTCTTCTCTATGAAGAGCTCATCCCTTAGCTATCAGGAGACCTCCCAGTGGGGTGGGGCTGCACCCTGCTGCATGTTTGGCTCATCTTGCTAGTGTCCTGGTTTTTAAAAGCTTCCATGCAGGGTCAGGCAGAACAGCTGGGATTTTCTGTGAGTCTCTCGTGACCTCCCCAAAGCCCAGGGGTGGGGAGCTGGAGGGCCTGGCCTGTCCTCCAGGAAAGAAGGGGCCACTTCTGCCCACAGTGGCCTAGGGCTCCTCACTCTCTCTTGCTCCTTCAGCCTTCAGCTGTAACTGAATCCTCCTCTCTTCGGGGGTCAGGGGGCTCTAGCTCAAAGAGGCACAGTCATTCTGGGCTCTGAGTTTAGAAGGCGACCATTCAGAAGTTCCCCCCAAAACTCTGTTGAGAAGACAGTAGTCCTCAGAATGCAGGGATGTATCCTTGAAAAAGGTACCTGGTGACCCATCTGATGGGGAAGGGGACTCTGGCACTTGGCCTCTCAGGCAGGCATGGTGTTGATGGGATGGGTCTCTTCAGAGTAGAGAAGATCCCACCAATCCCCAGAGCTAGACCAGTGAGTCAAGCTGTTCCCTCCATCCTTCTCTTGTTTTTCTCATCCCCATTGTGTCCCTGGTGACAAGCACTGTGCCTAGCATGGAGTAGGGTCCAATGATGAGATGGTGACTAAATGCCAAGGGCATAGATGAGTCAAATGACAGCTGTCCCAGGAGGAGGACATTCAGAACCAAAAGGCTCTTCTCTTTCTTTCGCTCTCCTGGGGCTGGTAGGGATGGGGGTGGGGTGGTGGGGTAAGGTGGAGACAGGTGGAGTCAGTGGGGACTCACTAGGAGACACAAGCTGGCAAAAGTTTTTACATCACAAGTGGACTTCCCCTTTAGGACCTTTAACCAAGTGCCTCCACTCACAGTTTTGCACGAACACAGGCAATAGGTAAAACAGCCCTGCTCCCCACATTCATCCCCACCGACAGCCCCACAACTGGTTATGTGACCTGGGGCACATGATGCTTTTCCTGAGCCTCAATTTATTCATCTGCAAAATGGGGGCGTACAGATAATATAACCTACCTCATAGGTGAGAAAATATTAATTGTAAAGATACCAGAAACTATATATATTAATTAACCATGCAAATGACAAGAAAAAAAATTCTGAGATGATCCAAATTAAAATTACAATAACCAGAGAATGATAGACAGAACAGTTAGCTTGCTAATCACTGTGGACCAGCTCTGACCACAGACTGCTCACGTTCTTGTGTATTTGTTGGAATTTAGGATCAATTTCCAGGTGGCTATTTCCGGGATTATTCGAAAGAGAGAATAGCCACGTGCCATCGAACCCCAGGGGCCTCAGCTTCTTATTTGCACATGAGCTTCCCAACCTGACGCCCACAGCTAATCCACATGGTGGACACTTCTTCTCTGGGACTCATCTGCGCCTAGGCCAGGACTAGCTCCGCTTCACCTCCTCCCATCCCCTGGTCCCCAGTGTCTACAGCTAATATAAATCCTTTCAGAATGGCTTACATCTTTCTTCCCTTACTTGATGTATAAAAATGCTTGCAAAATGCAGAATGATGGACATGTCTTTCTTACCTAGCCAGGCTGCTCGTGGTTTAGATGCCATGCCCCAAGACCAGTCTCCTCCTCCTCCTCCTCCTCCTCCTCCTCCTTCCTCCTCCCTCTTTTTTTTTTTGTTAACAATGGCCTGGAAGTTAAATTTTTTTAACACATGCTTGTTAATTATATACCATTAACTAACATAATAAACAGTATTGCTATTTATCCTCTCACTTTGTAGCACAGCTGCTTGACATATAACAGGCATTCAATACATATTTGTTGAAAGAAAGAATGAGTGAATGTTCAGTATAATCCCACACCCTCCTTTCAGGGAGGTAGTAATTTTCCCTATTTCCCCAGGCCAGAGAAATCCCCGCTGCTTTCTAGAAATGGGTGTTTAGGCTCCAGAAACAGATGCGTTAAACTGAGAAGAAAAACCAACCCAACAATCTTTATATTGCATCTCCCTGGCTGTTGGTGAACCAATAGATGGACATCTGGAGAGCTGTCCGAGCCAGATCTCATTAAAATCACAGTCAACGACTTTCCTTCAAGAATGTTGCTTTTTGCATATTTGCATAATGATACTAACTTGGCTGCCACTGACTCTGTCAGGAAACTGGAGAATTCATGCTGGGTCCAGATGTGGCTGGCAGGATCCTAGTCTACTTCCTGCTCAACCTGACCTGGCCTCCTGTGTCTGGAGGCCAGAGCACAGACTGAAAGCCAGGCACCCTTCTCTGCTGGCTCTGTCCCAGAGATGTGACCCAGTCCTCTAATAGTGTTCTTATACTGTCTCCTGCATCAGAGTCACCTGGGAGACTTGTTAAAACAGGTAGCTTCACCCCCGAGTTTCTAATCCAGTAAGTCTCAGGTAGCGCCCCCAATTTTTTGTTTCTAACTAGTTCCTGGGTGATGCTGCTAGTCCTAGGGACACTGGTCTAGGGCAGTTCTTCTAAATCTGCTGGGACACTTACCACCTAAAGTGAGTCCCCCAGATCAGTAGCATTGGTGTCACCTGGAAATGTCTGAAATGCAGAACCTGAGGCTCCAAGTCAGAATCTTCATTTTAAGAAGTATAAAAAGCACGGTGCGGGGGCAGGGTAAATATGAGAATTCCTGGGCTTCCCCCTGGCCCAGCTGAAACAGAATTTCACAGCGCAGGGCAGAGAATCTGAATATGTAACAAAGTCCCTAGGGGTACCTCTGCTCTGCACATTAACATCGCCAGGGGAGATTTTGAAACTGAGGCCTAATTCTCTTAAGACCAATTAAAATCAGAATCTCTGGCATTGAGGTCCAAGCTTCAGGAATTTAAAGAGCCCCACAGAGCATTCTAACATGCAAGACTGAGAGCCACTGACCGCTGTGTGAGCTGTTGCCGGGTGCACGCCTTCCGCTTGGCTACTAAAGTAGGGATTAGAAGAGTCTAAAGTGGGAGTTGGGTCAGAATCCTGGCTCCATCACTTATTTAATGATGTCTCCTTGAGTAAGTTACATAACATCTCTGAGCCTCAGTTTCCTCCTCTGTGAACTAGGACAACGATAAGATAATAAATGAGAGTGTGAGTGTAAAATACCTAGCTGAGACTTTCAGTGAGAAGGGGCTTTAATTATTATGATTGACACCAGAGAGTAGGATTGGATTAGAAGAACTCCAGGGCCCTTTGTGACCCAATCTCTCTCACTAGCCGTCCCTATGGCCACCCTTGGCTACTATAGGACAGAAACTTGCCGACTTTTAAATGCGTTAAAATGCAAAGTTCCTGGTTCCTCAAAAGCCCAGTGAGCTTCACGGACTCAGGTTACAGGGATCATCCTTTGTCAGTAGAAGGTAGTTTCATTGTGTGTGCAGTGAATGCCTTAGGGCAACACCTAGCCCACCAGGGGAGAACGGCAGTGTGTGGGTAAGGGAGGCTGTCAGTCCATGCAAGTTCCACACCCCCACTCTCAGCAGCGATCTTGTGGGTCTGGGACAGTTTTAGGGGTAAGATTCACCCCACTTCCTAGAGGAAGGGCCTTTACCTACACAGCAGGGCCTCACAGGGTCTGAAAATACCGTTAGAAAGATAATAAAAGGGCTTTAAATTTTGTCACTGGTTTAAATGCCTAAATATATTAGTTTTTTATCACTGTTTAACAAGTTATCACAACCTTAGTGGCTTAAAACAATACCCATCGATCACTTCACAGTTCTGTGAGAATTCTGGGTGGACTCGCCTGGGTTCTCTGCTCAGGGTCTCACAGGCTAAAGTCACAGTGTCGGTGGGCTCCTACCTGGAGGCCCTGGAGAAGGAAGCGTTTCCACGCTCACGTGGGTGGGTGGCAGAATCCAGTTCCCTGCCGGGGTTATCTCTGAGGTCCCCATTCCCTTGCTGGCTGTGGGGGCCGGAGGCGGTGGGGGGTTGCTCTCTGCTCCTAGAAGCTCCCTCCATTTTCAAACCAGCAACTTTGCATCCAGTCCTTCTCGGTATTCAGATCTCTCTGACTTCCTCTTCTGTCACCAGCTGGAAAAAAAATCTGCTTTCAAAGGGCTGCGTGATCAGATTGGACCCACCTGAAGAATCTCCCTTTTGCCATCAGAGGAACAAATCAGGGGGTGAAGGTTATAGAGGCCGTGTTAAATTCAGCCTACCGCAGTGCCTGCTTCGTCTTTATTTTGAAACTTTTTAATAATTTATTTTGGCACAATAAAGGAAAAGTGCAGTTTGTTATGTATCTTACATTTCCCTGAAAAACAGCTGGAAGGGTCTGCTCCAATAATTTGACAACGGTTATCACTGGTTGTTAGAATTATGGCTAACCTTTCATTCTGTTTCTCTATGTTTTCTAAAGCTTTTGCAAGGAGAAAGTGTTAATTTTGTAAAAAAAAAAAAGTTATCTTCAAAAGCAAAGGAATTTGACTCTATGGGATGTTAAAAGATACTAAGTTAACACCAATCTAAGTGGTGTGATGCTGGTGGAGCACAGTACGTAGATCAAAGGAACAGAAAATGTGGCCCCAAGACACAAGCTGATATGACTGAGAAGAAAACACATCTCCAGGAAGGCAGCACAGCATCATGGGGAAGGAAGTAATTGTTGAATTCCTGGTAGTGGGAGAAAAATTTGGAGGTGAAATTATCCATTGAGACCCTGAATTCCTATTTTACAGTAAATCGAATTCAAATTAGATTTGAAAGGTAACAAGAAAATGATAGACGCCTTAGGAAATAAAAATAAATTGCAAATATGATTTTTCTCAAGCTATAACTATTGTTAGAAAGATGACAGAATTAATTTTTGTTCACTGGTATAAATTTTATGATTTCCAAAAAAGGTGTAGGCTATTGATAAACACCTTCAAAGATTTCTTTTATTTATGGGGTATTTCTCTTGGTTGAATTCTCCCCAGTATGTAAACTATAAACCACAAAGATGTTTCCACCAGTGTAGATTCTGCCCTGTTGAAAATGTTTTGTGTTCTGGGCAAAGGTCAGCCCACACCCGACATCAGCTGGGATTCTCACCAGGGTACATCTGCTGAGGTGGACTACATATAACCTCTGTGTGAAGGCCTCTCCACATCACACCTGGTTCTGACTTTTCTGTCCTCTTGTTGTCAGGCTGCCACTATGCCACTGAGGAACAGCTCTATGCCCTGTTGCAGGCTTTTAGAAACTGCTGTGGTTCGATGGCCTATTCATTCTATATTTACTGACGACCTGCTGTGTGTCTAAGTAGATGCTTTAGGAGCAGAGGACTTGCTTGCTGCACTCATGAAGTGGGCAGTGCTGCCGAACTCAGGTCTGTGTGAAGTGTATTTTAGAGTAGGGCTCGAGGAGAAACGGTCAGTCATCAAAACCACGTGTTGTAGGTATCTGTGCATTTTCCTGAGGACAGAGTCCCCAGTTTTTGTCAGGATTGCCTGGTTTTATTAGGAATCCCCACTCTAGGCTGGAAGTCAATAGGATCTGAATGAAGGCATTGCCTCTCAAAGGAAGGCTGGGTTTTCAGGCTGCTTCTGGGCAATTCAGAGTCTATTTTTCCTGCATTCTCAGGCATGTTCTGAGGAGCTGCTCCTGGCATGAATAAAGAACAAAAAAAACAGGTGCGCTTACACCTTAGCCCATTTTCACTCCCCTCCCTCCACTGAGTTTTTACTAAGCCTTAATCTCCAGCAGGGCTGTTCCCCTCACCGTCCACTTCTGGGAGCCCTACTGAGAGCTGGCATCAGGGAAAGGTCCCTGAGTGCGGACGGCTTCCTTGAACTTGAATTATTTAGGAGCCGTTGCCAAGAAGCCATAGGGACTCACTGGCCTCACTGACAGGAAAGAGAGCGGTTTTCCATCTGTTCACTTGAAAACTCATTTCTACCCAAAAGAGGATGTTTAATCAGATGACTTTCCCTGCCGTTCCCAAATCTCAGGATTTCTTCTTTGTAACAGAACTGAAGGAAGAGGATCTGGGAAATGGGGAAAACTCAAAGCATGAAACTTTCTCCCCACAGGGGCTAGATAAGAGAGTTGGGTCACCTGTTCAAGATGAAGTGACTCAGTCAGCTGTGTAATTAAGCAGCTATTTTTCTGTTCTCTAGACCCAGAAGTTCTCCTTGACCAGAGGCCTGCTGACCTATGTATGGGTGCCCTCTCTCAGTTAGGGTGTCTTCTTAGCCAAAGTGGTCAGAAGCAGAGCCGGGCAGGCAGGCTGCCCTGGGGATGGTGATGCCCACAAGGCCACCCTCTGCTTTTCTACGGGAGCCCTGAGGAGAGCACTGAGTGTAAGCTTCCTCCAACCCACATTCACAAGAGCCCCTAGAAGGATACCCCAAGTGTCTGGGAGGCCTCCTCTTCCTTTTCATACAGCAACAGGGGCCTGAGCCCACCTTCCTGAATGAAGGAGCCATTTGTTCTCTGGAAACCAGGCCCCGGGATTACACCTTTTGAAAACTGTGTGCCAGGCCCTGTGCAAAAGTGCTGATACGCAGGAGTGGGACAGAATCCCTACCACAGAGTAGCTCACCCCATAGCAGGGGAAAGCCCAAAAGGAAGTGAGAAATTACTCCATGTATGTTATTAGGACTGTGATGATGATGAATGCACAGGGCTTCCGATCCAGGTATGAAGGGCGAGAATGAATGACTAGATTATTTCTAGTTATTTGTTCACATTTGGGGTTCTCAAACCCTGAAAATGACATCCTTTCAAACACTCAAACCAGAAAATGTACCCTTCTCACCCTGTTTCCCTCACTCTCCAGATGCAGTCCTCTTGCCTCCCCTGAGAATGCTCTTGTCAAGGTTACTGATGACATTCATGTAACCAAATCCAACGGCACACCAATAATTTAACACAGTTGGTGTTCCTTCCTTCCTAAAGGCCCTCCTACCTTGGCATCCAGGAGTCCACATCCAACTTCTCAGGCCCTTTTGCAGGTTTCCCTTCCTCTACCAGGCCTCTAGATGCCAGAGCAGCCCAGGGCTCTGTCCCAGGCACTCTTCTTTACCTATATTCTCCCTAGATGGTCTCGCCTAGTCACTGTTTTTGAATAATATCTATATTTGATGACTCTCAAACACCCATCTCAGGCCTGACCTCTTCCCAAAGCAATAGGCTTCGGGAAGTGCTACAAATTTAACGTAATCCTTATGAAAATCACCGTGATTTTTTTTTTTTTTTGCAGAAATAGAAAGACCCATTCTAAAATTCATAGTCTTAACCAACCGTGAATAGCCAAAACAATCCTGAAAGAGAACAAAGTTGGATAACTCATACTTATTGATTTCAAAACTCACTACAAAACTACAGTAATCAAAATAGGATGGTACTGACATAAAGATTGACATATAGACCAATAGAACAGACATCCCAGAAATAAATCCTCACATATATGGTCAAATGATTTTCAAAACAAAAAGTGCCAAGATAATTCAATGGAGAATGGACAATCTCTTGAATAAATGCTGGAAAAACTGGATATCTACATGCGAAAGAATGAAGTTGGACCATTACCTTACACCATACGCAAAAATTAACTCTAAAAGGACCAAAGACCTAAATGTAAAGCTAATACTATAAAACTTGAAAAAGAAAACATAGGGGGAAACATTGGATTTGGCAACGATTTCTTGCATATGACATGAAAGGCATAGGGAATAAAAGAAAAAAATAGGTAAATTTTAACTTCATCAAAGTTAAAAATTGTTATGCATCAAAGGGCACTATCAACAGAGTAAAAAGGCAACCCACAGAATGGGAGAAAATATTTGCAAGTCATACATTTTTTTAAGGGATTCAAATCCAGGATATATAAAGAACTCCTAAAACTCAACAATAGAAAAGCAAATAACCAAATTCAAAAATGGATAAAGATTTGAATAGCAATCTCGTCGAAGAAGATATACAAGTGGCTGATAAGCACATGAAAAGATGCTTAGCATCACTCACTAGGGAACAAAATGAAATCAAAACAATGAGATATCACTTCACAACTATTAGGTTGGCTATTATCAAGAAACAGAAAATAGCAAGTGTTGATGAGAATGTGGAAAAATTGGAACCCATGTGTACTGTTAGTGAGAATGTGAAATGGTGCAGCCACTGTGAACAACAGTATGGCAGTTCCTCAAAACATTAAAAATAGAATTACCATATGATCCAGCAATTCCACTTCTGGGTATATATCCAAAAGAATTGAAAGCAGGAACTTGTACGGATATTTGTACACCCGTGTTCATAGCAGTTATATTCACAGTAGCCTGAAGGTGGAAGCAATCCACTGTCCATTAAGGGATGAATGGATGAACAAAATGTGGTATATAAACAATGGAATGTTAGTTAGACTTAAAAATGAAGGAAATGATGACACATGCAATAACATGGATGAACCTTGAAGGCGTTCTAAGTAAAATAAGCCAGTCACACAAGGACAAATACGGTATGATTCTATTTGTATGAAGGACATACCTACAATAGTGAAACGGAAGGCCAAACCACAGTTACCAGGAGCTGGGGGCGAGGCAGAATGAGGAATCGGTGTTTAAATGGATATAGTTTCAGTTTTGCAAGACGAAAATAATTCTGGAGATTTGTTGCACAACACTCTGAATGTATTTAATATCACTGAACTGTACGCTTAAAAATGGTTAAAATGATTAATTTCATACTGTTTATATTTTACTGCAATAAAAATCTGATCATGGCACACTTCTCCCCAATTCTTTTCCCCAACTAAAACCCTCTCGTGGCTTCTGATTGTCCTAAGTATAATGTCTAAAATTCTTACCACAGTCCACAAGGCCTGGCATTGTCTGCCTCTCAGATATCTCACCAGGGGAATTTTCTCTACTTTCTCCACTGTGGCCACACACACCTCCCTAGCACTCGCCTCAGAGATGGCACACTGCTCTTTCAGCCCGAATTCTCTTCCCCAGCCCCCTCATCCTTCAGGTTTCCATGTCAGCTCCACTGCCTGTCCCACTGATGGCAAGCTTCGTCTGGCTGGCAGGGACAAAGCAGCTGGTTGGGGTGTAGTTGACTCTGTGGGGCCAGCCCACCACAGGCCTGAGGCCAGAGCTGGAAGGTTCTTGTGGGCAAGCGCACAGCCTTCCTCCTGCAGGTCTCAGAGTCCTCTCCCCACCCAGGAGAGGGTGTGGAGTGTGAGTTGAGTTATCTATGCTTGAGGCTGTCTTAGACCTCTTAGGCCTATAGAAGAGAGAGGGGGAGAGAGAGAGAGAGAGAGAGAGAGAGAGAGAGAGAGAGAGAGCGAGAGAGAGAGAGAGTGTGTGTGTGTGTGTGTGTGTGTGTGTGTGTGTGTGTGTGTGTCCCACTGCCCCATCACTTATTCTCTGAACTGCTTTAGTGTGGGCTTTGGCCAAAGGACCCCAGAGAGTAGATGTTTCTTTCTTCACCAGGCAGGGATGGCCAGAACGGCCCCACATGACTTCTCTGGACAAGACGTTGGGCCCGTCCCTCATTCCATGGCCCTCTCTCCTGGCTCTGGAAAACTTCTGAGCACAATATTCCAGGCAGCTCCTTTCAGAGCATGACATTGAATTATGGTTTTAAACACAGAGGTATTTTCCTCTGCGTGAGAATCTCTTCCCTCTCTTCTTAGCTGTCACCCATGTGGCTGAGGCATCCATGGTTGTGTGGGTCCCTCTCCCAGCCCACCAGCAACATGTAAACAAGTTATGAGCGAGGCTGTACTAGCAGAGACCAGGCTGCCTGGGGCTTCTCAAGAGGGGTGAGGTTTTCGAGCCCTTGCTGGCTACCCTGGGACTCATGTCCAACTTGCCCAAGGCTGCCTGGGGGGCCTCCTCAATGGACTGTGTAGTGGGACAGAAGGAATAGAGTGGGTAAGAGTATAGGGTCTGGAGTCACTTGGGCCTGATTTGTGTTCCAGCCTTTTCCGATTCTGTGACCCAGCGAACTGCTTTGCCTCTTTAAGCTTCCATTTCCACAGCAGTAAAATGAAAGTTCTACTAGCACTCACCCATTTTATAGGACTGATGTCAGGTGTAGAAAAATCATGCATTTAGGCTCAGTGCAGTGGCTCCTCCTCCGTTCCCACAGCTGAGCTGTCCCGTCAGTTGGACAGGTCAGGTCTAGACATCCTGTGTGCAGATGGCACATCCCAGCCTAGAAGACCGTTGGGCCCTCATGCTGAGGGTCTTTGCAGTCTTCTCCACACCCCAGAGGCCTGGTAGCCCCAGAATGACAGCAGAGACAGAATGACCAAGCAGAGCCCCTTTCCCTTCTCCCTCTCCTTCCTTCTCCTGGTTGGTGCTCAGCAGTCTAGGCTCAGAAAGGCCTAGACAACCTCTATCTGGCTTGGGCTGCCCTCTGGCCTTCTGACCAAGTGGGGCACAGGCAGGCGTACACCTCCCTCCAGCAGTCATCCACCCGGAAACAGGCAGGGGCTGACCCCTCAGCTCTGAAAGTCCATCTCCAGATGGCAGCACCTAATACTTAGCCTGACCCCCATTGTTAGGGAGGTTGGGTGGGGGCAGGGCAGAGGTCGAAGGGACAGATGCAGGGGGGTTTGACATTTTTAAGGAATCTTGGGGTGATTTTTATTTAAAAATAAAAGATCTTTAAAAGTTACACTAGTCACTTCTTCGGGTTCCAATGTCATCTTATAAAGTGTGTTTTGGGCGCTGAACGTGAAGCGGAGCTGCAGCACACCTAGCGTGAGCTAAGGCATCACTGGCAACCCAAGCTGGTTTGACTGCCGGGCAGTGAGCAGGGCAGAGCTGTGGGAAAATGACAAACCAGGCACACACAGGCTGCCTCTCTCACCCCGTCTGACAGCTTACCAGGTTAGCTCCTTCCACTCCTCTCAACTACCCCGACTCTGGGAGCTCCTGGGTGTCCCGGCTCCCAGCCTCAACTTCCCCAGACTCCATTATCTGCACAGAACCATAGAATTGTCCTTCCAAGTCCACATGGATATGCAGGCGATAGTGCCATTGGCTGATGAACGATTTTCTATCTGTAGAATAAATGAATGAATGACTTTATTGGGTGACATGTCATGTGTTTTTCCCCAGACTGGAGGCTATGGAAGGGAGGGGCCATCTGCTAGGCCACTGCGCTGTTCCCAGCAGTGGGCAGGCCAGCAGTGGCACTGCACACATCGCCACCTTTGGGTCATTAGGTCCATTAAGTGTAATGAGCTCCGCCTGCTGGAGTGAGTCAGCCTTGGCAGAGTGAAGTGTGGGAGGGCTGGGCTGAACCATTTTCCAGACAAGTGTGCTGCCTTTGGAAAAGACACAAAAAAGATTCTCAGCTGCACTGATCCTGAGCAGTCTTAAATAGCATGAGAATAATACCAATAATACCTAATCCTGTGCCAAGCATTTTATAAGCATCATTTTGCTTCACCTTCACAGTGGACCTCTGAAGGAGATGTAACGGTCATTCCCATTACAGGTGAGGAAACAGAGGCACTGAGAGGTTAAGTGCCAGACCCAAGGCCACAAAGGAGGGAGCAATGGTGCCATGGCCACACTAGCCTCTCAACGCTGAGGATGGTTTGAGATGGAGAACACAAAGGAGCAGGGAACGGGATTTGAATGTGGGTCCGAATAGAGGGTATGACCCGGGAAAACTGGGACTTGCTTGCTTGTCAAATGGCCTCTGGGGGTCAGAAGGCTTGGGCTGCTGGCCCAGCTCAGCCATTTTCTGTGTTACCAGTGGTTCTCCCTCTCCTGAGCCTCAGTCTCTTCATCTGCATAATGGAACTATGGGCAACTACTTCACAGAGTCACAATACTGGAAGGCAAGACGGATGCCTTGGGCCAATAAGAGAAGTAAAGTTGCTGGTGAAGTGAAAACGGAGGACTCGAGGCCCCAGGGCTCATGGAAACTGAAATGGACACAAGTTCAACAAAGTCAGGTTCAAATCTCGTGTGCTGTCGGGGTATGTGAGGACCAGACCAACCTCCATGCTCTCTGCTGAGCTGCTCTCAGGTGCAGTCTCAGTATGAAGCAGCATCACAGCCCTGAGGAACAGAAACCCGTCCCTGGTGAATGCCCAGGCCAGCACACAGTCCCTCTCCACACGGGCATGTTTCTTTGGTTTTATTACAAACACACCATGGCTCTGCCACACCTGGGAAATTCTGGGCTCTGCATGCTCTACCTACCCTCTCTCCTCTATCTGGACTGGGCCACACAGAAGTGTCCAAGCCATGCATAGGCTTGAGACATGTTTGACAGAGCAGTTCAATTCATAGCTTATAATGATGCCATTTCTCCAGCTGTGAAAGAGCTTTACAAAATCTGTGCCAAGACTCCCACATGACGCTGGATTGCTTGATTCATGTTTTGGGAGCTCCACAAACTTCGGCTCCCTTTTCCAGAGCACTTGGCATAGGCGGGAATTCCACATTTTGGGAGTGGTCCTTCCTGGAAGTAAATGTCAGGCAGCGACATCCAGGTCTCTGCAGGCAGTGGGTGAACAGCCATGTTCAGGGGGAACAAAATCTAAAAGTACAGCATCTTTCTCCCTCCTCCCCCAACCCACCCAAGGCTCAGATCTCATTATGGTGCGGCCCATGTACATGGAAGTGTGATATCTGGTTTCGAGAACAGTCTCTTTGGCAAACAGAGAAACTGGCGAGGAGCTGCAGCAGTGCATTCCCTCTGCGGTTCTTCGTACTAATGCTTCATCCTCTCTAATAACCGCTGATAGACAGGGGCTGAAAGAGAGAAGTTTGGAAGGTGAAAATGATGCGGGCTTCCCCATGTCTGCCTAAGACATCGTCAGATTCATGAGCACGGGGGCCAAGCGGACTCCTACTGCCACACTCAGCAGGTGCTGTGTGGTTTGTGAAACTTCCTCTCTTACTCAGTGAGGTTCTGAACTAGGATTTTCTGCGTCTACCAGCTTGTTTTTTTTTTTTTTTTTTAAACTCCTACAGCACTTGGTATTCCAAGGTGGTCTCCTATCCAAGTACTAACCAGGCTCGACCCTGCTTGGCTTCCGAGATCAGACAAGATCGGGCACGTTCAGGGTGGCATAGCCGTAGTACGTCTACCAGCTTGGAACTGTGTCCTCACCATGGGCTCCTGCCAAGCCCCTGTGCAATATTCCCAGGCTCCCAAAGCCAAACACTCACATCAGCCCTAAAAGGTTGGTACTCTTATTATCTCCATCCTAGAGAGAAGGAAATTGGGTGTTCTGCACCCGACCCCCAAAGCCTGGCCTGCTTTATTGCACCGTGATGTTTTTATCTACATACGGCAGATGGTAGGCATGGCCTGCTTGAGGGTAAGGCCCAAACGAGTCTATGGGGAATTCAAGCCCAGACCAGACTTACCTAGTTTCACAGAGCTCTGGGTTGCCTGAAAGAAAACATAAGGTGTCAGGTTTTCTGGTGAAAGTTACACCTGCACCTGCTCATGGGAGTGGCTTCGCCCACTGCCACCTCTAGTCAGAATGAATGTTAGGGATGAGAAAGAGGAAGGGAGACATGGAACTGCTGGGCCCTGGGGAGCCTCTCAGTTGGCCTCAGCATCCCTGAGTGATGTGCAAACTCCTACCGAGTAGAGTCTAAGGTGGACACTCCTGGGAGACCCCAAAGCCTGGCTTCCACTGAGACACCAGCCTGGAGCTTGGGGAGCTGGGATTGCACAGGGGGAAGCTCTTGGGAGTAGGAGCTCAGGGACAAGAACCTTTTGCTGAGGGGTGCTAAGGAGACACCTCTGTTCAGAAGTAAAGTGACATGTTTCAGCTGCAGGCCTCTGGGGTTAAGGACCGACTCTTGTAGCCTTTTCTCTTGAAATGCAAACCCGTTAGATGCCTCATATTCCCAAGGGGCTCTACCTAATGAGAAGCAGCAAAGGAGCCTGAGTAGGGGCTCCTGGGCCGTGGGCAAGGTGGGGAGCAGGAGGAGAAGCATGCAAAGATTCAGAGGGTCTGAGAGGGAGGTGGGGCTGAGGCAAGGAAGGGAGGCTCCACACACAGCCTGTTCTGTATCCAGAACTCACACTACTACCCAGGAAGCCCCAGCATCACCCAAGCGGGACCATGTCATGGAAAACAGAAGAGTGACTTGGAGGTCCAGGCTTAGGGCAGGCCAGGCCGTCATAAGGCAAATCCAGGATGGGTTGCCCTCCTCGGACAGATAGATTCTAGAGCTGTATCTGTTCTCACAGCAGTGGCTTCCCCACAGACTGGTGCTCAGGGGCCCCAGTTTAAAGGCTTGGGTGTTGCCCACAGAAGGAGCAGGGGATGCTTGGGATCTTTGCCCTGACCTCACATAGGCCAGGGCTAAGGATGCTCCAATGGGAGTGGGAAGAAGTTTTGAGACTGCCCTGGGAGAGCCGCTGAGAAAGACAGGGGTCCAAAGAGCCTTCTCCAAGGGCCCAAAAAGAGGACCCAGGGCTGCTCAGGCCAAGGACGAGCCTAGCAGGCATCTTACCCTGGAAAATGCTGATGCCTGTTTGAAGATTTCAAGTGCAGAGTCTGCAAGTTCATCCCCTCGTTCCTGAGGTCTGTTGGCTGGAGAAGAAGGAAAAGGCAGCTTCGGTGAGAGAGAAACTATTAGCATGTCATTCATAACAGTTATGAGTGAGGGGCATTGTTGGGCTTTCTGGCTCACATTTTCCAATGAAGTTTTCCTTTATAACTTTCCTAACTCAGGGCAGAATTTGGCCCCTGGGGAGAGAGTGCAAAGAAAGGTGAATGCACAAGCGAGGGTAGAGCCTGGCCTCAACTTCAACTTTTCTGGAGGTAAAGAGAGCTCCCATAAGGCGCAGTGCTGTAAGAGGGGTGCTTTGAACCACGTTCAATGCATCCACTTGTGACAAACAACTGGGCTGTGTCTGAGTGGGGCTGAGACAGCCAGGAAATTCAGCAAAGAGAGATCTGTCCTTGTGTTCCTTGGTGTAGCGCCTTTGAAACGACAGTTCCTAATTCATTTTCGATCAGCCACAGTGACGCCGTCCACGGCGGCTCAGTTTGCATGTCGCACTTTATTCTTACTTTTGCTCAGAAGAGTTTTTCGATCGAACACCAGCTGCTATGTGCAGAGAAGGGCCAGCTGCAGAGTGAGTGGGAATGGGATACGTCAGGGCCTTACCTGGAGGCTGCAGGACACTGGAGATGGCATAGACCACGCCATTTGTGGCCATGATGTCAGATTCAGCAACAGGTTCCTTATTGACACACACCGCACTGTTTTTCTGGGAGAAAGAGACAATTGTTGAACGTATATTTATTTCATTCATTCAGCAAATGTTTACTGAGAGCTTCTGGATGCCAGATCCTTTGCTAAGTGTTGGGGATACTCTGATGAAAGGAACAGTCCCTGGTGGATTCATTCTAATCCCTTGTGTGGACTCAATATTGTAACTTACAAAATGCTTGTGTGTTACTCACTTTGTCTTCACAGCAATGGATATTGAGAAGGCAGATATTAATGTTCCACTTAGCAGAAGAGGAAACTGAAACTCAATAGAGGCCAAGTGTCCCCTTTACACTAAGTAGGTGAGAAGGATGGGGACAGAAGCTGGGCCTCCAGCTCTGGGTAAAGGCTCTTTCCACTTCTCCTACGTAGGATTTTCTCACAGGAATTACACCCAGGGTAAATCTATCTCAGGCCTTCCTGAATGACCTATGTATCAAACCCAAAGAGGAAGGGTGAACTGAAGCCCGTGACAGACAGGACCCGACACCCTAAATCTAAAAGCTGGGAGACTCTCAGAGAACCTGCATCGTATACCTGCCTCTCTGCATGCCTTCCTATGTTCTGGAGAGAAACCGATGAGCAAAGGAATGGCTGAGGTCAGGAGTGAGCAGGAAGCAGGAGATGAGCCAGTTGTACACCGGAAGAGTGGTTCCCCCACAAGGGGGTCAGTGGCCTTGCTGGTGCAGCCGAGGAGGCCATTGGCAGCTTCCCAGAGCTGGGCTGCCTTGGAGCTGGGGTCCTCTGAGGCAGTTCCAAAGTGGAACATGCAGAGCAAGGGAAGGCCCACAGACCAAGCATCAGAAGAAAAGTCTCTTGGCATGGTCTGGTTCATGGTGCAGCTCAGTAAGCCCTGAATTTGGGGGTGGTGGGGGTGGGGAGTATGGGAAGGGAACTGGGGACTGATTTCTCAATGCACACAAGTAATTGCCTAACATCTCCTTAAGGGCAGGAAGATCTAATAGCCTCACCCAGATGTCAATCAGATGCTTTATTCCACTGCAAATCTGGACGTTCTTAGTCACGTTTAAGCACAGTCTCATTTGATTTTCCTGAAAATCCTTTTCTATTTTCTTTCTTTCTATAGACAACATGCATTCAGAGATTCAAGATGTGTCTTAAAGACTGTGCGTGTGTCTAATGCCATCCCAGGGATGAGATGTGCCCCTGGAACCTTGGTAGCAGAGCGCAGCCAGCTTTTAAATTTCCAGACACTCACCGAGCTGACTTCTAGCTTGTCGCCTTGGAGAGACTTCAGACGCACCAGGGGCCCGATGCCTCCGCTAACCAGGATTTCGTCGCCAATGTGGTATTTCAGGATGTTGGCAAGCTCCTTGGCATTGCCTGCAGGTTTGTGGGAAAGAAAGCAGAGTTAATCCTAAGGTTGGTAATTGGCATGGTCAAGGAGGGCCCAGAGGAGAGGATGCAAGTGGTCACCCCTGAGATGGAGAACTCTCTGCCTCGCTAATACATATTCATTGAGCACTCGCTGTGTGCTCGGCCCTCGATCCCGCCATCTGTGTAATGACCAGGGAAATGAGGCCGTGACTCTCCCCTATAGCTGGTGGGTTGCTCTCTGTGATGCTGAGAAGGAGTTAATCCATACTCCTCTGTGAGTATGACTCATGTTTCCATGAGCTAAATATTTGCTTGGAAAGCCAGGGACATTTCCAGCACTAGCATCTGGGACATTTCATCATCAGTGTGGCTCCTGATGGTTATAACACAGTAGTGAAATATTTACACATTCTACTCTCAAATGCATATTCTGAGACGGCTATTTCCTGAAGGGAGAACTTAAAAGAGTCGACAGCTGCAATCTGGAGGAGCTATGGAGCCGATGAGGTCAGGCCGAGGGGGGATTCCCGCCGCAGCGTCCCTCCTCCTCACGTCTCAACATTCCTTCCAGGCCACATCAGCTTCTCCACCAACTGGGGAAAACATCTGATTGCTCATAAAGGTGCACAGGCATTTCCCGAATTAAGTGTGGGAGGCAAGTCTTCAAGTTGCCAGCTGCCCTTTCATTTCATTGACATCAAGGCTGCCCCTGATACTCACATTACCAGCCAAATGGCTAGACCTCCCTAGGGCTTATGGATGGCTATTTCCAGCATCTTGAAACTGAGAATGGAGGAAGTTTTAAAGCATTTTAGAGAATTCACTTGGTTACTGACAAATCCATGCGATGCAGCCACGGGTACCGAGTGATTTCCAACACCCACAACCTGGAGCTGGCAAGAGTTCCCTTTCCATAGAAACACTGCCTGGGGGTGCTGAGCCAAGCTGACCCCTGAGGTGCCAGGGGCCTCTCTCTTCCGAGATATCTAACACCTGGAATGACTGCTAACACCTGGCCAGCCCTCCATCCCCCAGGAGTGCTGGAGTCTAATCGTGCCCGCAGGCCTGAGGAAGGGCATATTTGGCAAGCTTTGCCCACTCCCCTCCTCTGCTCTCACACAGCCGAAAATGAAACAGAAGTCGAGCAGGCTCAGGCCACCTGGGGAATATTCCATCCCTGCTGGACAGAAGAGGGTGGAAAGTTTATGTTCAGCACGAACTTCTCCCCTCTTCTCAGGAACATACGTCAGTATCATAGACACAGGCATTCATTTAGCAATAAAGAAATTAAACAGGACACAAGTCCAGCTCACAGCCGCCTGCAACCTGAACTTTCTATTCTGTTCCAGAGTGAAGAGGGAGGTACAGACTATGTGGGCCCCGAGGTTTGGCCAAGGTCCTTCCTTCCTTCCTCCTCCTCCTCTTCAGGCTCACCTTTCTGTGATGGGAGGAAGCATCTCTCATGGACATGAAATCAGAATTCGACATCACAACCCCGTGATACCTCCCCACCAGCACAGCCATTACTGATGAAGGACGTGTGTCCAGCACCATGGGGAGCACCTAATTTAATCCTCGCAACACACTGAGCAATGTACTCTTACCATCTTCGTTTTTCTAATGGGAAAATGGAGGCTCAGAGAGGTTAAGCAACTTGCTCAATGTCACTCAGCAGCTAAATGCCAGAGCCAGGATTTGAATCTGCTTTAAGGTAACCTGGGAGCCCAAGCTCTTGACTACTAGATTTCCTCTCAAACATCCTCAACTACATTTCTCAGGGCCATGACTAGCTTCTTGGTAAAGCTTTTATCCTGAGGGACAGGTGATGCAGGTAAATGACTTCATTATCACTGTTCTCAGAGGTCCTGAGTAGAAGCCATGTCTCAGTGACTGGGCTTGTTTTTATCCACCCTGAATTCCTTTCTGCTCTTCTCTGCCTTGTTTGGTACCCGGGAAGGCTGACAACTGTGAAAGGTATCTTTCAGGCTCCCTCACCCACCCTCCTGTAACCAGCTGACAGGAGGCTGGCAGGCAGAGGGAAGAGAATGGGGCTGAGGTATGTAGTGGCCACGGTTCTGACAGCAGCTATATGTGGCTCTGGCCCTGTTCTGTGTCCCTCATCCAACTCCCCAGGCCTGGGGCGATAAAGGTTTCCTATGATTGTTGGTCCCTGGGTGCCATCACCGTTTGCTAGTTCCTTCATTCTAGAAGCCAACAGTCTTGTCATTAAATTTCTTTCAGTCAAACCCTTTGTAATGTGCCAGCGGTTTCCTGCTGGGACCCTGACCAATACGGTTACTTTGGAAAAGCTGAAAAATGTACTTAAGTTGGCCTTTACCCAAGAGTTTGTTCAGTTCTTCTGGTGGCATGGCTTGGAAGGCCTCGTCCGTGGGAGCAAAGACAGTGTAGACCCCTTCCCGGTTGAGTGTCTCCGTCAGCCCTGCAGACTGGATGGCGGCGACCAGCATGCTGTGGGTACGCACACAGAAAATGTCACCTGCCTGTGGGGGCCGTCATATACCTCACCACTGAGGGTAGGTGGAGCCCAGAGCACTGGGATTCACCTCCCCGCCAGGCACAAAAAGGGACCACTCCGGTCTGTATCTTCTCTCGTAAATGCTAAGCTCAGTTAAATGGCCAGAAGGCAAAGGCCAGAGGGGGAAGGAGGAAGGCAGAGGCCAGCGGCATGGACCCAGAGACTGGCTGAGCCACTGGGCCCTGGGGATGCGATTCTGGGCAGGGCGGAGGGTGCACAGTCTCCCAGACTCTTGTGCAGGTGGCCGAACTCAAGTGACAGGAAACACTCAATGTCACAGCACCCAGTGGCGAGCAAGGAAGTCAGAAATGGAGAAAAGTGAGGCAAGGAGCCTGAGAGGGAGCGGTAAGGAATCTTCAGGTGCAATTTAATTAGTAGATACTGTGCAGAGCGAGAGTCACATACACTCAAAATCAGGTGTTCTCAGTTCACGTGGGACTTTAAAATGAGGGTGTGATGTTTTCCTTGCCCTTCAGTAGTAAAGATGGAGTCCTTCCCTGCTCCCCATGGATGTGAGGATGACGTTCCCAGATGTAAACCTTCTTTTCAACTTCCGCTTTCAAGGTAATCCTCATCCTTCCCACATCCCCAGCCTGGAAGGTCACGTCAGGGTACCACTAGTGCTCACTGACCCACCGAGGGAGGGGGCAACTTAACAGGTAGCTGAGGCCCAGCATCCTCCCCAGCATGACCACCTGGCAGAAGGCCTGCCCAGGGATGGGGTTAGTTACCTGAAGCGATTGTCCCCCTTCAAGACATCCATGATGGTCCCCATTGGGGGCGTCAGCACCCGGTCCATGGTGAACAGGGTTCCAAACCTCCCCCTCTTGTCGTGGGCAGCAATACAGCTGTTCTCGATGCACAGGCTCTGCACAAAGCGGGTGGGCAGAGAGAGGGCAGGTTATCCCCCCAAGCAGAAGCCCCCTAACTTGTGCTGATGGCTTCCTCCACAAACATCAATAAATACATATAGGGGTGCGTTTTCAAGACCAGGATAAAACGATGTATTTTCTCCAGGAAAGAAAAACATAAAAATGGTGTTCCTTAAGGAAAGAAGGGCTCCAGGGGCCCCAGTAAAGTTACACAGAGGCCCCATCATGAGAATATCATGTTACATGTGAGGTCTATCGATACTGATCAAATAAATAGATGGAGTCTTTTGATTTATTTATTTAACAGATGACAACCATCTTGAGTCAAATGCTGCTGACTGGTCTCCAGCAAGGGCTCTGTTGTGTGGCGCTTCCTGCCTGATATTCCAGAATAACACTGGGTTTGAAGAGAGAGAGGGGACAGGAGAAGGGAGGAGAACCTTTGGACCAAGGAGGGCTGTGCCTCAGCTCAGGGGGTTTCCCTTCACATAAACTGAGGGATCCCCTCCCTCCATCCCTCTGCCCTTGTTCACCACTCTGAGTTCCGGGTGGACTGCTGCCTATCCAGCCAGGTTAGACAGGTCCGCTCCCAAAGTCCTCCAGAAAAGGAGCTTCTAATCCTTCTGCAGGACTTCATTTTGATTTCAGATATACTTTCCGGAAATTCCTCCCTTCCTTATTAGAAACCATTTCTCAAGCAAGCTCCTGATTACTGAGTACTTGTTTTTTTCAACCTAATACAGCCTCCAGTTTTAGACCTGAGACAAAGAAGGAGGAGGATTTAGGATCCAAAACTTACATTACGATAAACAAAAACTCTCAGTTTTTTGCCGCCCAGGGTGTCCAGGGTCTGTCCGTGGTACAGATATTTGGAGGCCAGCTGATCTTTGATCATGTGGTTCATAAGCAAATTCTTCGTCCGGGCATCAATGCGAGGGGTTCCATCTGCAAGGGAAGGTGCCGTCAGGCCCAGAGGCATGCTCCGGAGAGGAAGAGAAGGAGAGACAAACGCGGAGAAAAGCCCAGCCCTCCTGGACTTTGGAAATGGAGACTGAGAAATTAAGTGAAGCTGCAATATTCCTTAACGTCTGGCATCTTCTATGAATTAAGAAGAAAAAAAAATGCAAAAAGGTCCAGATAACCGAGAAGGTTTGGAGTTTTGGCCTATGAGGGAGGGGAAGGCCCAGACACAACGTGGCCCCCTTCTCCGCCTTCCCTGTGGCCAAAACTCAGCTGTGTCTTTGCTCTGACCGCCTGACCATCACACTGGCAATGGACCCAGCAAATAAAAAGGCAGGGGAGTGCTCCGTTCTCCCGACAGCTGCAGACTCTTGAATGCTGAGGACCAGAGCCCCAAATGCATTCTCTGCTTTGCCAAACGAAACAGCAGCGCCTCTTAAGTTCCTGGTGAAGCCACATCTGCTTTCGGTTGAGCTGGGTGGGAGTGTTGCTGTTCCACAGGGTGCTATAAATCAGGGAGGGTGTGGCGGAGGAGATGGGGGGGTGGGGGGCAGCTGCCCCCTGCGGCACACTCACAGGGATGCCGTCCCCGCATTACCTTTGAAGACAGAATTCAGCGGGGCCAAGAGAGTCAACCGCTCATTTCCAGAGAGATGAGTGCTGAGGCCTGCTTGTTTGAAAAGGTCAATGGCGGTGGAAACATCAGACTCTGCAGCCAACTCAAATAATGTCTTGGCTACAAGGAAGGAGAAAGTAGGTTCAAAAGTTAAATGTGCTGTTTCCATTTATCGTTTGTCCACCCCAGAGCATGACGTA
>NW_006443124.1:8453750-8477049 GCF_000325575.1 Pteropus alecto
GTGAGTCAACAACCCCTCTAAACACTGCTGGGGCACTGTGGGTTTGTGTCATCAGGGGACAGTCACCCAGATATCTCACTGGTTGGGGAAGTGAGGTGAGGTTCAATTGGGCAGAGGTCAGCCTCTGACCCACCACTCGGTCAGGACACTGCCTAATGCTGGGGAGGAAGGCAGCATTGTCTGTCATGGCTTTGGAACAGCAAAAAATGCTAGTGACCACACCCACAGAAAGTGTTTTTTCTGGTTTGGTTTTTCCTGTGAAATTTCTTCACTCATGGGCAGTAGACCTCCCTGAAATCCCAGAATGGGGCTAGGATGCTGAATGAAACCAAGCCAAAGTCCATTTGGTCATTTCTTCTAATGTCTATGACCTTGGGATACTTGGAGACTTTTGAGAAAGCGATTGCTCTGAGGTGAGCAAATGGTCCTTAATGCCCAACCAGAGCAGGCAGATCTTCTGAAAGGCTTCTGTGATTGAGCCGTTCCCTCCCCCAGACAACTTCAACAGCTCTCTATTGCCTCCAAGATAATGTCTGGACTCTCGTGCCTGTAGCTCAAGATGCTTCACAACCTGGCCACAACCCACCCGGTGCCCAGGCCTTTTCTCCTGAGAGGCCGTGAGCTGGGTTTAGGCAGAGAAGTGGCCCCAAATATCCCTGAATTCCCTTGGCCCTGCCACCATGGGTGGCAGAGGGGATAGTGGGCCTGGCAGGACCAAAGCCCCTGAGGCCTGGCTTACCTGAGTCTGGGATGAGCAGCTCATCGATATGGTGGATCACACCATTGGTGGCCAGGGTGTCTTTATTGGAGATGATGGCCTTCCCGTTGATGGTAAGCATGTCCCCGCTGCAGCCCACCTCCAGCGTAGTGCCCTGCAGGGTCTCCACGGACAGACCCGCAACAATGGCTTCGGCACACATGGCTGACTTCAGGATGTGGTTGTTCAACAAGTCTGGGGGCCGAACAGAACACAGGCAAGTCAGTGCCGCTCCTGGCTGACCTCGGGGGCGGCGTGCAACCTGCCCGAGGCTGTGAGGATTCTGTTCTCGCCAACGCTGACCTTCAGGCTGGGCTACCCAGTGGCCCAGACCCTCCTCTCCTCCTGTCTGCTGTCCATCTGAAGCTAGCCGGGCCTCTGTGGACGGACTGCCTGAGTCTGAATCCCAGCTCAGCCATTTATCAGCTGTGGGAACCTGGGCAAGTCATTTACCCTCTTAGAATCTCAACTTCCTCATCAGTCAAGTGGAGGTAAGCACAGCAGTTGTCTCCTAGGGCTGGCATCAGGCCTCAGCTCCAAAGTCACCTCTTCCAGAGAGACTGTCCCTGACCATCCAGTGCCCACTGGCCTCCTCTGCTCACCACTTACTGACTGACTTCACAATGCTTAGCACAATCTGTGGCTACCTTATTTCTCCCCAGAAAGAATATACGTGCCACTGAGGACAGAATGCAACTGTGAATGTGAAGCACCCAGTACAGTGCCGGACGACAGAGAAAATGCCTAATGAAGGTCAGTGGTTAGCTTTCTAACTTCGGGGGTCTTCTCTTACCAAGGCCTGAACTTCAGGGGGACTTCCCTTATAAAGACCTGAACTTCAGGGGTAGGGGAAAAACTCAGATGAGTTTACCCTGGGTCATTTTATCTACTGACCTTTAAAAAACTTGTAAAATGTGGTTGGAAAAGCCAGACACTGTAATAAATGAGGCTTGGAATTATTTGTACATTTTGTTTTTGTTCATTTTACCCAAAGGCTACTAGTCTCCAGGCTCTGTCTGAGGCGTCGGGGATAGTGATTCAGTGAGATACGGTCTTTGCCATCCCATTCTCCCCTCCCATAAATCATAAATATAATCATTTATTTACTTGTTTTAATTTAGAGATCAGACAGGGGCTGGGGGCCCTGAGGAAACTGTGAAGAGCAGATGAGGGGGGCATGCTCCGGCCCCCGCCAGGCCGAGCAGGTTCCAGCACGGCTGCTCACCAAGGTCACCAAGGCCACCAAGGCCCTTTATCTCACATTCTCACTGCAGAGGCGAGTTTCAATTTGTCCTGACTGTGGGAACCAAAACCCCACTGTCACAGACAGGAGGAAGCTGAGGTCTTGCAGAGCCATCACAGGAGGAAGCTTTGAGGCTCTGCAGAGTCATCGGGCTCCTGCAGAAGTGTCATGGGCATTGAAAGCCAGTGCTGACCTGATTCAGCCAGTGGGAAGAGAAAAGACAGCAAGACTGCTATGGGAATGAAGCCTTGGGTCTTTAGCTTTTCAGAGACAGAAACTGAAGGCTTGGGTGGGGTAGGGGTGACCTGTCAGGGTCACTTGCAGGGTGAGCAGCGCTAGGGCTGGACGCCAGTCTTCAAAGGGGAGGACACCAGCCTGGGGCCGCTTCTTGCCTGCCTGTCAACCTGCTGGTAACAACCAGGAGACTGTTGGGCAGCCTCGTGGCCCTCTGCTTTCCAGCTACCAGCCAAGCCCCACACAGAGGACTCTTGCTTTGAGCAAATAGGTTTCTGAGCAGGAAAAGGCAGATGTACAAAGGGGATAAATTAGGGGTGGTTTTTTCTTTCACTTTATAATAAGAAGTTCTGATATCTACAAGATCAAAATGTACTCAGTACAAAACATGTTTTGGGTAGAACGTAGTTCTAAATGGAAAGCTAAATACGCTGAGATGTGCCTGCCTCTCACCTCCTCCCGGAAGCCTTCTGGACCCCTCAGGTGCCCCACCAGTGGCCTCACCCCACGATCCTGGGAGTATCTCTGTCATCGTGCTCACTACATCAGGTCTCAAGGACCTGTTTTTAAGTCTGTTGTCTGTTTTTAAGTCTTCGAGCCTTAAACGTCTTTGAAGGTAAAGGCTGTACCATGTTCACTCTTGTGGCCTGGCTCCCGGCACAGGCCAGGCATGTAGAGGCGCCACGACACCTGGACATGGCATGTCTGCATCTGTGCTTTCAGAAGTGTGCTCTTTCCTGTCCCTGCATGGCTGCGAGGAGAGCCTTTTGCATTCACAGGGTATCAGAAATGCATTGGGCATTTTATACAGTACCTTTCAAAGGTGGGCTTAAATAGATTCAAAAGAAATGAAGTTATTCTTGGATTATATTTGAGAAGAATAAGTGTGGTTGGGGTACACAGGAGACCCGGGGACTACTCTCTTTTGCAGGGGACTCGAGGTCACCTGGTAGCAGCTCAGTGGCCCTGGAGCTACAGGGGGAAGGGTGGGGGGAACGCAGAGCCTGGCCTCCCTCCTAATCTCCTCACACTATTCGTCCTTCCTTCTCCTCCAGCAATAATTAATGCACCTCCTAACTCAGCAGCTCACTGAGGACGTGAGGGAGGACCCAGCAATGAAGAGTCAAGAGTTGACTATTACCGGTTTTTAACTATTATTCTGGATTATCCATGAGGCCCCTGACCAGACATAGAAAATGTTCAAGGGTGAGCATGATGATTCCATTTCAAGGATGCCAGGACCTGCTATCCCTTCCCACACTGCCTTGTTCTGGCTTTGATCATTCGGGCCTTTAACCCTCTCTGAGTCTGGCCAGGGCCTGCTTTGGACCTCCAGCTCTGCCTCCTGCCTCAGCCTGACTGTATCCCCAGACAAAGCCTGCTGGATTCCATATGCGTGCCTCTGACCAGGGCTCTGCTCTGGCCTCTGCAAAGGTAGGGCTGACTGGGAGCAGTGGGACAGGATGGCGGGGAGCATGTCTATCCTGACACAGGATCGCAGGTGACATGTCCATCCTGGACGAGAGCAGGCCTTGGGCTCAGGATGGCGGCTCCAATGAGGTGGCAGCAGGAGCAGAGGGGTGCTCACCTCTCAGGGCCTCTGGGTCACCCAGGATGCGGTTCAAGGTCTCAGCAGGGATCTTCTCAAAGGCCTCATTGGTGGGGGCCAAGAGCGTGAACTGGCCATCACCTTCGAGCAGGTTGTTGAGCCCGGATGCAGCCACAGCAGCCTGTGGGGAGGGGAGAGGATGGAGCGTTCCCTGAAGGCTCTGGGATTCTCCGCAGACAAAGGGCACACAGCCTCACCCGTCCTCCCTCAGAGGGCTCAGGCTCTTGTAGAAGCCCAAGATGAAAAGACAAGCTGACCCAAAGCTCACCTCCTACCATCGCCTCCAGAGGCCTTGCCCCGCCTGAGCCCCAGGCACTCTGGCCACCTCTCAGTTACTTCGTGTGCTTCCTCCTTTGTACCTCCAGGCCTGTGCCCCTGCCGTTACCTCTGCCCTTCCCATTGCCCTTCCCCTCTCTTTGCTTCTCTGACTCCTATTTCTTCTTTGGGCCTTGACGAAGATGTCGTGCCTCTAGGTAGTCAATGGAGACCCGGGGCCGTGCCTCCCACCCTCATCCCACCCCCAGTGAACACGAGTTTGTCTTTTACACATCCTCGCATAGCTTGCTGTCCTTATCATGTCGTAATTAGTTACTTGTAATAATTACTTGCATGAACGCTGAGAGTGTAAAGATCATATAATCCATTCTCTACAGAGCAGCCAGAATGATCTAAAAGTATAAAGGGCTTCCTACTGCTCTCAGGATGAAGACATACTCCTTTGCCAAGTCTGCACGACCCTGCAGGAGCTGGGCCCTCACAGCCTCCCACTCCCTCCTCTCCTTCTGGCTGCCTGGTTGTCTTCGCTCTGGCCCCGCTGGCCTCCCGGCTCGCTGTTCCTGCCTCTGAGTCTTTACTCTTGTTTACTCCCACTCTCCCCTCTGCCCACTGTGCTCCTGAACCCATGTTTTATACAACTGGCTGTTCTCATCCTTCAGGCCTCAGCTCCAAAGTCACCTCTTCCAGAGAGACCGTCCCTGACCATCCGGGGCCCACTGGCCTCCTCTGCTCACCACTTACTTACTGACTTCACAACGCTCAGCACAATCTGTGGCTACCTTGTTTCTCCCCAGAAAGAATATACGTGCCACTGAGGACAGAATGTGTCTGTCCTGTTCACCATTCTAATCCTGGCACATAGAACAACACCTGAGAAGTAGCAGGTGCTTGATAAGTATGTGTTTGTGGAAGGAAGGGTGGGCGTTAGGGAGGGCCAAAGGGGAAGAAGTAAGGAGGGAGTACTGGCCAAACCTAAACAGTAAGGGAGGTTACTTGGTGGGGATCGAAAGATGTGCTACCAACTCTGTGGGAACATCATGCCCTCGCAAACCCTGACTTGTGAGCGGGCCCAGGAGGAAAGCAGGGGAAAAGCTTAGACAGCAGGGTCCCCAGGGCCCTCCAGAGCCACTTCCGGAGGCCACCTCAGTGTCCGCCTGGCCCGGGGGTGTTTGTCTCTGTGTTGGAGATCTCCAGGGGAGGAGCTACCCCACTCCCACTTGGTGTCCTTTGTGGTCAGGAAGTCCTCCATGAATCAGGGCAAAAACCCTGACAGGGCAGCTTGTGTTCACTTCCTCTGAGGAGCCGTTGCTAAGAGGAACGCCTGCTCACTACTCCGGTTGTAAGGCAAATGTCTTCTGGGCAGTGGGGGAGGAACAGTGATCTGTGGGCCCAGGGCAGTCAGAAGCCAGGCCAGAAGTCAAATTTCAGCTCCCATGTCCACATCGGTGGCTTCTCTGCTGGCCTGGGCTCTAAGGAAACATGGGGATGGCTGGAGCAGGGGTCCCATGGTGGGAATGTGTGGTCAAGAAGATCATGCAGCCTGATAGGCCGTTTATTCTAGCCCCACACAAGGGAACCACCATCTGGGAGGAAGGGCCCTCCCATCTCTGGAACCTGTCATGCAGGCTCAAAGGACCCTGTCTTGCTGCGGCCACAGACCACTGAACTTTCCAGGGGGGCCAAGGTAAGGAAAGCTTTACACAGGAGAAGACAGGTGGTGGGAATTCTGCAGCCAGGATTATGATGTTTCCTGTGGTCAGGCTGAGGGTGTGATCAGCAGATTCTCCAGGTTTATGGGCATTTAGAGGAACTTGCTCCATGCCCCCTAAATGCCCCATGGAGACCTCCTCTGCTCCTCAGCAAAAGGAGCCCCTGTTGGGAGGCGGTGTAGGCTGGGCCTCCTCCCAGGGCAATTCCTCACCCGAAGGGTCTCGAAGGTGTCCTCGATCTCGATGATCTGCTGGATGTTGTTGGTGATGGTGGAGATGACCTTATCGATGAGGTGCACCACACCATTGGTCGCGTGGTGGTCAGCTTTCAGCAGCCGGGCACAGTTGACGGTCACAATCTGCCCGGAGAAGAAGCGGGGATGAGCAGTTAACACATCGGAGGCACCATCTCAAAGCCCCAGGCAGGGAAGACACAGCACAGAATGTGGGTTCCACAAGCTGCGAGACCCGAGGGCCCGAGGAGAAGCAGGTGCAGGGGGCATAGGATTATCTACAGCTCATCTCACCTGCGGGACCAAACCCCAGGGAGCAGCCCCAAGCGTGGACCAGGAGTGGGCTCAGGGCAGGTACAGGGCAGCGCCACAGAATGGGCGAATCCCTACCCCATTGGGATAGTGGTGGATCTGGATGTCCGAGTTCTGGTACATGGAGGTGAGGGCCATGCCATGCTTCAGCTCGTCTGTCAGGACCCGTCTGTTCACCATGTGGTAGCGAAGGGCGTTGAGCAGCTCGATGTTGACGTTGCTTACCAGGGAGTCCAGCACTTCCTGGAAGGGAGGCCAGTGTGGCAATTAGGGGCTGAGGATGCCGCGTTCAAGAGATAGGTCCTTGTTCCCCTGGCAGAGATGCTTCTGAGGCCCCCGTGACCCCAGGCCCCCATTCTGCCAAGGACCCCTCTTCAGGAAGCACTGAAGTCTGTCTGTGTCCAATTGGACAGATGGGGCATTAGAAGCAACTTGGTGAGGTATATTTTAGCTCAAGTTCCCTGGCTTCACCTGAGGGTTAAGGGAAAAAGTTTTGCAAAACGATGAGAAATCACCACAGTCTCATCCTCATGCCCACCAGCCCTTCTCTCTGGGGAGTAAGGCAGTCCCCAATAAGAATCCCCTAAACATAAGGAGGTCATCTCACAGCTGACAAGGAAGCCCAGGCCTCATTGCTGGGGGCGAAGATGGTAAAGCTTCCAGGCCCTTCCATCTCGGGCCTCAGCTTCTCTGTTCGGTCCGTGTACAGCTGAGTGGTGGTCGATCCAACGACTCCCAGTGTCTCGTAAAGGTTTGAGAGCGGTAGGGCTGCAGGGGCAGAGGACACAGGAGCATGGGCCTTTGGGGCCTACCCCCACCAGACCACCCCCTCCCTGGTCTGCAGAGAGGATGGCACACCTGCAGGAGAAGTGTGTGGGAAGGCCCACGGATGGCCTACCATTGGGGAACCTGAGGCCTGTCACATGCTTCTTAAAACAACTCGGTCAAATGCTTTCCTACCTGAACTCAACTCATTGGTAATTTTTAACCATTTTAACCACAGCAGGGCAATGCTTTAGTTCCTAGACATTTAGATAATACAGGCAATGTACACCTGAAATAGCTGTACATTAATTATAAACTAGTCTTGCAGATCTATGTATTTATTGAAATCAATTCCCTAGAATAAAAGAATTTTACAATTCTTTGTATTTACGAGTAACAAAATGTTATCTCCTAAAAGGAGTCCGAAGCTTAGGTGGGCCTTCCCCTCGCACAGGGAGCTTCACATTCATTTTACGGGGCGTGAAACTAAGGCTCAGAGGTTGAGCACCCCTTCTGAGTTTGTTCTCCTTTCTCATTCTGTATTTCCCACCTGTCCTTCCACTTAAGTGAGGAACGCCATGGCCTAGCCCACGCCAACTGCACCCCCCTTCACGACCTTGGCACCAAGCAAATTACCCACTTCCTTTTACGTCTCGGTCTCATATCTTGTCTAATAAAATTGCAAATATTTCAAAGTTAGAAAAAAAAACCCTCTTCTGCACAGTTCCTGGTGGTGTATGGAACTAAAGTAAGGGGGCTAATGAAATTCACAGGTGCCACTCAGTCTGGTCCCACACAGCTCGTCGTGGCGCCCTTTGCTGACCATGAGCGAGCCTGCCGGCCTGCTGCTGTTTTCTATGGAACTCCAATAGGCCGAGTTTCGACAAAGCGAGGTAGGGGTGGCTTAGTGTTCCCAGCCCAGCTGGAGACCAAGCCTATCCCATTCCCTAGCAGGGTGATTGGAAATGCGGGTTGTGTTGAGAAACACTCCCAGCCAGAGCCAACAGGGCCGGGAGCCTATGCCTGGTGAGAAGAGCACAGGCAGGTCAGAACTGGAGTCTGTTCCCCCACACCGCAAGGGGGTTGGCTTGAACAGGAAGGAGCAGTGCAGGAAACTCAGTTTCCAACTTCCATCCTCTCGCCCTCACATGGGGCCGAAAGGCCATAGAGCACATGGGGAGAAAGTCCACACAGCCTTATCCTTTGGACCTCCATTCAGACTCTGCTGCCTTTTACCTGGGTGTGCCTCTCTCCTACCTCTGCCCTCCTCCCGCACCAACAGGCAAGGCCTGGCTACTCACCTGCGGGACAGCCCTTCTCTCCCGGGACCTTTTCATATCCAGGACAGCACTCGTAGCTGATGACTCTGCAATGAGGCACACACATATGTAGTGTTAGGCAGGGCTTCCCCCCTCACATGCCATATGTCTTCTGCAGGAAGAATGGCCTCTATTGACAATTAAAGGAAATGGCAGGTAAAACGTCTTGCTTGCAGGGGAGATTATTCACTAAGTCATATTTGTGCCTTTCATTGGCAAAGAGCTTGTCACTCCTCCTCGGCTTTGTAGAATGTTCCCAGTGCTTGCCATCACCTACGACAATCCAACTGGGAACCAGTCAGATGACTGGGGCAGTATATGCAACAGTGGGATTCGAAAACATACTGGGAATTTATCTGCAACGTAATTCATGGGGACCCAGTGGTCGGTACTCCTGAGAGGCAGCAGGAAGGAGGAGAAAGAGCCTTGGACCTGTTTTAGCTCTGAGGCTGCCGCTAACTAAGGGACCTCTCCAGCCGGTCCCACCTCCTCTCTGGGTCTCAGTTTCCTCATCTGTAAAACGGACATACACACCGTGTGATAGTCATGGGATTAAATCTCTCATGGCCTTCTAGCTCTCCCAGTTATTAACCAAGAACGGTAGTGTGTATAGGATCATCAAGGCTTTCTCAGTCTTTGCAATCAAACTTTAAAACTTTTAAAATCAAAATAAAAACAAAGAAGTTTTCCACTTCTTTAAATTAGAACAAAAGTTTAATCAATGAAAACATTTACAGGGGTTCGAATCAAAAATATACAGAGGATTGTAGAGTGAAGCGCTCACCATCCACCCCCTCAACCACTCCATCCTCCTTCCAGGTGGCAACCAATATCACCGGCTTGCAAGATTCTTTGTATTTGGAGGAACAAGACTGGCAGTATGTCGTTTTAAACTTTGAAATCATTTGACAGAGGAACAAAACTTTCTCTTGTTCTTACTCAGACCAGTCCACTGAGGAACATTTACCCGCTTCTGGAGGTCTGAAACACAGCTTCGACTAACCCAATATTCTGGAGAAGCCCCAAGACTGAGAATTTCAAATATCATTGTAAGGAAGTAAATGTTCTTAAAGCCTACACTTAAGACTCGCTTCACACCAAATCCCCAGGATCTGCCTCAGGCCGCTGTGCACCTGCAGTGTGAGCACAGCCCTTCTCTGCAGCTAGATGCAAACAGCCATGTCCTGCCCCTTCCTTTCTTATACATGGATATGCTCTTTGGGACAGGAGAGAATTCAGACTTTGACTGCAGTGGGTTTTACCACTGAACTGCTCACTCCGGGGCTCTCACAGACTGCTGGATGACATCGCCAGAAGACAAGGAGGCAGATCCAGAAGAAATCGGGCTTTGGGGAGAGGAAGGGTGCTCTCAATGAGCCTGGACATTCTGCTCTTATTAATTCCCCTGGAGTCGCCTGGGGAAGCTCTGGGGTGAGTCATGAGAAGATGAAGCCTGGTTCATGTTATCCAAAGTGGTGTTTCAGAGATGGCCAGGCTAGGATTCTCAGGCTGCCAGGGAGCCACCTGTATCACTTGTCCAAAAAGGTTCCCCTAGGAAATGGCTGAGTGACATGCCATGCACATTCTTCTTCACCCTGCTCTCTCCATCCTCCTGCCTTCCTTGTCTCCCTTTGTTCCAGCCCGCTCCCCATCCTTCCTGTTTAACCTTTCATCCCTATACTTAGAAAGGTTAATGGGCTGGTGGTCTTAGGACTCAACGTGACCAACCTACAATTTTATCTTCGGAAACTAAAATAAGATTTGATTGATATACAACCTTTCAAAGGCAGCACGGTGTAATAGAAACTGTACTAGAATTAGGAGGCTTGGCATGTGATCTATCAGTAACTAGCAGGGTGACCCTGAAAGCCCATTCTCTCTGAGCCTCAGTTTCCTGATTTACAAAATGGGATGAAGTTAAACTAGATGATCTCTAAGTTTCCTTCCAATCTCACATTTGCAATTCTAGTCAATGGGATTATTTCCAGATTATTTTTTTCAAAGAAGTAGATTGCCAGCTTCTCCCAGCTAATTCTGGGGAGAGGTCCAAGCCTTGAGCCCACAGTACCAGGGGATGCCGTGCATGGGATCCTAGGCCTCCTCTGATAAATATCAGGGTTCTGTGGCTAGGGTAGGGGAAATGGGATCAGGTCAACTCCCCTAAAGCTTAGATTCTTTCCAAAAGTGCCTGAGTGACATTCCATGGCATTGGAGAAGCACAGTTACAAGATGGGTCTTCTAAAAGCCTTCTTTATTTCTGGGGACCCCTGTATACATGGATGCTACATACTCCATGCCTTGGAGCCTCAAGCCACGATGGCCGTGTTGAGTCATGTGACTCACCTGAGGAAGACTCTTTTTCCAGGATGTCAGCATCTGAGTTCCACCCCCAAAAGAACCACATGAGAGCTCAACAGCTCAGCTGGCCTCACCAGGATTTCATTGGGGACAAAAGAAAACCGACTCCCCAAGTGTGAACTGGTTCCTGTAACCAAGTGTGTGTGTGGAGAAAGGCGGGGGCAGGGGGAAGGGGTGAGAATGACACAGGAGAAATGGGAGGGCTGAGGGGCTGGGGAGAAAGGACAGAGCTAAGCAGAAAATTCAGCGTGGAGAATGAGACTTAGGATGGAATCAGAAAGCTGCAAGGGCTCTGAAGGGCCAAGGGGTTTCTTAAGACCACAGGCAGGGTAGGGGCAGATCTAGGGTGCTCCTCGAATTTCACTGAGTCCAATCCCATTCCCATTGTTCTTGACAATGCACATATTAGCGGGAAAGCAGACTGATTTGGAAAGTCTGACAGCGAGAGGACACAAGTGTTCTCTCCAATGTCATGAGAGCTAACCCTTGTCAGCATTCACTGTGCCTCTCTGCGTGGGCTCTCTGCACCCCCGTCTCCCAGTGGGTGGCACGCTACCCCTGGCAGGGGCTCAGTTCCCTAGCTGAAGGCTTTTTCCTGGTTCTCTGCCAGGAAGCCTTCTCCTAAACCTATCACCCTGCTGACTGCTCCCTCTCCTGCCCTCCCTCTGCCCATAGTGGGACATCCCTGGCACTCTCTAGGTGCACAGGTGTAAGCCATGCCTCTCAGCTTGAGCCTGGCAGCCCTATAGGTTGAGATGTTGGCAGGTTCCCTGTCCCAACAATACCAGCTCTCCTCAGAACCAGTCTGCATGGTCCCAAAGAAGCAGAGGGCAGCTGGAAACTGCAGACTGGGAAGACAGCCCATTGAGACACCTCTTGACCAGACCTTTCTGGATGAGCAGTCCCTGTTCTCAGCTTAGTGTGCCACTCTCCTTGGGCTCTGGCCTGGGGGAGAACACACATGCTTTAGGGGGACGGGGCTGGGGCAGTCATGATGCCATCTTTCTCGGATGAACACAGCAAAGGGTAGAGACCACAGGGAGCTCCCATCTATGTCTCCACAGTTCCTGGGCCTACCTGAGCAGAGAAGACCAATCTGTTGGTCTCTGAATTGAATCTCATTAGCAAAAGCTGTTCCAGTTAAAGGCTCCTGGCTCTCCTTGTCCTGACACAGTCCAATAAGTAAAACCCTTAGGTCAGAAAAAGCATATCTTCTAGGGTTAAGAGTCATCAATATTTTTGTTCTAGCTTCCCTGGACAGAAGAACAATTTGAAGAAAAAAATGAAGGAAGCCACCCAATTTAGAAGGGCATTTAACTTGGGGGGGGGGCGGGGAGAGTAAAAAGACAGTGCCAATGCAAGGTGTAAGAATAGGGGTATTTGGGAAGCCCTCCTCTGGTCCCCTCCAAAATTTTTACAGATGATTGGATAAAGTAAAAAGACAGTGCCAATGCAAGGCGTAAGAATAGGGGTATTTGGGAAGCCCTCCTCCGGTCCCCTCCAAAATTTTTACAGATGATTGGATAAAGGCAGAAGTATTGGTGTTTCTCTCCCCTAATCATTTTCCAAGAAGTTAATAGAGTACATTAAAACAATCACTGTCTCCCAAGTATCCTTCATGCTTTTGGCTGGCTTTTGTGGCTGTAAATGCTCTAGAGATTAACTAGACCCTGGACATAGGTGGAGTAAGGAATGGAGCCTGAGAGCCGGTTTCCTGTGACAGAAGGTAAACCGTTCAGTGTATCATGATTTCCAAGTGGAGTCACAGAACAAACAAAGCCCGATACTGTCTAGACATTCAACATGCCCCACAGACCGCCTGCCTGGAGTGGTTCATTTTCTGCACTCCTGGCCTTGGAAATTGAGCTGAGCTTTCTTGAGCCTCCCGGTAGAAAATAAAAATCTTGAGCTCCTGGTGAAAAAAGGCTTGTTTTAACCTAGTGCCCACCCCCAAAGATCCCACCACTACCCCATTCACCGGGCACAGCTTGGTTAGTAGTGAGACTGAGTCTTCAGAAAATGTAGTTACGTTTTTCTGTGGCATTCTGCTTCTGAGTGGTGTGTGAGGGCATCTGAGGGGTTTCTGGATGCTGACCGTGTCTCTTCAGTTCCCATGCCCTTCATCATCTCACTAGAGGTGTTGGCGAGTCCCCTCGTAGCAGATCAAAATGACACCAGACTGCAGGGGAGCAACCAGGAGTAGTTTGGTGACTCTGGGCCAAATGGCCTCTGCTGACCCTGAGGCCTTCTTGGCTAATAATCAAACTGATCTGATAGGGTGATTGTAAGAATTGAATGAGCTTACATAAGTAAAGCACTTAACAGATGCTTGGTATTTACCAAGGGCTCAGTTGTTGAGCTTATTCTTAAAAAACTCTGAGTATAAACTTTAAAATTGAAATTAGGTTAACTTAATTGAAAGCAATGTCCTACATGAGGCCACTGATGAAATAACATTGTAATAAATAAATCCCTCGTAATACATCTATATAACTCCATAGATAGGGCCTGTATTAGTTTCTCATTGTCGCTATAACAAATTATCACAAATTTAGTAGGTTAAAACAACACAAATTTATTATCTCACAACTCTGGATGTTAGAGTCAGAAACTGGCCTTACAGGGCTAAAATCGAAGGCTGTAAGTATCCCTTCTCGAGGCTCTAGGGAAGAATTCATTACCTATCTTTTCCAGTTTCTAGACGCTACCTGAATTTCTTGGCTTGTGGAGGCATCACTCCAATTTGTTTCATTGTTACATCTCCTTCTCTGACCGTGACCCTCCTGCCTCCTTCTTATAAGGACCCTTACAATTACATTGGATTTACCCGATAATCCAGGATAATCTCCCTGTCTCAAGACCCTTAACTTAATCATGTCTGCAAGGTCTCTTTTTCCTTGTAAGGGAACATGTTCACAGGTTCAGGGATTAGGATGTGGACATATTCCGGGGGTCATTATTTCGCCTCCCACAGGGCCTTACCTGAGGTGGTACATGGATTCATGGAAATACTCAACAGAACAAAATTCCATGTCGGCTAAGCTGCCTCCTAGGAGTTTGCAGAATGAGACAGAACCTTCAGGAAGCCCTGCCTAACAGAGGTGTTTGGTTTGGTGAATCCCTGGTGTTGGGTGGACGTAAAATCTCAGCTATTTCGGAGATTATCCGTGGGTCCTACCTCTTTGCTGGTGCACAGGGAATATGAAACGGGGAACGAGATGCTGGTGTGAGTCTGGGGACAGCCTGGCTTTCCTAGATGTCTTCTCGTCATCTTCTTTTTTTTTTTTTCCCTCTTGGCATCAAGGTTGTGGGACACAGGAAAGGGAGGACAAACAGGGCTCTTCTTCAGCTTCACTGCCATGTCCCTGGCTGCCCTGCCAGAATGAGATCTACTGGAAAGAGCTCTGTCGGCTGACGGAAAAGCTCAAGCATACACCAGCTGGCTTTGGTAAAAGTCAAGTTTCTAAGCTTTAATACAGTGCTGAAGAAGTATTATTTCAGCCCCTGGGCAAAGCAATGCTTGCTACTAGAGAAAGGGGAATACCCTGCCAGCTCATCTTGGCTCCAGAGAAGGGCTATTGCGTTTGTGAAATGTGTTGCTTGTGAAACAACTTCAAGACTTTTGGAATGGACAGCTGCCACCCCAACCTGCCAGATCCTGCTGGTCTCCTGGTGCCACGTTTATGATGTCTGAGCTCCTGCAAAGGCTATTACAGCCCCAAGATGTCAGCTCCAACTTGGCTGTTAACTAGGCCTCCCTCTTGCCGAGGTTTGCACAAAGGAGGCCTGTCGAGAGGCAGCAAGGCTTCCTGACCACAATTTCCTGCACCATTGCTCAAGCTGCTGCATATAAAAATTTTATGGTTACTGATCAGACTGGTACCCGAAATCAGAGTGGGATGCTGTCTCCCTCATAACTCTCTGTTTGATTAGCTATTGTATTACTCTGGTGCTTTTTAGGATCTGAAATAAAAGCTAACTTGGATTTCCAAGCAATAAAATTCACTCAAGTCACTAAATAGAGGCCCACTAGTAACCACTTTCTGTAATAAAATCCATATGTCGGGCTTGACAAATAGTACCAAAGATTCGATTTCTTCTCTTTTTGGAAATACAGGAAAGCTATTGTCAGAGGACAATGTAGTGTCCCCTGAGGGGAGTGCTAAGTATGGCCCCCTCTAGTTAGAGGTGGCTCCAGCTCCTGGGTCTCTGTGTGACCAGACACTGCAAAGTCTCACTTGTTTGCTTTCAAGTTTAAATTCCCCTTGGTCTTGGGCCCCTTGGTGGCCTGTGCTGCCCCCTTTCCCTTGACACTTTGTTCCCTTTCATCCCAAAGTATACTTTTGCTCCAGCCTTTCCCCTGGAGTCTTGCTGAGAAAGTTTCCACTGCCCAAGTTGGCCCCTCACTGAGACAGTCATCTTTGCTCCAACCACCACCATGCTCCCCATTTCTCAGTCTGGTCCTACCCAAATAAGGGCACCTAGGGACCCATTTTCACCAGGATGACGTCAACTCCAGCCAGCGCAGCTCTCTCTCCCCTTCTCTTCCTGACCACCCATGGCACTTAATTCCTGGGGGTCAGTGGCAGCTCTGGCATGTGTCTTGGACCTGGGTACACAAGTGAACTGCAAGGCTGCTCATTCTCAGCTTTCTTGGGGACAACAGAGAGGAGCTCCACTGCTTCCCCTTTCCCTCCCCGAGTTCTCTGGACCTCTTCCAAGTCAGCTCCACCTTCCTGACAGGCACGTGATGTTCTAGGAAGGGACCCTCTTGTCCTAGATCATGAAGTTTTATATCAACTCATGTTTTTCTATCTTCATTTCCTCTTTTTGAAGCTGCCAAAAACCATGGCCACATTAAGAAGTTGTGTGTGCGTATCATCCTCTCTGGCTTTGTAAAGCTAGGCCGATGGCTGGGACCTGGCACTGGGCTCGGCCTGATTCCCACCCTCACTGTGCCTGGGACAGACCCAGTGCCTGGGACGCCCTGTGCTCACCAGTGTGAGGGGCTGCAGCATCACAATCATCACACTCTCAGAGCCCAACCTGCCCGGAGGGGAAGACTGGGTCATCAGGACATTGTGCCAACACACTGCTGTGCTGCCTGTGCCTTGTCCTGGCACCTAGATGGAGAAAGATGCAGGTACAAGAGCCAATAAGCCACGGCGACTCACCATCAACAGCAGTGTCAGCCTGGGAACTGCCAGGAACGTTATCAACCTACTGGTAACTCATCGGGCAAATGCCTCAACATAGGGCCACCTGAAATACCATGGCCAGTGTCACCCCACTGCCAGCTTGACATCACAAGCAAGTCCCATTTTTAGGGAAACTGGAACTAACAAAAAGGTAGAGCCCTTTGAAACCCAGAGCTTTGAGATGTGGAAGAGCTGTTTGCTTGTTACGAGTGCTTTGGTCACCTTCCAAAAAGCAATTATGTGGAGCCTGGCTCGGTGATAAGTAATTAACTGTTTATTTGAGTAGACAATATAGGCACATGGGAAAAATCAGAGTACTAAAAGTATTTTTTATTAATGAGCACCATGGAAGGATATGTGGTTCAGAATTTGCGCAATCTCTTTTTGTTCACAGCAGCAAGAATTATCACTGGGTGTTCGTTTACTGAAGCCGGAGGTATGTGTCCTTTTAGCTCACTTAACCCTCAGCTTTGAAGCTGGGTTTGGTCAAGTGGGGAGCCAGCTGTCATGAACCTGCCCTTGACAGGCTCCCAGGGAGCTGTTGGTCTCTCCCCTGCTCTGCCATGATCTCTAATTTCCCTTGAGTCATACTAGGATTGATAATTGCCTAACACGATCAGGGGCACAAGTTGGGATATTTTCTTTCCATGTACACGGTAAAGAAAAGAACATTTTCTCTTCCTTCAGTTAGTTATGAAGTTGGAGGAGCTGTCTGCTCAATAGCAATGTTGCAAGCAATACATTTAAAAACTCCTAACATGGGAAAGTGTTCAAGATAGTAGCTTCGAGTCTCCTAATCCTATCATGCAGACAAGAGGAAGGTCAGGCCCTCACAAGTGGCTCAGGAGGTTTTGCATAGCACATCTTCCTATCTGTAGGAGACAGCCAGCTTTGAGATTTGTTGCTGATTGGCGCCAAAACAGATTAGGTTTCCAATGAATTCTGTTAGAACATGTATGCCACCCTGTTTCCATCCCGAGGTTGGGGTGAATGCCACCTCCCTGCGTGCTGACAGAGGCACCAACAAGCCCCACTGTAACCACACTGGTCCACACCCCACTGGCACACTCATTTCTGTTTGTGTGGCCTAGATTTACAAGTTCTAGGGGTAATAGTAATGGCAGGTAGCATTTACTGAGCACTTACTATGTGCCAGACACATTAGCCTCTCACATGATTATTTCATTCAACCCTCAAGACAATCCCAGAATGTTGTCTTATTGTTACTCCCATTTTACAGACGAGGTAATAATTGAGGGTTCCAAGGTGAAGCACCCTGCCCAGGTAAGTGGCAGAGCCAGGGTTTGAATCAGGAAGTCCGAGTTTATGTTCTTAATATGCTATGCTGCCTCATTATGTGTGTATTTCTTGGTATTCTCAGTCTTTTGGGGTGTTTATCTTAGGACTGCAGAGCAGGAGTGGTGTATAAGTTCACCAGTGGGTTTCCTTTCCCAGAGTCACATGCTGGTGGCTTCTCCATAATGATAATATTTGTATCATTTAGTGAGGATTAAGAAGCAGGTAGACAGACAGACAGACAGACAGACACACACACACACACACACACACACACACACACACACACGTTTCATGTTTCTTGTAATCTCAAATCAGTCCTTAAAACTGTATCCAAGTCTTGTCAGGAGCCTTAAAAATGTAAAACTGGCCAGCTTACTAAAACGGCCACTCCCAAGCACACGGTTCCCTGACATGTTTGCACATGCATCTTCGTGGCTCCCAGGCAGCCTGACCTTTCAGAAGGCTGGCCCAGGACTGAGGGTAGCTGCAGCCACCAAACATGGAGCCCAGACTCCTCAGAGGCTGGAAGGCTTCAGTGGTTACAGATACTCACGTGGATTTGCCACAGATTTTCCTCTGGTACCACTGCTTGCAGTTGGTGAAGTACTTCTTGTTGGTGCCGATGAGCTTCTGCACAGCACACACGTTGGGACTGAAAACAAAAGCAGCAGTGTGAGCAAGATGGCCAGCACATCCTGTGGGCCCTCCTGGGTCATTAGAAAGTTCTAGACCTGGAGAAGATACTGTCATCTCAGCCTTGGTACCAGGGGGTAGACGCTGGCCCTCCTGGCCTAGATTTCCATCAGCTCCCGGCAAATCCCTCCCCAAATTAAAAACTGTCAAAGTATATCACACATACAGACCTAACTTCTTCATGTAAATATCCTTCTTTGACACTAATATTTGGTAAGTGGAACTAAAAGCATCTTAAAAGTTTTAGATTGTGTGTTACAGATTGAGAAAACTAGCTAAATAAAAGTGGTACATTTACTAAGCAAAGAAGCTTGGTAAGAAGTCCCCAGCCTGTCTCTGCATCTCCACCTCACACTGAGCCAAAATGTCTACAGGCTCTAAGCTGTCATCCCAGTGCACATGCATCATGAGGGGAGGCCAATGTCCTAGCCCCTGCACCTCCCAGGCAGCTCCACATGCAGACATACTCTGTGTCCCTAGGCCAGCTGCCTGGCTACCAAACGCAACTGATCAGAGTGCCCAGCTGGAAACCAGAGGGCGTGGCCAGCTGCCATCAGGACCTGGGTAGGAAACGCTCTCCCACTGAACTCAGTCATTCATACTTAGGCCTCAGCCCAAGTCCCACTTCCCTCAGAAAGCCTTCTCCCAGTGCCCCGAGTGACATTCGTCTATCCGCCTCTGACCTGGGAGACAGCCCGCGCTTGAACAAGGATCCCATAAAGAATCCTAAAACTGACCAGGGTGCGTATGTCTCCTATCTTAAACTACCCTCCAAGGAACCTCGAGAGCAGGTGCTCTGTCTCATTTTTTCTTTGATATTCTAGATAGGGCCAGGGGACTAGCACCGGGTTAAGGTGTAAGAACAGCTCGGAATGATGAACTTAAATGAAAATACTGCTCCCAGGACCACCCAGTTCAGAAGGATCCTCAGGAACTTATGGAAAAGCTGAGTGCAAATGCTCAGGTTCTGATGAGAAGCCTTCTTCCCCAGAGCCAGGGGCTTCTGCTTTTGTGTATTTTATTCTAGTGTACCACGTCTTGACCCAAAGCGTGCCCAGGCCATGTGGTAGCTGGACTTTCAATAGTAGACTCTGAGAAAAGAAGCCAGCTGTGGCTGTGTAGTGACAACTGGAAGGGGGTCCTCCTGAGCAGGCAGCAGGCAGTTCATCCGACTGAATCACAAGTCAGAAGACAGCAAAGCGAAAAGACCGAGGGCTTTCACACAACCTCCATGCATAGAGAACTTCAGTTGTCGTCATTCTTTCATATCGATTCTTCTATAACTTTAAAATGCAAACAATAGCCACCATTTGATGTGCACAGTGTTTTTCAGGAAGACACTGATACTGCAGTGAGAGAGTTTCACCTGCCATTCCCATCGCATTGGCTATAAGACCTTTGTCAAAGACTGAGGGCTTTCACACAACCTCCGTGCATAGAGAACTTCAGTTGTCGTCATTCTTTCATATCGATTCTTCTATAACTTTAAAATGCAAACAATAGCCACCATTTGATGTGCACAGTGTTTTTCAGGAAGACACTGATACTGCAGTGAGAGAGTTTCACCTGCCATTCCCATCGCATTGGCTATAAGACCTTTGTCAATTCTCAAATACTCAGAGCCAGGTTATTGGGTGACAGAGCAGGCTGATCTTTTATATCTCAGCTCTATCTCTTCTACTTTGTGGCTGTCACCTCTTGTCCAGTTTGTGGTTTGTTAAGCAAAGGTGAATGGGCCAAGGAGCAGAGTAAATACTAGTGAGTCGGTGGAAGAACCTGAGGGCCAGAGGAGTGAAGGCTGGGACGAAACCACAGGCTGGCAGGGAGAAGAGTCCATCTCCTTAGTCCTAACTGGGTCTGGCCAAGTGTCCACAGCAACCAGAGGATTCTAACAGATCCACCTTGTTTATCTGTTTGCTGTCTGGGATTCACAGGTTACGGCAGTCCCCAAGTAACCTCTGGAGAGCTCCTGCTGGCGACACTCCAGTCCTAGGTGTATAACTTCAGAAATTCTTCTATCTGACCAAGTAGGAAACAATTATTGTCACATTCCCTGCAACTTTCCGTAGGCGTTTGGCGAATGTCAGCGAGTCTCTTATGAATGTGGCTCCAACATTCCTCTGTGGCGTGTGTTTCCACTGCTGCTGCCTTTTGAGACAGGAGCAGAATCTGGGGGTCACTGTGGCTCGCTCCCTCTCACAGCAGGGTGAGAGGGAGTGGGCTGTGAATATAGGAAATTTATGCCAAAGTTTAATCAAAATGATTATCCCATTTCTGGAACTCCTGATGGAAGCATAGCAGCTCTGCTGTTCACCTTGGATTTGAAAATCAAGTGCATCAGGAAATTCAGTAAATTCAGTCCAGTTTTGGTTGTTGATATTCAGAAGGGGATTGCATTTTTAGTTCTCTTTCGGGATTATTTTTTCCTTCCCTATTGCAACACAGATACAGCTGGGAGTCAAGAGACCACATCATAGTCACGACTCTCCTGACAGCTTTCTGTGTTTGGACTAAGTCACTCCATCTCACTAAACTGTAGTTTCTCCATCCGTAAAATGGGAACATGAACAATAGATGCAAAAGAGGTGATGTGTAATAAAGGGCTTCACACAAGCACAGCACCCTCTTATTTCTTCCTTCACATCTTGGATCACACTGCAGTTCCTTAAAATGGTGAACAGATTTTCCTTCCCTTTTTGTCAGTACGCACTTAGAAGGGCTGGAGCTTGAACAAGGTTATCTATTTTGCATAGGGTGCCACACCCACGTGCAAGGCCAGGCAGCCCTGTAGTATTTTCAGGGACAGTTAGATCAGCGTCAATGCAATTACACCTGCAACCATACTGTCACAGTTCGCCTGTCTGCGCATCCAGACTTTACAGGGTGAGGGCATGCACACGTGCCTTCTTAGACCATTCTGCCCATCGGAGGTCATAATGAGCTTTCCAATTGCACTGCAAGAAGCTAATCAAGATGATTAGCCTGCAGGGGTATTGGGGGTGTGTATGTGTGTGTGTGTGTGTGTGTGTGTGTGTGTGTAGGGTAGAGAGGAAGTTGATCTAATAGCTGAAATTCATAATTTATATTTTAAAAAATCCTGTTTTCTGGCTGGTTAATGTCTCTTCTGTGTTCTGAAAAGAAAGAGGTTTGCTATAGAGATGGTTCTTGGTGGAGCCCTATCAACACTCGCAGCAAAGCTCCACTGTCGTGTGCACAGACACCATCCTGGGTGACAGTACTGCAGGGCATAATATCTTCTGACATAATGGCTAAGACACAGAGGGAACAGAAACCTCCCAGAAGATACATAAAATAACATGTTTCATTTGGAAGAAAGGCACAGGACAAAGGTGAGGTGGGCAGACAACGAAAATGCCAGTTGCTCACATTTTGACTTTTATGCTTCATATCCCCCTTGTCTTTCCACCTGCACCCTCACCCTTTCGTACTAGCCTAAGTCAAAGGTGATACTTCCACTTCCCTAAAGACCCCAGGACATCCCAGGTGTTCTCCTCTTTCCAGGAGAATACTGAGTTTGTGGCATGGCCTGGCTTGATTTCACTCCGAGGAGAGGCCAGACTCGCTCCCCACAGCCCGGGGAACCTAAAAGGCCAAGAAAGTGCACAAGGCTAGAGGCAGAGGGAACCAGGATAACGATGCAACCGCAACCGCAGAGAACCGCTGGGGTGGAAACCAAGGCTTTCTAAAGTGCTATGAAGTCAAGTCTATCATCACCCCCAACAGTGAGTTTTGATCTGAGTACTTTTTTGATCTGAGATCTTCCCAGTCATGAGGAGGTCTGGGCACTACCTGGGTTTGAATGCCAGACCCAGTGGCATTTGGGCAGCTACACAACGACTCTATCCACACACAGTTTTACTTAGTTGTGAAGGAGTTGGTATAACCAGGTAGGCTGGAAAGTTATGGCAAAGCCTGGCTGTGTGTGAGCAGGATGGCTTAATTGGGGATGTAGGAACACTGCCCATCTCTGCCTGGGTTTGCCAAGGTCTTCACCAGGTCAGACCCTCTGTCTGGGTTTGTCTCCTAAAGCCAACACATCTTCAGTGTCTCAAAGGAATATCTGCAGTGATACTGTCCCAAACTTATAAACCCAGCTATTGTTTTATGAGAGGTTCCAATCCTAGCTCCAGTGTCTACTGCAGGACCTTGGAAAAGTGGTATGTCTCCTCTGGACTCAGTTTCCCCATCTGTACAATGTGTGTGAGGCCATAGAATTCTCCTGTTCATCTGGCAGGGGAGGAGACCCACACTGCCTTTACAGGTCTGGCTGTGCCTGGAGAACACTGTCTTGTGCTAGGTGGTGGGTGCAGGGCCTGGCCAAGTGAGCAGGATTCTGGGGGCCTTGAGTGGCCCCAGCTTGTGTGGCCCCAGTGGACGAGGACCTGGCTGGACTGTGTGCACTGCTAGGTGGGCTTCCTCTCTGCCCTGGCCAACTTCCCAAAGTGATTCTGGGCAGGGCTGCCAACTCCTCCCTCGTCCTGTCTGTTGGAAGGGGATGCTGAAAGCCTGAGTCTGGGGGCACTAGTCAGCTCTCCCACCCGCTTCCTCCACAAGGCATCCGCTGCTGCTGGCTTTCCCTCCGTCGTTCCCCGCCTCCTTCCCTCTGCCTCGTGCAGGGCTGGTCCCTTCAAGCGAGCGCCCCACAGCTGTCTGCATTTCCTTTGGGCTTTGTCCTCGGCGCCCCGAGCCAGTCCCTCCGCCACCCCAGTGGGCGGCCGGCTTACCCGTGCTGCCGGCCCCGGAGCCGGCTGTGCTGCAGCACCAGCTGGTAGGGCGACTTGGCGGGGCCCGCCAGGGTGGTGATGGGGCCCAGGGCCAACGCCAGGGCGAGGGGCACCAGCCGCACGAGGAACGCCATGGAGCGAGAGGACGCGCTGAGTGACGGCAGGGGCAGTGAGAGCGCCTCAGCCGCGGGCCGGGCTAATAAGCGCAGCGAGGGGCGGGGAGGCCCGGCGGGCGGGTGGAGGGCGGGAGCCCGGCGCCCGGCCGCCCCCGCCCCCTGCCCGCAGGCTCCAGGCTGAGCGGCTCCGCTCACTGTCCTCGCTGCCCAGTCCTCCTCCCTGGGCTCCCCAACTTGCTCCTGGGCTCCAAGGCTGCAGGTCCTCAGGGAAGGAGAGGTAGGCAATTAGGGGCGGCTGTGCCCGAGGCTCTCCACAAGTCTCACTCCCACTAGGAGCCTGCAGGACCCTGAGCCCAAAGATCCCTTCTCACTGGCCTTGAGGCTACAAAACGCAGCCTCAAGTGGGGAGAAGCAATGCTGCTCTCCACTAGAC
>NW_006443124.1:8477080-8502011 GCF_000325575.1 Pteropus alecto
AAAAGTACCCTGCTCACCCCTGGGCTTGCTCAGTGAAAGAGAACTAGTAGATGTTATGATGACTAGAACCCAAAAAATGTGAGACAGGTTTTGTTAGACTCTAAGCTACTCCTGGAAACTGTAGAGAAGGGCGGGGTCCATGGCACACTCTCCTTCTCTCTCAGTGTCTGTGCGGCACTGCAGCCAGACGGATACCGGATACCGCGAAAAGATGGAAATGACAAGATTTTTGCCCTGGAGGAGTTCAAATCGAGTAAACAAACAGTCACCTGAGAGGGAGGGATTCACCCAAATACCTATTAGCTATCTGGCACTGCTAGTCAGAAAGGTGGGTGGGGAGACACAGATGGGTGAGTGGATAGGATGCAGGCTCTTTCTGAAAAAGCTCACAGTCCGGAAGTTTTGGGGCCTTGCAGCAATGTGCCACGGGGAGGGGCAGCTCTGGATCCCCGAGAAGGCATCAGGCTCTGGCAGGGTGATACCTGCTCTTAGGCCTGAAAGGTGACAAGGAGTTAGCCAGGCAAAATGAGGTGTGCATTCAGGGAATTCAAGTTGTCCTGTTGGCTGAAGCACAGGGAGGTGGAGTCATGGGTAGAGGAGAAGGGAAGGCATGTGGCAGGGCCCAGACCCAAACTCAGAGTCCTGCGGGGGATGGAGAAGCAGGCAAAGAACACCATTAATGTCAGGAACAGCCTATGAGAGGATTAGATAAAATAAAATGTGGCAAGACTTGAGGCAGGAAGTTGAGGTGACCAAAAAGAGACCACAGTAGTGGAGGTAGACACAAAGAGAGGTGGCAAACCAGAGGGGGGTCTGGGGTAATGGACTCAGCAGAACTTGGAGGCTGTCCAGAGGGTGTGGGAGAGAAGGAGGAGGAGTCGGAAATGACTAAGGTGTGATCGGCATGGGCATCTTGGTAGCCGTTGGTACCATTTTTAGAATGAGGGACACGGAGGCAGGTGCCGGTTTGCCAGGAAAGGGCAAGCGGTTTTGGACATACTGAGTTGGAGGTGCTTGTGATTCTTCCAGGTACTGTGGGCAGCAGGATATAAGGATCTGGAGCCCCAGTGAGAGATGTGGGGTAGAGATTTAGATGTGGAGTCCTCTTCAGCCTGTAAAAAGCCAAAGCTGTGGGAGCAGATGAATTCTCTTGGGGTAGGGGGAGGGCCTGTGTAGCAAGAGGTGGGTGATGACAGATGATAGAAAGGAGGCATGGCGGAAAGCAGCCACCAAGGAGGTGACGGAGTGCTGACAGGAGAGCAGGAGGAAATGGGGAGTGTGAGCCCCAGAAGGAGGGAGCTGTTAGCAGCAATGCTGCATGCAAGATAGACCCAAAGAGCTTCTGCTGTGTCTCAGAGAGGCATGGGCGATTTGGCTGTGGAGAGCAGGCAGGCTGAAGCCAGATCGCAGCGGTCTGACGGAGAGACAGCGAGTGTAGAGTATAGATGACTCTTTCAAGAAATTTGTCTGAGAAGGGAAGGGGAGAGTTGGGGTGGTGGGGGGAGACAGTCAGGAGAGGCTTGGAGGGTTAGGATGCTGAGAGAAAGGAAGTGGTCAATGCCATGGGGGAGAGAGAGAGGGAGGGGGAGGGGAAGCAGGAGAGGAGTGGGCAAAGCAGTGTGTGGGGGTGGGGCTAGAGGAAGGGCAAGGTACCCCGGGAGTGAAAGCCACTGAGGGCCTGCCTTGGGGGAATGGTGGAGGGAGTGGAGAGGAGGGGGCAGGTTTCAGGTGAGTTCACTGGTAGTAGTGACTAGACTTGGAAACTCCTCCCACCCCCGTGGACGTGGAGGGTAAGGGAGAGGAGGGAGTCAGAGACAACCTATAGCTGGGAAGACTGGGTGCATGTCAGGCACACTGGTGAGGTGCACAGTGGGTGCCCGCGGGCAGGGAGGCATGATTCTGGTGTGTTCACACCATGCCTGATGGCCCCCTGCCTTTCCAGGTGGAGATATGCTGGAGGAAGTTACCCACAAAGGTCTGGATTTCAGAGGAGGTGTGAGGACTGGAGGTGCAGATTTGAGTTACTGCACTAGCAGATGGTGGCCGAAGCCGTGGACTGGGTGAACTCCCTCAGGAGCAGGTGTTGGAAAAGAAAGAGCGAGCGGAAGAGGAGGAGATGGCCGGCTGGTGTCCTGGGAAGCACCATCTAGAGAGGGTGAGGGGAAGCAGAGAAGGAACCCTGAAGGACAGAGGTCCAGGGAGAGCCAAAGAGGCCAAAAGAGAAGAAAATTTCAGAGCCACCATCGCTGCTAGAGATTCAAGCTGACCCTGTCACTGAGCGGAACCTAGACTATGGCTGACACTCAGAAAACCAAAGACCAAAAGGCTACAGAAAGTTTTCTGGAACTTTCTGACTCCAGGTTGTATCTTCTGCATTGAAGACTAGGGGATGTTCTGGGGTGACTTTGACCTTGGAGAGAGCCAGGTCCTTCCCTGATGTACTGCCTGTCTCCTCCCTTCCCCATCTCTCCAGAAAGACTGAGGTGGAACAGTCACTCCCCTGGCTTCCTGTGGGGGCCAGTCCCAGTGCTGGGGACCTCTGCCACTTTGAGGAAAATGTTCCCTTTGCCTGTCCCTCTGTCCAGGTGGAGCTCATTCTGTTCGCTGGTGAGGACTGTCAAACACATACTTCAGTCTGGAATTATGGGACTTTCCTGAAAGCAACTCTGAGAGAGGAGAATGCTTCTCTTGCTGCACTAGGTTCTGAGTTTGGGCTCCTGGGATTTAGCTGCACTTTATCTATGCATCCTTTTCCTCATTGTGGTGTTATCATTTTCTTATTTTCTCTTTTTCTTTCCTTCCTTCCTTCCTTCCTTCCTTCTTTCCTTCCTTCTTTCCTTCCTTCCTTCTTTCTTTTTTCTGGAGTCTCAGAGAGAAAATCCAGAGCACAGGATAGGAACAACTATTTTGATGATTTCCACATCAAAAAAAATCCTATCTACAGAATCCTATTCTGCTCAGCCAGTGATCATGCAAAGAGACCCTACTCAGTGAGGGCATAGGTATGTCCACTAAGGTCAGGAGCTGGGAAGGCTGCACTGGCTTGGGCTGAGGTCTGAGGACACAGCAGCTTCTGTGGATTGGCATCCGAGTCTGAGCTGCTATAAGATGGCCCCTTGTAATCAGTAATCAGTTGGGGTGGTCTTGACCAGAAGGGCAGAGTAAGAAATAATAATAAGTTTCAGAAAAGAATATGCACTGAGAGGGAACAAAGTAGGCTTTGGAAACTTTGCTTGATGGTTTAGGTTTGTGGGTCCCCCAGCCAGGATCAAGGTAGATTGCTGGCCTTGCCTAAACAATGGCATTGGTTTAGCAAAGTTTCTGAGTGAAAGCTCTGGAGGCAGTGATCCTAAGTTCAAACCCCAGACCTGCCACTTACAAACTGTGTGGCCTTGAGCAAATTGTTTTAACTTCTCTGAGCCTCAACTGCCACTTATCTCCTAGAGATGATAATAAAACCTACCTCAAAGAACTCTAGGGTAGATACAAGATATAATTCAAGTCAAGTGGTCAGTGAATATGAGTTGCTTACCTCTCCCCAGTATTTGTTCTGTATAATAGAAGTCACTGAAAAGACATGATAGTTTGGCAACTATAGAAGTAATCATCTGAAAATAATTATTTAAATGATTGAAAGCAAAACATTTTTCTGTTTCAACGTGATCCCTTGGCACAGGACTTTGGGAAGGCTCACAGATGTGCAAGCTAGGGCTTGAAGTTTCCCTGGGGCTGGAGTGCTGTCTGCATCGCGACTTTAGGGGCACCTTTAGGGATGATGCCCCTTGCGTGTAAGAGCCGAGGAGCCCTTCCCGGCCCAGCTCCCCCTCTAGCAAGATTCACAGGCATTGGGCCAAGTAAGGTAATCTCGCTATAAAACTTCCCTCATCTGTAAAATGAACATTCAATGACTTGAGTTTTTCCATGAGCTCAGAAAAGTGATTATAGTAATACTTCATTTACTGTTTAGATTTAAAAAAAAAAAGAAAAAAAAAATTCCACATCTAAGCCCTACCATTGCCCCCTCTCCAAAACTAGAAATGCAGAACCCCGTGAATGTAAATACTTTCTCCCACCAGAGACTGCTGCTGGGGGTGGGGTGGGGGAGGGGTGGTTGTACCACAGGACAAGATGCAGCTGGAGGAAAGAGTAGGGTCCTCCATCCCCTAGTGACCTGGGGCCAACCAGGCCTAGCACTACTCACTCACTACAGGACCTTTCATTTGGGAAGGATTTTTTTCTTTCCATGTTAGATCAACTGAAGAGAAAGGGAGGATTTTTTTGGAACAATAATTGCTAGACTTTTTCAGGCACTTTATAAAAATGACTACTTTCACATTCTGCAGCTCATATGCGATCGCCAAAAACAGTTTAGTTTTTGAAAATAACTCTGTTGAGCTTGACAACAGGCCTTAAACATCAAGATGAATTAGTAGTTCCAACAAGTTCCCCACAAAGGAAACTCAGAAAGAAATCGGTCTGGGTCTGTCGGCGGGAAGGCTGGCATTTGTAGCCTGGCCAACTGCATGGTCCCCTCTTGCCATCCTCTCCAAAGTCCCATCAGCGAAGATAGATGGCACAGTCAAAATAATTTCCAGAGGGCACCTGGCCTTTCTAACCTGCCACCATGTAGTGAATTAGAGAGCTCTTAAAATTTAGTTCCCTAAGACTTGCTAGGGAGAAAGAAAGGGTCGGTTTTGGCATGAGATAGCCAATGTAAAAGAGTATGTGAATCAAATTTTGGGGAAAAGTTCCACTCTTTATACAACACACAGCACTTAGAACAATACTTTACATACAGCAATTATCTATCCACCTAACAAAAAATGTGAGAAACACCCTGTTTACTAAAATTAAGAGGTGACTGTAGTGCCAATTAGGAAATCTGAATTTGGTTTTTCAAGGATTTTCCATAGTCTTGCCATTCAAAATGCGATCTGCAAAACCCCCCACCCCCACTACCCCCACCCTTGTACTGAATCAGATTCTATATTTTAATAAGATCACCAGGTCATTTGTGTGCATGTCAAAGTTTGAGAAACACAGGCCTACAGGATTATGTCAATAGCTATAGCTGAGTTTCAACTAGGATTCAATTTATGTAACACTTTTCAAGAAATGGAGCCAGTGACAAAAAAGAAATATACCTGAAAATGTGTACCAATGAAATGACCACACTGGAAATCTCTGCTTTCCCACCCAGTCATTGGCTATTCATTCCGTGTCCTCCACATACTGAGGAGGAAAAGAAAATGGTGTGTAGTCTGGGTCACCTTCGATTCTTCTCCCCTTTCAAAGTCTGCAGAGCAGGGCAGGGTGATCCTCAGGTTTGTAACAGCGAGAACTGAAACCTGCAGCCTCAGGCGCCTGAATCTCAGAGGACAGAACAGCTGTCACAGCCCTAAAATGGTATTACGTCCCCAGTGTTTACTTTCCTATATGACTTGCTATTTTCACAACTTCTCCAAACACTGGCTTTCTTAATCGGGTGTTGCCAAACGCTACTACTTGCTGGCTAGAACCCAAATTTATTTTCCATAGAAATTGATTTTTTCATTGGAGAGTTCCATTGATTTGCCTCAGATAAAATATCTTAAGAGAGAAGAATCCAGAGGCACTTTGAGGTTGCTTCAATTGTCTGACCTCAAATACTTCTGTGGAGTGATGCCCACAGGAGGCAACTTACCAGATAATTGTTGGCTTGAGAAGCGAAGCTTACCCACGCCTCTCCTCTGCTTCCCTCAAGTTTTCTTGCACGGAGGGCAAAGTCCTCTGAGAAACAGACACCACCCAGCCACAATGCATTCCGAAGTCCGACAGTCCCCATGGCTCCTTCGTCTTCACTTCTTTATTCTCATCACTGGCACCGCCCAAGGTTGGAAAGCAGTGTGCAGCCAGTTTCGTCTCTCTCCCCTCCTGGCCTGCCCACATGCCAGCAGTCACCAAGACACTACAGGTATTCTTTCCAAATCTCTCCTACAGGTGTCTGTTCCCCGCTTCAGCACTCGAATACCCAGATCCCGTCTCGGCCCCCAGGCATCCATGTTTCCCAACATTGTCCATCTTATCTTCCCCAAACACCACTCCTAGCAAAACATTGTTCCCCTTGGACATTCCCAATGGCTTTTACTGTTTATCAGAGAAAATCCAGACTGCTCTGCCTGCTCTTTTTTTTTTAAGTAAACATCTTTTTTTTTTCCTAGTTAAAAAAGACTCTATACACGCACATTATACAAAGCTTGGAAAACACTGAAAAGGCTAGATAAGGGGATAAAAATTATCCATCCATAATCCCTATATCAAAAGATACCCAATGTATTGTCCTCCTATTATACCTGGCCTTTAAGTGCCCTATAGAATTCCACCTTTTGATCAATCAGCTGCCTGCCCATGTGTCCCAGTGTCAGCCCTGGCTGTGCCTTCTCCGCCTTGCTGGCACACAGCTCACACAGCCCCACCTCTGCCTCCCCTCTGCAGAGCGGTGGGCTCTTCTTTGTCTCCACTTATATCTATAATACTCTCCCTTCAAGACTAGCTTTGCTACTGAGAAGCTGTGTGTCCTCAGGCAAATTCCTTAACCTTTCTGGGCTGCTGCTGTTTTCAGCTGATCTCCCTTCCATGGCCTTCCATGGAAGGCTCTGTTTTTGATGTCTGAGACTTCTAACCTTTAGCCCCTGGGTCTGTCATCACAGTTTGCACCTGTGCTTCTTTTATAACACTTTCATAACTCAGCCCAGAACCCAGTTAACATTTAGGGATTCATTAATGTGTTTTGAAAGGTCTGGCCTAAATCTCTTCTGGCGCAATTCACACCTGCTCCAGTGGGTTGGTCGGGACCAGATGGAGATGAGCACTGCTTTGGGTGGCTGCTCCGCCACACACTTTGGACCAGCCTGACCAGTGTGGCCCACCAGGGCAGGCAGAGGCTCTGAAGGACCTTAAAGAACATTGGTCCTGACTTCCCTCCCCAGCTTCCCTGGCTGGGTGTTCAGAAACAGCAGGAAGAAGCCAGCTTCTCTGGAGCTCGGCGCTTCCAGTACCACATCCCAATCTGTCTGTCCTTCTTTGCTAGGTGAAGAGAAAGCCCTCACTTCCTCAGCTAAGGGGCTGTGCTGGCATCAGAGAACAGAAACAGAAGGGCGGCTGAAACTACCTTCTGAGCTGCAGCAGCCATTATAAGAGCCATGTTAGATGTGCCTAAGAAAGTGCTCTTATGCAGACACCACCCTGCCTTACCTCAAATTGCCCTGGACGTTCGAATCCATAGTACAGAAGGTAATTCGTGCAGGCCGGAGAGCTTGTGAGATGAGAGCCACAGAATTCTGTCTGCTGGTTTTAACATTTGGGGTGTGCTCATTCTCCAACCAGAACCTTTTTACCTTGGAATGAAAGGACAAAATTAACCCCCATGGGAGTATTCCATGATACTCATACTGACTTTCCTGGACCCTCCACTCCTCTCCCCCACTCCCAGAAGTCAGGCTCTGGGCCTATCCAAGAGGACTGGGCCCATCCTAGAGGACAAGGCCCAAGGGCACCAGCTAACTGCAACACCCCCTCCCCAGCCTTCCCCAGCATTTTCTTCCTTGATCCCATCATTTCATTCAGAGAGCTCCTGGTATTTTAGCTGGACATGAATGGGGTAAATGCTGTGATAAAGGGAGGGGCTTGGATTGCTGTTTCTCAAGACTGCAAAAGCAGGGATTAGCCTCCAAGGCCCCCCCAGATGACGCTGTGTTTGGGAAAGGCTGTGAGTCTGAGAGTGACGCAAGGACACAGTCAGAGGAGGAAAACAGATATGTGCATGCATGTGCACATGCAGAATACCGGCCTATTAAAGAATAACTATAGCTCACCAATGGCAGGGACTATTCGAAATACTTTCCATGCCTTAAGTCATTTTATCTTTAAAATAATCCTATGGGTTGGGTATTGTTATTTTTTCTGTTTTACAGATGGAGAAGGCAAGGCCCTGGGAGGGGAAGGAACTTGCCAGAGGAGTGACGAAGCCAGTAAGCAGTCGAGTCGGCATCTGCACGGAGGCGGCCCTGCTCCCAGTACCTGCCTTCCTTATGCCACTGCACTATGCCCCTCTCCAAGTAGGGTAGTTGCACATTTTTTGAAAGCCTTGGAACCTTCTATCCTTTACAGAGATGTTCATGGAGCAAACCCCTGCAAGTCACCAGCAGCCACTCTGGTGAATGAGGCGGCCCTGGTGAGCAAAGTGCCCGCACAAAGCCACTCCCCTCTGACCCCACACAGGCAGGGAACTGAGGGGCTGGACCACTATTTATTTTCACCATGAAATCAGTGTCCCTTTGAGTGGATCGGCCAGGATTATTGACTAATCCTCAACAATTTTGCCTAGGCCACTCCTGGCCTACAAAAAGAGTGCTCCATATAGATTGCATAGTGAATCCAGTGAGCCGTGCTTCCCAGGCACGGGGGACAGGTTACCAGCTAAGTGCTACGGCTGCTCCTGCAGCCCTGACTTTGGCCTCCTCCGAATCATCCTATCGCAGCATCCGCATCTGATAAAGTCTCTGGAATTTCAGTTAAATAAAAAGAAATGCCACTCAGCTGGTTATGGGCAAGAGGGGAATTGCTTTTCTGAATCCATGGGCAGTGCATCTCTGTCTTTTCCCAGCATCTGGGAAGGCACCTGAGGGGGTCTGCAGCACTGACACTGGGGCTCCCTGGGGCTTGGGACTGCGCATTCCCCAGCCACACCCCAATTTACCATCACGTAGCCTCTAGGCTCCAGGTGCTAATTTAGGGTCTCAATTCCTGTGAGATAAACGTACTGAGGCAGAAGCCAGCAAAGTCCCACCACTCCACCTCGATTGTCCAGTCTCCTTGGCAGCCTTCTGTGCTTCACACTACTGTGTGGCTCTGGTTGTCTAGGTGAGCCATTTACTTCCTTAATGTGTTTCATATTGGAGATGGACTAACATATACTAAGCGGTCACTATTTCTCTTAAAGCACCATAAAAGTACAGCCACACCCTCCTTATCCACGTGGGATATGTTCCAAGACCCCCAGCGGATGCCTACAACCACGGATAGTACAGAATCTATATACAATGTGTTTCCTATACATACATACCTACAATAAAGTTTAATTTATAAATTAGGCACAGTAAGAGATGAACTACAATAATTAATAAAATAGAACAATTATAACAATATACTATAATAGTTATGTGAATGTGGTCTTTTCTTCCGTCAAAATATCTTATTGCACTGTACTCACCTTTCTTATAATGCGAGATAGTAAAATGCCTTATTAAGTTGAAAACTTGCACCTTTTCACTCAAAGGAAGCATATCCCAATTACCAACATCACATCACCACCGTCACACTTTGGGGCCATTATTAAGTAAAATAAGGGTGACTTGAACACAAGCACTGCGATACTGTGACTATTGATCTGATAACAGAGACGGCTACTAAGTGACTAACAGGCAGGTTGTATATACAGTGTGGATGCTCTGGACGAAGGGGTGATGCACCTCCCAGGTGAGACGAAGCAGGATAGCGCATTTCATCACATTACTCAGAATGGCACACAATTTAAAACTTAAGAATTATTTATTTCTGGAATTTCTCCTTTAATATTTTCAGACCGTGGTTGACCATGGGGTATAGAAACTGAGGAACAAGGAACTGCGAAGAAGGGGGGAACTACCGTATGTAAAATAAGAAATGAAAGATAATTTTTTTGGTCCTTGGCACAACCCCACATGTGACAATACTTCAGCAAGGCGCATTTAAAAAAAAAAAACAAAAAACTTTTATTCCTTGTTTAATTACTGATTGAACATTAATTATCTGTGCTTGAGAATTCTTCAAACTAATGGCATGGTCATTTTATTTAACATTTAAGACAATAAAATCCCAGGACAACCAAAGAATTAAAACAACGCCTGGAGTCCATAGAAAAGATTCGCCTACGTTAATGAGCACATTCTGATCAATTTGAGTTAATCCTATCGCTCTATCTCATTTAAAAAAAACACTACTGAAAATGTATGGACAGCCAGCTTGCTCCAGAGAATGGTTCCAGACTAATTGTACAGACACTTACTAAACTCATGCTACATGCCTGGCAGTGGGCTGCAGGCAGCGGTTCTAGAGATGAGTCAGTCATTCTCTGGCCCCGAGACAGTCTGGTGGGGGAGCCAGGAGAATATACAATAAAAGAAGTGCCGGATACAGGGCTCTATGAGACAGAACTCCAAAGGGAAGTACCCAACCACACAGCGGGGGGAAGGGTAGCAAAGGGTGGGAGGGGCAGCGGGGTCAGGATTCTTCCCAGAAGAGGTGATTCATCATCTGGTTGAGAGGGAAGCCAAGTCAGCAAGGTAGACTGCAGCTCATCAAACAGAAACCAGAGACAGGGTTAGTACCAGGGACAGACTGCTGGTCTGGGTTTCTGGTTCTTGTTAATGCTTTATGTAGTCCAGAGATACAAAAGCCTGAAAGAATTGCTCTTCTGTGCATCCATTCTTAGCGGCCAAGAACAATGCCATACTGATTATTCTATTTAAGATCATCTCTCCCCCTTTCCCCTACTGCTGCCCTCCCCTCCCAAACACCTTGCATTGTCTAGAAATCTACTAAATATCCTAAGGCTTGATTTTTTTCATCCTTCTCAAAACTAGACCCAAGCCTTCTATGTGGGCACTTTCCAAACTCTGATAGCAATAAGCCCTGGAGCGGGACCCTGGGCCCTGTGGACTCTATTTCATCAACAAGTCAAGGCACATGGTGCTGGTGTCGCACCAACACAGTGCAAGTTCCTTCTAAACTTTCTCGTTACAGTTTAAAGGAGGATAAAAGGGGTAGCGAGTGTGTATTTGTGTGTGTGCATCTGTGTGTTGGGCAAACAGCAGACTCACCTGTGTGCCCCAACCCAATAACTGCAAATCCTATGGAGCCTTTGAGACAGATGTGGCAGAGTTCTGCCAAGTTGGGAGGGGCACGAAGCTCAGGGCAGAGCTCATAAAGGCTTTGCTTGGTGATTAAAGTCCAACACAGTATGCAACATCAAAATCATGTTTGTTTAGATACGAAGTTCATCCAAGACCCCATACATAAGACCTTGGCCTGTTTTTGTAGACTATTGTGACAGTTGTGGCCCTTTTTATTTTTGGCTCCTATAATTTACATCGGGGATCTGAGGCAATTGCTCCAAACCAGTAAATTAATAAATAAATAATGCAGGGTCACGAGGCCTGGGCTTTCATGCCTCTTCTTTCTTTATAACTGTTTCCAGATGTGGGAGTTGGCACAGTGTCAGCTCAGTGACAATAACTAATGAAAGTCCTTCCTCCCCAGCTAACAGCAGGCAGCTACCGGTCCCAGCAGAACAGCCTGTTTGTGTTTTCATTTCAGAGGACTCACTTGGCTGGAAGCATGGTCCTTGTTGAGTGTTCACCTGGCATAGGCCATGGAGTTGATGACAGCCAAACACAAGAACCTCAGTGCAAGGTGTCTTCTGAAAAAGACTGTGGAATCTGCACTTTCAAGAGCAGTCCCAAACGATGGAGAAAGATGAGGGCTGGATGTAGCATCAAACATCTCATTGCTAAGGCAAGGGCGCACGTGTGATCATTAGCCCGTGACCCCGTCCTTACCATTGATGAAATGTTTCCTTTGTAGTTCCTGAGAGGGGAGGTGAGAAATGTGTTTTTCCTGACTTCAGGGTGCTTACAATCTGAGGCGGGGTGCACAGTCTTGAAGTAAGCCCAGAGGAATGACTAAAGCCAGATGAGATTTGTCAAGGATGACATCCTGAAAAATATGCACATCGAGGGACTCATACAGGACAGGGGAGCCTTTTTTGAGTAGCAAAAAGAAGTGCTCTTAGAAAATGGCAGGGTCTAGCGTGGTTCAAGTGGCCAGTCTCCATGTGCAGGGAACTTCGCTCTGGAGCTTGGACCTCTGTTGATGTGCCAGTCAGGCTGTAAGTGGCCCACAGCCTGAGGCAAGGCCAGTGGAGCCCAGGCTTCTCACATTCTGCTTCAGTTCCCTTCTGACTTTTGAGAAAGTCTCCTTCTTCTGAAGATTTTTATTTGCCATTCAACCTGCTCATTACGAACACAGGGAAAATCAACTCTGAATTTTTAAATCGGCAAACATATAAATTAGTTTGACATAAATGTGGCCTTCTCTAACAGACAGGGAAGAAGTTTGCCTGTGTGGCGGAGCCAACTGTAAGAATGAATTCCATTGCTTCCTAGAACGCAAGCAGCACTTACTTGTGGATTTCCAGGAAAAGCCCGCAACTGGGAATGCTCTGAAAGGTCCAAGAAAATATTTGCTTTCATGTCTCAAAAGATATATCTGATCTCAATTGGTTTTGATTTGTCAGTGGCCAGAACTTATTTCCCTGAGTCATTTGCAGGAGTTAATTTTGCACACTTAAACAGAGAGCCCTGAATAGTGTGAGGGAGAGAAGAAGAGCTTGTGGTTGGCCCAGGGCCACTTTGGGGAAGCAGGAAAGGCTGAGTCTGTTTGCTGGCGACAGGGTCTGATCTGCCAGGGATAGAGCGAGGGTCTAAATGGACAGACAATACTGCTCTCCCATCTCTGCTGCTGACTGTGCCTTTCCCTGGTCTCGGATGCGAAAGGCAGGCTGAGACAAGCCACGTGTTTCATCCAACCCACAGGTCCACAGCCCAGCCTCAGGGCCACTGAGTGTGCACATCTCTTGCGGGTGAAATGCTCCAGTATAATCCTGCTTTTGGAACAATGCATGAAAAAATATTTCAGAACATGTCTTCCTGGGGCTTCGTGTCTGAGGGGCCAACAGATGGGGTTCTGTCAGCCTCTTTCCTGGCTAGATGGGTTCCATGCTCAGATCCCGGGATGTATGAGATGAGCTCTGGAGAAGTTCTGGGTGGCTTTCTTGTCTAGTAAGTTCAACACCCAACGAGCGAGTACTTATTGAGGTGTCAGGTGAGGGCATGTTGCATAGTTGAGCAAATATGAGGTAAACACAAAAGATATAGAAGATTATTTGTGTTTTTCAGAAGCATACCATCATCTGGGAGGGAGAACAAAAGGGAAGAAATTAAGTTGAGTTGGAAACCTTCGTCTCAAAGGCCAAGTTTATTAAGGTCTTTTCTGCTCTCAGGACCCAGAAAACTCTCTCTCATTTCCAGGCCTATAAACGCATTTTCCCTGCTGGCTGGCTTCCACTTGTCTATTTGATTTTAGTTTCGACAACACTTTTTCCAAGAAGCCTTCCCTTCCTTTCTCTGGGCTTGTGCTGGCCCCTATTTTTCTACTACTGTGGCATCTGTCAGGTTGTAATTGTCTGGTGACATCTAGACTGCAAGTTTAGTGAGGGCGGGGGAAATGCCTGCCTCATTCACTCCCCTATTCTCAGCATCCATTCACTGATTCATTAATTTATCGATAGAGTACCTAGCGTGAGCCAGTCAGATGATCAACGAAGAGAAAGGTCCTTGTGAGGCTTTATTACTGGGGTAGGCATGCTGGAGGAGGTGCACTGTGAGGTCTTCTTTGAGAAAGTTTGAAAAGGGAAGATAGTAGGCCCGGAATCTAGCCGCATCATGCTACTACCCTCCACGCCCCGGAGATGTCTGGGCTTCCATGGAAATAAAACTCGTGAACCATTAACAAGTAGGAAGGGTGTGTACATTCAAGGAGCTCCTACCACATGCCAAGACAGCTTTTCAGATGCCAACCATATTAATAATATCTGCCATTCACCTCGAGCTGGCAGCCGGCCAGGCCACTTCTTAGGCTCTCCCATTTGATCTTTCGACAATCTTGCCGAGATGGTTGTCCCTGTTTTTACAGAGGAGGGACTGAACCTCAGAAAGGGCCGAGACCACACAGTCACCAAGCCAAATTTTAAAGTTGATATTTAAAGATCTTTATCATATGTTTACACAACAGCCAAAGAAATCAGAGTACTTTGTTTTGAATAGGTTCATTATATTTTCATTAAAATATTAAAACTGTAGATTTGGTTCATATGATTTGTAGAAAATGTCTGCTATATATCAACTCTACTTCTTACTGGCCTCGTGACCTGGGGCAAGTTACTTAATCTCCTATACATTAATGTTCTCTATAAATGAGGAATAATAGTACCTATTTATAGGTGCTGTCAGGAGGATTCGATGAGTTAATTCACATAAAGTGTTTAGAATGGGGACTAGTCCATACTGCTAAATAAATGTTTGCTATTATTGTTATTGTATTATATATAATTATAATATATAATAATAATTATTATTATTTGGTCTAATTGTGAAGCCAGTCCTCATGGCCAACATTAGCAAAAGCAAATGTACATCAGAAAAGTACAATTTCATTTTTTAATTCAAATAGACACGTTACTACCTGCCCTCCTGACAACCTTCTAGTAGAGACAGATAAGGCTCTGAGCCTTATGAAACCAAGTGCAATACCACCGCTACTTCTTGCTTTGTTCTTGGGAGCCTGCGTTTTCTCATTGTCCTCGGTTAGGTATCCCGGGAACTTTTGTGTTCTGACACAGCACCCTATGATAGGCTGGATGAGAGGGAAATCTTGCTTTAGCCAAGCGTGAGAGAGGAGACTGGGAAAGGGGAGGTGGGAATGGAGAGTCGGCATCGAGGAGGAGTGCTCTCAGGCAGATCTGCTGTAGGAGAGCATACATGTGGAAGCTGAGAACATGAACAGTGGTAAAAATTACATGTGGCTATAGCCCCGGATGGTCTTCCTGTAGCCCTAGTGGTACGTGTGCCTCAGTTTAAAATCCCCTTTTGTCCTTGTTACTCAAAGAGTGGTCCATGGACCAGAACCACTGGCATCGCCTCTAGAATAAGCCCCGCCCCACTGAATCAGAATCTACTACAAACCAGTGATTCCGAACCTTGGCAGCATCTTACGATCACTGAGCACAGGGAGCTTTTCACAAATCCTAAAGCCTGGGGCCACACCTCAGACCAAGAAACCAGAACCCTGGTCCTGTGGTCCAAGCAGCAGTTTTTAAGTTTGCAGTGATTTCCCTATGTGGGCAATGCTGAGGCCCAGGGATACAGACTCATCTGCAGTAGCAGGCCAGCCCCACCCCACCCCAGTTCATAGCAGCATGCTCATCTCCTCTCAACAGGGCTACTGGGGAGCCCCAGCCCTGTCTCACCCTAGGCCAGACCCTCTACAACCTGACCTGACTAATCTTCCCAGCCTTTTCTCCAAATGCTCTCTCAACCAAACTGGAGGACTTGCTCTTCTCCAAATATGCCTCAAAGCTTACCATATGTTCACTTTCGATCTGTCTTCTACTCCATTTCTGGCCCAAATCCTGCCCATCTTTTGAGGCACATCTTAAATACACTTCCTTCATCTGATCCTCTCTGCCTGGTGGTTTTATATGATCTTCTCATGGCCCACCACAGTTTCTACTTTGGATTCATATTGAGGATCTTCTTTCCCCATTCCACCTCACCCCTTAGGCTGAAGGCTGTGACGGCAGACTGGGGTCCCACTTACCCTTGTTCACCCTGGCTGTTGGCTTGGCACACAAGAGCTATTCACAAACAACTGCACGCCCCACCCCGCTCCTTCCCCAGGGACAGGACAGGCCCAGGACAAGCACCTGGAAAATTCAGCCAAAGCCTGAGAGCCCTTGCTATGCTGCAAACCATCTCCACCACTGCTGGGGGTCACTTGGCACACCAATCTGGTTCATTAAATTAAAGCTATTTAAAATTACTACCCTAAGGGGAGTGGGCAAAACCCACATTAGGCAATTTGCTTTGGTTTCTGCAACATAAAATTTGCCTGGAAATAAAACGTTTTCTATCATGTGTAGCAGTGTTAATACAGAACTTCAAATGTGGGCTCCCTCCCTTCTAAATAATAGCCTTACTCTTTGGTGGCACAAGATAGGTTCATTACCACAACCAGCAGAAGCCTGACCGCTTCAAAGAGAACATTCTCCAATCGCTCCTTTCCCGCTCACTCTGGCAGCCTGAGCCTGACCTCAGTTCAAACCCATGATAAATGTTCTTTTAATGCAGAGACTTGCATAAGCATTTGAGCTTGGACTCCTCTGTTTTCCATTCGTGCTGTGAAAATCATTCACTAATTTGCTTTTATAAAACTTAGACATATTTAATATCTAGAGACAGGACACAAGGAGGAGGAGTTCACTCCACCATCACTGCCACCCATATGCCTTCCTCCCCAGGGGTCTGAACTCACAGCTGCTGCTCCTTTAGTGCTGGTGGCTTTCTTCATTTTCGCTTTATGCGCCTGCCAGGCACCCACTTTTATTTTAATTGAGCTCTAAATGATACATAACATTGTATTAGTCTTAGGTGTACAACATAATGATTTGCTATAGAGAGCAAAATGATTACCATAATAAATTTGGTAAACGTCCTTCACCATATAGTTACGAATCTTTTTTTCTCATGATGAGAACTTTTAAGATCTACTATGGTAGCGACTTTCAAATATTCAACACAGTATCATCAACTATAGTCACCATGCTGTACATTATATCCCCAGGACTTACTTATTTTATAACTGAAAATCTGTACCTTTTGACTCTTTTCAACCATTTCGGCTTTCACCATCTACTCTCGCGGCAACCACCAATCTGTTCTCTGTGTTTACAATCTCGGTTTTTGTTTTTTCAGATTCCACATACAAGTAAGATCATACAGTATCCTTCTCTAACTTATTTTACTTAACATGATGCCCTCAAGGTCTATTTATGTCGTTGCAAATGGCAGAATCTCCTTTTTTTCTGAATAATATTTCCTTGTGTGTGTGTGTGTGTAAATAGTCCATTATATATATTTTTTTTTTTTTCTTTATTCATCCACTGATGGACACTTAGGTTGTTTTCGTGTCTTGGCTATGGTACATAATGCTGCACTGAACATGGGGGTGCAGATACCTTTTTTGAGTTAGTGATCTGGTACCCATTCTTTCTATGGCTCTGCCAGCCCACATTTTAGACAAGGTTCTGTGTGGGTCACATTCAAAGTTCATTTTTTTTCTCTCTGAGATAGAATTTGTACTGACGAGGAGGTTACAGGTATATGGCAAGATTTATGAAAGAGTGAGCAATTTTTTGCGTTATCATCTTCTTAGTACCAAACCATAGCTCTCAAGTGAAATTTCAGAAAGTGTTGCTTCCTTCTTACATACACTTAAGAGAAGGGGTATTTAACAGAGACAGAAACAAGTCAATCTTTCTGTGTCTCACCCGGACTAGTGATATTAAGGCGGCACCCCCACAGGGCCCCCAGTTAGAGCAGAGCAAATTTATGGTACATGTTTAAAAGAATCTCTCGACTGTGAGAATGCGAATAGGTTGCAGAAGCTGGTGTCCGAGGAGATCTTTAGGACCATACAACCACCCAGTACACTTGGCCGAAGATGAGCACTGCGAAGAGGGCTGGGGAAAGGGACTTTTGAAGGCTGTTCCTACCCTGGGATTTTTGCCATGCGTGCAGTCCGCCTCTGGCCAGAGCCAGACTAAGGTGCTATCCTCCAACTTTCGCTTACGTGCCTGCATATCAACAAATGTTTCTAGCTGTACAACTTCCACTCTATTGTGAGCCTTCCCTCTCACATAGAAACTTCAGCTCAGCAGAGAAAAAAATTGAGCTTTCTGGGCCAGACAACAAGAAACTTTTGTTTGCACAGGCCTGTACATTCATCTCTTCATAGATAACACAACTGTTGAAGATCAGAATTCTGAACTGCTGTTTGTTTCCAAAAGTTCTTGAAGAAAATGCCACCTCAAAGCCACTCAGAGATTTATTCTTTGAGTTCAAAATTTCTGATGAGAACTGCAATTTTTGCCATTTTTCAAGAAAAGCATGAATTAGACACTTATAGTAAGAAGAGGAAATGGCTTACAAACTATCAGCGTTAATTCTTGAGATTCCGTTTAATTACACAATACTCTACTTCCTCTTCCTCAATTAACATGAACAAGCAATTGTCTGAAATATTAAATATACAAAACCACAGCAAATACTAACGAATCCTAAAATTGTGTATGTGTGCTCTTTATGAACAAAGAAAAGCTGACAGCATTATAGAAAGAAAAGACTAAATAAGGGAGAGAGTACTCCCCCTCGCCAAGTTCCTTGGGGATTCTAGGAAACCATTTTTCAAGTTTATTTATGATTTTCGAAAGCATAGACCGATAATAATAAATAGCTTTTAAATCTCTGGCCACAACCACCCAGAGTAAATTGCTCCCTTATTTACCTAGAGAGAATAATTATCAAGTGAAAGATCCTCTCTTGTTCCTCAGCCATGATTTGCTTTGAATGCATCTATTCAGGTCACATTCAATTTTTTTCACATATGCGAACACTTAGACATTGGAATAAGTTTCCTGTTAGCTGTCACTGTGTATTGTTTTTCAACTTCAAAAAAAAAAAAAAAGATTTAAAAGATTATCAAATAAAAAATATCCAAAGCTTAGAACAAATCCTCGTATTGTATTCTCAACTACTTTATATCTCTCTTATCACAAGGTTAGATTAAGCAATACTTTTGGCTGTTTTCCCAAACACCCAGACATATTTTATATGAAGTGTGAGTCATGTCGGCATTGCTTTCAGGGTTTGGGACAGTCTCCTTGGAGTAAAGAATAAATGGCAGTCTTAAATTATTGGTGATGATGGATTGGGAACTAGACATTTATCCAAGTGAAGAAAAATAAAATAGGAAAATGTTGCCTGCCAACTTTAAATAAAAAGAGCTGATTGTCTTATATGAGTTGTGTCAACTAAGAAGTATGGGATTGTGGCAGAGCCTGAAAAGAACGAATGTTAGAGGCGAGCTCCCTCATGAATGAAATAATTTAAACTCTAGAGCAAACTGTGGACTTCTAAGAGTTTTGTGGGGAAAGAAATTACTATTTTCCTCCGTCCCATGTTATTTTCTGTGTGGTAAAGTTTCATAATGGCAATTTCAATAGACAGTGAAGTCAGTAATTTCCTAAAATGTTGATTTTAATCCAAATGCTATTTAACAAACGTGATAAAACAAAAACGATGAATGTATTTGTACCTAGATCCTTGGCCCTCTTGACATCCTCATCTGAGGAGAGTTTCATTTCTGCCAGGCCAATTTTTGTGTTTTTGAATCAAGATATCAGACTGAGGAAAAAAGAACCAGAGAAACAGGAGGAAAAGGAGACAGCGAGGAAGTCTTCACTGATGTGACTCAGTGCTGTCCCAAACAAACGTAACATGAGCTACATATGGAATTTAACATTTTCTAGTAGCCATATTCAAAAAGTAAAAAGAAATAGGTTAACTTAATCCTAAATATATATTTTAATGAACCCAATATATTTCAAACATTATCATTTCAAAATGTAATCCATATAAAAATTAGTAGCCAGATAGTTTACATTTTTTTTTTTAATATCAAGTGTTCACAACCAGAGTTTATTTTACACTTAAAGCACATCTCAATTCCCTAGCCACATTTCAAGTGCTTAATAGTCACATGTGGCTAGCAGCTACGGAATGGACAGCACAAATCTGGATGATAAATTCCTGAGATAGGGGAGTAGAAATGAAGAAGAAAAACCATTTGGGCTACGGGTTTGGGAGTTATGAAGAGATTTTGAAGAGGGACGTGCTGGAACAGCTGTGAGCTGTCAGGTCAATATATAGAATTGCTGTGCAGCAGGTACTTAGATCCCTTTCAGAATTTTCAAAGAGTAAAAATAAAATATTTGAGTAATTTTGAAAGTAATTTGGGTAGGTGGACTGTGTTTCTTGAAACTGGACCACTTGGTCCTGGCTTTATAAGGGTTATATATGCAACATGGATGGAGAAGAGGTAGGCAAAAATGTAGGGAAGAAAGACACTGGTGGTTGTGGGCAGAGGCCAGAGCTTTATTACTATTTACATCTGCACAAAGAATGCCTGTCCCTTGTCTGGCATGGGTCACAACCAACCCAAGAGGGCACAAAGTCAGTACATCAATCAGATACAAGAGAGGATATCAACTGGAATGGCTCATTTGTGTTTGCAGCAGTGGTCTCAGAACCCTTGGAGATAGGCGTGGCCACTTGACACAGATCCTGACATGCAGTGTAGTGGGGGTTGGTTACCCTGGCTACAACAGTGCAGAACAGGATAAAGGATGCCGGCTGCCATCCTGTTGCCTTTGGATGCTGTGGACTAAAGGTGCACCACAATCAGAACACAAACAGGAGAGATCGACACTCAGGACTCCATATGCAGCTCGTGCCCAAGAATCAAGGTTGCCCAGAGCTGTGAACGCATCCTACGTCAGATGAGAGTAAACGTCATCCCAAATCAGCCTGCCAGCACTCTTCTGGTGGCCAATCTTGTGAGATCTTGTGAAAGAAATACCATGCTGCCCTGCGAGAGTGATCTACTCACCAGACCATCTTCCTGGAAATGGAATCTGTCCATAGGGTTTCAGAATAATCCCATGGATACGGTTCCTTAGAGCATCTGGTCCACCCCACAGAAGAGAAAGAGCATGCCCTAAATGGAAGAAATAGGAACCGGAGTTCACACAGATGGAACCGATGGCTCCAGGGGTCCCAGGCATCAAAAGGGACTTAGAAAATTTCAAAGAAGTTACTCTAAAGCATGTGATCCCACTTTGCAGGTCTAAGGGAATTTGGGAGGAATATAATATATCCTTGAGGACTGTGAAACCCATGCAGTTATCAGTTTTGGCAGCTAAGAAATTCTCTTTGTGACATCAGTTAGTTTGATGGTGTCTCTGCTACTTGCAACTAAAAGAGCCCTGGACAATGCCAAATAACTCGATGCTTTCAAGACCAAAGTCATGGTTTCTATCCTCACAGGAGCCATTTCCTCCCTCCCAGTCCCAAGACCAAGGACATCCCTCTCCTCTATAGGTCCGAACATGCACCAGAGGTGTTGAGCAAGCAAGGCTGTAGCAACAATACAACAAAAGTCATACCCCTCTTTGGGAAAAAAACAAAACAAAACATAAGCATGTGAAAGGTCATCCCATAGAAGGATGAGACCCTGGTTTTATCATGAGTTTGTCTCAAAGTGCCTCTATGAAGAGATCTGTCTCACCATCTTCTACCCAGCTGAAAGCACCTTAGTGGCTTTACGATGCATTTAGAATACTGCGTGATCTGGCCCCAGTGTACCTGCTTCTTCAATCTCATGCCATGTACTCCCCACTCCCACTCTGTGCTTTTCAGCCATTCTGCATTTCTTGTTTCTTTACAAGTTTGGTTCTGCCTCAGGGCCTTTGCACTAGCTGTCTCTGCCATCTGGCATGCTCTTTCCTCTGTCTCACTTCTTTCTGCTCAGATCTCACCTTAAAGGAGACAGGTCTTCTCTGACCCCAATCACTCTCTCTTATCCTATTTTCCATTCCTTTAACAAGTGCTGCTATTTGATTTCTTTTGTTGGTTGTTTATTATCTGCCTCCCATTATATTTAAATTCCTTGTGAGTAGGAACTTGTCTTGTTCATAACCATATTCCCAGTATCTAAAAGAATATGTGGCACATTGTAGGTGTATAATTAATATTTATCAATTATATAAACCGAATGCACACAGTCTGTTTTGATTGACAGATACAGCTTGTCTTCTGGGGAATGTCATCCTCTTGGCTCTTTAGCTAAGGCTAAAGAGTGAATGAGTTATTTAGCTTAACAAATCACCGGGGAGCATGCACTCTGCATAGGCTCTGTCTGAGGTGATAACTGGACATGGTTCTTAACCTCCAGGAGTGCAGACTGATGGGAGAGACAGACACAACAAATCAAGACAATGTGGAAAGTGCTGTGATCCAGCTGGGGAAACAAATAAGAGAGCACGATCCTTCTGTTGCACACAGACATTGAGGCAGTGAAATCAGTGGGAAGCCACAGAGAAAGAGCCTTTAGAATATGTAGTTTCCCTCTTGCAATGCCTCAAACAGATGAATTATAAAAGCGATTCTCCCCACTCTTCTCTCTCCAGAAAGTATGGGTGTATGTGAGGCACAAATATGAGCAGTCTGTCCTGAAAGAAGGGAAAACTGAACACCAGTTACTTGGGATACTCTGTGATTATATATTCTGTTCGCATGTCAACAGCCAATTAAATTATTTATTTCCCTCAAGTGGATTTTGTATTAACCTGAATATCTGGTTTTCTCGGTGTTTTATAATCTGCTAAATTAGCTAACAGCCCCTCCTATCCTGGCTTGGGATAAAGAGATGTCAAATGAGACAAAGTAGCAGGTAGCAGGATCTCTTGCCCACTTAGTGCTTGGGAGGACTGCTAGCCATCGGTGTCCCCATAGGAGTTCCAGAGTTCCAGGCTTCCATCCCACTGCCCCAAGGGGGTTCACACCTAAGACCAGCTTCATCAGACAGCAGTATGCCACCCTGCTCTTCAGCACAGGTGCTGACTTACCTCCACCTGTCACACTTACACACTCCGTGGAATTCAGAATACAAGAAAGACCACCTGGAGCACAGGAGGCTCCAGGCCAGGTCATGAGGTCTTTCTTTGCATACCCTTATGTAACAGAAGTTACTCACTGTGCTTTAGACCTGTTACATAAACTTGGCCACACAAAAGGATCATGGCTCACTGTCAGAATGAATCAATATATATTATAACTCCTTATGGTTAAACTATGAGTCTGTCATAACATGTAAAATGAACTTCTCACTTTTAAAGGGAAGTCTAAAATTCATTTTCTGCTACATTAAACACACACATGCACATAGGTGGGATGATTCAAATAGATGAGACCTTTGTAAACTGCAAACTCATACAATTTATAGGCTACCTTATCTAAGGAAAGAGATGAACTGGAGAGGTTGGAGTTAGGCACCCCTGGTGGGACACAGGGCACTCCCTGGCACCGAGGCTGAATACTGGGTGGTTAGGATACTGGGAGGTTAAGGTTCTATTTCTTTGACCCCTAGAAGTGATCGATCAGCCCAAGGTCAACCGATCCCTTCTTTCTACAGTATTCCCACTGAATCACAGCTGCCCCAAAAGATAATGAATGTTGGAGCTCGAGGCATACTGGAAACTCTCTAGACCAATCTCTTCGTTTGTAAGGAAGCAAGAGAGTCCCAGAAGGGAGCCCTGCCTTGTCTGAGGTCACACGGCAAGTCCATGCTGGAGTCAGGAACGAAAAGCCAGAGTTCCTGAGCACCAGCCCATTGCACTCCTGGTGCACTCGTGATAGCACACTGCCTGCAAGTGTGAGGTACTTTCCACGTGCGCCTGTCCTAGTGCTCTAATGAGACTCTGATCTCTGCTGATCACTTACAGTGCTTTATTCTTTGCGATCCTTGGTAATCCCTTAATTAGAAGGTTTCTTGACTTTAGTTTTAACATGGTACTTGGTTAATAGTTGCCAATGGAGTTGCTCCCAATTTCTCATGAAAATACCTAAGACGACACAGACAAACCTCATCCTGTGAAGTAGGATCAATATTCAACCAAACGTCAGGCAAGAAATTGGGTTAAAAATGCCATTTCAGGACCACTCACTCTGTGTGCCAGAGAGCCAGCCCCGAAAACCAGAAACAGGAAGGGCTGAGCTGTCCAGAGTGCTCTCTGACTGCACAGGTGCCCCTCTCCTCAAGTCCCAGGAAGTGTAGATGTAGGGGCACTGGGCTCCACAGGAGCCTGGGAGGGGAGTCTTCACAGACATGGCACTATGGCCACCTTCGCGGACAGCAGAGCCTGGAGGCAGGTGTGCTGGGGGACCGTTCTTTCCCTGTATTCCATTTCTTTAATGTGCCAGAGAGCTTACAACAGTGTAGGAGAAGGATTTCTATTAACAGATGTTCAGTAAATAAAAACCTGCTGTTCATGAGGAACAAGGCCAGAAAATTGCACCACAATCTATGACTCAAGTATCGAACAGGGCTTTTGACAGATACCCCTGACGAGAGAGGCAGCAATGAGCATAAGCCATCACCTCTCTACTGAAGATTAATGGCTCTAGATAGATCTTCCTCCATTTGAGGATGAGTAGAGGGGCAGAATACAACAAGAAAATAATCGTGGAACATCTGGGGAAAAAGCACTCAGGTTTGCAATTTAAAAGTTTTTAATGCAATACCAGAAAAAACAAAACAAAAAAAACCAAAATTGGCATTTGGTCCAGAAGGAGCAGAGCCTACACCGTAGAACAGTGAATTAGAAATAATGCAGAGGACAAGCCTGAGACTCAAAGAGAATGCAGAGGAGAAGGACAAAGTGATGAAAATGACAAGGAAGAAAAGGGTGGGTTGCATCTTCATTCCTCATTCCCTCTCCTACCAAATCTAAGAACTGCACTTGTACATTTGGAACAAAAACAATAATTAAATATATAATTAGTCTACGGCCATGCTACCCTGAATAAGCCTGATCCCATCTGATCCTGGAAGCTAAGCAGGGCTGGGCCTGGTTAGTACTTGGATGGGAGACCACCTAGGAAGACCAGGTGCTATAGGCGTAAAAAAAATAAATAAATAAGGTATTGTAAGCTGATAAGGTCCTTGCAATCTGTGAGGTAAAACAAGGGTTGCCTCGCCTAAAAAATAAAAAAAAAATAAAAATAAAAGATATAATTAAAGAAAACTTTAGTATGCAAATTGAAAGGGCTCATAGTATTCTAAGTAAAAATGAATTTAAAGGTGGCTGCACAGAAAAGAGTTAACAAAGCAGGCCTTACACTGATATAAAACTGCCTCAATGGTAAGAGTGCCTCGCTGTGCCTAAACTGCTTTTATTAACACTGTGGTTTTTGCTGAACACCTGCTTTTCTGCTGGGAATCTGAAATTTTGGTACATGTTATGCAGAAATGCCTCTAAGATCAGACCCTAGTAATCAACTTGAGTTCTGAGTCTTTAATGGGCTTCCCTGGGCAGACACATTGCACATGCTGTCCTATT
>NW_006443124.1:8502037-8508701 GCF_000325575.1 Pteropus alecto
TAGGTAACAACCCTACACTCTTCACTTTGAATTAGATCTGTCAGTATAAAGACATACACTTTTTTCTTTCTAAACAATGCATTTTCCTAGCTCTGTCTAGATAAAAGCTCTAAAAGCCATGATAACCCAGTAATAATGAGTTATCATTTCCCGATAAAGGAAGCAGGGGTTTTTTAGAGAAATGACTATTTCCATGTTTGGAGTATGATTTCCCGCTAAAAGAAGCTGGGGTTTTTAGAGAAATGACTATTTCCATGTTTGGAGTAAGAAATTTACAAAATTAGCCAAAGAATCAATCCTCTGGCTAAAGATAACACAATTTGAGCATTAAAATAAATATATATATTAACAAAGTATATTTATTCATATATATTTCACGTGTTATTTACATGCACTAAATAGTATTTATTTTGATGGCCAAATGATATAAATTTATAATGGCTTCATTTGCAAAATGGAGATTGCCAGGGCACCAATCACTATTCTAAATTTCTGAAGGGAAGGAATCAAGTACTTTTCTTTTCTGGCCTGTAAAAACTGTATTTCAAGGCAATCAAATAGTTGAAGAAATACTTCTTTATGGAAGAATTTCAGCTAATAAAAGCAGAAAGAATGTTTAATAAAATAACAGATGATCCAAAGCAAGAGTCATCAATGGCTGCTGTAATGCTTATGTAAAAGGTTAATAAAGATCTTTAAAATAGATGGATTCTGATTCAAAACATATTACTCTACTGAGCTGTCCCATTTTCCTTGCTGGGCAAAGAGTGAGCTGTGTGGCTCCTAAGGAGGAAGAGGGCATAGAGAAGCCTGTGCTCATATTCCTCCAGACTCTGCCTGTGCCTTTTTCCCTTCTAAGGCAGTTGTATGTCCTCACTACATTGCTGTAATAAATCTTAACCATGAGTACACTTAATGCGGAGTTTTGTGAGTCATTTTGGTGAATTTCCAAAAATAGCAATGGCCTTGAGGACCCCTGACACAAAGTCTTCACTTAAAGCACATTCTAACAAAATACTTGAATTATAAAAATAATTTACTTTTATAAGAATCAGGGAAGAAAAAACAACTACTTACTAAGAATATAAAAATTGGTTGGCTTCAGACTTTTCCTTTGTAACCCTAAATGGAGTAGCCTTTAGAGGGTTTTGAAAGGAGAAAGTTGGGGCCCATTAATTTTGTAGCCTTCAGAGTAAAGGTAACAGACAGACATTCTTAGATATGCAAGGACTCAGAAATAAAAATCATACACTAATGACTTTAAAAATGTGAGAATAAGGACTTCTGGATATCCAGTTCTTTTATATAGATCCCAAACTCAAAATCCAGATGGATTGCTTTATTGAAGAATTCTGTGACTTTAGGCTTAACCCTTCATTATTTCCTTCAGTTGTTTTTTCTGCTTTTACAGTTTTCCTGAGAACGAGAAATGAATTTCTTGTGCTATATCTTTGACCCCACGATTTAGGAAGAATCTTTTGTCACAGCCGATGGCCACTTAAACTATTAGGCAGTGTAGTTCTATTGTTAATGATTGCTAAACATAAAGGATAGCAATAAATTTCAATTTGTAAGTCATTGTATTGACGTGTTGAGTAGGATTCTGAGCCACTTCAGAGCTCCATGGGAAAGAATGAGTGGATCAATGAGTGATGCTTAGCCTGAGGAAAAAAATGAACATGGCAATACATGTGTCACTTATTTGCTACAAAACAATAGCTGCATAGTGTAAGAAAAAAAGGTCATTTACAGTTCAAGAAGCCTGAGTAATAATTTTCTGCATTTAAAAAATTCGCACTGGGAAAAAAAATTACTCCCATTGAGTGACTTAGGCAGGGTGTGTGTGTGTGTGTGTGTGTGTGTGTGTGTGTGTGTGTGAGAGACTGTAATGGGAAAATCAATAAACCACTCAAATGCAATTTCTAGTTATCAATAGTATCAAAATAGTTTTTGATTTAGCCCTCTAAGTGCTCCTTGGTTAACTATACTTTAAAAAGCAATTATGTAGCATGATCTCAACTGTACAAAAGTAATGCATATTAAGACAACAGAATAAGACAACGGAATGGTGGTTTACCAGAAGGGAAAGGGGGATGCGAGGAGGACGAAGAGGGTAAAGGAGGTCAAGTATATGGTGACAGAAATAGACTAGGCTTCAGGTGGTGAGCATACAACAGAGTATATAGATGTCATATTATAAAGTGGTACACCTGAAATTTATGTTATTAGCCAATGTTAACCCAATAAATTTAATTAAAACATAATAAAAGTAAGGTATATTAAAAAGTCATCAAGAGACTCTACTAAAAGTGTTAATCAAGGTTACCTCTGGATGATGGAGTTTTGAGCGATTTTTAACTTCTTTCTGTTTTTTATCCTGGCTATTCTTCGTTTGCATTGCCGTCAGAATCATTTTCCAGTTTTCTCTACCTTGGTCTGTGACCCAGGATCTTTAACCTCTATAGGCCACATTGCCCAGCTCTCTTGCCCTCCGGCTTCTGGTTGAGTTTGGCTAATGGGGGTATCTGGAAGAGATCAGAAGAAAGAAGGAAAGGCCAGAGAAATATAACGTGAATAACACTGGCGGTATGTTATACTGCGATTTCTCATGTACACATGTTGCTCCTCTCCTTCCTGCTTTTAGATATTCTTCCTCATGTATGTAAGTTACATCATCTCTAAAGGTTACACAAATCATAATCGACCCCAAACTTGTTCATTTATAGGATTTCTATTCCTTTCCCTGAAGAAGAAATTGAGAAGGCAGAGAGGGGTCTGGACTGAGGCCTGGAGGCTGAGGTCAGGATGGTACCCTGGATTTTGAATTCTGTGGCAGAATATAGATTATATCTTAACTTTGGAAATGTAGAGACTGGAGACAGTTCTATGCTAAAAATGTTTAAAGTGATAAAATGTTAGCTTTATAATAATTATGAGGAAAATAAAGCAATACTTTCTGATATTTAAAGAAAACATTTATAAATTCCATTAATTAGATAAGAAATTGGGAGATCTTCCTTACATGCTTGAAAAATCAGACCAAAAAATTATATAAATAAATTTCTTTCTCTTACACTTGTGTTATAAAGTAAAATAATTATGTTAGTCTACATCTTGGTTTCACTGTTGATGGGTTTCTCAGTTTTGTTTTCCTGGGCAATCAGCTGATATGGTTTCTTCATTTCATTCTCTTCAACCACTGAGATATCTATTTCACCATCTTGGTTTTTCAGTTCATATCATGAAAAGTTCTACACGTAATGCTAACGGTTATATAATATTGTTGGAGAGCTAGAAAGAAGTCTGAAAAATAAAACAGTAAAGGAAGAAAGTACAAAGAAAACAAATGATAGATCAGCTGCATAAAATTTTTAAACATTTCTGACAAAAATACAAAAACATAAGACAAAAAGACAAATGACTGAGATACGTATTTATAATACTGGCATCAAAGGATCAATATAATAAGCTTAATATAATAAGCTTTTGCAAATCAATTTAAAAATAAATCACACACTAGACAACTGGGTAAAGAGAATGAGCAATAGATATACAAAAGAATAAATTAAAATTGACAATGAATAAATGAATGATAGTTAATTGATCACTAAAAAAATGAGTTGAAAGTTTAAAAACATCCTTGCCAATTTGAGATACAACACCCTGTGTTACAAGCATAACTTTTCTTAAAGACAATTTCCCACATCTTTCAAAACTCTTTTATGAATGCCTGTCTACATCAAAATTCTACTACTATGGAGTCATGGGAGTTGGGTTTAAAGACATCTGTAGTGAGTGCTCAGGTCAGGGTTATAATGGCAATATCTGGAACAACCCAAAATCAGGGGACTGGTAAGTAGGTTAAGATAAGTCTACACAATGCAATATATGCAGCTGTAAACATCGTGTGTAGAGGATTAGAGACCGAATGAGAAAGTAGTCCTACTCTATTGTTTGATGAAAAACGGGGAAAAATCTAGCTTGCACTCCACAGAGATGTGTTTTGGGAGGTAGTTTTGAACTGTGGATTCTGGAGTACAAGCCTGAAACTGAATCCTGGTCTCATCCACCTCCCTGGGTAATTCTGGGCAGATTTCTTGCCTTTTCTAAATTGCAAGGTCTTTATTTGTAAAAATGGTGTTAATAAAAGTACTTACCTTATAGGGTTGTACTATATGCAGCCTGAGATCATCCAGGCAAAGTATTCAGTACACTGCCTAACTCAGAACTGCACATTAGGTCATTGTTTTTAGAAATAATGCTGAAAATATTCATGGAAAAAAGAGCAGCAGAACACACACTAAAACCCTTGGCACTGGGGTGGTCATCACTAGTTTTTGCTTCTTTTTACTAGTCTAGGTTTTTTGCATAGAATGTAAATTACATCTATGTTAAAACACACACATAAAAATGTTGCTTTACAAAGAGGTCACCAGGAGGCTTGGAGAAACAGATGAAACCCATCTTTCTAGGAAGAAAAGAAAGGAGAAATAGCCAAATGAGGGGGAACCACCCCCACACTCTAGCAAACAAACTCCCAGACTCTGAGCTACTCCCCAGTCTGCCAGGCAGCAGGCCCAGGGTCACCAATGTGACTGCCGTGGGTGCAGGCTGCACACTGGCCCATTGTCTGTCCGCGGCCCAATGCAATGAGAAGCAGATGGCCATGATACCCTGTGCACACTGCGCTTCCCCTCACACACCTCAGAGGCAGGGCTTGCTTCAAGCTGCCAGCGAGGCAATCTGTTTTTCATTTTATAGGCAGAGAAAAGCCACAGAGGAAGGAGGGCGGGAGGCCATAGTTTTCAGGGTGTCGGGGGAGTTGATGCAAGAATAATTCAATTCTCCTCTACTCTGAAAGGCAAGGCAGTCCAACCCTGCAGGATGCTGGCCTGTAAACTCAAACTCACCTCAAACTACCTCGGGTGGATGCAAGCCAGCCGTGGAACTGAGGCCTGGACCCTGAGGCTTCAGGCTCCTAGAACCAGCAGGGAGAGAGAGTTCAAACAGGCGAGTCTTCAGTTTGCATTGTAAAGAAGAGCTCCAGGAGAAAAGTGGAGGGGTCAGAGCCGCAGGCCTAGGGCCTGCAGCCAAGGGAATCACTATAAACACTGGAAACAGGGGATAGCCATCTGGCCTGTGGGGCCCCTCCCTCCCCATGCCTTGAGGCACTATTCTTTCCTGGGTAGGAGGTTGGGCTCTGCAGTGGCTGTTGTGTCCAGGATTCTTACCCTAGCTCTCTGCTTCTTTGCTGCTTACCTTAGGTGAGCTACTTCAACTCCCCGAGCTTCTGTCTCATCAGACAGATGGGCATGAGACTCGTGTTGCCTGACAGGGAATGTGTCGACTGCAGGAGATAATCCATAGGAAGTCTACACGGTGCTTGGCACAAAATAAGTGCTCATTAACTGTTGGCTATTACCATTACTATAATTGCCAGATTCTCTCTGGGCCTCATGTCCCTCATCTTTATACTAGCCCAGTGGCGTGCACTTGTAATTTCTTCTCATAGCAGGAACTGTTTTCAGTCTTTGCTTAAGGGTAGTCTCTGTCTGTGTACCACATGTAGGTCTCTATCTGCAGTCACACATGATTTATGTCATCTTTGGGATGGGTCCAGATCATCGTTTGTGATCACTGTGTCACAGCCCAACAAAGCCCAGCATGTTCACCCATCAGGCTGTTGTGTAGCAAGGATAATAGCGCCAGAGAATGGCTTGTAGATAGTCTCAGTAGAGAAGTGCCACTCTGAAGCTTTAAGATAAGGGAGAGTAGAAAGAGAAGAAAGCCCAGGGCAGAAGGTAGCAAAGTAAGGTCTATGAAGTAAAAGGGGTGACATGGTTCCCAGAGGAAGGGGAGCAGACGGGGAGCATCTGAACAGGTATGGAGGTGGCTGCAATTTGGAAAGGCATCAGAGAAGGTACAGAATTTCAAAATCCTCAGGAAGGAGAAATGCTCACTGGCCTTATGGAGGGAGTGGCAGAAAAGAAAGCCCCTAAGAGAAAGATATCATCGACATGAAAGTCTGGAAAAACAGGAATCATAAAGATGCCTACACAGTGGTCAGATTGCAGGTGCAGGGAAAGAAAAGAGGATTCTGTGCAGATTGCATGGTAATTGAGACTTTCAGAAAGAGATGACAGGTAAACTGCTTCAAGACATGTCCCAATCAGGTGAGGTTGCGTTTTTACTGGCAGTTTTTCCTGAGCGTGCTAATTACACTTATTTGTTCTCAAACAAAAATAGCTTATTTGTCATGATAGTTGAGGTGCTAGGGTGTGAGAGAACATATTCTTTCAGTGATCTTTTCTGTTTGAATGACAGAAAATATGTGACTATGTATCAACACATTTTTCATTTTTGAATTGGGTCCTACAGCTATATCTCACAGAAGGAACTGGATCAGGGGCCTGGCTAGGATGAGGGTTCACAGAGAAAAAGAGGAAGTGGCAGCAAGATTGACAGTGATACTGTCCTTTGTGTCAGCAGGATAGGCTAGGTCATGCTGCAAGAACAAACAACCCCAAATCTTGGGGCTTTAAACAATAAAGATTTATTTCTCATTCACACCACATGTCCACAGTGAGTGGATGGGGCTTTGCTCTGCATCTGCCTCACTCAGGGACTCAGTCACCATCTCAGATCTTGCTTCTCACTGTGGCAG
>NW_006443124.1:8508714-8545937 GCF_000325575.1 Pteropus alecto
ACACCCACTGGCTCTTAAAACTTGTGCTCAGAATGATACGTATCACACCTGCTCAAATTCCATTGGCCAAAGTAAGGCACATGGCTGTGCTGAATCACAGAGGGGCTGAGTTCAATCCTACCATGTGCTGCTCAGAAGAAGAAACAGATCTGTGTGAACAGCTCTACTGGCTACACCAACCATCTACTCCATAACCTACTCACCTGCTTGTCGCTTGGCTGTCCCACCCCTCTCAATGATTCTCAGCCATCTCTGCCCATGTGGTCACCACTATCTTCAAGTCACATTTTGGATGAGATGATTGGTAACAGTGCTTCCAACCTGACTTCATAATCATAATATGAGGGAAAAGATGACATAGAGCAGAACCTCTGAGAGGACTTCACCTGCTCTCCCCTTTACAGGTAGAGAAACAGGGAGTCAAAGGAGAACTGTCTGTGGTAGGCAGAATTGCAAGAAGGCCTCCGAGATTTCTGAACAATCTCCTCCCTGTGAGTGTGAGTGAGACCTTGAACTAGGATGGAACACCACTCCAATGATTATGTTATTTTTTATGGCAAAAAGGATTTTGCTGATGTAATTATTTGCATTAACTACAGATGTAATCTCTTGTGTTAAACACAAGGGAGATTATCCTGGGTGGGCCTCAAAAGAGATGAGAAAGCTCTCTAAGGGCAACAACCATGGTTACCCTAGGGGCAATCTGGTGAGCCCTCAAAAGAGATGAGAAGCAGGAGCAGGCACTCTCCCGTGGGCCTGGATGAAAGCAAGCAGCCACGCTGTGAACGGCCTCTGGGGCAGGCCACATGGCTAGGATGGGAAGACAGCCTCTAGGTCAGCAAGGAACAGGGCCCTCAGCCCTGCAACTGAAGGACCTGAATTCTGCCAAACCCTGAAGCTTGGAAGAGGATCCTGAGCTCAAAATGAGAACACAGCCTGGTGAGACTCCGAGCTGAGAACCCAACTGATTTATGCCCTGACTCCTGACTTACAGAAACTCTGAGATTTAAAAAAAAGAGAGAGAGTGTGTTGTTTTAGTTACTAATGTTGAGGTAATTTGTTTTACAGCAATAGAAAATGAATATACCATGACGATGGACTTTGAGGTCCCCTATCTCTCTGCTAAACTCCAGCACTGAGCATGCCTTTGCAGCTGGGGAAGCCAGCCAGACTTCACCCTCAAAGCTATCAGGAAAACAAGCTCAAAGAAACACCTGCCATGCTCTCTTCTCTTGCATTCTTCACTCCATTTAAACCATCTTGCACAACCATCTTTCAAAAACACTAAGGCACACCTCGGAGATACTGCAGTTTCCATTCCAGGCCACTGCCATAAAGCGAGTATCACAATAAAGCAAGTCGTAATTTTTTGCTGGTAGAGGGCCTTGCAACACCTATTAAGTGCAATAAAGTGAAATGCAATAAAATGAGGTATGCCTGGACTTTCACCCACGCCCTTTCCCTGCTCAAAAACCTGCAACTCCTTCTAGAGCCTGGGATATCAATTCTGGGCTTCCGATCTGCATGTTCAAGGATTTCTAGCCTTTCTCTCCCTTCTATTGAACACAAACTAATCCAGGTCTGACGGTATCTGCGTGGACCCTCTCCCCTTCCAGGATTGTTCCCTTCCATGCCCTTCCCCAGAGTGCTCCCAGGGGCACTGCCTCCCATCCCTTAGTCCCCGGTTATCTGATAGGGGCTTTAACATGCCATCCCCCAATGGCATAAAATCCCCTGCAGTGAGTGACTCCTGCCCACTGTATTCGCCCATTCTCTGTTCCACTGTGCCTGGCACAAGTACGAAGCATCCCTGCAGTTGATTATATCCAATAATAAACTTCCACAAGTATCACATCATTTAAATCTTTTCTTCCTGACAAGGTTTCAAGCTCTCTAAGGGCAACAACCATGGTTACCCTAGGTGCTACACCCAGAATCAGTAAAGGGATATATACTCACAATACCCAAATGTCTATCATTGGGTGAAGAGATCAACAGATTGTGTTATATCCATACAATGAAATACTGCTCAGCTAAAAAATCAGTTATTAATAACATGCTCCTCACGGATGACTCTTGAAAACATTACACTGAGCATAAGACACAAAAATGTACATACTGTACGATTCATTTATATAAGAATCTGGAAAAAGCAAAACTAATCTATAGTAACAGAAAGCAGTTAAATGGTTGCCTGAGGCTGGGGGTCAGGGTATGCAAAGGGGCACAAGGGAACCTTTTGGGGTGACGAAAATGTTCTTATCTTGATTGCGGTGGCAGCTCCATGGATGAGTACATCTGTCAAAATACTTAAGATGCCTGCATTATATTATCTCTAAATTATACCTCAATAAAGTGGACTTAAAAAGAAACCTTTGTAGATTCTGCCTCAACTAAGACTTTGTTGGAAATGCCACAGGACATACCTTTCTGAAATGGAGATCAGAGCAGGGTGGGAGAAAGGCAGGCACAGGAAAGTGTCTACAGACTCGTGTTCAGGCAGCCAGCCCCAGGAAAGTGGGGGAACCAATCTCCCAGACAGATGAGCTCCGAGGCTGGAAGTAAAGACAAGGCTTAAAAGGTGAGTTCACTGACTTAAAGAGGATTGCCAGGCAGCAGAAGCCCAGGAAAAGGAGGGAGGGGAGCAAAAAGGGCCATGAATTCAGGAAGAGAGGCTTATATTTGGAGGTTCAAAGACTGCCTGGCCACCCACGAGCTCTCTCCATGCCATCTGGTGGGGTAAATCTCTTAGAGAGGCCAAGGAAAAGCTTTTGGGACTAGTCACCCCACCTTGCTCTGAATCCACATGTTCCAGCCACCAGCCTGGTTACAGTCTGGCTCCTAAGAGAGCTGGGTCCTAGAATGAGGTATCCTCATCTGGATTAAGTGTCAGAGGGCCACTACCTGGGTCACACTGCTTCGTGTGGCTTTAGGGTAGCCAGCCACGACTCCTTCTTCCTGCTGTCACTCAGGACATTGCCCGAAAAGAGGCCCAGCAATGGCAGCAGCTGGAACACAAGGAGAAACCTGCAGGGCTCCAGACTTGAAGAGAGCCAGATAAAAAGAAAACATTACCCTTCTTTTGTAGGAAAGAAATCATACCTGAGCAGCTAGTGCCACTGACAATAAAGAGGCAGAAACCAAGTTCTGAGGTAGGAAGAAAAAGAGTGTGCCCAAAGGCCAGTGCTGTGTGAAAAGCTGAGTGTCTTGGGAGCTAGTGAGCAATGAGGCAGGAAGAAGAAGAAGCCATGAGCTCAGCTATGGCCACGGGCAGCAGCAGAAGAGGCTTAAGGGTGCTAAAGAGGAAAGGCAAGTGGAGACCTGTTTATACAAGTGGCTGCCAGGCAGCCCCTCCAGCTGACCAAACCCAAGCGCTCCTCCTTCCCTCTGAATTCCTGAACATGACCAACAGCACTACCTTCTATTGGGGCCCCCAGCACTGCCCCGACCCACCTGCCCCAGAGCCTAGCAGTCCAACTCTGCTCTCTTCTCCCTGTAGGTCCGGGCTTGCCCACCCCTCTGGGGAGATTGCTGGAACCTCTTAATTAGCTGTCTGCCATCCTACTTGCTGAAACACATTGGCAGGCACTCAGTCACAAAGAAGGAACCAACATGTATTAGGTATTTATTATTCTTGGCTTTTTAATTACAGTTCTTTGTGACAACCCCAGGAAGGTAGTACTATCTTCATTTTGTTGATAAAGAACCTGGGTTTAGTTTATTTGCCCAATCCAAATAGCCAGTGAGGGGCCAGCCAGGATCCAAATATCCTTTCATCTCTTCTCTACTGCTCTCACGTGGACTTAAATAGAAATCCATTCAACTTATTTTCATGATTAAAATGCTTCAGTGAATCCCCATTGCTTACACCAGTGTTTTTCAATATATATTTTTTTGTGGTTATAGACTATTTTCTCCAAAAACTATTTGCATAGAACACTAACCCATCACACAGACACCAGCAGAGGAGACTCAGTGTGAGTGGAGGTGAGGCCCAGCTCCTGCATGCTTTTGCAGTTGACATTTCTACTTGATGTTTCAAAATCATGTTGGTTTGTATAAGGCTGAACCTTGGTCTGACCCCAGGCCTCTTGCTGAATTTTTGTCTTAACGAATGGTTGGACCAGACTTCAGGAATCTGAGAGTCACCCTTATTGCCTTCTCCCTCATCTTCCATAACTAATATATCAGAAAGTCCATTTGATTTGTCTTCTACATCTCTCTTGAAGTAGTCTCATGCTATTCATCTGTACTGTCAACACCCAAGCACCTGAATCTAAGCTATTATAGGTTTTTTTTTTAACCAGGAATAGCAGAACAGCCTCCCCACATCGAACCTTGTACCTCAAAAGTTTAGTCCATTCCCCACGCAGCAGCCAGAGTGAGCTAACACAAAATTCCCAACCAGAGAAGAGAGCCGCTGTGACAGAGAAACTTCCTGACATTTGAGTGGCACTTTCACTCCCCTCTGCCTTCAATCAAATACGGCCATATCTTTCCTTCTTGCTTTTACTTTTATTTAAAAACAAACAAACAAAAAACGTTTTCTATCCTTGAGATGAGACTACCAACCAAAAAGTAAGCTGAGAATCAAAAGAATGGGGTTCTGGTTACTTGCTTTGTTGTGTGACCACCACATTTCACCAGTCATAGAACAAAATGAATAGAATCTGCTCCTTCTCTTCTTGCGCTCAGTTGTTATGAAAATAACTTATGTAAACTATTCAGAATTACAAGGAATACATACATCTAAAGCATTCTTATGTTTTGCTGACATGAAATAATAAATGTGGAGATATATATATATATATATGTACATCTGGTCGACGATATGATGTTGTAAGATCTAAAACAAATTTGGCGATGTAATTAAGTACCTATCTTTCCACTTTTCCTTGTATTTAGAACAAGATCCTTCTCAGAATCTAACTATATTTATACATGGAGTTGGCCACATGGTCAGATAAATCATGTGCAAATTTGGAGCAGATGTTATTGGGTAGCTGGAATTCCGTGAGGACTATATTTTACTAAAAAAAAAAGAAAGACATTGAGCAGACTTCCTACATGCTTCACAGATAGAGTAATATAGCTACTTGAAAGGAATATTTCTATTCTAGAAAGGCTGATTTTAAGTCAACAAATGTGCTTGCTTATTGTCTTGTCTTCAGTGAGTCAGACAGAGGAGTGCGTAGGCATTTCCGGGCAGAGGTGGGTGGGCCACCGGGGAGAAGGCTTTTACAGTACCTTCTTTGTCGGTGTGGTCTTGTGCTCTTTCTCTTCTTGCTGGCTGATGGAGATCTCTCCCAGGGCCTTTCACAGTAGCCCACCATGGGTTTGCAGCCTCAGAAATGTGTGTTGGAAAGGGAAGTGGTCAATGTGACCTAAACTTAAAACCTCACCAATTATAGGGAACAAATCTTTGGCTGTGTACATTTCAAAGATTTTTGAAATCCTCTGTCTTGGTGTGTTTACTACTTTGAGTCTGTTTCATCTGAAGTCTTTGTTTTGAACCTTGTTTGGAATGACTTTCCAGACATGATTTCCTAGGGAGCAGAGTATCTCTCTGAAGGCAAACGCCTGTGTTGGAGATAAAGTAGGTGACGTTCTGCTCACTTGGCCTCTGGCTCCCCTCCTTCTGCTCATGTAACCAAGTGGAGAATCACAGAGCCATAGTCCGGATTTCCTCTTTCTTCTTTGTAATTTATAAAATGAAAAAGTAAAGCTACAGTGTTCAATGTGAGAGATCTGGTGGATAAATGGATTAAAAATGACTTAATCCAAACAACGACTCAATTAGATTTTCTGACATAGAATAAGGTTGTTTCACTCTGCTGATCTCAAATTAGGTTAGGTGTTCTGAATAACTGAAGTAGCACTCTCAGCTGGGCAACAATTTGTGATTTCAGGGGAGAGCTGGGGTGGCTGAGCAGAAGAAGAGGGACTGTACCAAATGCCCCCTGAGTGCATGCTGGGGTTTGAGGATGGGGGATGCTGAGCTTGCTTCTTTCTCTGCACTGAGCACCTGGGTGCAGAAGGCCCCACCATTCATGTTTTCCTGCAGGAAATCCCTGGGGTTGGAAAGGCAGCCAAAGTCCCAGCACCTGACTTGTGCTATCTCAGAATAGCCTGGGTTTACTCTGGCAAAGTGAATGACAGACAAAGAAGAATGATAAGAATGCCATGAATCTAAAAATCACTTTTCTGGTTAAGGTAATTACAAGGATCACTGAAAAGAGAGTAGATGTTATCAATCTGCTTAGAGACTTGTGCATGTCTATAAAGATTCAGTGCCAAAGCTAGACTATGCTTCTCTTGACATTTTATTGCTTCAACTATTTATTAAATACTTACTATGTATATGCACTGTGCTAAGCCCAGTGATCACGTGACATTACAACTAAGCAGATTTCCCTGTTGTTTTGATCAGCACAGTGTATTATTCATGATAGATTGAATAAAAAAAGTAGTTCGAATCACAAAAACAAACAGACTGTAAGAACATACAATAAAATATTAGGTATGGCTCTTTGGGTAATTAAATAATGGGAAATTTTTATATTCATATAGCATTTTAAATAAATAAATAAATAAGTAAATACACACACGCACGCACGCATGCACATATATACACATATATACAAACACATACACCACTACTCGGGATATGACTAACTCAGGCTACCAGGCAATATCCCCCAACAATGAATCATCTACAATTAGCAAGGGCAGCATGTTATTTGTTGCCATAACTACACAAATCTTTACCCACTAGTCCCTTACCACATTTGCCATTGAAAGCTGGTTGATCTAGATTTCTACTTAGGAAGCCCCTGCACTTAGATCCTCTTAGATTTCTTCATAGCTTTGCAATACATAGTTCCTAGGTGGATAAGTTTAGTTCAAGTCCAAGAGAACCCATATGTCAACACTTATTTGTTTTGACATACTTTATGTGTAAGAAAATGGAATTTATTCAAAATTACATTGGAATTTTCAAAGCCAACACGAAAAGCAGACCTTCCATTTTCCACCAGAAAACTTCATCACACTATTGCTTTTAATCTTTTGTCTTGGGTCAAGTTTAGACAAGAAATGTAAACTCTAGGTAATTCCAAACGTGCTGAGGTAAGGAGAGACACCTGTACTGGAACATTGAGCACTGGGACACTCCACTGGTGAGTGATGACCACGGACTTAACCTTATAAATGCTGATTGTGTTGAGTAAGCATTTTGGGGTTTCACGTAAATGTTCCTGTCTTAACACGTTTGCAGAATTTGCATGAAAAACAACAATAAAGGAAATATTTTGTGAATTAGGGACGAACAAAGGTTGTCTTCCTGCAGGGAAAAGGTGTGTAGACTTGTCCTAAATGAAATTTGATGATGTTGTGAGTCATGCATACAGCCAAAGTGACATGACATTGATAATTATCTGTAGTCTGAGAATGCTGCCTTACTATTGTTATAATGTTCAAGGCACAAAGTGTCTGAATATTATTTTTGCTTTGCACTCAACCAGTGGAAAATACCAGTTTTGAATTTGGACCTGACAAAGTGCACCTCGAAATTATACTTTGATTATCTCAGCATAAATTTTCTTCGCATGTTTGCTAAACAGGGTAGCATTGCCATGGATACTTCCCGCTGCCCTATAACCTCCCTTACACATTCCGGCACTTTCTCTCAAAGCTACTACATATGATACCAATTGAACACATTAGCGTGTCATTTGTTCTTAGCATGGATGGGAAATTCAGAGAAAAAGCTGCATAAAAATATGAAAAGAGAGGAAACAACATAGAGGAGAATGAGAGGGGCGGAGACCCACATCTTGACTGAGAAAATGTGCTTGGGTGACTTAACCCTCTCCTAGCTCATGGAGCCTTCATGCTTTAGCTAATCAAAATCGTTTCCTGTGTGAAGGGATGGAGCAGGTGAAGTGGTACGTTTAACTGAGACAGCTGGCAAAGGGGACAAAGGGAAGAGCGCTGTGGCACACAGAGAAGGGGGCAGACAGCTTTCTCCCCACTCACTAATGTGGGAGTTAAGAGCCAACCCCTTGTTACCCCAAGGTGCCACACACAGAGAACCTGTGCTCAGCTTTCGGCTTTCAGAACCTGAGCTGTGTCAAATGGAAATATCTTTCCTAAAATCACTTTAGAAGGCCTGTCTGGAAACTGGCCATTCTGAATTATGTATTGGGCTAATCAGAGAGCACAACGAGACTATTGATATCTACTTATTTTCTGGTGGGCTGTGACAAAGAGATTGCAAGTGAGCACAGCACAGTAAAGACGAGTGTTACTGTTATTTTGCTGCCTGTGTTCTCTCCTAAATGTCTCTGAAATCTGTCCACTTCTCTCCACCTCTACGGCCAGCTAAGACCCAGCCATTAACACTGCAATGTCCTCCTCACTGCACTTCCTTGGTCTTGCTCACCATCTCCAATCAATTCTCCTCACTGTAGCCAGAGTCCTCAAAAACACAGATGTCATCATGACTTTCCTCTGCTTAAACACCTTCGGTAGTTTCCCATTTTATTCTAAGACAGAATCCAAAGTCCCTCATGTGGCCTATGAAGTCCACGTGGTGGGCTTCTCCTCTCCTCCCCAACCCCTCCTGCTTCCAGGCTCCTCTCACACCACATTTCCCTCTTTTCTCCTCCTTCAGGACATACTGGTTGTCTTCACGCTGGGCCATGGCATGTGCTATGCCCTGCGCCTGGATGTCCCCTCTCCTCCGCCCCAGTGCCAGGCCCTCCCTTCCAGATCTTGGTTCAGGCATTACTTGCTCAGAGAAGCCTTCCCTGACCCTCAGCCTAGGCCAGGCTCCCTTGTCATTCACCATCACAGACGCATGTTCTTTTCCTTCATGGTACTTCCTATAGCTAGAAATGAGACATTAAGCAAATAATCATGCTGTTGGGGGGTGCTTCCTCTGGAATATAAACTTCATGAATGCAAGAACTGCTTCTGAGTCACCACTTTATCCTTAGCTCCTAGGACAGGGCCTACTCAGTAGGTACTTGGTAAATATTTGTATTTTCATCACTTATACTCACTAACCTAGTCATGCACCAACTTCTCAACTCCCACAACCAACCGTGATGAGCAGATGACTTTTACTTTTATTATCCTTTTCCTCCTCCTTTTATACTTTACCTGAAGAGCTGACTTCGTCAAAAACAAGATAAATGTTTTTTTTTAAGAGATGACTCTCTATAATGATAAATCATGATAAAACATAGAATAGGAAGAAGTAACATGGTTTTATTTCTTTATTTCTATTTGCCATCTTGAATTGACAACAATTTCTAGCCAACCTGGAACTGTTGGGTTGGCAGGCTGAGACTCCTTGGCTATACTGGAATACAGAAAAATCAAAGCGGGCCCAGGTTAGGAACGAGAACCTAGTCAACTGAGCTCTCTCTTCCAATAAAGCCACCCAGAGCTGACTCTCCTCTCTGCCTGGACAGCCAGCAGCGTTCACATGACCCCAAATGAGTACGAGCAACGGGGTCCCACTGGCTGCTCCTCAGCAAGCTGCTTCTCAGGAGCTGTGGCGCTGGGACAACTCAGAACCTCTTAATCATGGTGACAGACCAAAAGGCTTCAAGCCATATGTGGCCACAAAGAATATTACTGTAAATTGCGCGAGTCGATAATGCACAAGAAAGAATCCCAGATCGCAGCTCAGCACATAAGCACACTGAAAAGAGCAGGCATTTCTGCGCTAGGACTGGTTATAGTGAGTGCTGTTGACTTCATGTATTCATTCACAGAGCATTTGGGGAAGTGGGGGTGAGTCAGGAACTCATCTTTTGGTTAAATTACTTTGGAAACTCAGAGACACACGGTGAACTACAAACTGCCCAAGTTCCCAGAGCAAGTCAGTGGCAGAACCAAGACAAAGAACTTGCTCTGATTACAGCCAACTCAGAGTTCTTTTGTTTAGTTCACAATTATAAAAGGGTTTTACAAGGTGGGGTCCAGGGACCACCGGCATTAAAACCACTCGAGAGTTTGTGGGAAACACTGACGTAAAAACCTCTTGTGATGAGACCTAGACATAGGCACATTCACAACTTTACCAAGGATTCTGATGTGTACTAACATTTGAGAACCACACAGCTGGACTTAAATTTCTGCCTTGAAAGCTTACATATTTTCCAATTTTATTCTCTCAACAAAATTTGTACCTTTTTTTTTAGGATAAAGAGAAAGAAGGATGTAGAATAAAGTCCATGCTCTTCTTGACTCTTCCATTTGAAGTCACTGGTACTTGGGCCGAATAAAGGGCCTTCTGCATTATGAGAACTTGGGAGAGAAGAAATGCATTGTTAAAATTAGATAAATCATTTTGAATGAGGGAAGGGCATTCTTCTTCAGTGGCCTCTGGTGGAACTGATCCAACTCACTGCTTAGACTTAGAGTCTGAAGGGACTTTTTACAGCCCAGAGGGTTAAACAGTGGCATCCAGGGCCTGTCAACTGGAGGAAGATAGAAGTGATCCCCCCTTGCTTTGGGTAACGACACTGGAGACTGGAAGGAGGTGTAGTGGGAAACAATAGTAGGTTGATCTTTGCAGGAACTATAGCTCATCTCAGTTTTGGAAGTTCTTCTGAGCTCATCCTGGCTTGTTGGGATGCTTAGGGATCTGGCAAACACAAACACAATTCTTCTCTAGAACTATAACATCATCTTAGTTCTCTATTTCTATATAAAAAATTTTTAATGCAATGTCCAACCCAAGATTAAAAATAATCAGAACCACTCAAAGATAAGACAACATGAAAGTAAGGTAAGAAAAATAGAAAGAAGAAACAGGCACACAAGGGCTTCTTCAGACGTCAGAGTCACCATATAGACTTTAAAGTAACCATGTTATTTGTATTTAAAGAGCTAAAAGACAGGCTTGTGAATTTTTGTCAGAGAACTAACAGTTATAAAAAAGAATCAAACATAAGTTTTGGAAATTAAAACTACAATAACTGAAATTAAGAACTCAATGGATGGGTTTAACAGTAGGATTGCTGTAACTAAATAGAAATTGGTAAGACAGATTAGAATATTGTACATTTATTGTGATTTGTAGATCAAATGCATTGACATAACCTGGGAGTGTTTTTTAATATAAATTTTTTTAAAAAAAATAGTTTAAGATTCACAGAAAGGTTGCAAAAATAATACAGAGAGCTCTCTTACAACTCACACCCAATTTCTCCTATTATTAATGTCATACATTGATATGGTATATTTGTCACAACTAATGAACCAGTATTGATACATTATTACCAACTAAAGCCCACAGTTTATTCATGCTTCCTTAGTTTTCACTGCATGTCCTCTTTACATCTGGGAGCTTTTTAGAAAAGCAGAATCTTAGGCCCTACTCGGATCTAGTGAATCAGAATCTATATTTTAATAAGATCTCCAGCTGACTCTAAAGATATTCAAATTTGAAAAGTGTTAGAAAAAGGAAATTTTTTGGAATGAAACATGAGGAGAAAAAAATAATAAAAAATATAAAAGAGAATGTAAGAGGTGGGGTGAAGACAATGAGATGCAGGCCTTACATAAGTATAATTGCAGTCTCCAAAGGAGATTACAGAGAGAATAAATCAGAAGCATTATTTTAAGAGACAATGGCCGAGAGCTTTCCAAAACCAATAAAAGATATTCTAGAAGCTCTAGGAAACCTAATTAGGAACAAAAGGAAATCCATATCCAGGTGCATCTCAGTAAAATTGTTAAAAACCAAAGACAAAAACAAACAAACAAGTGCAGCCCAAAACAAACAAACAAAAAGATTACCTCCAAAAGGAGTAGCTATTGGACTCTCAGATGACTTCTAAACAGAAATAGTGGGAACCAAATAGATATTGGAATGATATCTCTGCAGTGCTGAAAATGCATAACTGCTAACCCAGAATTCTGTACCCACAAAAAAAATTCTTCAGAGATAATGACATGATGAAATTCAGACGAACAAAAAATGAGAGAATTTTTCTCCAGCAGGCTTATACTAAAAAAAAAAAAAAAAATTAAAAAGTATCTTTCAGCTAGAAGGAAAATGATTCCAGATGGAAGTTTGGGGATGCAGAAAGAAACAAAGAACAATGGAAATGGAAAATATGTGGGTAAACTTAATGACTTTCAATTGCATAAAATAACAATAATGTATTGTGGGTTTAAAAGATATAAAAATTAAAATACAAATAATAGCAAAAAGTTAAAATATTAAATAAAACCTTGCATTGTCCAGAAAAAAACACTAATTAATATTAGATTTTCAAAAGTCAAAATGCATGGTATAATCTCTAGAATAAATGTCAAGAGAACAATTAAAAATCACATAGAACTCTTAAGTTAATAGAGGGATAAATGTAAATATAAAAATAATTAGTTAAAAGGAAGGCAAAAATGGGTAGGAAAGGGAATATAGAACATCAAGAAAAATAGGAAGCACTGAGTAGGATGGTAAATTTAGATGGAAATGTATTAGTTTTTACAATTTAACGAAACTGATTTAGGTAATAAAGAGTCTGATTCCATTTTTAGATATTTGACTACTGATAGTTCTTAAGTCTCACCTCTCCCCTCTGGCCCTGTGCCCCGCATCTGGGAAAGCTAATGAGAAAACCTGGGTGCTCCCTCCTGTGGCTCTAGTCGGAGATTCAAACTATGCATGTCCTTTCTTGTGTGAGGGACTCCTCACCCCAGCCCAATCCCCTAACCATAATCTCTTTTCTTGCTCTCAAGCCATTTCAAGCCTGTGTGGGCAGCCTGACATGTTTACCCAGCCTCAATGATGTAAGTAAGAAACCTCATATCCTCTTGGTGTGCATGTATGATGTCATCAGTTTCAACATCGAAATCAAATTTTGGGTAGGGGTCTGTCTTGCTTCTTCAGGCTAAAACAGTTAAAAGACCAAGATTATGACACCTGATTAAAAACTGCAAAACCTAACCATACACCATTTATAAGAGATATATCTAAAATACAAGGTTACAGAAAAGCTGAAAGTAAAGGACTGAAAAAGATAATATGGAAATCACTACATATATTTGGTTTTGCTATATTAATATCAAAAGATAAAGTAGACTTTAAGATAAAGTGCATTACCAGAAATAAACACTTCTTAAAAATATATAGTTCAACTCAGGATGATGTAACTATTCTAAAACGATGTGCATCTACTTAAAGAACCTCAGGATATTAATGCATGAATCAAATTTGAAACACTAAAAAAAACAAAATGTGCATTCATAAACTGTTGCAGTCCTATTTCAATAACTGAAAGAATAGCAGACAAAAAGTCAGTAGAAATACAGAAACTGTAAACAACACGATTAGCAAAGTGACAGAGTGAACTCACTTTTTGCACTTCAAGCTGCAAAAGATATATTTTTTCCCAAATGTACGTGGAATATTTATAAAAATTGACCAAGGGTAGTTACCTGAAGCTTTCCTCGATAAATTGTTGAGCTGTATATTTTTATGTTATTCACATTACTGTTTTTGTGCTATATTTCCACAATAAATTGTAGGTTCTCTTTCTAGGATTATTAAGATCTTTCATGGTGTCACAGACGGAGGCTCCTTCTACCTCACTGTTTCTATATATATATATCTTCCATTTTTAAGGCCATCCTGTTCCAAAATGACTGCCGAAACTCCAGTCATTGGAACCACATTTCAAACACAGGAAGGAGAAGATAAGAGGTGTCATAATCTTGGTCTTTTAATTAGAACGTGCAACTTCCTTTTACAAACACTTTCTAGAATTTGTGAGTACTATTTCTGCTTATATACTATTGGCCAGAAATTAGTTACTTTCACATCTAGCTCCATGAAAGGCTGGGAATAGAGTCTTTATTTTGGTTGGCCATTTACCCAGCAGAAAAAAATAAAAGAAAAAAATTGGAGGTTGCATTGCTACACAGAGAAAACTAAAATGATAGCTAGATATTGAAATAGAGAGAAAGAAAAAGATTCATATTCATATTTTGATCTTATTGAATAGACCTTTTCTCCAGTCCTACCAGCAAAAAAAAAAAAAAAAAAAGTAAAAAATGGACAAACTTTGCTCCCTAGGGTTTTCTTTGTCTATATTTCTATGGTGTGGTATGAGGTAGGAATGGATGGGCCAGAGAGGAACAGGCAAAAAAGCAATCATTAAGTGAGCTTTGCATCCATCCACACCCTAAACATAGTCGGTTTAATGAATAGGCTATGAAGTTCTTGCCTTTCAAGTTCAAATGACTGAATTGCATGGAAACTGAAGTTATTAATAAATACAGCTTCTATTTCACATAGGATGTCCAAGTCTAAATCAAATGCAACTGTTGAAAGGCCAGATGTTACTCCCATTGCTCCATTTCAGTGTTTTCCTGGAAGTGATCTCACCCTGATGGTAATGCCGTTGTCCAACTGTGCATACTATTTATATCTAGAACCCTGGCTTTCAGGTTTAAAATGCACCAAACTGCAAACAACTATTGCTTTGCATGCTGAGCCAGTCACAGAGAATTCAAGCAGAATCCTTAGGCTGTAGTACGTTAACTTTGATAGCTGGCAAGGCAGGCATTTATGTAATTTGTTAACGTGTGGCTATATTGTTATAGGGCTCTAACCCAGGGTTCAGACGGCGCCTCCACAGTAGCCAGTGTGGGGAATCAAAGTGTTCACTGTCCTCTTCCATGAAGCAAAAAGTTAACTGCAATTAATTACCTCCTACGGATTAAAAAATATATAATCTCAAATTGTGACTCTTGCAGTCAGAGCCGTAAATGGAGTGCCAATCCTTAAAAGAAAAAAAGAGAGAGAGAGACTATCAGGAAGAAGTACGACGATTCTTTTTATCTGGAGTATTTTCTTGTTTTTGTTTTGATTTTTTTGAGTGTCCTGATAAAGAGGCATCATGAGAAAATAAACTGTAATAGCTTAGATTTTTTTAAGGATAATGATATCATTTTGGTTTTATGCATTCATTTCACAATAAAAACATTTTTATGATGAAGCAAAAACAGTAGTTACTAACACATTGATAGCTATCTACACTTTTAATAGTTCATTCACATTATAAATGTGAAATAGAACATTTAGATGGTTCTTATGTTGAATATCGATATGAAGAAAACTAATGCCTAAGACTGATAAAAACAGTAACTAACATTGCTGGGGTGTTTCCTATGGGCCAGATCCTCTGCTAAGTGGCTTGTATGCTTTATCTCATTGGTTCTATTATTATCCCCAGATTCATCAGAGGAAGGTGAGGTGCAGGGAGGATTATATCACTTATGCCAACCCATGAGGCTCTTGAAAAGTGGAGCTGGGACTTAAGCCCAGGTCGCTGGCCCCATTGCCCGTCCGTGTAAGCCTGGACTGCACTGCCTGGAATTCAATGAGACATAACGCATTATGAGAGTTTAGCCCAGTGCTTGGCACATAATGAACTACTAATAAATGCAAAATGAAGGGCATTTACCCCAAAACAGGCTAATGCAAGCTCCAACTCACATACCATCCACATCACAAAAGGTAGAGAGGAGGTCTGTTATGGAAGGTAACAGGAGCTGTGTGGTTGAGGATCCCTTTTTGGTTCTACCTCTGCCTCACAATTAGCCCTGGGTTCCAGCTCTGCCTCACTCACTCCATGAGCAGCTGGGTGGCTCTGGACCTACCACTCTTCTCTGGACCCAACTTTCTTCTGTAAAACAAGAAGATGATGCCTCAGCTTTCCTGCTGCTCTGAACTTCTGCAACTTAAGTCATCTCCTAAGATTTAGCCTGTGAAAATCGGCCCAGGAGTTTAGAGAGGTTGATACCTGTCTTCAGTATGTAGAAAGAGATTAATTGCCTTATTAAGAAAGAGAGCAATGCACTCTTAGGATCAGCATTTTCCATAAAAGATGAACTCTATTTCGATGGCAACTGGCTGTGGTAGCAAAATTGTAAGCTTCCAGTGTGAGCATGACTCAAGACATGGGCCAGGAAAGACCTTTAGAAGAGCTGATGGAATCGAATTATGCCAACAACTTTCATAACCCACTTCAGACCCAAACGTGTCAGTCAGGATGGGAAATGCAGGCAGCCTGCTCAGGAGGGCAAAGCGGAGGCCCTAAAGTCTGCTCAATGGCGCCCACTAGTGGAAGGCCATTATGTGGCCATGCAAACTTGCTGGTCACATGAGTTCCAACAGCTCTACACTGTTTAAGCCATGAGTCCACTCATGCATCTTGTGCATGGGGAAAATGAAGGAGAAAGAGGAAGTTTCCAAGGCGACCAGCTGTTAGAGGCAGAGCTGACTTGTTGGCAGCCATTTTATTTCATGAGAGAAGTCATCTTATGGAGTGGTAGCAGAGGACATGACCTATAATATGCCAATTGTTCTCCATCATAGCCTATTATTTAATATTTACTTGTTGCTAGATGCTGGTCACCATATTAAAAGAAAGTGCAAATTTGCTGTATACTTAACCCAGGGAAATATAACATGTCTGCAGTCAGTTCCTTTGGTTCTTTCATAATTGAATAACTGCAAATAAATGCTTGGGATCCCCTCTCACATTAATATTTTATTGGAATCAAATGGTTCATAGAGATAAATAACATTGGAAATAGGAGTTATTAGACATGTATTTTGAACTTCTCATGAGTGACCAGGGCAGCATGTTTCAAATTCTCAAATAGAAAAATCTGCCAAAACCCACCAAATTGTCTCAAAATAAGTGTATAGTAGTAATGCCATTTACTAGTTCTTATCCCTCAAGAGGCTTCACATCTTCATAAGGAAATGAGATATATATAATGGATATGATGTGACTATAATTCTGAAATAATTTAAGTGTCCCAGAAAAAAGTTCTGAGAGACTTTCAAGAAGAGGGACTGACAAATCTAGAAACAGCTAGGACAACTTCATGGAGCAGGTAGGACTTGATCTGAACCTTAAGGATGAGAAAGGCATTTAGGCAGAAGCAAAGGAAGGAAACAATGGCTAAGAAAGGCAAACTCACAGGGATGCATTGCGGTGATCGATGCAGGACGGAGCTCCATGGAGAGAGAGAGTATTCAGAGTGGCCCTGCCACAGCTCACTTCATTATGACTTTAGCGCCTCAAACCTCTCCCACTTTCTCGGCTGGATTCTTTCTTGCCTCTGTGCCTAGCCTGGAACTCAGTCAGCCCTTCCAATTGAGCTTGTCAGCCCTGGGATTTAGCTACTTTGCTACCTCCCTCTGCTGGTCATGTCCTCTGCTACCACTCCTGGGCAGCCAGACACTGCTGCAGAGTCACAGAGCCTGGCTTCTGGGGCCCCAGCTGCTTGGCAATCCTTTTATTTATTTCTTATTTCTCAACTGCAGTGGCCGGTCCAAATGATACTTAACATCAGGTTCGTGGTCATTTCCTCACTACCTTCATATCTTCTACTTATCCCATCTAGAAGATTGAGGCTATGCTACATGAGCTCCCCAATATACCCTGTCCCCACTCGAAAATGTTTCATCAACATCACTTATTGTCTAGATCAACCCCTCACCTTCACACATCAACTCCTCAGTTAAGATGCTGTAATTAGGTCCCCTGACTCTTACATTTACAGTCTCTCCCAGAAGACAGCACTATATTTGCTTTGGGCATTCTGTACTTAGGTGAATGTGAGACATACAAGGGAAAATCTCTACCCTACATATTCAGACCTGGGCTCCCGTGGTTCTGAGAGACTGGGAATTCATAGTAGTCCCAGAAAGACTGTCCTTGGAGACATGACAATGGATGTAGAAGAGAGCTCTCTAAGAGCCAAGGTCAGACAGACATCACTTAACTTGTCTGAGCTTCAGTTTTGGCAAAAACAAGAAGCAGGAACAACTGAAATAGTAAGTGCACAACAAAAAGGCACCTCGTTCTCTTTAAAAGGAACACATCAAAGAATGAAGTCCCCTAGTTTAACAGAGGATTTATGTGTAACCCTTCTATAATTTCAGCAAAGCAACATTTTCATTTTCTTTTTTTTCAACAAGGTTTTGGGAACAAAGGGACCAACTAACTTTTGATAAAGAAAAGTATTTCAAAATATTTGATGATAATCAACAAAACACTAAGTCATTTAATAAGTGATTTTTGTTTCAGAAACCATGGGTCAGAAAGCCCTCTTCCAACTAGCATTGCTTTAATTTCTATTTGCTCAACACACCACTTTGCTCTTCACTGCCAGTCCTTCTGTTTCTGTATGCTTTGGTGGTAAATACAAAAAGATGTGCAGAGAGCTCACGAAATGCAAAACGTGCTAATGAAATGAGAGAATCAGGGATATTTCTCTGGCTCGATCATTTTTCACTACGTCTTATTTCTCTTCTAACTCCTCATTAAAAGTTTTAAATTGGATAGACCATGAGGAACGTTTTCAGTGAGACTGTAATTAGGTATATAAAGCTTCCATAAATTAAACTAACAAAATGAAATTTCCTGAAATCCTGTGAAGGCTCCCAGCCGCAGGCTCCACAGGATGCCAAGCTTTATTTCTGTTCTAGTTCAACTCTTAAAGTCAAAACACATAGTTAAATTCTTATTCCTGAAGCAAAGGTGCTAGGATGATGAGGTGGTTAGTTTTATGTATCAACTTGATTAAGTCCCACGGTATGTACCCAGGTATTTAGTCAAACACTAGTTAAATGTCTCTGTGAAGGTATTTTTTAAATTAACATTAAATCAGTGGACTTTGAGAAAAGCACATTACTCTCTATAATGTGATTGGGACTCATTCAACCAGTTGAAGGTCTTAAGAGAAAAAAGATAAAGGTCTCCCAAGGAAGAGGGAAATCTGCCTCCAGTCTGCCTGCAGACTCCAAGCTCTAACATCAGCTCTTCCCTGGTCTTCCATCCTGCCTGCCTGCCCTGCAGATTTTGGACTTGCCAGCCTCCACAACTGCATGAGCAAGTTCCTTAAAATAATATATCGCATTATCTTTCTTTATATATGTATATACCATACTTTGTAGTATATAGAGGGTTATTTTTATTTATGTTTTATATATGAAATATATATTGTTATTTTGTGTATACATAAAGACACACACACAATTGGCTCTGTTTCTTTAGAGAACCTTGACTGATTCAAATGGGTGCTCTTGTTAACTGCAGAGAGAAAACGTCTCCAGCATAAAGAACTTACCTGAATTTAGAATCGCAAAAGGTACTTCCAGGTTAGGACTATTACATTTTCCCTGAAAGTGTCTGTTTACTCTGTTGTCTGGTTAAGGTACAGTTTGGATAAGGTGATCTATTCTGAAGGTCACATTCTCTGTTTTTTACATCCAACAGGTCCAACCAAGTTCTTTTTCTTGACAGTTCTTATGTAACAATAACAGAAAATGCTGTTTTATATCTCTGATATACCTTCTTATAAAACAAATTTAAAGTAAACGTTGAAAACACAAATGTATCTAGTCCTGCAAAAAAATGTATTTAAACATCCAATAATGACTCCCCTATCCTCTCTCAGAGCATCTAATCCAAATATTCCTGGAGCAGTTCCAGATCTCCCTAGAGTCAAATGAAATTCAAAAATTCCATCTTTATTGTTGGAAAGAAGCAAATGGTAGGATTAGGCTTGATTTACAAGGCCTCTGAAATGCTTCTTCTACTCAGCCAGCTTCAGGGCAACCAACTTTCCCTCCACCTGTTTCACTCCTCTTGGGCCCACATTCATCCTCATTCTCACGTCCAGGGTTGACTCCTCCCAGGTTCTCAGTATTAACTGCCCTGCTTGTCTCCTTCCTCATCTTCCCTTTCTCATAGCACTTAGTTAAGTGGCTTGTACACACTACCCACTGAATGTGTGATGGCATGTGTTGTTGAGCAGTGAAGTAGTGTTGTAACTTTGAAAGTCATTCATGTTGACAGTTTCTTTTTTAGGAGATATCAATAGCTAGAGAGAAATTTTAATCCCTGAACAGGAAAGCATCATCTCTTCCATGCTCATAGCTCATTTATCACTTGGTTTAAGATGTTCAGCTGGTCTGAGTCAATCAGAACAATGGTGCCAAGAATGTGTGTGTTGTAACCTCTGGCAATGCTCTGACCATGTCTGTGTGTGGTGTAACTTCAGGGTTCAAAGCTCAGTGGGCCAATCACATCTGTTTACCATGGTTTGGTGTAATCTGTTTCCTTAGGTGGCCCTGGGCTGTTTGCTTTCTGTTGGTCAAAGTACTAGCAGATGGTGAAACTGGGTGAGGAAATATGCCCACTGTGAGTCTGTAAGTATTTGACAGAGTGAGGGTTGTGTATAGACTGGGGCTTGGTACCTTCTGGAATCTTAAGACTCAACCAGTCATTTTTCACAAAAAATTCTCAGGCAGGGTTTTAAAATCAAAAAACTCTCACTTGAAAAAAAATAGATTTAAATAAAAAATAGGTTATTATCTTCTTCGACTGCATATTTGTACCTAACGAAATGAAGAAAACCTTTAAGGGAAAGTTTATGTCTAATTTAAACCCCATGGACTAGAGCGATCTTATTTTATTTTGTGTAGGTGGCCACCAATGTCTTTTAGCCACAAAGGTATGCCACAGACAGAGAGTCAATCAGTTCACAAGAGTTCTTGAGAGCAACCTTAGGTAAAACATCAGTGGCTGTAAACTGTGAAGGTGGTCATTGTGATTTAATGAGTTGTGAGACACAGCCTTCTCAGTTTCGATCAGCTCTGCCCTTAGAACACAGTAGATAGAAAGAAGAAGGACATTACATTCTACTTGAGTACAAGCCCTTCCCGTGCGGTCATGGCTCTGATGGCCAGATACAACCACACAGCTTCATGTAAGGACTAAGCACAGACAGCAGCCCAGAGACACTGTCCCTCGGGAAAAACAAACATTGCACATACTGAAGACTTAAATCAGCTACTTTAAATATGTTCAAAGAAGTAAAGCAAATGATGTATAAAGAACCACAGGTAAGTATGAGAAAAATATCTCACCAAATAGAAAATTTTAATAAAGAGACAGAAATTATATGTGAAACCAAATAAGGATTCTAGAGTTGGAAAACACTCTAGATGTTTAAAATAAAAATAAAAAAATTATTTTATTTAAAAAAATCTCTAGAGGGGTTCAAAAGCAGATTTAAACAGGCAGAGGAAAGAATCAACAAATTCAAAAATATGTCAATTGAGATTATCCAGTCTAAGGAACATAACGAAAAAAAGAATGAAGAAAAATAAAGGTTCAGAAACCTGTAGGGCATCCTAAAACATAGTAATATATTTATAATGGGAGTCCCAGAAAGACAGGAGAGACAGAAAGGGGTATAAAAATAGTTAAATAATAGTTGAAAACTTCTCAAATTCAATGAGAAATATTAACCTACACAACCAAGCTCAAAAAAATCCAATTAAGATGAACTTGAAAACTCAAAGGTGAGACATATTATAATCAAACTATCAAAAAGCAAAGATAAAATATAGAATCTTGAAAGTAAAAAGAGAGAAGGAACCTATCACATATGTGGAATTCTCAGTGAGGTTAACAACTGAGTTATCAGAAATTGTGGAGACCAAATGCAGTGGGATGACATAGTATTGAAAGAAAAATACTGGAAGTACAGAAAGAAAAAAACTACCAACCAAGATTTCTATATCTGGAAAAATTATCCTTCAAACATAAAAGATTAATTAAGCATTCCCAGATAAGCAAAAACTGAGAGAATTTTTTACTAGCAGATCTGCTCTACAGGAAATGCCAAGGGTGTCCTTAAGGCTGAAATGAAAGGACACTAGACAGAAACTTAAATAAACATGAAAAATAAAGAGTACTAGTAAAGGTAACTACAAAGGTAAATAAAGAAATAATTATAGATCACTGTGTTAATGAGCACACAATATATAAAGGTGTAATTTGTATGATAAAGCACAAAAGAGGAGGGGAAAATGGAGCTACAAATGGGCAAAGTTTTTGTATACTATTGCCATTAGGCTGGTATTAATCTGAATTAGATTGTTATAAGTTATAATTACCAGGGCAAGCATTAAGAAAATAAATAAAAACTATAAAGTAAAAGAAATTACAAGGAAATTAAAAGTATACTGGAAACAAACACCTTTGAATAATTTATTGAACACAAAAGGAGGCAGTAAGAGAGGAATTTAAAAAAACTATTTGCAGATGACACACCCTTGTATACAAAAAATTCTAAGGAATTGATCAAAAAATAAAAAATATTAGAGCTAATACTTTTCATTGCTGACAATAAAATTAAGAAAACGATCCATTTATAATATCATCAAAAAGAATAAAATACTTAGTAATACATTTAATAAATGAAATGTAAGATTTGTATCCCCCAAACTACAAAACTTATTGGAAGAAATTAAAGAAGACCTAAATAAATGGAAAGACATCCAATGTTCAAAGATTGGAAAACTTAATATTGTTAAGATGGCAATACTCCTCAAATTGATTTAGAGATCTAACTCAGTATCTTTAAAAATTTCAGCTACCTTTCAACTTTTTTCAGAAAATGGCAACTGACTCTTAAATTTATGTGGAAATGCAAGGGATCCAGAATAACCAAAACAATTTTGAAAAAGAAGAAAAAAATTGGAAGACTCACACTTCCTGATTTCAAAATTTACTACAAAGTTACAGTAATCAAGTCTGTATGCGATTGGCATAGAATAGACATATCAATGAAACTGGGAGTCCAGAATTGAAGTAGAATGGCCAATTCAATTTGACAAGGGTGCTAAGAAATCAAATAGGGGAAATAACAGTCTTATAAACAAATGATGCTGGAAAAACTGGATATCTACATACAAAAAAAAATAAATATGGACCCCCTACTTCTCACCGTATACAAAAACTAACTCAAAATGAATCAGAGCTAAATGCAAGAGATAACATTGTAACACTCTTAGACTAAAACATAGGTTTAAATCTTCATGACTTTAGATTAGACAATGTTTTCACAGACATGACACCTAACACAGGCAGCCAAAGGAAAAAAAAATTTATAATTGAACTTCATTAAAATTAAAAACTTCTGTGCTTCAAAGGACACTATCAAAGACGTGAAAAGGCAACTCACATAATGGGACAAAATACTGCAAATCATGTATATGACAAAGATCTTGTATCCTAAATATGTAAACTCTTACAACTCAACAATAAAAAGATAATCCAATTAAAAACTGGGCAAAGGATTTAAACAGACATTTGTCCAAGAGAAATATACAAATGGGCAATAGGCCCGGGAAAAGATATTGAAATTCAAATCAAAATCACAATGAGATACCATTTTACATCCACAAGGATGGCTATAATTAAAAAGACAGATAATAAGTGTTGGTGAGAACATGGAGAAATTGGAAATCACGTACATTGCTGGTGGGGATGTAAACTGATGCAGCCACTTTAGAAAACAGTTTAACAGTTCCTCAAAAAGTTAAACACAGAGTTACCATGTGACTCAACAATTCCACCCCTAGGTATATACCCAAGAGAATTGAAAACATATATCCATACAAAAACTTGCATAGGAATGTTCACAGCATTATTCATAATAGCCAAAAGTGGAGATAATCCAACTGTCCATCAACTGAGGAATGGATAAACAAAATGTAGTACATTCACTCAATGAAGTATCATCCAGTCATAAAAAGGAATACTTATGTATGTTACCACATGGATGAACCTCGAAAACATTATGCAAAGTGAAAGAAGCCAGACAGAAAAGGCCACATGTTGTATGATTTCATTTATATGAAATGTCCAGAATAAGCAAATTCACAGAAAAAGTAGATTAATAGTTGCCAGAAGCTGGGGAAAGTAGGGAATGGTGAGTGACTGTTAATGTGTATGGTTTTTCATTTTAGGGTGATGAAAATTCTAGAACTAGATAGTGGTAATGATTGCATGAATTTTTAATATACTAAAATCCACTGAATTGTATACTTTAAAAGGGTGAATTTTATGATATGTGAATTAAACCTTAATTTTTAAAAAAAGATTATGTTAGCAGATGTAAAAACACATATATTTAATATATATTACGGTTATTCCTCTTCTCCCATTTTCAAATCCTAAAGAAACACTGACACCTATGCCATCATGTTTAGCCTATGGCCTTTTATGTTACCTGGCCTACCTCCAGGTACTCCCGGTTGAAAAACATGAGCCTAGGGAGCTAGAAAGGAAAGCAAGGAGCCAGAGGTTCATGGGCTCATTTGGTGTCACCAAGGGGCAAACATTTTCTATTTCATCTTGGAAAAGGGAAGAGACTTTTGGCTGGATCACACAGTTGGCTGGAAATGCCTTCAAATTCTTCATCTCTTTTCGCTCATTCCACATTGGTCAAACCACTTTTCCAAAAGTTTTAACAAGTGAGTACATCTCCCCTGTATAGAAGAACCTTCAAGTCCAATGAAAATCATCTATCTCTATCATGTCTCTACCTATCATTCATCTATCTAATCTATCTATCTATCTATCTATCTATCTATCTATCTATCTATCTATCTATCTATCTATATCATCTACCTATCTCTACATATCTATCCTCTCTCTCTCTCTATCTCTCTCATCATCATCATCATCATCATCATCATCATCATCATTATCATCTCTCTGTCTATCTCTGTGTTCATTTATTTGGATTTCAGTAACTTGACAAACTTGAATCATGCTCCCTGAGTCTGAGCCCAGGACACTGAAAAAACTAAAGGCCAGACTCTGGATTAAGGTAAATTCTTCTCAATTAAGAATGACAAGTAGATTTTAATCTATACGCTAACTTCAATACATTAACAATTGGGAAAGATTCTGTGATGAGCAAGATCATGAGGACGTGTCTGAGTACAGTTTGACAGAACAGCCTGCTTGATGAATAATATCTCCCTTGGACAAGGCAGGAAAGTGGTGTGTGTACTGCACATTTACTACCCTGACTCAGATAATGTACTCTCAGGGGCCTCTAGCTAGAAAATCTCCTGATCACATCCCTCCAGCCTTGAAGTGCTGCATTAGGCATGATACAAAGTTGTACTGTATGTCCACATTTTATAAAGAGAGCTTTCACCTTCAGTAGTTCACAATCTAATACTCCACTGTAAGGATCACAATCTGTTCTCTCCATTATTCCATCAATGAAAAAGAAAATGGCTTATTAGAAAATACTTTTTTAGGTGCCTGTCTTCTAGGATAAGTTGATCACCTCATACATTAGAAAACTTAGACATAACACTCCAAATTAAAATTATTTTTGTGATCAATTCCATTCCCTTGCTTATTTCACCTCCCAAAGCAGTGGTGACTAATGATTCATACTTGTAGGTATTTCCATTCTTTGTCAGCACAGAGGATGGATTTAGTGGGAGGGAGGGTTAGAGCAGGTAGAATGTATGATTAAAATGTTTACTTAGCATTTTCAAATCATGGAAGATACCAAGTGGAGACTCATCGCAAAACTACAGCTTCCACCCGCTAAAACATGTACATTTAACATCTTCATTACTCTCATCATGACTGCTGACATTAGTAGAGTGGTTCTGGAAATAGTTCAGGTTTCTGAATGCATTTGGTTAATAAATCTTAACATAGCCTGCTGTTTCTAGGTAGGTTCATTCCAGTGAAACACAGGAGAGAGGGAGAGAGCTGGGTGTGTTTAGTCAGGTCACTCAGGGCAACAACCCTTTGCAAAGCACACTGGCCCCATCCCTTTTACAAAGGTCTCCAAACTGCAGATCAAATCAAAGATCAAAGATATTGAAGAAATGATTTCCATAGCCTTTCATCCATTATTCCCACAGCTAAGGAAAAACAAAAGTTTTCATGTAAATTCTACCCAAATGGAAATACTTGGACATACCCTACACTTTATCTCTTCTGTTTTTTAGTGATCTATTAAAATCCTTAGTTTTTTCTTGCATTTAACTTTTAATGCTATGCTCAGTTGAAGATAGTTCCTATTTAATAAAACACTGATATTTTCCCGACAAGAGAGACTAAATAAAAAAAAAACACATACACTCAAATGTTTGTGGGAAATTTATGTTTTATACTTTTTGAATGTTGGGGGCAATTTCTGCAGTAAGAATGTATTTTTTATATAATCAGAACAAAAAATAGCTACTTCTTAAAAATCAATAAAGAAATTATCAACAACAAAAAACATAATTAGCCTTAGGAGAAGAAAATCAGTGTTTTCTTTGGCTTATGGCTTATCAGAGAGAAGAAAGTAAGACAGACAATTGGCAAGAAAAGATTTCTGCCTACTCCTACAAAGGGTATAAACATCTTTAACATTTAGCTACAACAGAGCTAAAGTCTCAGAATCAGAACATGGCCCTCAGAGTCCCTTTGAAGTACACATTCCACATATAAACATGATATATGGGCTGCCAGAATTTGGCCATAAACAAGGTCATTTCCATGAGAGCTTCTCAGGGCTTCAGCCACAGGACACTGGAAACAGACGAAGGCTTATAACCAATTCCACTTTCTCGTAGATGAGAAGGAAAATAGCAGTCCATGAGTAAGAATAAATTTGTTGAATCTTTTATGTGCTCTAGTTCAGCCCCTCAGTGGACAAGCCCCTCCCATCTGTGAGACAGTAGGCCAGGGTCCAGGGCTCTGCCTGGTGTTCTAGGACAGGAAGAGGTAACTGACCCACACAGGGATCGCCTTTATGACACTGACCTCATTAGCTCACTGTCCTCACCTAATGAAAGAGACAGACAAAACAAACATCAGCTCTGATTTCAACTGAAAAACACTGCCAATGACCAACTTTCAGGACATGTTTGCTTACACACGGGAGAAATTAACACCTCCAAAAGTCTATACAAATTCCAAGTTTTTCTCATTCTAACACACGCTAAATTTTTGGAGCCTGTCTATCTCTCTTAAAATAGAAAGCAGAGTGGCTATTTCTGCATTGACGGGGATACAGTTTGGTTCAAATCAATTCTGTGAACATTTATCGAGGCTTTGTGTTGGGGTCTGGCAGCAGCAGATTTCTCATCATCCTAGTACTGAGCCTAATTTTTCTTTATTCTACATTCCTTACACTGAAGACATCCATTGAAACTTGTAGCATATGAGTGGTAATGGTAGTTTATCTTGAACCTGTTTCTAGACTTGATAAAAGTTGAAACTAGTTAGTTAGCTACACAAATTCAGTGACCCCCAAAACAATATACTGCATTTCATACAATATGTATTATAGCCGTGTACATGGGCAGGGTTCCCACACTTTTTTTCTAATTTGTTCGAAATTTGTTACATCTCTAAAACTTTCTTCCCATAAATTTTATATTTTTAACCTGAGGGGATAAAAGGACTCAATGCTGGGAGGTCCCCTTCAAATTTATAACTTTGCCATCACTAATAAATAGTTTCTCTGCATTGTTTTCTATTTATGATTTAATATTAAGCAATACTGCTATGATCTGAATGCTTGTGTTCCCCCAAAATCGTATGTTGAAATCCTAATGCTCAATGGGATGGTATCAGGAGGAGGAGCCTTTGGGAGGTACTTAGGTCGGGAGGGTGAAGCCCTTGTGAATGGGATTAGTGGCCTTAAGAGACCCACAAAGCTCCATCGTCTATGTGGACATAGTGAGAAGGTGGCAGTCTGCAACCTGGCAGAGGGCCCTCACCAGAACCTAACCATGCTGGCACCCTGATCTTAGACTTCCAGCCTCTAGAACTGTGATAAATAAATTTCTTTTGTTTATAAGCCACCCAGTCTATGACATTTTGTTACAGCAGTCTAAATGGACTAGACAAACACAAAATATTAACATATCAGAAACAATCTGTTTATAAACTCCTGGAACATGGCCAGCCTTCTCACTTTGATATTTCTGCATAAGGTCATTACTTACCTTGTCGGAAGCAGAAGGCAGAGATACAGAGAAGCAGAGATGAGACAGAAGGAAACAGATGAGCTTTGCAATTGGGTGGGCTCTACTCTATTTTTACTCAAGTTTTTCTAAAAGGAGATCAGAATGATGTGCTGAAAGAGGCAAGTAACTTTTAGTTAATCTTGATATAGGAAAAATAGTGCTTATCACCACTACCATCAAATGTGAATGACAGCCCATTTGAATTTCTCCTTCTCCCCATGTCCCTCTTTACCTTTGGTGAAAGTGCTAGGAAAAATGAAAGAGTAAAGGCACGAGGCATGGGGGAGAAATGAGCAGTCAATTTATAATGCTGATAGTTAACAATATCTTGCAAAATTAAATGCCCTTCAATAATTGTAGCCTAACGAGTAACTGAACTTCCACATATATTTATGAGGAAGTATAGCTCAGATTGGATAAAGGTCCCCTTCAAAGACGTCTATTAACAGATCAGTGTTTCTAATCAAAAGGTCTCTAACGTGTCATAATCATATGAATGAACAGTCCTCACAATCGCTGATTGTACACAAAGAACAATGACAGTGCCCTCTGGCCCTGGGATACCACTTCAAAATGGACAAGCCAGCCTCATTCAGAACAAACATTTAGCTAACTAGCTCGTATTTGCTTTAATTCCTTTGATATTTCCTTAAACACAATGGAGTTTATTGTGTTTACTAATTCTGAGAGCTGGGGATTTTCTATGTAAATTAAGGGATGTGCAAGGCTGGCTTCAGCTGGGGAGGCCCCTTGACACATGGCAAGGGTGTGCGTGCAGGGAGAGGTGAAGAATTGGGGCCATAATCTCAGTCTCCTACAACTACTGAAAAATTACTTAAATGAGGATATTTCCACAGAACATCCCAGGGCCTCATCTGCTATTAAGCATAAAAGAGATGCTAGTATATGTTTGACATATACAGAAAAGTATAGAGTACTATAACGAATACCTATGTACTACCTCCAATAATTAACAAATTTTTTTTTATATTTACGTCAGATCTTTTTCTTTTTTATAAAATATTTTAGAGTTTAAGCCCTATGTATACCCCTCTACAATTCTATTTCCCCCCGTTCTCAGAGATAACTATTATCCTCAAGTTAGTCTGTGCACATTTTTGTATTTTTACTATATATGCACGTTATTCATGAAGCCACACTCTTCACCTAGCCTTATCGCTTTCTGTTAATATTTAGTCAGCCTTTCCAATAAAATGAGCTGCTTCTTCAGTTCAAAAGCTTTTATATAGGTCCTACATGTGAATCAAATAGCTATCCAGGGAGTATTAGAATTTGACTTGCTCCATTCTCATCTCTTTTTTTTTTTTGTCTTATATTAAAGAAATGAGAGATGCAGAATTCTAAGGCTATATAGCTAGAAAATATTTATTCAAACTTGAATATTCTTCAAAGAGAGCACGGAGCAATTATAATTATCAGAGGAAGACACGTCACAGGGAAATAAAAGCCAGATGTTTTCCACAGGAGTCCTCCTTTTGGCTGTTTTGATTTCGACTGGTAAGTCAAAAACACAATTTTAGAATCTTGGCTAATTTTTAAAAACTTACTTCAAGGATATATTTCAAAGTTGTTAATAACATAATCACAACAGAAACTTGTGCGTTTGGTTACTAAAAATGGAAGAGGAGGGATACAAGAGGCGAGGAAGGCTCTCAGTAATTTCCATTTGAATATTGTGGTTCTTTAACGAGGAAAACATAAAAATGGAACGGGTGCCCTTTAAGAATGAAGTCTTTCAATCTTGGTCTAGGACTTAATTGGAACATAATTAGAAAATAAAAAGTTTGTGTAAGAATTTGATTTAGAAAATTCTTGATACAGAGACTGATGTGTGAATTAGGACAGGGGAACACTCCCTTAAAAGTCACAGTGGGAGAGAAAATGGAATTAACAAATTGTTTAGTATAGAATATGCTTAATGGCCACATGCCATATGCCTTATGCTTCTCTTCATGGCACATACAGTAACAAATAGTAAAATATTGTTAAATGAAATCAACGATCAAATTAGCAGGTTCTTGGTTTTGCTTCCGTTTTTGTGAGTTTGTTTTGAAGTGAAAGGATGAGTTTGTTGACTGTGCCTCTTTGTGAATGTTAACACTGAAAATCTGGGAAATTGAATTCAATTGAACTTTCATCAAGTATTTATTCTATTAAAGGAGAAGTTGCACTTAAAACAAAGTTTGAACAAAATACCAGAGCGCCAGCCCCCTCCTTCATGTTTTAATGCTTCATAATTTTATAATTGTTTCTACTCCCTTCCCTACCTTCTCTTTTCACTCCATTCTAGACTAAATTGGTTTGACATGTTCTTATTTCTAGAGTCTCCCTCTTCCATGTTTGCAAACATGAGAGATTTATTTAGTGTTAAATAAACTTTGCTAGTCAGCATGTGTTTCTCCTTTAATTCAAACATGTTCTTGGATTTGATTATTGGGACTAACAATAAGTGAACATTTCAAAGTTACTTTCTAATTTCTGGAGTTCTTTCTTTGAGCCATGCTGTTTGATTATTTTCCTTAACCTAAATATAGTGGTCCCAGTGCCAAGCGATGAACAAAGAAAATTTGAAAAGCACAATTTATGCCATTTATTAGTTGATAATATGAAATTATAAAGAGGGAGGTTAATCCTAATAAATAGAAACATTTATAAATACTCTGTGACTCATAAAACAGACTTCTGTGGCCAAGGAAAAAGTCAATTTTACATCTGAATCAGGAGTTAAAGGAAGACCTTCCCAAAGCTACAGAGAGTTAGGGAAAAACTATAGTGAAAATAGGATTTTCAGAATTCATTGGGAGACTTATAAGGCAAATGGAGATTGGAACCATGAGGTCAGGAAATCTGCTTCTCATGTTTCTATTTTTTAGTGCTGGCTGGACCATGGGCTAGTATATGTGCTGGCAAGTCTTCCAATGAGATCAGGACATGTGACAGCCATGGCTGTGGCCAGTACACTGCTCAAAGGTATGGGGCTTCACAAATAATCATAAACCCTTTTGGCTCTTAGCTTCTTTGCTTCATGTACTTGCCCTGCGCTTCCTCATAAACATCTCCCTCTGACAGCAGAAAAACTCAGAGAGGAACCAGTTGCATTGCTGACTTTGGAGCAACTCTGCTTCAAGTATGGGCTCTGAATTGGGAACAACATATAGACTGGGAAAAGAGAAAGGGGAGCAAACATAGTGTTTTTCCTCTCAATACTTTTCTCACCTGGTTTTTTCCCAGGTGAAAATCAAACATTACTCCCCCATTTTATAGATGAGGAACTTGAACTAAGGTATCAACGGGTTAAGGGACATAACAAACACAGTTGGAGATGATGAAGGCTGGACTAGGATTCAGGCTTTTGGATACTCTTCCCATCAAGCCAACCATAGTTTACTGACTTAAGCTCTGGGAGGTGACCACCAGAGGCTGGCCCTAAGCCGGCAATTTCTTCCAGACAATGAGGGACACACTTGTGAATTTTCGATAATGCACAGTACCACCTTGAGGGTACCACTCTTTGATGAAATAGCCATGTGTCCAAATGCATTACTGATCGCCATCAATAATTTAGTGGAACACTCACTTATGTAGATATTACTTATAAAGCAACCTCAAATACCTGGAGATATACCTAAGAGACAGGAAATATGAAAAAATGGCCTCCGAATTGCCAAAATTAAGACTGAATTGGTTCATATCCTAAAGTTTATGCACTTGACCTATACAATAAGTTATTATTGGCTCTTCACTTGGAACCTGCTTGATATTGCTTTATAGGTAATTCTAACAATCCTGGTGAATCTGATTTTTCAGGTAGTAGCCTATTAGGAAGGAGAAGAGGCTAGTAAGAACAGACATAGTGACAACAGTGAGGATTGCTAGAGACAATCTAAAGAAATCTCACAATCTGGGACCATTTTGTATTTGTGCTCCATATACCTTAATAAACCCAGGAGGTATCATTCACTATATTAAAATAGCAATATACAATAAATGATGTTTATAATAATTGCTGGATCACTGAGTGAAAAATTAGATTAGGGTACCATATGATTATTTCATGATAGGTTCCCATAAAAAAGACAACTCTTTCCTAAGTGGTCTTTGAAGGGCGTCAAGATTCAGATATCTAAAAAATTAACATATGAATTGCCTCATTTCCCCCAAATGCCATAGAATAATGGCTAATATTTTTTAAAGGCTTCTCAAGTACCAACTACGATCTTAAATGCTTTAATCTTTACAACATGGTTATTACTATCTTCAGGGAGGGAAGTTAAAATTGGGCAAAACAGAGTGAGGAAACCTGAGACATCTCAATATGTTTCAGCAGCTTCGAGTTTTGATACCCTAGTCTGGCAACGGAGGGATAATGCCACATTCCTGGGCAATAAAGCTCCCAGGGCAGTTCCTCAGTCTGTTCATTCTTATCTACATCCTAGAAATCAGAGGCCTCACCAGGGCGTGGATGTCTTGTGCTCTGATGGATCTACTGTGTATGCTCCTTTCACTGGAATGATTATGGGCCAGGAGAAGCCTTATAAAAACAAAAACGCCATCAACAATGGTGTTCGGATATCTGGAAGAGGTAAGAGGTGGTGTGTATGCCTAGGACACATATGGAGATGTTTGACGTTTATTTACTGAACACATAGAAGTTTTATACTTCCTTCAAAATGATAAACCTAGAACATGAAGGACGTAGGGTACCAAATCAAAACAGCTGATGCATTTTCAAATTTCCCTAAAATCATCTTCATTATGCACACACTCCACCTATCTCTACAGCTGACTGAGAGCTTTCTTTCTGTGGCCCATGTGGTTTTGCTTACTGATCTATAAACGAAGGCTTCTATATCTAGGTAAGGCTGGGTCTCCTGGTACTCCAGGTATTAGGTTTGTTGTTTGTTTAAATTCTATTGAGGTATAAGGTACACACAGAAAAGTATACAAAGCATAAGTGTACAGATCCATGGATTTTCACAAAGTGAAAATACTTGTATAACCAGCACCCAGATTAAGAAAAAGAACATCAACAGTAACCCAGAGACACTATATGCTACTTTTTATTATTCCCAGCAAGGGTAATCACTTTCCCACCATATATTAGTTTTGCCTATTTTTTTAAAATGACACAGACTTAAACAGCATGTAGTCTTTTTTATGAGTTTTTTTTCACTCCAGATCATGTTTGTGAGATTCACCCACATTTTTGCATATAGTTCTAGTTCCTTCATTCTTATTGCTTTATAGAGTGTTCTATTACATGCATGTATCTTCATCTATTTAATCATTCCTCACCCCACCCCAGTTCCCATACTTGAGCCAGTTCACTTAGCATTATTCTCTAGATGGACATTTGGGTAGTATCCAGCACTATCAGGTGATTATGAAAATACTGCTATAACCTTCCTTGTACATGTCTTTTAGTGGACATAAATATGTATTCCTTTTGGGAGTGGGTCCAGCGGACATTCCTCTAACCAAGACTGTAAGAAACACTTGTGAGGGAGCCCATGTCCTTGAGGAGCTACATAATGGCTTAGGCCTGAAATGACAAGAGAAACAGCTGCCACTGAATGGAGTCCACTTAGTAGCCAAGGCCAAAGTTGGCATGGTTATCTAACAGGCAGCGGAGCTTAAGCAGTAATCAGATTCATCTGAAGCACAGAGATCTGTTGTATTGTCTAATTAATCATGGTGACCTAAAACCAAATAGATGGGCAGCCTACTAAAGCCTTATCTGATCTGTATAAATGGAAACACTGTAGGTCTGATGAACAAAATTCTGACTTCAATCATCACAATAGTAGGTCATTCCTCACCCTACCCCAGTTCCCATACTTGAGCCAGTTCACAGTACCAGGGATCCCTGAATGAAAAGGAGGCTGAGTCCCTTTGAGGAAGGGCTCTGACACACAGCCAAAAATTTATACTATTAACTTTTCTTCTAGCTACCCCCAAAAGGACCTGCAGCCTTTTAGCAGAATGACTATACACTGAGGAAGAAATAATCAAGCTTTTCAGAGATTATTGAACACTCACTGAAAAGGGACACCAAATCCTGGAGATTCAAAAGGCCACTGGGGTCCACCAGTTAGACTAGGGGCTTCTAGGTTCAGGTAATCAATGAAGTTTTTCACTAGAGTCCATCTTATAGTAGGCCCAGTGTATCCACAAATCCATTCTGAAGTCATTTCCCCAGTTGCATAATTGGAATCAACATACTCAACAACTGGCAGAATTCTGTAAGACAGGAAGCGCTGGATCGCTTGGTATATGTGTATCTTCAGCTTTAGCAGATACTGCCAGTTTCCCAAAGTAATAGTACCAACCTACACTCCAACCAGGACTGTATGAAAGTTCCAGTTGCTCCAGACACAATACTTGGTGTTATCCATCTACCTTTCTTATTACAGCCATTCTGGTGAGTCTGTAGTGATCTCTCATTTGGCTTTAATTTGCATCTCCCTGATGGCTAGTAAAACTGAGCATCTTTTCATATTTATTGATAACATGGATATTGCCTTTTGTGAAGTGCCTATTCAAGTATTTTGCCTTGTCTTTTTTTGCCTGTCCTTTTCTTATTGGTATACAGGAGCTTTTTTGCATATTCTAGATATAGGTCCTTTATCAGATATTTGTAAATATCTTCTCCCATTTTGTAGGTTGTCTTTTCACTTTCTTAATGTTCCTTTTAATAAACAAAAATTCTTGTTTTTAATGCAGTCAAATTTAGTGGTATTTTCTTTTGTTAACACATTTTTTTTTTACCTGTTTAAGACACATTTGCCCACCTTGAAGTCATAAAGATATTGCTTCCACTGACAAGCTTTATTGCTTCATCTTTCATACTGAGAGTTATAATCCATCTGGAATTGTGAAGGAATGAGATAAGAATCAAGATTTTTTCCCCATATTGATATATAATCGACTCAGTATTATTAACTTGACGAGACCATTTTTTCCCTACTGCACTTGAGTATCTTTTGTCATAAATCAGAGTCTGAATATATATGGGTCTGTTTCTGGTGCTGCTACTGTGTTTCATCAGCCATTTGTCAATATTCCACAAATACCACACTATCTTAATTACTATAGCTTTAAAATATATCTTGATATCTGATAGGATAAATCTTCCAACTTTGTTCTTTCAGACTGCCTTGGCAATTCTCGGTCATTTGCATTTCCAAATTATAGAATCAGTTTGTCAAATTCCACCAAAAATCCTGCTGGGATTTTGACTGGATTTGCACTAATTATATATATCAAATTGAGAAGAACCGATGTCTTAAAAGCAATGAGTCCTCCAATCAATGAACATGTTATATCCTTGGATTAGTTGTCAGTATAGGGGTCTCGTACATATTGTTTAATATTTGTACATAAGACACACTTTAGTAATCTTGTTTAGATCTTCTATACCAGTACTATCCAATAGGAATATAATAAAAGCCACATAAGCATATTTTCAACTTTATAGTAGTCACCTAAAGTAAAAACAGGTGAAATTAATTTTAATAATATATTTTATTTAACCCTATATCTCCAGAATATTTTCATTTCAAAATGTAATATAAAAATTATTTTACCTTTTTTTGTATTGTCTTCAAAATCCAGTGTGTATCTTAAGTATATCTAATTCAGATTAGCTACACTTTAAGTGCTAACTAGCCACATGTGGCTAGCAGCTACTATGTTAAACAGCACGATTCTATAGACTTTATGTTTTGTCCACTTGACCTATTTTCACTAATATATGTTTAAGTCTCCTATTACTAAGGGGTTTCTGTTTTTCCTTTTATCTCCTGTAGTCTCTGCTTTATACAGATGGTCTATGTTATTTAGCACATGGACAGTTCTAACTGTTGCATCTTCATTGGACTTAGCATTATAAATTGTCCTTCTTTGTCTTCTTTCAGTGGTTTTTGGCCTGAATGCCACTCTCTGGTAACAGAATCATAACACCTGCTTTCCTTTTTGCATCCATTTTTCTTGGCAAATTTTTGTCTGGCTCTTAACTTTTGAGCCTTTTTCAATTACTGTATTTTATTGTATATAGCACAGAATTGGGTTTTCCTTTTCAAGCCAATAGGACATTCTATTTAATAGACAGGTTAACATTTAGAGATAAACATATATTTAGTCCCAATGTTGTTGTATTTATTTTGTGTTATAATTATGGTATTATATTAAATCTCTATTTCTCCATCTGGTGGGTCTTCATTATTTAAAAAATATTTTTCTTTTGGTATTTAGGAAGATTTGTATTTTCGTACCAGTTATTTCCATTTTCCTTGTCTTTAAAGTCTAACAGTTTAATTAGAATAAGTCTTAGAGTTGATATTGTTCTGGATCAATTTTCTTCAGCAACTGGGTATATTTCTGTTATTCTTCAATGCCTTTATTAAATGTTCATTTGAATCTATTCTGGGCATCTTGTAATTTTTGTGTTTTTTTCTGATGCGATTTTGCCATTTTCTTCTATTCCCTCACTGAGTTCAATCAACCCTCCCTTCTTTTTGTCTTTCTATTTTTGTTCTTGTTTTTTTTTTTTTGAATTTCTGAATCAAGATTACTAAAATCTAGATAATAATTTTACTTCTTTTCTTTTAGGTTTCTGTATTAAAATGTTCTACATTAAGCCAATTAAATATAAAGGTTCTATCAAGAAGGGAGAAAAACTGGGAACTCTACTGCCCTTGCAGAAAGTTTATCCTGGCATACAATCCCACATACATATTGAAAACTGTGACCTGAGTGATCCCACTGTGTACCTATAAGTGGAAGACAAATGAACAGATCTTTAGAAAGCCATCTTCTTAAAATCTGAATGCACATGCTGCTTTTCAAGAAATGTGTTCAACTAGAAACATGATGAATGCAAAGAAGAAAATGGTGTTTTGATTTCAACTCATTGTCACTTTGACGTTTTTGCGTGTCAACTAATTTTTCAGGGCTCTCTAATCTTTCTGTAACCTGTGAAATCTGGGGTGGTGGTGTTTTCTGTTGTTTTAAACATTTCTTAGTCCTAAATACATAGGATAAATAAACATAAATTTAACCTGGTCCGAATGCATTTTTAATGCTTCTAAAACTAGATTTCTGATTTTAAAAAAAGCCTCCAGCTGTTTTTATGGTATAAGAATGGTGTGTTGTACAATGGGTAGACATACATACACACCTAATAAATATTAACTGAATAAGTTGGAAGCTTCTTTTGAATTATGGTTGTGGAGAATTTCAGCAATATCCTTAGGTCTGTCAAAATAGTTGGACTGTGAGATGCATGCACGGGTAAGAG
>NW_006443124.1:8545968-8562984 GCF_000325575.1 Pteropus alecto
CCTACACTCTTATACAAATGGTAGATCTTCTAGGTAATGAATGATGGCAGTCTAAGAAAATATGTAATATTCTAGATTTCAGTACAATTGCATTACAGGAAGTACTATAAAGAGAAAGAGGTTGATCCTAATCTGAAGTATCTCATGGAACCAAGTCAGTCAGCCTCTTCTGGCCATATGCATATCACAGTTACTTACTTCTGTACATCACTTGTATACCTATATTATTCTTTCCTGATTATGCTGACAATAGGCACTAAGGGAAAATAAGACCATTCTACTGTTCAAAGGACCAAAAATAATTACGGCTCCCTAGATTTCAGTTAGTCAGTAAGAAATGAATAAGTTGAATTCATCATTCTGGAAACTTCTTTCACAAATTTTTGCTTAAATCATTTTGGAATGTAGAAAACTCCAGCAGAACGACTTCGTTCTCTCACTGTAGATATGTCAGAAGAAAATGTAATTAATTGAACTTTACTACTGGTGAGAAGGGGCTACAGTTCTCACATATATAGGACACATATATAAGAATGTTCCTGACATCACTATTTGTCATAGCAAAACCTGGAACAACTCAAATGTTCATCAATAGTGAGATGGACAAATAAATTGTGGTTAATTATAGAATGCAATATTATACAGTAGTCATAATAAATGGACCTCTCCTAACAAAATGGATGAATCACAGCAATATAATTTTGAGTAAACATAACAAAATGGATGAATCATAGCAATATAGTTATGAGTAAAAAAATAGTCCAAAATATCAAATATAGCATGGTACTTTTTTTATAAAGTCAAAACAATCAAAACTAGAGCATAATTTTTAGGAACACACAAATACATGACAAAAATATAAAAAGGAAATCAAACAATGAGCACTGGTTACCTAAGTTGGTACTGGATGGGGAAGGATCGTTCAGCCAAATTTAAGTTACTACTAATGCTATAGTTTTACAGTTGGGAGGTGATTTCATGAGTACTCATTATTATGAATATGTTATAGAGGTAACAGGACTTGCAGGTGGGTGGCCAGGAAAAAGAGTTGATGGTTCTCATAGAGTTTAGAGTCCATACGACACAATTAGTAATTTCTCATACCTAGTTAGATACTATCCTCTACTGTATCATAACATTTTATACAAGGCTAGCAAATAAAGAATTTAATTTTTGGTTAAAAAAAGAAAACAATAACAAGCACTGTCTGGTTTGATCATCTACCTTATTCATCTCCTCAGTGTCAAATAACTTTAGGTTGCTTCCAGAAATTACATTTGCTTTCAAAGGATAAAGGCTGCACTCCAATTGAGTACACAAAAAAGGAAACAGCAAACTTTAAAGGCAATTTTTAAAGAGCTCTACAATGTTTGAACAATGAAATATATGCTTAGCCTTCTAAATAATCAACCTACTGAAGCGATTGTTTCAAAACCAGACTCATTACCTGGAATGGAGAGCTTCCCCAAGGTAGAGCAAGAATGTTGCCTTCTGCCTAGCCTTCCACAAGCACTCTCGTATCTGTTGAACGGAAATGCAAACTTTAGACTAAAGGATTTCTTTCTTAGGAAGAAATAGAATACAGCGCCCTCTGCTGCATTATATCAGAGGGTTGGTTGTTTTTTTCCTCTATTTCCTGTTCTTTTAGGTTTGAGTATCAAAATGTTCCGCTCAAAGTATCGTAAAGGTTTGAATGACAGAGAAGTAATAGTATTAACTTATTTTTCCTTAGTGAAAGTGATTATAATATAGACTTATAATTTTTGGTGTCAGGTATCGGATTCGCTGACTGTAAATAATGTGAACAAAATCAATTTTTCTTCACAAAATGTTTTGAGTTTATTGCAGGAAGGTAATTTAATAGAAGCACAAGATAAGTGCCAATTTAAGTGGCCAGGCCTAGAGAGGGAAGAATTCCTATGTCCTTGTGCCAACATTTCTCACATTTAGTGGCATATTGACAGCAATATGCATAACTTTAAAATCTTCCCATCTCTTCAATATTTAGTACAGTACAAATGAGGCCAACGAGGCTATAAAGAAGGAAAAACAAAAATTTGAGGTTCCTACATTTGTGCTCCTTTAGTACAGCCTACAATAAAATCTTTTCTCCACTTCTCTCCATTTACATTTTGCCCACCAAGCTATCCTAACTTTCCAGAACCTTTTAACTCATGCGAAGATATATTTTAAATATGAACGAGTTTGCTTATGGACTAAAATATTTCTAAAAGCCTGAAGCTCAAAATCCATCTAACATCAAACTCCCATTTATCTAGAATTCTCTAATCTTAGATAAGTAGTACTTTTCATGGACTTCCAAAATAAATGAAGACATTTTCATTAGATGAAGCATTAAAAATACTATATATTTCCTCATCTCATTTTTGGTGGTCCTAAAAATGTTTGCTCTTCATTTTATCAACCTAGTAAGTGTGAGATCAACGAGGGTCATTTAATTGAGCTGATCAGCTTTACTCTGGGTTTTGCTTCAAGAGTCATTTTAGTGCTCAGTTCACTAGGTCTGCCTCCTGGGCCACTAAAGAGCACTATGTAGAGCAGCAACTTCTCCTTTGATGAATAAGAAGCCACTGGTACTCATTATCTCTCTATGCTGGTGGACTGTGGGAATAAACTACCCCTTGACCTCCCTTCGCCAGTCCTTCTCTGTTTTGTTTCATTATCCTCTACTGCAAACACCACTGGCATTTTATCATCTTACCATTCAGGTTTTATATACTTTAAAGCAGGTGAGATTGAAGGTTTAGCCCTTCAGTGTTTCCATTACTCTGATCTCCAACCAGCCTGACCCCTCCCTATCAGGTATGCCATTTCCTGGATGTCTGTTTGTCCTGTTATTCTAACCAGACTTTAAGTTCCTTATTGTATGCTGCTTCTGCACTCTCCTGCAATCTTAAGGTAGAGATGACATAATCTTTACTAGTAATAACTCTTTAAAAAATTGGTTTTATTTTTTAACTAGCAACATCAGCTCCACTAGCATTTATTTAGTGTGTACTAATGTACTACACACCGTTTTGAGAGTTTTGAATTCTAAAGTGAATGAAATGAGATGCCTGCTCTTACAGAGCTCACAGTGACAAAGAATGTGGTACAGTGGTGAGAATGTATGCACAAGTACAGTCTCTAAATAAAGGGATATAAAATGTGCTATTTTTTAAAGTCACCACTTACAAATCACAATGTACTCTAATTTCTCAATAGGTGAAAATATTTAAAAATGTATTCCTAATTTAAAAATATTCAAAACTAGAAAATAATAAACATATTTCTAATTTAAGTTTAACTGATTTCTTGGAAAGAAATTTAAGATACTGTGGTAAAAATTTAGGGGAACAAGTTTGAAAAAGAAAGCAGTTAAGTAAAATGTATCTAGTGCCTACTGTGGTGCTAAATATTATACTAGATGCTGAGAATACAACAGCGAGTAAAATTTAATGGTGATCTTACACTGACGGAGCTTACAGTCCAATGGAAGAAGCAGATAATCAATCATACAAGTAAATGGCAAATTACAATAGTGATAAACGCCACAAAGGGAAGTCAGAGAGTGCTGAAAGGGAGTCACAGAGGCTTCCCTGAGGAAAAGACATCTAAAGGGAAGATCTGAGGGAGCAAAGACAGTAATCGAAGTGGAAAGAATAAGATGGGCACATGCCTTCTGACTAGAGGGTGCTCGGCAGTCTTAACTAAGGACGTGAAAGAGACGGGAGCAAAAGGGCAAAGGGTAGCTTGGTGGAAAGGAAATGAGGGCAAAGTAGGGAGGAGCCAGATCTTGTAGGATTTTGCGGGTCATTTTAAAGATATAGTTTCACCCTAAAGTCAATAAAAAGCCATTAAGGAATTTTAGTTGTTCTGATTAAATTATAACATCACTTCTGCAAAGGATCTGGCATGGTTTCAGATACATAGTAGTAGGTCAGTAAATACTGATTCCCTCTCAAATACACTCTGCAAAATTTACTTTACTCAGTAGTGTATTTAATCAATTAACAGTCACAGTATCTTCATAAAATTAATTAGCATTATTTAATTTTAATTTAATGTCAATTTTCTCCCAATATATTAAAGCAGAATTCCAAGTATACTAGAAATAAAAGTTGTTTATTAAATCATAATATGATCTTATATAGTGCTAAAAATAAAGTACAATTAAGTTAGCCTCTGTATCTATATTTTGACTTTAAGTTTTTAATACTAAGTGTTTTGTAAAATATATTAATACTAAGGTGAAAAAGAAACAATTAAAACAGTATAAAGTTATAATGGCATAATTTAAGAGATCCAAAGCTTATAAATTTATTTAGCAAGATAAAATATGCCTTCAAGAAAGCCTAAGAAAGTTATCTCGAAACCACCTGTAGTTTTAGCATATCAACTATCAAACCATGACATAGTCTCTTTTCCTATGGATAAAAATTTCTGGCTTTTGAATTTCTTGTATTTTTTCATGTTTCTGCTGTAACCCATTAGGACAGTTTGCAAAGGGGAAAATATTTTACCTAAAATATTTCAGCAATGCATCTTAATATTTACATTTGCATAGACTGAAAGAAGCTAATCTTATTGATTTAAAAAAAAGGCTAACTTTGGTAGGCGATTACCAGATAGGCATGACATCAGGGAACCATATTCTTCCCAGGTATTTGGAGACTTCAGTGTGAATTTCATCCAGGCTATAATTATCATCAGGGATCAAAACTTCCTCCATTATAGAGAGCTGGGTTAGCCTTCTCCCACATAGTCTTACGAACTCAATGAATGCACTACAGCTAACTTCACATTCACTGAGGCCCAAGGCTGTTAAGTTTTTACAGTGTTTAGCAATACAAATAAGTTCATCATCAAGAGTCTGAAGACCATTGGCACATACCACTAACTCAATTAGTCGTGAACAGTTAAGACCTATCCGTCCTAGAACTGTTTTGCTTACTGAACGACCAAAATAAAGGTGAGTAACAGGGGTTTCTTCTTTGAAGAATGTCTCAAATTCCTCTTCATATAAAAAGAAGTACATAACAACATTAACTCCAGGGGAGTGTTTAGTAAGTGCATCCCAACTTTGTTTCTTAATAGAATGAAATTCGATTTGTCCAGGATTTTCACTCACAACATCAATTCGGAGATGTTCAAGGTTAACATGAGTCTCACTTGAAAGTGCCAGGAGAAGTTCATCACTTAGCATGTAATAATTCAATGCCAGTTCTCTAAGGCCTTGACAATAATCAGCTACACAAAGGATCCCTATGGGAAATGGAGGAAAATTCTTAAAAACAAAGAATCATACTAATAAAACATTTTATACATTTAAATTTGATATTAGTTATTTTTTGCTAAAACAGACATCTAATGATTTCTGAAGAGATAGATACCAAGATATACATATGTATATATAACTAAAGAAGTCTTAGGAGAACCAATTTAAACTGTATCTAGCTTGCAGATTAAGACTTCTTTTGAAAAAAGATTAATAAATTATGTTTCTTAAGCATGCAGTTTTCAATAAGAAATTGCATTGTTACTATGACTACAATAAATATCATGCAAGCTTAAAAAATATATAACCTACCATCAGATGAAACATGAGGACAGCTACTCATTTTTAGTAGTCTTAAAGTATCACTATTATTGGCTACAAGAATCTTCAGTGAAGGATCATCCATTGGTGTGTCTTCAATTTTAATTGATGATAATGATTTTGAGTTGACAAAAACAACTGTAAGTGCTGACACAAAATGAGACTTGCCCGGCAATAAGAAAAAAATTATGAAAACATTAAAGATCTACAGCTTCAATGAAGCAATTTATTAAAACTACATCAACATATGCTTACAATAACATAGTAAAAGCAATCAACATATTACTGTTCCCTGTAGTACCATTAGCTAGAGGACATTTTTATAACAGTTTTTTTTATACTTTCATAATTCATACATGGACTAGTAAGAAAGAAGTTACAAAGATTTCATAAACATGTCTTCCAATTATTTTCAATCTTAAGGCTTTAGTTTTCAATATTTAAAGGATATAATTATATTTATGTCCTAGAACAGGGGTTGGCAAGTTATGGTCTACCAGCCAAATCTAGTCCGTGGTCTGTTACTGTATGGCTCCTGAGTTATGAATGATTTTTAAATTTTTCCCCTCTTTAATTCCCCTTCACCACCACTTCCACCCCTGACCGATGGATATTGCTGTTTCCCCTTAAGAACTGGATCTCTGAAGGTGGGGTGTTCCCTCCCACATGCTCAGGGGGTGCACCTGGGGCCTGGCATCCCTGGGGCCAGGCGCCCCTGGGACCTGGCACACCCAGCACCCGGGGCCTGGTCCGTGGCTCCACCTGGGGCACAAACCCAAGACCTTCTACATGCAAAGCAGATGTGCTAACCATTACACCATGGAGTCACCCTGGGTTTTAAATTTTTAAATAGTTGAACCTCCCACACACTCAGGGGGTGCACCTGGGGCCTGGCATCCCTGGGGCCAGGCGCCCCTGGGACCTGGCACACCCAGCACCCGGGGCCTGGTCCGTGGCTCCACCTGGGGCACAAACCCAAGACCTTCTACATGCAAAGCAGATGTGCTAACCATTACACCATGGAGTCACCCTGGGTTTTAAATTTTTAAATAGTTGAAAAGAATGTTTTAAAGAATATTTTGTGACATGTGAAAATTACATGAAACTCTTTCAGTGTCCATAATTAAAGTGACTGTATGTGACGCAGCCGTGCTGCTTCGATTATGTACTATCTACGTCTGCTTTCACACTGTAGTGCTGGAGCTGAATAGCATGGCAGCAGCAGAGTTGCAGCAAAACTGTATGAGATGCAAAGCCTAAAATGCTATCTGTACCTTTTCAACTTCTGCCCTAGAAGAAACAGAATTTTTATCTCAATTATTCATTCCTGTTTTTCCAGCACCTAAAATAGCATCTGGCACATAGTAAGTCAATAAATATATTGATGAATAAATGATGTCATATTCTTTAGTGACATGTTTTTTGTTAGCAAATTGGAGATATGTTTTGAAAACTTTCTGTTTTGAAGATTGACAAACTAAAGCTTACTCATAGTTTGAACTCAAAATAGGTAGAATTTCACAGGTTTTCAGATCCAGTATTTTTGAACATAGAAAGTCTGGAAACCAAATCCGTGCATGATTATTTTTCCTTTTTCAAAATCAATTTGAATTCTACTAAAAGTTCTACTGTCTCTATTAGAATGATAAAATTGGTTACAAATCTTAATTCATTTATAAGAAAATTTATTGGTTTATACTAATTGTTAACTGATTCACACAAATTTTTAAATGGTGGATAGCTAGACTTTTTACTAAATTTTATGGGGCCAAAACTTACTAGAGTAACATAAATACATGACTCTTTTTTCTTAAGACATATAAGGTTTGTTTTCTTTTTAATCAACTCTCAATGGACTTTTAGTCCTGAAGATATGGTTAAGCATTAGAGTATAAGTATTCCTTGCTTTTTGAAAGTTCGTTTCATACCACTTCACTTTTACAAAAGACCTACCTGTTAGTACCTGTTTTTGCTAACCAAAAAAAATCTGAAGAGAATTTTCATTTTTGTGAAAAAGGCAAAAAGCAAAACTAACGTTAATGGTTTTTTTGCAGTGAGCCATTACAGAGGCAGTGCATAAACCGAGCAGCAGAGTGGCCCCATCGAGATTCTTCTCTGAGGGAACTACACTGAGCATCTCAGTGCCAAGCTGCCGTAGCTTTGAACTGTGTCTGTAAGCATCTGTGCTTCATCTTGATTCGTTTTGTGCACTCTTTAGCAAGATGTGTCCTAAGATAACTGCTTCTTCGCTTTACACCATCTCAGCTTACAAAGAGTTTCAAAGGATCGCTCTACTTTCAAGACAGCAGGGAAACCTGTATCTATTTGCTTACAGTAACAATATATTAATCTAGCACTTTTGATACCTTGTAAAATGCTGTACTTTTATCTGATTTTTCCTCAGTTTACAAATGAAAAACATGAGGTTCAGAGAGATCCACAACTTTGCCAGGAGCCACAGAGATCATTTCACTGTGGAGACAGAGCTTGAAAGGAAGCCTGCTGCCAATCGCTGCTCTCACTCTGGTGACTGCATCGGCTAGCCCAGAAGCTAGCCCTGGATGCTGATGTGCAACATTAGCGACAGATTAGAATCTACGAATTTCTGGCTAATCTGATCCCATAGTTCACAAAGATATAACTATTCAGAAGTAGTAAGTTTTCTTATATTACTTATATTACTCTAATCCCCAAATCATCCATTTCTTTTTAATATATCTCTTAAAAAGATAAACGGGCTAGCAAAAATGCTTGCTACAAGAGAGCCGTAACCCAGTCTATGAGAAAAAGATGCTACTATTTCTCTATCCTCTCCTATAGGAAGGTTTCCATTAGCCAGTTTTACTGACAACCATAATTTAGAATTTATTATAATTTATCAGAATTCTAATTCTGGTTTTACAATGGTAAATAAACTAAATAGAATCCCTGTCTTCAAGGAGTTTATGTTTTGGTCTGGGGAGAAGAGAATAAACATGTTAAATAAATACGGTAATTTCAAGTACTGATGAATGATATAAAGAAACTAAAATATTATAGGAGAGAGTAAGTGGAGGAGTGGGTACAATTTTAGCAAAAGTGGTCAAGGAAGGCCTCTCTGAGGAGATGGCATTCAAACTGAAGCCTAACTGAAAAGTGGACAGTTAGTTTCTGTGGCAGAGACTGCTGGTTGCTACCTAAAACATTCATCTTTTCTTCTTTGGTAACCTAGTCCTAATATTTAGCTGGGCACATTGCTACCCAGCTAAAAGACTCTCCTAGCTTCCCAGAAATCTAGTGTGGCCATAGGGCTAAGTTCTGGCCAATGAGAAGAACAGAAGCATTATGTGGTACTTATAATTAGTCTCCTTGAAAAGGAAAGGGCATACCCTTCCTCCCCCATTTCTTCCATCCAGCTGCCTAGAATAAGGACATGATGGCTGGAGCTCAGAAAGCCATGTTGGACATAGAAAATGAAGAAAACACCTTGGAGAGACTGGAGTGCCTAGAGAAAACCTGGGTTCCAAACAGCTTCATACCAGCTATGGACTGTCTCATCTGGGGATTTTTTAATGTAAGAGAAATAAACTTTGGCCTTGTTTTCTTAAGCCACTATTGTTTTGGAATTTCTACTACACAGAGTCAAACATCATCCTAATTAATAGAGTTCATTTAATTAAATAGTATGTTGTTTCACCTCCAATGGAGAGACTACAGAATTACAGAAAAGACATCATTCAGTGGCCCTATATACCCTATACTCAAAGTAATTAAGTAAACTGGCACCTGAATATTGTATAACATTTAAATTTTATATTAATGACACTTAATCGAGAAATAATTACTAAAATTACAAAATATATCTAAAGGATGAAAACATGCATAAGCTATTTCTGCAAAAAATAAGTGCTAGTCAACAGACAACTGCTTTAAATAATTCTTTGAATACAAGTAGAATATGCTCTGTTTTTAGGAGAAGGTCTTTTCTGCTGGTATGATGATACTTAAGAATTTTTAGTATACCTCACAAAAAAAAATAAAGTACAGCATCTTTACCTGTGACATATTCATAAAACTTGGCTTGGCTGTTGAAATTAAGCCCAAGGTCTGGATAGAACAATTCACCAGCTGAGAAAGTATATCACAGGCAGCTTCTGCTGATTCCGTACTACTATCAACCTAGAAAGACAATTCTAAATCTTAATTTCATGAAGGTTAACTTAGCAGAAATTTACTGACAATATAATTATTTAATAAGGTTCAATTGCAAAACTGTATTTACCCCTTCAGGCTATAAAATAAATTAGCATTTTTTTCTTTATACAAAATGTCTCAAATAAAAAAAAAATGAGAAATAGAGATGATGACAAATTAATTTTCTAAGGACTTCACACTTGCAAATCTTTTACAATTACCTGAATTTTAAAAATAGCATTCAGATGAAGGAAATTAAAGTTTAAGTTATTCAATATAATTCAAGTTCTACATCTCAATCTATGCAAAGAACTACAGAAAAACAAGAAATAGTCTGGGATAAAAATTCTTCAAAATTTATTGACTGAGTCAATATGGGGATCTAGATATACAACGATATTGTTAAAATATAAGTCATGGTCTCTATTTAATGCTTATTTTCCTTACCTTAAAGCTGACATACTGGAGATGGGCAGCATGCTTTTTAATGATCTGCTGAATGAGATCAGGATGAGTGGACTTAAAATACGAAGTAGCTGGCTGGTTCAGTTCAAATTCAAACTTTCTCCAAAGGTCAGGAATATGAAAAACTTCATTCCATCTCCTACATACAGAAGATGCTCGGGCCCGATCTATTAAAGGAAGATACTGAAAAATGCGTAATACTACATGGTGAGGCAAACTCCCCCAGTCTAGAAGAACAGGGTACATATGAATCTGATTGAGAGAAGAGTAGAACCCAAGTTTTGGCTGTTTCACTGCTGGTGAAGATTGGCCAATTTTATTCACAACAGATAAATTATTCCTCTTCATTCTGCAAATATTAAAAAATGTTAAGTGACAATTTTTTCCACATTTCCATCATGTATTTGTGCTCTAATTAAATAAATAACAACATTAGGAAATGAAAAACAGTTTAAGACAATTTAAAAAGTAACCTACCACTTTTATGCATTGATAGGTACTGCTATGTGCTGGGGATACAGAAATAAATAAGAGGAAACCAAAGCTGTGGTCAAATGGTGAAAGACAGTGATAAATGCCATTACTGAAACTGGGACAAACTACAATGGAAAAATAAGGCAATGGTATATAACTGAGTTTCTATGTGGGTGAAGGTTGCTGAGGAGGCTTCCAAGAGGAAATGTCCAAGAAAACTGTGGATGTCCCAGCTTTACTCCTGGCCAATTACTGGATTCTTACTATCTCCTACACAGAAGGAAGCATCACATTTCAATTGTGCTCGGAACTCCTGGGGGTTCTGAATAAGTCCCAGCTCTGCCATTTACTAACCATGTGATCTTGTCTGAGAAAATTAATTTAAGCCTCAGTTTCCTCATCTGAAAAGCAGAGAGAACAGCAGTACCTTCTCATAAGGTTGTTGTGAGGGTTAAAATACCTTAAGTACCAGCATATAGTAACTGCTCAATAAATGTTACAGTTGTTTTTACTTTAAATTGTCCAATGTATTTTTCTAAACAAACTTCATTGAGTTGAGTCACAATTCTAACAAAAAGTCAAATGATCTGTTACAATTTTCAGATGATATCCAAGACATAGGAGCTCTAGGAAAATTGGATATGGCAGGGACAAAGTCTATTTAAACAGCAAACTTGACCCTCACTAGCCAATGTAAAATAGCAAAGGAAAGAGCATTCTTCCCCAACAAAAAGAAATGATGAGTCTTCAGGTATTAGTCAGCCTGAGCTACAACTAAGTTCCAAAAAATTTCAGGTCCAGATATATCCAAGTATATAGGATTATCTTGTGTGTGTGTGTAATAAGAAACAATTTATGTGTCTGTGGATAGATGAATGGATAAAGAAGTGTATGTGTGTGTGTGTATACATACATATATATACATATACACATGTATGTATATATACACATATGTGTGTGTGAGTGTACATACATACACACATATGTGTGTATACATACATATATATACACATACTCACACACACATATGTATATAGCAAAAGAAACCCAAAGTATTTTGAGTATATAATTATTTGAGAGGTAAAAAATAATGGTAAGAATAGCTCTGAACTTTATTTAACTTTAGTTGACTATTTAATCTTCTTTTCACCCTTGAATACTAGCAGTGTATATGTGGAAGATTCAGTGTCATAATTGAAACATATCTTTAAATCTAATGAAATATTTATTTAATATGTAAATATCTCTGTCTTGTAAGTCACTCTTTCTGATGTAAAACATTTCTTAACCACAACACAGAGTTGGATCCCAGAAGCAGGACTGACCTAGTCACTGAACAAAATGAAAGGTCATCTCTAGGGTTTGGAAAACTGAAATGGAAAGCAAAAATAGTTGCAAAGCTCTATCTCAAGAATTGAGCAAAAGCACACACATTTTAATCTGACTAAAATTACGTACATGGCTGAAAACCGGTCCAGCAATACAATATAGAATATATGAAGCTGCTGACATCAATAATTCAAAGCACACGCTATTTTGAAAGGGCTGATCTATTCTTCAATGCTAATTCCCTAAAATGAAATATGATGGCTGGGGGAAGGTAAAGGAATGGACACTGGATTCTAAACTCCGATGTAAAGCACATTTATTGACATTTGCTTGTAATTGTTTTATCTGGTAGCCTACAGAATGGATAGTTAAAATTTCACTAAGGTATTACAAAAAAACTTATCCCAAATATAATCTCTCAGTAAAAAAATAGTGAAATGAAAAATAAAACAGACTGCATCCAAATGCTAAGTTAGAAAACCGCCTTAAAATTCTAAACAAAGCAATTGTGCTGTATATTAAATCTGGCTATGTGTAATGTGGATTGTTAAAATCATTTATTTAGTAAAATCATTAAATTTCTAATTCACTGATAGAATCACAACTGAAGGATATCATGTCTCAATAATTCTATTAAAATTAACATTTACATTTTTTCCTTATGTATACTAGTTTTCAGAGCTTAAAACTCACCTACAAATTATAAATTTTATGTAAAAATAATTGTATACAGTGAGCATATGGGCAAACTATATTTAAGAATACAAGACTAACTGATCTTTCTTAGCTTGAAAATAATGATATAAAAATTACAGCCTAAACATATATGATCACCTTTAAAAACTGATCATTTCTTTTTCAAACTACCAACTTTCTTACCTAACGAAGGCTTCCAAGTTACAGTTCACTCTGAATGAACGAAATGAAGTAACTGCTGCCATGGGGTACTCACCAACATCCATTTCATTTCACTTCCTAGCTTGGCAAAATACCACAAAAACACATTCATCAGAATGTATAAGTAGAAATCCAATAATTTTTATGCTTAGGATATTTATATATATTTGTATATAAATATATTGTATTTGTAAATATGCTTAGAATATTTATATATATTTGTATATGTTGAAAGTTTTTTAGGAAATTATTAATGCCCAAACTATTTTTCTCCACTCAGAGGGAAATCTGTCCAAAAAAAAAACTAGCCTGGTTAGTAGAAATATTGCAGCACTTGCCAGGAATTATACTTGAAGCTCTACTAAAATAAAGGGTAGTAGATCAGTCAAAAGGCTCTAAAAATTCACATTTTAATGAACACATATGGAAAGATATACAAAAAATTTAAGGTAGTCCATGATTGCATTTATTTGTTTACAGGCTATGTAACTCATTCAGTTCCCGTTTTGGCAGCACACAACACTACTACAGTTGTAATAATTAAATAAGAAGACGTAACTTTTATTATTTATCGTTACCCTATGAATATAGTTTGTTTGACTAGTTTGCTGTTAACAGAACATATGTTTCTGTGGTTTTAAAATTTTTCACTTATACTGATAGATACAACTGGTTCATTCGTACTTAATTGATTCATTGATATTCTCTTTGAAGTTTGGCCAGTTTTAGGCACAGTGACTTGTCAGAGTTTGGAGCAGTTTATGGACATGGAAGAAAATAATAACTGGTCTATACCAGGATAAAACGCACTGCCTTGGAATCATAAATAAATGTCATAAAGTAAAAAATAAATAAATACATTCTACTGCCTTTGTAAACCAAACTAAACTATACAGAGGAGGTGGAGGAGGCAAGCAGTTAATCAAGTAGAAACTTCTCTTAAATTTCTACTGTCTGCCACCTGTCAGCTCTCAACCTCTCTCCGAAACCTACTCCTAAAATAGAGCTTTGGAGGACAGACATGGAGACGGTATTAGAGGCCAGTATCCACAATCTGATTTCTTGTACTGTCATCTATTTTCCAAACAATAGCAACGTTGGCTCTCTCTCCTTTACATTCCACCCCAGAAGTGGGCTGAAAGGAGCTATCAGCATACTTTTAGAGGAATACAACAAATAAAAGAAAGACAAGTTGAGTGACTTGTATTCCCCTAATCAGATGGCACACAATTTTATTTACTGCAGAAACTTTTCTACTGAGTTATCAAGCTGGCTAATTTTATGTTTACAGGCCATTCTTTATGCTAAAAAACAATGAAGTAATCTGGTAAGGGTATATAGATAGGGATTCACTACCTAAGACCCACGAGAAGACTGTATGCAAGTACCTATCTCAGATCAGTTCACTAGAGTCTTCAGGATCAAATGAATTACTAACCTGGTTGCTGAAGGAACTTGATTGCTATTTCAGAGTCACTATCTGTAATTGTAAGGGCTAGTAGAAGACAAAACCAGAATACAGGATCCCATCAAGTAATAAGCCATATTTCCAAAGAGGGAGAGATGAGCAAGCTTGACAGTGATCTTTAGCACAATTCTAGGGTACAAAATAGGTTTATTAGAATTTGGGAAAGACTGCAATGACGACTCAAAGTTCACTTAGTGGCTTCACTAACTACCCTAATCGAATTTCCTTTTATGAGCCTTTAAAAGTAAGAAATCTCCCATGGTATTCTTGAGGGAAAGGTAATCAAAGACAGATTAGATGAAAGACTGAAAACATCCAAAGCCAACCTGGTGACAGCAATGGAAGCAACTATCTTTCGCACCATCACGAGGTTCTTCCAGATTGGTTAAATGAATACACGGAAAGTACTTTTTACAATTTCAAATTTTCAATTGTCACAACACTAAAATATTATGTAAATACTACAGATAACAGATTGGTTAAATGAATATTCAAAGTATTTTTAAAAGTACTTTTTAAAAGTTTCAAGTTTCCTATTGTCACCACACTAAAATATTGTGTAAACACTACAGATAACAGAATAAAGATTCAAAACTACCCGAAAGGCTAGACAAATTTGTTGGAAGCAGCAAGATGAAAATGAACAGGAAGTAATTAGCAAATGTCCTTTATTTAAGCTACTTTCTGAACTGTCACACTAAGAATCTGATTACTGCCACCACAGGTTGATGGTTTCTGCTATGGCAGGGGTCTTCAACCCCCAGGCCACTGGTACAGTAGCCTGTTAGGAACCAGGCCGAACAGTAGGAGGTGAGCAGCAAGAGAGGGAGAGAAGCTTCATCTGTATTTGCAGCCACTCCCCAGTGCTAGCATCACTGCCTCAGCTCTACCTCAGATCATTAGGCATTAGATTCTCACAGGAGCACTGGGCCCTGGTGCCAAAAAGGTTGGGGACCACTGTTACGAGGTCTGAAATCCCAGTCATTGGTGAAAGTCAAGGGAGGCATGGCCTGGAAAGGAATGCTGAAGATCTGTTCCAAAACACAGCTTTAAAACACACAGCTTTCTAATATACCTCCTCCCACTAAATATAACTAACACGAGCAGAAGACAAAACATTTTTTTTAGAAACGCTGTCAAAAATATTTATGTTCTTTGCAGCCCACATGACCTCTAAGTTTCCTTATAAATCTAAATTTATAATTTTTTTTTAAAATGTGAACGTTAAATGATGTCATCAAGACTTCAACAAAAGATAAAATATTTATGTCATTTATGTCAAACATTAAATCTTTCCCAAAGCAGTGATTGCCAGCTTTTTGGTGTTCTCACATTTTTATCAGTGATTCAGCAATCTTCTATACTCTCTCAAGTCTCTCTGTGATATTAAGGTATACTTTTAAAAAGAATCTTTTGATCTTAGAATAGGTATGTCTGCTTTTAAATGACTCATATGAAAAACTGAAGTTTTCAAAATATGTGTAGGTTCAAAACACCTTTTGAGATGCAAGGGAGAGTCCCATAGAATTAGAATTGGGAAATGTTTTAAAATCCCTGAATGGCAGCCTTTCCCTCTCCTCCACCTCCCCATCTCTCCTCCTGGAATCGAAGAGAAAGGGGAGTGAGGACACCAAGCCAGGTCCTCTGCAGAGAAGCCTGAAGAAATGAGGACAGTCCCATCTTAGTGAAGGGTAGACTAAGGGATCTAATAATACAAAGGGTTCAAGAAATCATTTTTGCAACATTTTTCTGAGAGAAAATAATAATTTATTCCACTTCATATTTTGGGGAAAAGTTCTGGGCACACATGACAAAGAAAACCCAATACACCTTAAAAAGTGCAGATCTTCCAACAAGCAAGGCCAGCGTTTATTTTTCTTTTAGACATTTCTTTGTGGCAAATAAAAACTTTCTTACATTATTCTCTGTAAACTAGAGCACTTCAAGGGGGCCGAGCTAAGGTGACCACAAGTCTCAGTAATCACTTAGCATGTCCAGCAACTACACATACTACTCCAAACATTACCCCAACGCACTTCTGAGAGAGAAGGTCGGATGCAGACAATCCTTTCAGAGCTTACCTTCCAAAGATGAGCAAGATGACTGAATCCACGGACCCCGGTCCTGTGCTCGCCCTGCAGAAAAACCGCCACGTAAGAAACAAGAAACTAATTGCTGCTGTAAAATCTCACGGACCACCCGACCTTGGAGCAAATCAAATGCCTAAGGTGTGTGTGGGAGGGGGGAAGAGTGGCGTTGCAAGGCGGCCCTGGCCTCGAGTTGGGGGTGGGGTCGCTTTTCAGGGGTCCCCCACACCTCAGGCCTCGGGCGAAACCGCGGCTGAGGATGCCAGGTCACACCTCCTCGGTTTCAGAGAAATCGCCTTGACCGCGAGCACCTCCCGTCCCCAAATCATCACCCGCCCAAGATAAGACCGCGTTCCTTCGAAGGCAGCTGAAGCGCACTCTTCGAGGACCACCGCGACTCCCAGAAGGAAATGCTACCTTTAAAAATATAACAGTCTGTACTTTCGCTCGTGTCCCAGCGTTCGCGGCGGCAGGAACCGGCCCGCCGGGTCCGTGAACCCGGCAGCTGCCCTGCAGCTGGCCGG